>NC_054386.1:65559944-66169587 GCF_017654675.1 Xenopus laevis
AAAACATTTTCTTCATACTGTATGTTTAAATGGAATGCATTTCTTGAACTGGATGTGGGAGGCTTTCATACACACAAAATTGTTGGCAAGAAATATGATCACATTGTAATTTTTTCCAAGCACTGCTTATAAACTTGGATTGTGATGCTTAATAAGCAGGTTGCTTTACACAGATAGACGACACCAGCAAATACAATTTCATTTCCACAGGGGTTTAATAGGCTCCCGTTTTGGATTATAATAATTGATTTAATCCAAACTTCTTTTGAATAATCCAGTTTCATTGGTTTTAACGGTATTCTTGTCATTAAATTGTCTTTGCTTCTGTATTAATTAGCTCAAATCCTTATCGCAAGTTACATATTGAAATGACAGAATACTTGTGTGTTTCTCTTGGACTTGATTTAGGATGAGAAGGTACATGGTGATCCTTCTCACCCAATGCAGGACTTTTATGGTAAACCATAGTATTAAACAATGTGCTCCTGCTTATCTAGTATATGTAACCTTTAGAAAGACAGACAGAGTAAAAACATCCTTACAATTTTTCAAATGTTCTATATAGGTTAGGAGCCGATGAGCACACATTTTGCTCATTTAATCACACCAGCCACAGTATAATAAATGCTAGCAGTAACAATCCAATTACTTTTGGCGATAAAAGGATTTAAATCTCTTCTGCAATTTTTCCGTGATTACAACATAACCATCTACTTATTATTCAGTAATTTGTTTACATGCATGATATACATTATTTATACATAAATAAATATAAATAGTATATAGATAAATTGGAAATTTAAAATTGGAAATCGGTCACCATTTTGATATGGCAATAACTGGCTCTAGACCATGCACTAAGTTACATGAAAATGAGCTCACAAAGCTTGAGGACATAAACTGTTATCATTAGCTATAGCGTATGCTCCCATATTGCTAGTGAAATATTGAGCTGAAATGCAATACTAAATGGACAGGACAGTATGTCATATCCAGCACTCACCATAGTATGTTCACAGAGGACAGTTTACTTGGTTGTAACAGAAGGTAAAGATCACTCAGTTTTACTAAGCTACAGAGAGCCAGAAGTAGATCTCATTAACCACTTGATGACATTTTTAAACACATCCAGAATTTGGCATTCAGTGGCAGTGTGTTGCAAGTTATGTTAGGAGGTTAGCCAATTGCTATAAAGATATCATTGTCACGTATATTTATTTCTAAGAATCTCAAGTATCTAGAAAAACTACATCTGTGTTTAATAGGGTCCTGAAATAGATGTGTGAACCAAAGGTTAAAGAATGACTTGTAAATTGCACGCCTCATCCAAGACATATTGTAGTATTTCACATTCTGCTCCAGACAGGGTTGGGCTGGTGGGGGCAGGGCCCACCAGGGCTGCCGTCCAAGGGGCCCCCCACACCCCCCATGGGGCTCCCACTGTGCTGCATGAACCCCCTACAGGGCTGCCACCACTCGCCCTACGGGAGATCTATGGCCTAGGGAAGAGCTGGCGAAGATCGGGTCTGGGCCCAGTCTGACCCTGGCTCCAGAGTCTCATTCATGTATTTGTTTACTACCACTTCCATTTTACCCCCAGTTACTACTACGCCAACAATATAAAAGAGGCTGGGCCAGGGCCTAGCCAACCAGGCATCCTAGGCAACCCGATTGGCTAACCACGCCCCCATGTACACATGCGCCATAACAGAGGGGGAGGGCAACAAAGGGGAGGTAGGAAGGGGAGAGGGACAGAGGAGGGAGGAAAGAGAATACAAAGATACTGTGCACTGCCCATTGCATTATGTACAATTAAGGTGCAACTGGCACAAGAAAGTAGATGTAAGAAATGTGGTGCCTGCTGACGATTACAGTTTTGCTTCGATTATCACACACATCACTTTTGTCTGGTAAATCTAAGGGGGTTATTTACTAAACTTTTTCAGAAATTTTCAGAATTTATTATACCCCGAGGATGGAAAAAGTCCAAATCAGAAAATCCGGCATCTCAGACCTGTCGGAGAGAATTCGGACTAAAATTAGGCAGAAGACCCTTGACAGGTACCCCCACAATGTTGCAC
The DNA here is from genome assembly GCF_017654675.1 of Xenopus laevis. Taxonomy (NCBI): domain Eukaryota; kingdom Metazoa; phylum Chordata; class Amphibia; order Anura; family Pipidae; genus Xenopus; species Xenopus laevis. Next base: position 65,562,026 of record NC_054386.1, read on the forward strand.
CATAGGCAGGTGCTTCTTCTGCCTACCCCTAGTTCCGGCCCTGAAAAGAGGTACTTTATGCCTATGTCTGCTTTTTTCACTAAAGAGAAGAACTACACACATTGTCTATATTATTATTATTATTTCCAAAATTACACAAAAAGGAGGGTTGTGGGAGCACTCCAAAGCTTAGTCAAATATATAAATACAACGAAAGTACAACTGATCTGACCAAATTAGCTACAAGCATTCAAAAAAGAGGGGATTGATCAATGCTCATTCCCTGGTCCCCTGTTTATTTAGTAATTAAGTATCTGTACAAATAAGTGTAATTTTAAAAAACAAGGGTTTTTGTTACAAAGTTATGATCATAAAATTGCCAAATGGGATAAACACCATGCAGTACAAATATTTATCACAAAACCAATATTAAACACATGCAAAGGAAAACATATTCTAATGTTGTATTTATTTCACCTCCTGTATCATGTAGCAGTGGAATAAATCAAAAGAACACAACTATAAGTTTGGTATTGCTGCCATATAATGCTACATGTTTCTTTTTCTATTATAATGTTAAAATGAAAAAAAGAATATCGAAGTCGAAGGATTTAGTGCGATTCGTTAGATCGAACGATCGTAGGAATAATCATTCGATCGAACGATTAAATCCTTCGAATCGAACGATTCGAAGGATTTTAATCCATCGATCTAACGATTTGCCTTCTATCAAAAAAAGCTAGGAAAGCCTATGGGGACCTTCCCCATAGGCTAACATTGGTGCTCGGTAGGTTTTAGGTGGCGAAGAAGGTTGGCCGAAGTTTTTTTTAAAGAGACAGTACTTCGACTATCGAATGGTCGAATAGTCAAACGTTTTTTAGTTCGATTCAAAGTCGTAGTCGAAGGTCGAAGTAGCCAATTCGATGGTCGAAGTAGCCAAAAAAATACTTCGAAATTCAAAGTATTTTTTATTCTAATCCTTCACTCGAGCTAAGTAAATGTGCCCCTTAATGAGGCACTAATATATACAAATACCCCGAAAACCTCTGAAAATTTAAGTTTTTCTGGAAATTCCTTGCAAAGAAAATCCAAAAACCTCTAAAAGTCTGAATTGATTTAAGGCGGTCCAATAGGACCCCACTGACTTCTATAGCACCTTCGATAACTTTTACTTGGCCAAGTTTTGTCTTAGAGATTTTTGTGGGTTTTATACTCAAATCTCAAATTTTTTGATCTTTTTAGAAATTGTTTGAGGTTTGTCGAAAAAAACTAAATTCCATTCTTATAATGGGCCCCTAACTATTACATGAACATCTCCCTCAATTCTGAATTAATTTTCTAAATTAATTTTTAAATTTTTAACCTACAGTCCTGATGTAAACAACAGAGTGTCTGGTTCTTGCCGCAGAGAGTTACTGACATCAAAACTCTTTATGGAGAAAGCACATCCATAAAACACCAGCAGATTCCTGTTTTTAGTCAGGAGGGAAAAACAGAAGTGACATGATTACATGAAGCAAGAGCCATTCTTTTTAGCACTTTGCATTTTGCACATTTAACATAAAAAATACGTGTCCAAATCCATAACTCTTGCTCACCAATTTGCGTTGCATGGCTTTCCTGTACTTCAATTAAAGATACACTGGCACACAGGGCAATTGCAGTGCAGGGTTACCCCTTGCTATTTATTTGTGTGGATGGCTTTCCTGTATTCATACTCTGCCTATGGAAGGCATTTTGTCCAGAACTCTCTGTCGACAGTCAATCTATGCTCTGAGTTTTTAATCTGGCACAAGGTACAGAATAATGTCCAAGGCAATATGAAAAAATCGTGTACATTTTACGTCATACTTGGAACTTGATGCTGACGGGTTTCAGAACAGATAGACCCATCCAGTGCCTCCTTGCTTAGCACAATTCCCTGAAGTCACTGATAGGCCATATTGATCAATCTGTAAATTGGATTGGGGCAGTTACCTGTGGAGCTGGTATAGCACTTGGACTTTCAGGGCCAGAAGAATTCGCTTTTTTTTTTATCTTGCTCAGTCTGATGCTACTCCTTCAAATAGTCAACAGCAAATAACAGTGGTCGACATAAAGTTAAGATTTGTCTTAGAAAGATAACATTGTAAAGAGTAGAATTGACTTGAGTTGAGCTGAAAGCTTATATATATATATATATATATTAGTATATAGATTCTATTATACTTCGCTTGCTACAGTGGCAGTATAAAATGGTCAAGTAGACATTCTATTACATAGCGAATATGTCTTCATTGCCAGTAATGCCAGAAGAACAAGTGCTTTCCATTTGGATTATATTCCACATTGATTTTGACTGTTTCATACTTAAATATTAAAGTATCTCTTTCTAAACCTACAAAACAAATCCCTAAAGGAACATAATAGGATCTCTGTGCTTCAGGCTTATGATGACAGTATTGATCCACGTGTGAGTTGTCTCAGACATCATGTTCTGCACTGAAGATTCTGTGCACATATTTGCAGAAGAAAAGAATGGCATTTAAATTCCTCAGAAATCAGAGCTCTGTAAATAATGGGTTATGTCAGAGTTTCTAGATATGGAATGTATCAATATTGTTTTTAGCTGCCTTTTCAGTTCTTTTCACAAATCACTCCAGTGCCATTATCATTAATTTGGACTGCAGTAAGAGGAGCAGACTTACTGTGTGGATATTTTTTAACGCCCTCCTTGAAGCTTGCTTAGTCTTTAAAGTCACACACTTACAGTGACTATAGTGTAAATAATGTATACAGTTAGAAGAAAAAAAAATGGCATTTTATTGTTATAAAAACATTAAAATGTCTAATTATGGGGAGCTATGTACAGTAGCAACATTTGCTTTAACATGGTAAAAATAAATAAATCAATTGCTGTCGACTGAGCTTTGGTAAGATTCAAATTTCATGCAAATCAATTCACACGGATTCACATTGTAGTTTACATCGACTTATATATGACTTGGGATTTGCAGACAAGTCTTCAAGGTTTTAGTTGTTTTACCCACATGTAATTGTGGTCATGTCACTCTATATCCCTAGTGTCTAGCATTATAAGAAAAAAACTGTTTGAGAAAGGAACTGAGTGCTCTTGAGTAATCCCTGTTCAGCTCAATTAGAAGTGTCAGAGCAAGGGTTAGGGGTTTGTATAGTTATGCTTAAAAATCGAGATTGCCACTTGCTATAAATGGCTGGAAAGAGAAAACTGTATTATAATGTGTGTAGTGCTGAGATTTAAAAAAAATGTGTTAAGTGGTGTGGTCATTGTTTAACCTCTACAAAAATACCATCATACCGTGCTTACATGGCTGCTGCAAGCTTAAATAAATGCTTATGTAGAGGCACAGAATGTCCTGACAGATATAATAATTGCCATGTTATGCTTTGTCCTTTGAATTTTGCTCAGTGTATGCAAATTTGGAGCAACATAGTGCTTTGTATTAAAAAGCTGAAACTCCCGACAATGTCCACTTTAGTGACATTTATTTAATACTTTCTTACATGAAGATACTAGCTTATAACTATGCTAAACACCCTGTGCTGGGCCTACGCTGACCTGAGCTCTGAATATAATTGTAATGCATAAGGCTTGCTAAAGAAAGTGACTTGCCTAAGGTTATAAGTAGCAGACAAGGGAATTCAACCAGGTTTGCTGTAAGTAAAATTGTTACATTTTGTTTTATGCTTATTTTTATGGGAAGAAGAGTAGGGAAATAATACTGTATGCAGTGAAAAAGTACAGTAGCTAATATAGCAATATGACAACCAATCACATGCCTGCTTTTATTATTATAAGCAAAAGCTAACTGTTGCTGTGGTTTACTGGATATGTTATTAAATTGAATTTTACATTTAATTACATGATGTGGCCACTTAACAGTTTCTAAGAGGTTCTTGTAAATCATTTTCCACCATGTTGGTAGATAAAGAGGCCTGCATAAAACAGAAACCCCTAATATACCCATCACAGTTACCTGTTTCTTCAAGAAGTATGGATACATGTCATTTTCTATGCTGAAATTCTGTTTAACAGTTCTTCTCTTTCTGCATCATTTGAAATCCTAGCAGGAAAGGAGGGACTAAACACAAATTGTAACAACTCCTCCACAACTTACAGACAGCATGCAGGAACTACATAACCCACAATGCATTGCACTGTGATGTTCCTTTCCTTGTTGAGATCACATGTGCAGGGAATTGTGGGGTTTGGAGGATGCAGGCTAAGGACAGATGGCTGTTGACACAAAGTAACAGTAGTCAGCCAGCTCAGCAAAGTAGTCAGAGAGATCAGCAGAACAGCAGGGGGCTAGGCTTAGGGAACTGTCAGAAACCATTGAAAATCATGAAAAGTCTGCATATTTTTTAACTGATTATATTGCAAATTTGTTTACAGTTCCCCTTTAACTCTTCAAAAAAAAAGTCTGAAATATGAAAAAATAAGATGTGTCAACCAATCAAGACGCAGCTTTTGTGTATAAATCTCCATAGTAGTAAATAATACAAACAGGGTAATATCAATGAGGGGGTTTAAATCGTGTATTCAGCCATTAAAATATTAACATTTCCGAGGGTGGTAATTAGTTCCAATTTGTGATCCTATAGTATTGCCTGTAATTATAAATTAAAGAGATACTGACATCTGAAATTAAAACTTTTTACATCTATCATGACATTGCCTTTGCATGCTATTTTTAATTTTGCACATAGAAATATGTTTCCAAAGCTTTTACATTACTTATCTGATCCTCCATGTTCCTCTATAAGGGGGCTGCCATAGTTGTGCAGCAGTAGTCCGTTAGCATTGGAAGTTATAACTGACAGGTTGAGAAGGAACAGTCAGGTTGGCAAAACATTAAGATTTAGGAACTTCATGTAACAATAACTTACAAAAGCAGAGCTATCAATGAAAAATGATCAACATGACTTATAGGTACTTTAATATTTTGATGAGTAGCTTTTTAGTGTCAGTATAACTTTAAGTAATGTACAGTACTATATTTAGTTCTGGTATATTTGGTTCAGTGCTAAAAACACTGTCTAACAGCATCATTTACATAAAAGCCCCATAGGCCTTGATATGATCCTTTCTGAGCAATACCTGTGTCATTTTATCAAAATATGTTCAGCTGTTTTGAGCAGTGCATTAGACCTCAGTAGCTGCACTGAGCTCTAACATCGCTCGGAATCCTTAATCCATTCAGCAAATGTCAAACAGCCACTGATGATTAGAACATTGTTTTTCATGCTAGAAAGCCTGTTTTAACAGAGAAAATATGTAGTCAAATATGAAATGCCAATATTTTTTGCAATGGGATAATTGATGTTATCGCTGGATACGTGTTTCCTGTTACCATATGTACTGCTGTGTTTAACTTCATGCTGACCTATTTTGTAGTAATTCTGTATACCCATGTGTTAAAATGTTGGGATAACTTGCTGATCAGTCAGCGTTCGAGTGACTGAATGTTGTTGTGTGGCTATAAAAAAATGCCATGTTATGGTGACATATTTCCTAGTGCATTATCTCTTTAGTCTTTTACTAGTAAAAATTTAAACATAATATGTAAAGAGATTTAATTATAACAGAACAATATACACACCATGTTTCCATTTATTATCTAATCAATTACCTTGATAACATGTTCCTTAGGTGTCTAGTCCCTTATAAACCAAATCTCTATGTAAATGCATTGGCACTTAAGGTTGGCGCATACGGATTAAGGGATAGAGATGGCAGAAATTATAACTGACAGTTTCAAAACAATCACTGTAAAAACTAGGTCAGGGGAGCCTGCAAAGTCTTCCCATTGTCATATTTGATTGTTAGTCTCATCATCTTTTGTAAAAAAAATCATTGCAACAATAATTGGTGTTCATTAGCGTGAAGCATTGTAGTAAAATTGCAGAGACATTCATTAATGCATCTAATTCAAAATATATACATATCTTAACATTTTATCTGGGAGGGTTGTAAGATGTAATTTTTTAGCATGATTGCATGCACATAAATTAACCTATTTACTGGTAATAATAGACTGGAAAATGCTGTAATAATATTCATTCAAGTATAACACCGGCTGGTGGCTGCGATGCAACGTGATGGTTAGAGGTTCACCACCTCATGCCAGGTTAATAATTTAATTTGCTAATACTGGTACTTAATAAAAGCTTTTTTTTCGAGGGATGCAGTCAAGGTTGATTGGGTCCAGTTCAGCAACACAGCTCAGCATTTTAATACAGAGGAAAATAGGCTTTGTTGGGCACTAGACATCTAAGCTGCACATGTGGGATTTTGTGTATGGTAAGGCAAAATGTTGGTCAGTAAATAACAATTCATACTGAAGCTCTCCAACCTGCAGCTATTAGCTATAGTAGTAGTATAGTATAGTGAATGACCCATGGGTTAGAATCTTAAGCTAATCACTTGAATTAAGTGCCCGAGGCACTTTGAATTCCAACCGGTACTACCACTGGTATTTACCAGTACGGCTAGGTAGCCATTTGTTAATTTGGATTATACTCTCCTTTCTCGCATATTACTCAAGGCCTTAGGCTTTTGTTATTTATCTCCTTTATATGGCCAATTTTTCTCATTATGGGAGGGATCTCTAAATGGATGAATTGGTTGGTGCTATTATGGGTACTCTTAGGGGCCGATTCACTAACTTCGAGTGAAGGATTCGAAGTAAAAAAACTTTGAATTTCAAAGTGTTTTTTGGGCTACTTCGACCATCGCATGGGCTACTACGACCTTCAACTACGACTTCGAATCGAACTATTCGAACTAAAAATCATTCGACCATTCGATAGTCGAAGTACTGTCTCTTTAAGAAAAAACTTCGACCCCCTAGTTCGCCATCTAAAAGCTACCGAACTCAATGTTAGCCTATGGGGAAGGTCCCCATAGGCTTTCCTAAGTTTTTTTGATCGAAGGATATTCCTTCGATCGTTGGATTAAAATTCTTCGAAACGTTCGATTCGAAGGATTTTATCGTTTGATTGAAGGAATAATCCTTTGATCGTTCGATCGCACTATTTGCGCTAAAATCCTTCGACTTCGATATTCGAAGTCGAAAGATTTTAATTCCCAGTCAAATATCGAGGGTTAATTAACCCTCAATATTCAACCCTTTGTGAATCGGCCCCTTAAAGTGATTATTGCATGGTGGTTGCAGGAAAGATACCTAATACCCACTGGGATTAACCAATCATTACTGGGTAAATTGATGCTTAGCACCACTCATAATAACCCTCCTTTTACCCGGTCAATCAGCTCCCTGCTTCTAACTGCTTTTTTAATTTTACTGTTTGGACATTTATTTTAAATGCTTATTAAAGGTTATGCTTTAATTTTAACACTTCTAATCTAATTCGGAGTTTATGTATGAGAAGGTGAAATTATGTGGGCCAGTTCTTTCATTTTCTTTTTTCTTTGTATTAGCTATAGTAGCTCAACTTCAAGTGATCACCTGTATCTGAAGACTGTTGTGGAATGCTAGACGTTGTAGTGTGTGTGGACACAAACAATAAATATATAACAAAGTACTGTATACAGCCATTCACAGGGTTCACAGCAACAAAACAAAAATGTTGTGTTAAAAATCCAAAGTTTTGGTCACATTAATCAACTTTGTTAAGGTGTGGGTAAAAATTAAAAAAGTAAAAATCTACTTTATTAACTACAAACATCTAAACATTTCCATCCTCTAAGGATCGTCATCACAATGTAGATGTTTATAGTTCAATGAAGTAGATTTTCATTGTTTTATTTTGACGGTGAGTGCATTGTGATATATGTGATTACCCTTTTTAAGTTATATCTGCTTGACCAGTTTTACTAGGAAATCTGCAATGGACAGTACATAATACTTGCAAGTCGCAAGTTCCTGTCTGTGCATTTACTGTACTGTGCACTATTACAAGACACACATCTTTCCCAAACATTGACAGAATCTTTGTTCTTAGATCTACCAGGCAGCTGTTATCTTGTGTTAGGGAGCTGTTATCTGGTTACCTTCTCATTGTTCTTTTGTTTGGCTGCTGGGGGGGAGAAGGGAGGGGGTGACATCACTCCAACTTGCAGTACAGCAGTAAAGAGTGATTGAAGTTTATCAGAGCACAAGTCACATGACTTGGGCAGCTGGGAAATTGACAATATGTCTAGCCCCATGTCAGATTTGCTCTTTTGAGAAATGGATTCAGTGCAGAATTCTGCTGGATCAGCACTATTAACTGATTCATTTTGAAAGATTTTTTTTCCCATGACAGTATCCCTTTAAATGGGGTCTAGTACATATAAGGGGCCTTTGAAGATATTATTTAAAGATATACATTTGAAGCTTCTTTGTTCTAACCTTCCATTTCATTTCAGCAGCCAGACCCTTGAAATCAAACTTACCAAACTGTTGCTCTTGGAATAGATGTACTGTATGTTCTGCTGACAAAAGTGTCAGTACTCTGAGCTACAACCCTTTCATGGGCCGCTTCACTTTGAATGGATGGATAATATACAAAATACACATCATGGACGTAACCACTAGGCTAATAAGAAAGTGCATATTTAAAAACTCAAGTATGTCATGTGCTGAAAGCTAGGGTGCAACAGTTTGGAAAGTTTGACTTTAGACTGGCCGCTGAAATGAAAGGAGGGAAGAGCACAGTGACAAAAAGTATATTTTTAGAAAGTGTATTATAATACAAGAGCATATTCCACTCTACTGAATTATTATTAGAAGGCATAAATGTATTGTACAATGCAAACTGAACAACACTATCTCAGAGTAAGTCAAGATACAATTAAAGATCAGCGCCACAGACTATGGAAAAAAACAAATAACAGAATCTAGAGCAATATTGTTAATATTTAGTGCAATCACCACTAATCTGTGTGTGTCTTGAACCATAGAAAGTCTATGCACAGATTTTTTGTGTGTGTTTAAACGTGCTATAGTGATTTCTACAAAGTGCTATCTCCGAAATAAAATTATAATGAAGTCAAAGTGCTTTTAGTGCTTGCTTCAAAAGGTAAAATGAATTGAAATAAGGTGCAATGGTGTTTTCTTCAATCAGTAAAAATCAGCATTCTCCACTCTCTGGTGGGATTAGCGATTTACTAGATTCCTGATTTCAAAACAGCATATCAATATCAACTCCAGGGTATTCCTTTTTCTGCAAAGACATTAAAAAGCAGGGACAGCGTCCATAGTGTAATTTCCCTTTATTTTTTAAAAGGTTTTTAAACTTATTGCACTTATATAAGTCAAACTTCTGAGCACATAACAAACAATCCAGTCTTATAGTGCAGATCATGGAGGTTGTCAGGGAGCCGGGAGCCCCCTCTGGGGAGTAGTCCGGATCTAGGAGGAAGCCCCTCAGGAGGGATCAGGGTCGTGGTATCCAGGGGTAAGGCAAGAGAATAATCAAAATCCAAGCACAGGTCAAAAGGCAGGCGGAATACAAACAAAGTCCAGGGCCAGGCAGGGGGTCTAAGGCAGGCAGAGTATCAGCGAAGTCCAGGTCCAGGCAAGGGGTCACACCAAGGAATCAGGCAGATTATAAGCAGGGGAAACAGCAAGGGAACCCAGGAATCTCTAAGGGAACAGGATCCTATTTTCGGGCGCCATCTTGGCGCCTCAGGCGTTCTTTTATCTTTGAATTTGGCGCCCTTGCGCTAGCGTCAGCGCGCCTGCGACCGGCGCGCCGTGCTGGCGTCGGAACCCACGTGGGTTGCCTGGGCGCCGCCATCTTGGATTCTTCGCCGCCGGGAGCGGACGCGACTCCTCGCGCTCCCGGCGGTCTTGACAGTACCCCCCCCCTCACGGGGGGCCTCAGGACCACCGGGACTTGGTTTCTGGGGAAACTTGGAGTGGAAGTCTCTTACCAAACGAGGAGCATGCACATCACGGTGTCCCTCCCAAGAGCATTCTTCGGGGCCAAAGCCCTTCCAATGGATGAGGTATTGAAGGGACCCTCTGGAGATTCTGGAATCAAGGATTCTCTCCACCTCGAATTCTTGTTGACCTTCCACAGAGACAGCAGGAGGAGGAGATTGGACACCAGAGAAACGGTTGGAGACGGTGGGCTTCACCAGGGAGACGTGGAACACGTTGGGGATTCTCATCTCTGGTGGGAGTTGAAGTCTGATGGCTACAGGGTTAATTATCTCCAAGATGGGGAACGGACCCAGGAACTTCGGACCCAACTTGGGAGATGGCACCTTCAAGCGAATATTCCTGGAAGAGAGCCAGACACTATCACCCACCTTGTAGGGAGGAGAGGGCCTTCTACGGCGATCCGCGAAAGTCTTGTGGACTAGAGCACTCTTCTCCAGGTTAGACTTGGTTGCAGCCCAAATAGCAAACATATGGGCTGCCAGATCATCTGCAGCCGGGACGTCCGACAACACGAAGTCCTGAGGAAAGGCTTGAGGGTGCTGTCCATACACCGCCATAAATGGAGACCTTCCTGTGGAGGAATGACATGCATTATTATGAGCAAACTCCGCCCACGGGAGGAGGTCAGACCAATCGTCCTGGCAAAGAGACACGTGGTTCCTCAGGAACTGTTCTAAGGCTTGGTTCACACGTTCAGCTGCCCCATTCGTCTGCGGGTGGTAGGCGGACGAAAATTGAAGTGTTATTCCCAAGTCTTTACATAGGGAACGCCAGAACTTGGCGGTGAACTGGGTGCCTCTGTCGGAGACGATCTCCACCGGGAAACCATGCAGGCGGAAGATGTACTTAATAAAGAGTTGGGATAATTCCACCGCAGAGGGTAACTTCTTCAAAGGGATGAAATGGGCCATTTTGCTGAAGCGGTCTATGACAACCCAGATCACAGTATTCCCACCGGAGGGAGGAAGTTCGACAATAAAGTCCATAGAGAGGTGCGTCCACGGACGAGAGGGAACCGGCAAAGGCTGTAACAACCCGCTGGGGCGGGAATGGCTAGGCTTAGAAGTGGCACAGACATTACAAGCAGCCACAAAGTCCTTTACATCCTTGCGGATATCAGGCCACCAGACTAGGCGCCTCAAGAGTTCAAGGGTCTTGGCCGGACCAGGATGTCCAGCTTGCCTGGAGCAGTGGGTTTGTTGCAGGATGGCCAGGCGAAGTTCTGGAGGGGCGAAGGCCATGCCAATCGGAGTATCTTGAGGAGCCGAGGACTGCCCAGCCAGGATCTGGTCGGCAAATTGGGGATACAGAGAGGCAATGATCTTGACTGGTGGAATGATTGGTTCCTGCCTCTCAGGGTCACGGTCCACCGGAGTGAAGCTACGAGACAAGGCGTCGGCCTTCAGATCCTTGGAACCTGGGCGATAAGTCAAAACAAAGTTAAATCGGGAAAAGAAAAGGGCCCACCTGGCTTGTCTGGGATTTAGCCTCTTGAGGGACTGTATAAACTCCAGATTCTTGTGATCTGTGTAAATCTGGACAGGAATTTCAGAGCCCTCCAGGAGGTGACGCCATTCTTCAAGGGCAAGCTTGACTGCCAAGAGTTCTCGATTTCCGACATCATAGTTCTGCTCTGCGGATGAGAACTTCTTGGAGAAATACGCACAGGGGTGCAATTTTCCATCAGAGGAGTGTCTCTGAGACAGGATAGCTCCGGCTCCGACTTCAGAAGCATCAACCTCGATGCAGAAGGGTAGTGCAGGATTGGGATGTCGGAGAACAGGAGCGGACGTGAAGGCCTCTTTCAAGGACTGAAAGGCTTCTATGGCAGATGGAGGCCACAGGCTGGGTTTACCCCCTTTCCGGATGAGGGCCAGGATAGGTGCAATGCGGGAAGAGAACCCCCGGATGAACTGTCGATAATAATTAGCAAATCCGATGAATCTCTGGATTGCCTTGGTACTCAGTGGGAGAGGCCACTCCTGGATGGCCGACACTTTCACGGGGTCCATCTCAAATCCCTCTGGAGAGATAATGTACCCTAGGAAGGGGATCTTGGATACCTCGAAGACACACTTCTCCAACTTGGCGAAGAGAGAGTTCTTCCTCAGACGAGAGAGTACCTCCTTCACCTGGGAGCGATGACTTTCAAGGTCCTTAGAGAAGATCAGGATGTCGTCCAAGTATACGACTACGAACCTTCCTAGGAGATCTCGGAACACATCATTAACAAACTCCTGGAAGACGGCAGGGGCATTGCATAGGCCGAAGGGCATAACAAGATATTCATAGTGCCCATCCCGAGTGTTGAATGCCGTCTTCCATTCGTCACCCTCCCGGATGCGAATGAGGTTGTAGGCCCCCCGGAGATCCAACTTGGAGAAAATCTTTGCCCCTTTCAGCTGGTCAAAGAGCTCGGCAATCAGGGGCAGGGGGTACCTGTTTTTCACGGTGATCTTATTCAGGCCCCGATAGTCTATACAAGGCCGAAGGCCTCCGTCCTTCTTCTCCACGAAGAAGAACCCAGCCCCTGCAGGAGAGGTAGAAGGGCGGATAAACCCCCGCTGGAGATTTTCTTGGATGTACTCCTTCATAGCGGTAGTCTCTGCAGGAGAGAGAGGGTAAGTGCGCCCTCTGGGGGGCATGGCTCCTGGCAGGAGTTCAACCGGACAGTCGTAGGAGCGATGTGGGGGAAGGAACTCTGCAGACTTTTTACAAAACACATCGGAAAATCCCTTGTAAGTGGAGGGCAAAGTCTTTAGTTCCGCAGTGGAGACATTCACCTTCTCGAGGGGTTTTGGCGGAAGGCAATGTTGCAGGCAAAATAAACTCCAACGAGAGATCTGCCCAGTGGACCAGTCTATGGTGGGGTTATGCAGACGTAACCACGGAAGACCCAATATTACTGGAGTAGAAGGACAGGGGATGATGAAGAATGAAAGTTTTTCTTGATGCAGCGCCCCAACTTGTACAGATAGTTCTGCCGTGAACATTGTGACGAATTCAAACTCCAGGGGTTTGTCATCTATGGCGGTAATTCGCAGGGGTGAAGACAATGGGAGCAGGGGAATCTTCATGCGTTCGGCAAAGAAGGCGTCCATGAAATTGCCATCCGCTCCGGAGTCGAGGAAGGCCCTTTCGAAGATAGACTTACTTGCCAGGTGAATCTGCAAAGGAAGGAGAAGTCTGCGTGAATTTTCTTGATACTTCTCCTGAGGCCCTCGAGTGATGCCCCCTACATGAGAAACCTGAGACATACCTCGGGGTACAAAACTCTTGGCTTTGGCAGGACAGGCGTTGGCAAAATGGGAATGCCCACCACAGTACAAACAGAGACCTGCCATTCGTCTTCGGAGTCTTTCCTGCTCGGAGAGGCGAGCTTTTCCTACTTGCATAGGTTCCTCCAGGGGAGACGTGGACACATGAGTCACAGGGACAGTGGGTGCTTGCAGAATCGGCCTTTGAAAGCGAGGGGCCAACATGGGAGAAAATCGTCTGCTGCGCTCTCTCTCCACCTGGTATTCTCTGAGGCGGGTGTCCACCTTAATAGATAGAGCGATCAGTCCTTCCAGGGTGTCAGGAGTCTCTCTGGAGACGAGATCATCTTTGATGCGGATGGATAGGCCTTGGTAGTATACGGCCTTGTAAGCGTCATCACACCAGGAAGTCTCCGCCATCAGTGTTCGGAAGTCTATAGCGTACTCATTGACACTGCGGCTTCCCTGCCGGAGCTGCAAGAGACGGGCAGGGGCGTTCGTGACCCGACCTGGAGCATCAAAGACTATGCGAAAAGCTTGGAGAAAGTCTTTAACAGCAAAAGTCACCGGGGAATTCTTCTCCCAAAGAGACGTTGCCCACTCCAGTGGCTTGCCTTCCAATCGAGACCTCACATACCCCACCTTGGAACGCTCACTTGGAAACTGTGTGGGTTGGAACTCAAATTGAATTTGGCACTGTGTGGCAAATCCCCTGCAGGCTTGTGGGTCCCCACTGAAGCGAAGGGGAGGTGGAATGCGAGGCTCACCTGTCGGGTAGCTTGCGTTCGTAGAGGCTGCCGCCATGGGGGGATTTCCAGTAGGTGGAGCAGCGGAGGGCGCAGAAGGCACTCGAGCAAGCAGGACATCGAGTGCTTGCCCAATGCGAACCTGCTGGTTTTCGTAGTCCTCCATGCGGGAGCCCCCTCTGGGGAGTAGTCCGGATCTAGGAGGAAGCCCCTCAGGAGGGATCAGGGTCGTGGTATCCAGGGGTAAGGCAAGAGAATAATCAAAATCCAAGCACAGGTCAAAAGGCAGGCGGAATACAAACAAAGTCCAGGGCCAGGCAGGGGGTCTAAGGCAGGCAGAGTATCAGCGAAGTCCAGGTCCAGGCAAGGGGTCACACCAAGGAATCAGGCAGATTATAAGCAGGGGAAACAGCAAGGGAACCCAGGAATCTCTAAGGGAACAGGATCCTATTTTCGGGCGCCATCTTGGCGCCTCAGGCGTTCTTTTATCTTTGAATTTGGCGCCCTTGCGCTAGCGTCAGCGCGCCTGCGACCGGCGCGCCCTGCTGGCGTCACTGCGCCGGCGTCGGAACCCACGTGGGTTGCCCGGGCGCCGCCATCTTGGATTCTTCGCCGCCGGGAGCGGACGCGACTCCTCGCGCTCCCGGCGGTCTTGACAGAGGTGAACCTTTGCAATACAAAAAGATGGCTTCTGCTGACGTCTCCCTCTCCCTTATGTTCCACTGACTTCTGAGACCAGAAGTGATGTCACACCTATCTTAGAGTAGGAAAGTTTTATACACATGAATGGTTTGTATGGTATCCAGGTACTGATCAGCACATTGATTAGCATATTATAGATCTTTGCAATAAAACAGATCATGTTGATGATTATCAGCTGGAGAGACCACAAGGTGAATGGGGCTCCTTTGCATTTAGTTATGGGCCCTTGTGTTGTGTTCTCACCCAACACTTTCTTTAATCATTAAGGTTCCATATAGGAATTAATGTTCCAGAGACCAACTCTGTGTCATGATGGAGATAATGATAGCAGTCCTTCTTTTCTGAGACCTGAATTCCTCTTTACACTACTGTAAATGATAACATGAAATAAGGTGTCAAAAAGGCCAGAAGTGGATTATTAGCTCCCTCATAATATGTGGCTGATTAATATTCTATATAATAATGAGTCTGTACAAGACATTGGGGGTTTGTAGTAAGGTGTGCAAAGTTTTACCATAGTACAGTAACATAGCAGATCAGTAGTAAGTATAGTATTGTTTTAACAATCAAAGATCTGATTTGGGATTAAAATTTAATAAACCAGGTCAGTATTTCCATTGTTACTATGGAATCCAGTACCAAATGTTTAAATCATATTTCTGACTTGAATTTGCATTCCTTTTGTTATCCCCAAAATTGGGCGTATAGGTTAAGGATGAGAGCCTAACATTTGTCCAATATTGACATTAGATATGTGACTTGAGACAGTCATATGCTTCCCAATTTCCCAAGACATAACAGGAAATCAATAGGATCTTGATCATATTAAAATATTGTGGTGCAGTCATGATGCAAGGTGAAATTGCTATAAAAATATTGCTTTCGTTATGTAGGAGATCACAATTATATATAATAATATATATATATAATTATATAATATATAATATTTAGTCATTTAGGTGGTTTAGAAAATTGGTATAGAAAACAGGCTTGTCATTTATTTTAACATACATATTAGAATGGATACTGAAATCATACCTCTTTACTGAGCAAACAGCATAGAACCACATATAATGAGAGGTGATAACTTTAACTGCCTTTGTTGCAGCAAACTCACTCACCAAATTCATTTTGTTAGAGAAGAATTTGATTACACAAAATAAAATCTTTAGTCATGTATCATCAAGTCTGTAATGTAGAATGTCCTAAAATACCCATAGCCGAGTATTTACTTGCAAGGATGATTTCTGCATTGGAACTGCCAGTGCTTAATACTGCAATAATAAAGAAATTTAAAAAACAGTTTTAGGTACTTGGTTTACAATGACTAGGGTAATTAGTTATTGTAGCTGTTTGGGGGACTATGTATTCCCTTATCAAGAAATATCAATAGTTTGCTCTACACATTGGAATTTTTTTTTTTTTTTATTGTGATTATTTGGTTTAAAACAATTGATTCAGCCCAGCCCAGAAGCCAATCAGCAATCATATAGTATTATTATTATTAATGTTATTATTAATAAATAAAGCACCAACATATTCTGCACTGCTGTGAAAAGCATGGGTATATACATTAAACATACAGATTGCATTCAATAACAACCTATAACCTATAATAAGAGATAGAAGGTCCTGCCCAAAAGAGCTTACCATCTAATCTAGTTTAGAAAATCGACTGGCGATAAGCATACCTCCCAATATTTGAAAAATAGCAATGGAATTCCCAAAAACACCAATACTGAGGCCCATCCTATCTATTATTCCTACATGGCTGTTCTGCAAAAACATGATGGGCAGATTTAATGAATTCATTGGTGATAGCATGATGATGCTATGGGTAGTATTAGTTGTTATTACAGTATGTTTGTGGATTGTGAAATGGCTATAGTATATGTGGCCTGTATGTCAAATGATTTTTGGTCTAGGCTAATTTGTTAAGAAGGTGCCAGGACTGGCTGTCTAATGTTTCACATATTTAAAGAAGTTTAAGTCAGTTCACGAGTGAGTGAATATATAATATGAAGATAATCAGCCCTAAATAAAAAGGTCCATTGGTCTGGAAGAATATTTATAGGCAGATTATTTATCATTAGGATAAAAGAGACAGAGAGATTCCAATTATACACAGAGCACAAACAAATGATGAACTGCATGTGCTGAATGAAGAACTATATGCAGAGTGCAACAAACTTTATTCAGAATAGAGAGTCTTTAAAAATAAATTCAACTCGTTGGGGGAAATAGGAGAAGGGTGGGAAAAACTATCTTATACTTAATTTGTGTCTTTTTTGGCTGATTTTTTCCTGTTGTATTTTGTAAAAAAAACAGGTCAGGCTTTGCCAATAATTATATTGCTGAATATAGCGTTTGCCATTGGCCATTGGTTATGGACATGTACTGGTTGATGTAGGTTTCATTATGAACACGAGAGTTCTTTTATCTTCTTTTTATATAGCCGAATCAAATTACTTAGCCCTTTACAAAGAATGAGTCTGTTTTCTATTGCATACCAATATCGCCATGACCCAATTAACCTGGTCATTTTAATTGAGCTTTGTAGTGTTTTAGCAGCAGCCCTTTTAAGAACATGTTTATTATGACTTGTTCATGTTTATTCCTATGCAGCACTGATGACATTTGAGGGAGCTCTCTATAGCAGACCAAAGAAAATCCTAGAGTATTCTATGCACTATGGTTTTGGCACAACCATGTGGAGTAGTGTTGGCAGTTCTACAGCCTGTTGTTTGTTGTGTGTGTGTGGGTCAAGATTTTACAAGCATGCTTTTATGAACCCGGGAACTGCACTCATGCAGCACTAAGTTGTTTTTGCAGTTCCCCACACTCTGTTGTATGAGTCCTGTCATGTTGACCTCAACACATTTATCACAGCATTTAGGGGCTTGCTTTATTGTGAAAAATGAAATGGGCTAGTGATGTAGACTCACAATATTGACACTTGATGGATTGCACTAAGGTGAAGTTTGCAATGCCTCACATCCATCATTATAGAGAATAGATGAGACCTCATCATCAGGAAAAAAATGTTTTTTTAGGAGCTTTTTATGCAGCCTTTTTTTTTTTAATCAGTTAAATTGTGACTAATTCGATTTGGATTTCTGTATAAATGGGCTGAGAAGTTTATTCAAATTTGAAGGGTAATTTGAAATAAGCGATTAAAAAAAATAAATTCTAAATTATTTAATAGCATCAAATATAAATAACTTCTAAAATAAAGAAACTGTTGTATAGTGTTCTGGCCAATGACCATTTCCACATACTCTCCTTGATGACCCTTTGTGCTTTCACCCTGTGTTGATATATGCAGTCAGTGGATTTATAGTTACTTGTCTGTTTTGTTTTGCATGTTTTCCAGCTAAAATGCAATAAGAGTGAAGGGAAATTCACTAGTCTAGACTTACAGATAGGCAACTTCTAGGCTGATATTACTTTAACCATGACTCAATGTAAAAATACATTTTCCAACAGTCAATAAAAATTTGGGGAATTTTCACAGTCTGTGACCTTAACAAACCATACCCTGATTTGCTTAACCATGCACCATAACACCTTAGCCTTACAGCATATCCAGTAGTGCAACACTTTTGCCATGGATCATAGAAAGCTCTCAGTGAAAACAGAACAAAACAATTTAACAGCATATATATGCTTTAGAATTAACGTTAACTTTCCAAATGACTCGAAACGAGAAACGTATTAAAAATAAATTGATACATTGTAAAACATATAGTATATATATATATATATATATATATTTTTTTTTGGCTGTATATACACATTTCATGAGATCTTCACATTAATTTACAAATTTATTATGGGTCTCTTTGGGCCTACAATTGTTTAGTAGAATAGTTTAGGGCCCACTCTTTGATATAGATAGTGCTATATGTTATGGTGGAAATAATGCTAGGGCTCATGGAATATGATCTAGGTTGGGACTGGGCCCATTAGGAGATCAACTGGAATTGTGACAGGCCAGTCTGACCCTGAAACCATAACAGTTCGTTTTGGTGTTTGAGGTTTTACAAAAATGCCCATAAAAGTGGAAGAATTAAAAAATATGTCATTGATCCCATCTGGAACGTGGCCCTGTGCACTATTAATCATGCTCACATAACCGTTCAAAAACAGGAAACTGGAGCTTATAAAGTATTACCTCTGCTACATTTTTCATGGGAAGTTTGTTATTTTGAGACGTTGGAATGATATTGTTGGCTCCTACATAACTACATTTTGAATGAAAAGGTTTAGAAAAAAAGGTTTAGAAACATGAAATGTATGTGTTATGAGAATGTATACATGTTAATAAGAATATGAAACTCAAAGAATGACCTTCTATATTAAAAAAAAAAAAAAATTATATATATATATATATATATATATATATATATATATATATATATATATATATATATATATATATATATATATATATATATATATATATATTTATGGACACAGCACCACTGTATGGCACAGTAACCCTAACATTTCATAACATTGCATGCCCAGCATTTCAACATTTATTAGCTCCAGCATTCAGTGGCAAAGTACCCACAATCATTTGCTCATATTGCTCATGTTAACTTTAAATGAAGCAGGTTTTGAGGTCAAACGCTACAAAGTTTGCTACAGGTCCAGTGGAGTAACTAGATGTCACTGGGCCCCACAGCAAATTTAATTTTGGTCTCCAAAACATTGATAACTTGACCTATTTTATAAAGATACATTGAAATGATTATTTAGCATCTTATTGAGCCCTCTGTGCTCCTGGGCCCCCTGCACCTGCAGGGTCTGTTTCCTCTATAGTTATGCTCTTGTAAAGGGCTGTTGACCCATAGCAAACAATCAGCAGGTAGCATTTTAATTGGTCACCTATTTCAAAGGAAACATCTGACTAGTTACTAAGGATTACTAGGCCTAAAAAACATTGCCCTTTTTATTAGATAGCCTAAATGTTGTTTGTCTCAGCACTTTCATTGTTTAATATTTTTTTAATAATCAAGCAATGTATTAAAAAAAAGACAAAAAAAAATATCACGGATAGCAGCTTAAATAAATATCTACTTTATCAATTCCAAATCATTTGTGTGAACTGTAAAATCTGAACTTTGATTCTGAGGATACACTATACTCTAGTACACTCTGGAGAACCCAGTAACATGAGAATTCCTTCTGGCCTTAAAACAGTTATAACCTGCACTTCAACAATCCCGCAGAGTGTTGTTGCTAGCAGCTTTTTTTATCCTTACATTATTAGCAGCAATATATTTGCTTTACTTTTTCACCTTATTTCTCTGTATTGTCCCAGAGTGAGTTGAAAATTAGAGCACTGGAGTGACTCACATAATTGGATGTTCATAGAATCGTGGAAACTGTAGTTTGGATGCTTTCTTGATAGATAGCTTTAGAATTGTTTGTCATGAGCTCATTGCAGTAAAATCTTTGTAATTCTTGATGTCTTTTCATTTACATAGGCCTGCAGTCTTTTAAACTTCCATTTCAATATGGTTTAATTGACTTTATAGGTTGACTGTAAAACAGAGGGATATTTCTCGCTGATGTGACCATGTTTCCAGTAGATATCACTTATGAATATGGGCTCCTAGCTTCTGTTTTCTTTTCAAATGCCTTTCTGACAAGGGTCTACTAAGCAGCTCTTTTTTTGTGTATGCACTTTGCTTCACTTGTTACTGAAAAAGTTGGCAGTGGAGCTCAACTTTTTGGCAGGTATTTATCACTCAAATAAAAGTGACTCTGCTGGAGCATGATTGCACCGGTCTTGGGAAATGAATGCTGCTGTCTCAGTAGCACACTTTTATAGTTATGCTGATTCATGGACAATAATGCTGTCAGTTTGTTCACATTCTTTTTCCCTCTGTCTTCATATCGCCTCCTAGAAGATCTGCTGCGAGACAAGCAAGGCCACAGGTTTTATTTTATTCAACTCTTTGATAAATCACTGCAGTGCAATTGGCCACAAAATTCTCAATAAATTTACCTTTGACCTTGATAATGATTTACTCTTTCGACGGCCTACTATGTATCATTACAAATAATACTTCAGTAAGTTCATCTTTAAAACGGCAAAATTTGACTGATATTTGTAAAGGGATAGGTTTAAATATTATCAGTTATGACTGTTTTTAGTCTACATGTAGCAGAGGCCAAGATAGGGCCTGGGTATTAACCCATTGTTACCTGGATGGACCACTGTCTGTCGGGTGAGGGAAACCTGGAAGGAGACACAGCAGGCAGAAGTTTTCAGTCAAACACTTCCTTCTTTATTCATCAGGGCATACTTCAGTACAGCAGTTTACCAACAGGGCTCTATTCCCCGGTCTTTCAGCTTTACCATTCACTGGACTGCACTCTGTCAGGGGGGCTCACTCTCTCAGGCACCCCTCCTTGGGTCCTGATCAGCAAAACCTAGCCTCTTAGGCCCTGACTGTCAGGTATCCTGCTGGACACACTGTGCCCTCTCACTCCTTATAGGGCCACAGCTGCCCATGCTAGTCCCTGGCTAACATATGCCCTCTAGAGCGTACTAGTTACCACAAGTTTCCTCACTGTTCAAGTCATTATCTCTTCCAAGGAATGACTCCATTATCAGAGAGTTTGCTGCTCTCTTTCCTTCCCATGATGCAACCTTCCCTTTTATTACTTCCCTTCCTCCACCCACTGGGGACTTTCCCTAGCAACGTCTACCCTCTACCTAAAAATACCATATTAACTATTTATTACACATTTGTACTTAAACAACTAAAAATTTTTACCCTACTACATACAGGTGACACCTTGATGTAAGAGAGGTAGGCATTGGTTAACTCTCATCTTTACTTAATTATGTTGCAGCTTACAAAGCTATACATGCTAAATATATGTATTATGAGCTCTGTGATATCCATAATGATCACATTTGTTCTGCAAATATGAAGTTGTGGATAGGATTTACTAACTATGATATTAATAACATACAAGCAAATTCCATGGCCTATGCAAAGATCTGTCTTTCAAATGTTTACCTTGTATTCAGAATACAGCTGTTTTCTTTCAGACTCTCATGATGTCTCTTAAGATCTCCCTCCGGCACAGCTCACACCAAAGCAGTTCACAGCATTGCATTTTTAAAGCTGCCATAAATAGTCATGCAGCTGACATGGTTTACTAGTGTCAGGTTAGTTAAATAGTGCTATAGGTGGATGGAAATTTAAAGGAGAAATAAACAATAAGAAGAATATGCTACAAATGCCATATTTAATATACTGAACTTGTTGCACCAGCCTAAAGTTTCAGCTTCTCAATAGCAGCAATGATAAAGGACTGTCACAGGGGGTCACCATGTTGGAAAGTGTGAGCAACTGTTTAAAAGCTAAGCTTAGGGGTCGTTGCAAATTGTTAAGCAGAAAATGAGGTTGGCCTGTAAAATAAATTATGATGCTAATTGCACTGGGCCGATTCCAGGGCTGCAGCCCAGATGCGCCCCCCCCCCCGCTCTGCACATAAAAATCAGTGTCAGAGCTGGTCAAAGCTGGACAGCATTGCTAGTGTGGAAGTTTGGCTCTTAAAGTTACAAGAGGGGGCTTTTTGCGACCCCTTGTATCCGGCCGATCACTGCCGTCTGAGGCAGGGTTCTCACCTTGCCTCATGGTGGGAGTGGCCCTGGGTTTCTGTGCTGCCATGTAGTAATTATCTGTATTAATTACTAATCAGCCTTATATTGTGACATTTATATTCTATGTTTATTGTATATTGACCCCATCTAAAAAAAAATGCTCTGTAAGGCTACACATTTATTGTTATTGGTACTTTAATTACTCATATTTCTATTCAGTCCCTTTTCCCATTCCAGTTTCTTATTCAAATCAATGCATGGTTGCTTGGGTAATTTGGAAAATAAGTAGAATGAATCCAGCACACGAAATCTGCTCAAGGGTTATTACCCGTGTTTAATGCCAAGCCAAACAGGTTACAACGTTTCGGGGGCGTACCCCCTGACGAAGGGGTACGCCCCCGAAACGTTGTAACCTGTTTGGCTTGGCATTAAACACGGGTAATAACCCTTGAGCAGATTTCGTGTGCTGGATTCATTCTACTTATTTACCATTTTTTGGAGGTGCCGTCCTCCTATGTTCCATGCACCGTGAACGTGAAAAGAGGGAACAGGTGTGCATCTGCATTTCGTTTGGTTGGGTAATTTGGACCCTTGCAGCCAGCACTTAAAAACCACAAATAATAAAAAATGAAAACCAATGGCAAATTATCTCAGAATATCATTCTCTACATCAGGGATTTCCAACCTTTTTTACTTGTTGAGGCTACTGGGAGCAACATCCAAGGGGTTGGGGAGCAACATGTTGCTCACAAGCCACTGGTTGGGGATTACTGCTCTACATCATATTAAAGTTATCTCAAAGTTGAACAACCGAGGATGTATCTAAAAATATTTTTTTTACTCCTCTTCCCAATACTACATCAGTCATCTTGTTGTTATAGGGATTACCATAAATTACATCATGAACATACTAAACATAGCAGAAGTGATCCTCATTGGAGGATCCCTTTGCACTGATGAGGGGACACAGTTTTGTATTAAGAATCCATCTCTTTGGTTCCTGAATATCAGATCCCATCATGCACCAACATCTGCTATGGAAGGTATATGCCCCTTTTTAATATCAATGTGAAAGATAAAAACTGATAAAATATGTACTTTCAATAAGCAATAAATGAGCTCTGTTGAGTAATAGTTCCTAGTATGAAGTATGAAGCTCTGTAAGTTGGATAGTCCTAATTTAGGAAATGGGAAAGAAAGAGGAGCTTCAGATTCTTTAAACCAAAAATCAGACTAAGGGTTTTCCCTAAAATAATCAAGCATGTTTCATGGTAACAAGAACAGAAAAGAGACTAATGATTTTTCCAGACATATTTCAAATGAATAGCATTTTTATGGAAGCTGTGATTTATTTAATAGCAGTGTAACTGTTCTCTTCTTTCATTGCTTTAGGCTATTTTCATCTATTGTGCATTTATACAGACCTACAAAACTTTCCCCATACTCCACAAATAAAAAAATGATGCCGCTGTTTAGTTTGATATTGTAATAATGTTTGATGGTTACAGCATTTCAGAGAGATTCCATATTCTGCTCTGAAAATTACAATGTGTGTTCATTGTTACACAGAGATGAATGTACATATTACATATAACATGTTGCATACAAACCACGGCCATGCAGTGGAACTTAGAATGCAGGTGGGTTTGGTGGTAAATACCTGTTTATTGAGGTTGTCAGTGAGTGGATATTTACTTGATTTGCTTAACAAGTTTTTGGACTAAATATGACTGTACCAAATCTTTAGCCCTGGGCCAACAACTGGATCATTTTCTAAAGATCTTGATAGAAGATAATCAATGGGCTGATGCAGCCCTCAGCCAACAGCAGTTTCACACTTGCCCCATAAATATCTACATTCTACAAATAAATATTGGCTAAACAGGCTGTATTTTAGGCATCATATAAAGGTCAAAAAGCTTCTGATTCTGGAGTTGCCAAGTATGCAGTCAATATCAATGGTGTGCAGCCGTCTTCAGTCTTTTATATCGAAATAGTTCAGGGAGATTCCATCGTTTTTTCTTTTTCTTAAAGATTAGTTTAATGAAATTGTTTGAACGCACCATATCAGATACCATACTTAATATTTTCTTGGCTTTACTGAATACCAGGGCCATTAAGAATAAAACATTAAAATATCTAGTTGTCTGTACCCAGTTTTTGGATTAAGCATCTCTTACATATGGGTACAAACTTGCGTCCCTTCTAAATCCAATATTCCATAATTCCATAAACTAGTGTTTTTCTGGATGTTCAAGCCATTGAAGTTTTAACATATGGTTTGGGTCCCCCAAACCTCTAACAAGGTTACAGGTATAAAAAAGGACTGCTGCATCATTCATTCATTCATTATTCAGGGTATCCAATAAGAATTTACAAATCTCAAATTGACCTTTGATCTAGGCCAGGGTAATTTATATGAAAAAAATAAAATTAATAAAAGAGGCTTGAAAAAGGATCTTGAGGGCACATATTTTGTATGTTTTTGGGCTAAATAAAACTTTTTGCACAACTACAGCTCACACAGTGTGCTGCTGGTAATTCTTTTTGGTACATGGTTATGGCCCTATGGCAGGCGTGGACCTTCCAATACAGCACCTGACACCACAATTTGGGTTTTATTGGGGGCTTGAGCTCGGCAAATAAACACTGTTCCTAAATCTCACCCTAACTGAACTTCTAATTGGGCTCCTTTCCTGCCAAAGTCTATGTGTGCCCCTTAGAGGGGCCATCTCCAACACTTAAGGAAGCACTGCCTTGCATTTATAAGGTTGTATTCTAGTCATGGCAGACTAATTAATGATAACAATGAAAATATTTTTCAGTAATAAAATTGGCAAGTGGCTAAGGGACTCTCTATAGAGTTGGTGCCCTATGTTGCTCCGTAATCCATATTGCTAGTTTTTGTTCTATGCAAATCCACAAAACATGTATTAACAAATGCAATTAGAGCAGATGCGGAAAATCATTTCTCCATCTCTAAAAAGTGATCTCATTATGTCATTAATGCAGAGCACACCATTTTACATATTAGTCATATCAAATTATCACACATCAAAAAAAACATCAAATTATAACTCAACTCAAACAATTCCATTCTGTTCTATAAAGCGCAAAACAGCAGGCAGCGGTGAATTTGTGACTTATCTGCTGGTATTGGAATAATAGTATCACAGGATCCTTGAAGCTGTAGTACTAGTTCTAAAAAATAAAGAAGTAATTATTGATAGCTGATGGCCTTTGGCTGAATAATGATCAGACTGTATCTAACCTAGGTATAAATTAGCAGATAGGTTTTTTTGTTCTGGTCTTTGAAACCATATGTCTGATTGGATACTATGAATTACAAGAACCTTCCATTTTACATTACAGTACCCACCATTACTCATAAAACAGATGATTGTTTCTTCTTTTTCTTCTAGTTGTGTGCCTTAAGCGGACTCTTAAATGTTGCCACTTAATACTGCAAAAGATAGTGAAATTAAAAATTTCACTTTGGTGAAAAAAATAAATAAATTTATGACAGGAACCCTTAGTGCTCACCACAAATTTAGTCATGTTCATCCAAGCAAATCCATGCAATTAGATTTTTTCAGTGTCCACTGGCTAAATTTTGGACTGGTGATCAATGTCTTTCCTGTTCAGATTAAATACAGAAATGGCAGGCAGAGGTCGTACAAACTACAGATGGTGCCAATTACTGCCAGTAAAGACTTTCTTGCTCTGAGCACAAGCTTGATTTGTGGTTACATAATATTGAAAAAAAAATTTTTCCAGCTGGGCCTCTCACTTGCCCCTTTCACAACAAAAATAACTTGTGTTTGGTTTTACAAATATAGTTCATTATTTAGACACAAAATATATTTCTGTTTAATATAGTTATTATTCCTCACATCCATGTTTTTCACAGGACAGATAGAGTTTTCCCCAGTTGCTGAAATATTGGTGGAATTTCAGTGTATGGGCTTCACAAATGTAAAGTCAATGAGAAATGAAGTGGAAGTTATTCCCATATATAGCTATGGATGCAACATGCACTTCTAACATCTTTAAAAATAGAAAGTGATAATAAAATAAAAAAACGATAGAAGAACCAGCACTCCCTGTAAATTTAGTTTATTACGTTCACTTAGCACATAGTACAAAAAGTTTCCAACACAGTCATTATTAAGATAAAGATTATAACAGTGTGTTAAATAAAAAACTATATGATTGCATATTGGTAGATACAAAACGCATTAGGGCGTGTAATTTTAGCAATACGGAATAAACTTCAATTTTAACTTCACCGGCTGGCTCCAGGAGTGCGTACGTGAATAGCTCCCCTCTGGGATTGTTACATCCCTGATCATTCATTATTCCAGGAATTAAATGTAAATGCATGTACTCTGTTTATAAATATAAATACATTTTACATTAGAGCAGTGGTTTCCAAACTGAGGGGATGACCACCCAGGCAGGAAATGGAGCAGTGGCAGGAGGGCTCAGTGTAAAGACTATTTAGAAGGAGAATTGAGGCCATTTGACTGAAAGCCCCATCTGAAGGTCAGTTAGGGTGAAATGTGGGATAAATATGTATTTGTTGCCCTAACACTTCTTGAAACTATGACTGAATTGTTGATATCCCTGTAGTTTCCTGTATCTGTAATAATTTCATGAGCTAAAGTGGGACCTGACCAAAGATTGTATCTTCAGCAGGGGTTCAAACCTTTCCCTATGAACAAGGCCTGTCATTTTATAACCCTATGAACAAGGCCTGTCATTTGTAGAGTTTTACCTATTTTATGGAAAACTTTAGATATTGATATGAAAAAAGTAGGTGCGTTATGAGTTCCATTCAACAGTAAGCAGCTTGTGTGCTAAGTCTACCCAATCTATGATCATACTGCTATGGTGGAATGATACCGTCCAACATTCACAACCACTCCACTGCTGTTAATAGTTAAAAATTGAAATTTTTACCTGCCTCGTTTTATGTCAAAAGGTAATTTGTTCTTAAATGTTGTCGTCCCTCTAAATAAACACTTTCAGTTATTTCTCACTTAACCTACATGAGAACCCAAATGCCCTTGATATTATATATTCATTTTAAGAGACTTGCATGATAAATGCATCTGACATTATTTAAAACTAGCTGTAATAGCTTTTTAAACTACATCCAGTAGCTGTTAAGGTGAATGAATGCTTTACATTGTCAGTAAAATGTGGGTGTTTATAATGAACCTGTCAGTGCTGCAGCTGCTATCGTGTCTAACCAAAAATATATGCTGCATGGCTTATATTTCATGCTTATTGGATAAAGATAGAGAAAGAGATGAAAAAATACATATTATTACAACCCCTGGGTTGTGTTGGTTGTTTTAATGTTTAAAGGGCCAGTACTTATTTTCTCCTCTGTTTCTGACTTAAGCTTTGCTGCCATTATCTCAGGTTGGGTGGCTAAAACTTTTCTTTCACCTTAAATAGTTTTCCTCCTTGCCACGCTCAATGTATTTCTGATTTTGTTGAACATTACATGCTTGGTTTGTTATTGAAAGAGGAAAGAAGAAAGTACCCAGTATATTACCTATAGAAGGAGTCCGAATTTGAAGGATATTTTATCCAGGAGTCATTTCCAGGAGCATCCAGCTACAATTAAACATAAAGGTTGCTATGCATGTGTAAATTGTAATATCTGTGAAAAAATAATAAACACTGTGAAATTCACTGACAGATTTGGTCAGAAACACACACTAAATGACTATATTAACTGCAAAAGTCAGGGGGTCATTTATTGTTTGCCCCTGCAAAAAAAATATATAGGAATATAGGAATATATAGGAATGACAACCCAGATTAAAACCAGATTCCTGCGATACTGGTCATTTTGAGGAACGAGATGGGAATCTGATGTAGATTAGAATACGTGTGAACGCTTGCGAGATTTCCCGACGTCATCACACTTCAATGCATGCCCCATTACACGCGGAAGTCTTTTAAGATTCAGCGTCCTGGAGAGAACCTACACGTATTGCCTTAAAAAAGCTGTTTTTAATAGAAGTTACCTTTATTTTTAATATAACTCTATCTTCTTTTTTACCCTAGTGGTTGTTTTTTCTTTAATAATTTAAGCACTAGAAGATTTTTTTTCCCCCTTTCAAATTTGGGGACGGCTGTTTATCCAGTGGGGTTCCCTCTAAACCTTGAGTGGCTTATGATTTCTTTCTCTTTCTAATACTCTTAAAGGTTGCTGGATTTGTGGTCTTATCATTTAGATAGCTCTTCATGAGTTAGTGTAAAATAGTATCACGACCACAGTCCAGTATACTTTCACTGCCTTATCTTTGTGGTGTCCCTGAGTTAGAAAAAACTGAGATAAGGTTCTTGGGATAGCTCCGCCATCTAATTTTTCCTTTTCTATCTAATTCAATGAACTCAAGTCCTCTATTAATTTAATTGCAAACCAATTTATCTGAATATTAATTCTTTTGATTTTTATAAATCTAATCAACTGGATATCAATCAGAAATAATTAATGAAGCACCTGGCACTTTATATTTTACAATAATTTATATTGGGGGTAGATGAATTCTCCATCGAGCTTAAGCACCTTGCACTTCTTTTGGATATTAATAAGAATCACTACTGACTATTTAATAATTATGAATTTACTGTACAACAATGTGGATTTAATGAACATGTTAATTGTTTATAATGCACTAAGCATTTTATTGACTACGTTTATGAAAGAATTATTCACACAAGGCAATTTATTAGTATAATTTATTCAAATCAGCAAACAGAGTGATTACATATAATCAATTAAATCTGGAGTTGATTGTTTAATAGTTAATGAATTGACTCAATGGGTAAATTAATTTGAGGTGTACAATTAATTGAGGTTTATAGATTATTTTTCAAGTAGGGAATATACAGGGTACTTTCTTCTTTCCTCTTTCAATATAATTTCACACACTGACTTTGTCAGACCCCTGTATAAGTCTCAATAAGGTATATTACAAATTTCTCTTTCTGTACCAAATGCTTGGTTTGTTGTCTTTTTATATTTATTGTAATGGGAAAAAATTATTTTGTGTGTATATTTAGGCTGTAGAATCAGGGACACAGATGCTTTCTTCATATATTGAAACATTTCTACCTTTTCCTTGGTGCTAAACATTCTTCTTTACGATGCTATGTTCTTCTACAGTGTATTTAAGTAACCAGGCTCTTTCCTGTGCATAGATGTTCTGCTAGTTTTTTGATACCCTCTTTGTATATCCCTTGTGCATTATTGAATTTTATTTATATAAATATAATAGATATGGGGAGCCTTACCAGCTGGTAAGGAGTGTTCCTGGTAGTGGAATGCTGGATAAGGGGTCCAGTACCTGTAAAGTATTCAAATTAATGTGAGCTGCTTTTAATGAAAAACTCTACTTAAACAACAGCCTGCTTTGTTATTCATCATTAAACTAATGTAATCAAAAACCACAAGTGCAACATTTGTTTTCCTAAACAGTCTGGATATGCTTACTTTTGAACAAACAGAATAAGAACAGGGTAATTGCTAAAAAAAGTAATTTACTGAATTTAAACGCATTATTTTGTAAACAAGCAGCACAGAGAATAAGAACAGGGTAATTACTAAAAGTCTACAGTTTGTCTTCTACAGACAGACATGAGGCAAACACCCATGCATAGCATAGTAGAGTATATGCATATATAAACCTATATAAGGGGGGTGGATAACATAAATAACACATACATTTACAGTACATAGTTCATTTGGAGCAAAAGTCCAAATATATACATATTTACAGTACATATAAAGAGCTAGACATTCTCTTACTGATATATACTGTATATATAATAAACAGCGCCAGGCCAGGCACAGTAGGCAACCTAGCCGGTCATGGCACCAAATAGGCGTGCATACAAGCAAATAGGCGTGTAGGTTCACAACCGGTGAGGAGAAATGGGGACCAGATTAGGGATAGGAAGCAGAGAAGGTACGTGCCTGGCGCCCCCCCAGTTTTGCGCCCTAGGCATGTGACTACTCTGCCTACCCCTAGTTAAGGCCCTGATAATGTAAGAAAGTACTTTATTTGCTTTAGTGGCCTCTGAGTGACTCTGGGGGGCTTGTGACATCAAGGAAGTGCAGAAATGAAAGTAAATGCAATGTATGTGCCTCAGAACCTGACCTGCAACCTGCACCCAGACCCGCAACACGCATACTTACCCGCTTGGACCCGACCCACAAGTACCTTATCCGCAACCCGATCCATGACCCACTGACCATCAAGAAACAGGAAATACTGTCATTGTAAACTGGAAGTGACATCATTAGAAGTTGCCGTGATCAGAAAAAAATGAGTAAAACAGGAAGTGCTGTTGTAAACCGGAAGTGACATCATTGGAAGTAGGCGTGATCGAAATAAAGGAGTAAAACTCGCTATTGAGAAGTCCCATGACCGAACCAGCGACCCGAAAACCCGTAAAATTGCCGACCCGCGTTTATACCCGCTGCCGAAACCTCTACCGGCAACCCGCAGGGTAACGCAGGTTTTTGCGGGTAATCCGCAGGTATCTGACCCGCTGCAGGACTCTACCTCAGACAATGAGTTTATATTAGTTATGGATGTTTTATTAGTTATGGATGTTTGGATTTCATATTTAATTTAAATAGGGCTTTTATTTCACAACTTTTGATGTCAGGTCCCCTTTAAGTAACTAAATTACAATTATGCTATGCAGGTGTCTTATAAGATAGCAATAACAAATACATTTTTCAGCTATGAAAAAGGTCATGATCAATAATTTGTGTGAGATTGGGTTTATTTAATGTTTAAATGAATTTCTAGTAGACTTAAGGCATGAAGACCCAAATTACAGAAAGATCCGTTATACGGAAAACCTCAGGTCCCGAGCATTCTGGATAACAGGTCCCATACCTATATATATCTACAAATCTAAATCATTAGATGATCATTGTTTAGTGGTGCACACCTACTTGCTGATTACTCATTGCATTTTTCTAGCACTTCATTGTGTTTCATGCTTTTTTCCCTTTTATTATTTTGCCCATAGCACCATATTTAAACTATTTTGATGGCGGAATGAAACTAAACCACTGAGAACATTTCAGATTTTTAACAGTGGCTGTAAATCAGAAGAGAAATGGCACTGTAAAATAAACCTTTGAGCAGCTGAGTGCAGACTGGGCCAAACTACCTTCAGGAAGCTGGCTGAGACCACAGAGCTAGAAGCAAAATGAGTTTAGTTGATAAGCAGTTGGTTGCCAGTAGCCAACATAATAAAACTGCAATAAAACTTGGCCGAATTAGTTGTCAGTGATCCACATGACCCTGAATGCTAATTCACTTTCAGGCATCTTAAAACAGCAGCCTAAATTACTAATGTACATTTTGGAATAATAAAATGCCATGGTGTTGGATAAATGCCCACAGTTCTGAAAATTCTAGTAATATAAGCATGTACTCTCAAACATGAAACTAAATCCAAAATTTTAATAAAAAAAATAATATGTATAGTACATGTGGATATAACATCAGATGGTATCAGTGGAGTAGATATGCTAATTGCTGATTGCTTCCTCTGCAACTGCACTATGAAAATCTTCATAGTCATGCACTTGTGTAAGTTGTATATTAAGGTAATGGAACAAAAGCCCATCAAGGTCAACTTGTTTAGATGATACCCATTTGAAGGTAGGACCTGCACACTCTAAATAAGCAAATTCACATTGGAACTGATCTTTCACTATTTTCATTGTTGGAGCCATACAACTGCTCATCACATGCTATCATTTTAAGGTTGTGTACTGCAAAATAGCCATATGCCCCATGCACCACTGCAGGACTTCTCCTGTTCTCTGACCTTAACATATGAAGGACTATGTACTCAGCAAGTGAAACAGTTTATAAAAAGGTCAACTTTCAGAAGTTGACCTATACGTTTTCAAGTATGTGACTGCTACAGGGTTAATTTCAAAATAGTACGCTGAGTACAATTGTTTGTAAATAGTTGCTGTAAAAAATGTACAAAACATTAGAACAAATTCTCAAATTGGGATAGAAATTAATCCTATTTGTAAATCTATAAACTATTTTGTAATAGAGCAAAACTGTATAATTTCATTGCACAGATCTGAAAATATTCTATGAAGGGTTTCATACTAATTTCAATATTTGAAATTATATTTGTCTTTAAAAATATCGGAAATATCGGAACTATAATAGCATGCAGTTTCTTGTTTTTAGTACTGTAAGAATATTTACTTCTACTGCTACAGCTGATTTTGTTTTGTATTGCATGAAAAACAAAACAAATCAAATTTTTAATCTTCTGCTTGTGAATCCCATCCCCCATAAATAAAAGTCCTTGCTTACTTAATATTCAAAGCATGAATTATTGTGGTGTTTCACTTAGCAATGTGTATTCATGCAAAGCAATCACATGTTTTTTGCCAAAGTTTTCTGGTCCCCCCAAAAGCTTTTATCGTTTGTTTTCTTTTGGGCATTCTTTTAATGTTTAAAAAATGGAAGACTACATTTTACATAATAGTTCCCAGAGGCCTCCAGCTCTTAGGTTTTTTTCATCTGTCAGTAGGGGGGTTATTTATCAATGTCTGATTTTTTCTAGTTGGACCTTTAAAGGGGAAAAACACCAGATCGCCAGATCGGTTAGCCTGCTACGGTCGGTAAAATTCACTGTCTTTGGGGCTGGAATTGGTGATACCCAGGGCCCCCTTGGGTTATTACGTCCAATAGTACACCAACTTTTATTGTGGCCAGAGTGACTATTCGGCTGTTAAGGGGCTCTTGAAACTGTAACCCGCATTTGGATTATACATTTTACTATACGCCAATGCAGCGTCATTCTGACTCACAGACTGCAGTCTAATACAACAGCCCCATACCGACTTGGCTACACAGCTAGGGCTAATTAGCCCACACCTCATCGGAGTGTTATGGATCAATAGTAATTATTCCAGCAAACTCTTCCCAACTTTGTAATAACTGATACAACAGTATCCAGCATTGGACCTTGTTCCAGGTGCACCCATTTCATTGATTGCAAACAATTAAGCCACCAGGATGGCTTTTATCAGCAACCTATTTTGAGTGGCTCAGTTCCACTTTACAAACTTTTACTTTATCATTGTATGTTTGTCAGTGGAGAGGGATCCCTCAGTCCTTATGCAGTGCTGTTTCCTTGATTTTTAAATGTTTTTAACCAGTTCATGGCATGGTGGTAAACAAATAAATATTGCCTTTTATTTTTACTCTCAGAATATTTTGTAATTTCATATCCAAATTAATATTGTAATGGTGAATTGTTCATTTGGAGTTGAAGTCCCATTTTTCTAATATTTATATTTACTTTCTAAGTTGGGTGAGGACACTCCATGCGGCCTAATTCACCATTTATCTAGTTTAAAATATATCCTGCGCAAACCATTCTTAATTAAGAATATGATATGAATAAAAAAGTACTCAAACTAAGACCTGCCAAGATCATGTAGAAGTCAGTGGCAGATGTCCCGTTGACATTTTGAAGATATACTGATCTGGGCTGGGTTTCACTCCATAATCCGGTTTTGGGTGTCAAATCTGAAAAAGTTGCAGTACGATTCCGATTTTTTCCCGATTTTATGGAGTCTTTTCCTGCACAAGAAATAAATAATTAAGGGGGAAAAGTGAAAGTGACTGTATGCAATTACAAAAAGAGGCATAGAGTCAGCAATTTTTTGTTTCTTTCTTGATGCGGGTAAGTGATGTTGGAGGAAAGCATGAGAGGAATGAACTTGATGGACTATTGCCCTTTTTCAGTCCAAATGAACTATGCAACTAATTCACATCATGTTACTAATCATAGTCTCTTTTTTGATGACCTACACACTATAACTGATATGATAAAGCACATTGTCCTATTTCCTTACAAATAAAGCCAGCTACTGACTAATGTCACTTAGTGTGATAAATGATGTCATTAAGATGTATTCTTGATCATAAAAATGCATTTGATGATTCTCAGATCACATTATATTGTAAAACAATACAACTTAAAATTTATTTTTTTTCACCTCTCTTTTATAGTTTTGTTCATATTTTCAAACTGCACAGGAAGAAATGTAAACCTACAGGGACACTGAAACCCTGACTATAATTAGATGTGACTACTAGTGGATAACTAAAATCCATCTTCATGTTCTGCCTGTGCAATCCCCAAAGAATATTTTATTCTTTGGTAAATTACATCCCCTGATAGAAAATCGTAATACTAACGCAACAAGTTGTTTAGTTTTCTTATCTCTTCAGAAAATGGCAAAATGATTTTCCCTGAACAGAATGAAAAGGCTCATATAATGAAGTATATTCTATTTATTCTTACAATAATATATTGATGTCAATTTCCTCTACTACATGATAAGGCTTACAATGTACAGATAGCCAAATGACAGAAACTCCACTGGATTTATGTTGAATATTTCTAATAATTAATGTTTTAACTTTTAGTGCTCAACTGGACACCTGATGATTTTTTATACACCTGCATGATTACTGTAGAGATTACCATGCTTTATTTATACAGTGTTATATAGTATTGACATATTGTGCTTTGCATAAATTGTTCAGAATCATCACTCATATCAGTCCCTTCCCCAGTGGAGTTTTTAGTCTTAGGTTACTACAAAACACCCTAATATCAATATCATCTGGAGCCATTTATCCAGTTTGTATGTTCTTGGCTGATGTTTTTGAGGAACTCTCCACAAACTAGGGTTAGCATACAAGCTCCATGCTCCATTTTTTAATAAAATTGAACAGATCATCATTTTGTGCTAAAAGTCAATTAACACATTAAGTGGAATGTTAGGTCCAAAAATGGACACAATGCAAATTGCAACATGTCTAGTCTGGCATTATATACATTTTCTCAAGTTTATATGAAACATTGTTAACCTTATGGGTCAATGACTGTTTATTGCAAACTTTTTGAAAAATCGCATTCTTGCCTATGTATTTAAAATGGTATGTCCTTATAATAATGTTCAATTGTGACTTAAATCCCTTACACTGCCCAAACAAATTTTAAAAACTCTGTATTTATCAAAAAATGAACTCTAAAAATTCTGGTGCTAGAAAAGACTCAATAAAATCTGAATTGTATGATTTTTTTTTTTTGGATGATTGTCCAAAACCACTAATAAATTGTGGAAACTGTATGAGACCCATCGCAGATCATGACATTTTCCTATTGTAAACTGAACAACTGCTATTGACATCTGCATGACCTTGGCAGGTTTGAGATGGAGTACTTTTTTATTCTGACTTTTAGCAACGTCTGCGTTTAATAAATCACAAAAGATTTGAGTTTTCTTTTCTCAGAAAAAAATTAAATTTTCCCCTAAAACTCCAACCAGGAAAAATCAGACTTTAATAAATAACCCCCAAAGTTGAATCCAACAATAAAGAAAGATAGAAATTTGTTACTTATTCAACTCTGCCTTACCAATATATCTTTTGTTCCTTTCCTGTAACCTTGAGAGGTCACTGCTGACCTCTATATATATATATATATATATATATATATATATATATATATATATATATATATATATATATATATATATATATATATATATATATATATATATATATATATATATACCAATATACCTACATATACTGCAGGTAGACAAATATATTTTGATGGAAGCTGTATAAAGTATAACTCTATATATGAAATTGAACAGATCATTATTTTGTGCTAAAAGTCAATTAATGCATTAAGTGGAAAATTAGGGCCAAAAATCTACATAATGGAGAATGCAAATATGTATAATCTGGCATTATTTACATTCTTTCACGTTTACATGAAAAGTTGTTAACCTTACCGATCAAGGACTGTTTACTGTTTAAACACATTTTAAAAAAATAACAGTTTTTGCCATTCATCAACTGAAAGCCAACAAAAAAAATGTTCTTTTTAACAAAACATTAGATATTGTTTTTATATTTATATGGGGGTAAAAATAAATTGGCATAGTGTGATATATTTTACCATGGAAAAATTGTCACTTATATTACAGTTTTAAGGAAATACTAGAAAAACAAGATAATTAACCTGAATTGACACATCATTATTTTCCATGGTATACTTGAAGCATTATTATTTTGTTTTATTAAGATTTGTAATATCTTGTATATACAGTCTGACACACAAATCACTCAATTGGACTAAACCCTCCACAGCAGGTACTGAATGTTATAATTCACAAAGGGCTGCATATGAATTGTTTCACATTTTGTCACATTACAAGGTCCTTAACTAATATGCATAGTATAAAATTATGCGAATAGAAAAAAAAACTAATTACAGAATGATTATTTATGTTATTCCGATAACATTTGCTAACAGTGGATTTCCCCTCATCATCTTGAAAATTGTTATCACATGTGATTTTTTGACCATCCAGTCCTGTATTTTAAAAACCCCTTCCTACCAAGATACAAGCTGCAATATCAACTTTTTACACTTACATATTGTTTACAGCAAAATAGAAGCATGAATGAACCATTGATTTCTTCCCTTATGATATCGTTGTTTTTTAGGAGGGGGGCTTTATAGGAATTTTTTTCTTAACTAAATCTATTTTTAAAAGAAAATGAGAAACAAATATTAGCTGTTCCTTTCTTCTAAAATTACCCTAATTTTACTTCACAATGAGATATTACATTTGTCCTCTTCTCTCATATACTGTCCATTTCCTAACTGTTCACATAATGGGGATTAGATGTAGAAAATCAGTGCACATGGGGTCTTAATTGTTAAGCTTTATGATGTGTTGATACTGTGTTTTATGTAGCAGTAAACCGGGGGAGATTCTTAACCACTATGTCTCAGAATAGCATGCCTGAACCTGGCAGACTTGGAAGTGTTACTGTTCAATTTCACCTGGATCCCTGCCAATCTGGATTCTATATTTTCGCTTTTTTATAAATTTGTTTTGGCAGTGTCTGGAAAACTTTTGCTTGCTAATAAAAAATAGGCAAGGTTTTATTGAAAAACTATTACTATTTTTTTCTTGTCTCCATATGTTGTTGCTTGATATCTGTTGTAATACCTAGCATTTGTTTAGACATTGTCTGTAAAAAAACAGAAACATAATGAAAAAATAAAGCACTGAGATGTATGGTTGGTTTCACTCATATGACTTCTTTATGTAAACTTAGACATTTAATTTATTAATGTACTAGATGCCTGCAGGAATTAAACTGCTATAGACAGTTAAACGTAAATCTTTATTGTTAGACCTCTAAATATTTAGTACTGTGTGAAACTTAAAGGCATACTGTCATGGGAAAAAAATTTTTTTTCAAAATGAATCAGTTAATAGTGCTGCTCCAGCAGAATTCTGCACTGAAATCCATTTCTCAAAAGAGCAAACAGATTTTTTTATATTCAATTTTGAAATGTGTCATAGAGCTAGACATATTGTCAATTTTCCAGCTGTCCCAAGTCATGTGACTTGTGCTCTGAAAAACTTCAATCACTCTTTACTGCTGTATTGCAAGTTGGAGTGCTATCACCCCCTCCCTTTCTCCCCCCAGCAGCCAAACAAAAGAACAATGGGAAGGTAACCAGATAACAGCTCCCTAACACAAGATAACAGCTGCCTGGTGGATCTAAGAACAGCACTCAATAGTAAAAACCCATGTCCCACTGAGACACATTCAGTTACATTGAGAAGGAAAAACAGCAGCCTGCCAGAAAGCATTTCTCTCCTAAAGTGCAGGCGCAAATCACATGACCAGGGGCAGCTGGGAAATTGACAAAATGCCAAGCCCCATGTCAGATTTCAAAATTGAATATAAAAAAATCTGTTTGCTCTTTTGAGAAATGGATTCAGTGCAGAATTCTGCTGATATAGCACTATTAACTGATGTGAAAAAACATGTATACCGATGACAGGATTCCTTTAAACACAGTACAAAGTCAAAGGGTGGCAGGGCTTTGATTTGATTGAGATTGTCTATATACAAAGCAGTACAGCAAGGAAAAGAACAATGGACATTCTAAGTAATAACAAGA
The DNA here is from genome assembly GCF_017654675.1 of Xenopus laevis. NCBI lineage: Eukaryota > Metazoa > Chordata > Amphibia > Anura > Pipidae > Xenopus > Xenopus laevis. Next base: position 65,600,358 of record NC_054386.1, read on the forward strand.
GATACCAATCAGGAAAAACAACCAATTGCCCCAAAGCAATTACCCATTTTAGGGTTTCTACATCCCTCCGACTCTCTTCAAAAAATCTTAAAACATGAGATACAATTACAAGAATCTGAATGTTGCAACCAAATAATTTCATAATGTACCCCCAGATTATTGAGGAAGATAATTTGTTTTACACTCATGAATAGAAATTGTTCTTCAGTTAGGGCCCCTTTGGGTCCCCTATCTGCAGTGCATCAATTATTGGGTCAGATTTTGCTAATACTCTTTTTTAATGTCCCTGGCACCAAAATGTGAATCAAATGTCTACTATTTAGCCATCAATAAACTATCTTTACTTCAGTCTTTGCTGAGTTCACATTGGCCATCTTATTTTAACTAGTTTTAAGGTCTTCCAATCCATTATAGGGCTATTCTGTTTTTCACTGCTACAGACCAGTGCCAGTCACTAATTTTCCTTTTGCTCTCACACTGTGATCGCTAATTTTCCTTTTGCTCTCACACAATTTCAGTCTGCCTATTCTTTATGTATATAGTATTCTTTAGTCTTAATACAGTATATTAGTTTTTTTACAATTATTTGAAAGTTAGTGGTTTGTTAAGTAATGAACATAAACACACATATCGAATTAAAAAGTCCTTGCATGACATGAAGATATGAATACATTTATGGTTTCAAAACCTTTTTTCTCATTTTCATCATTGAGAGATATTGTCCATTAGGTTTTTAGCCAGGTCATTATGTGAAATCAGTTTTTTTTCATATATAATTGAGGTATACATGCAGGCAAGCTTGCAAGAGCTAATGTACTTGTCCCATCAGGGAGGTCAAAGAACAGTTGTAACATAAGCCCATAATAAGTCTTATTTTTATATACAGAACCACAGGGTATGAAGAGCTTTAACAAGAATGCAATTTGCAGGTTAAACAGTAACTTTATAGATGAAACAAATACAAAGTGCACTTATACGAAATATGAGGAACAGAATTCTGGCCCCAAGCAGTTTAAAACTGTCTTGGATGTATAGAACATCAAACAAAAACCATATCAATTTAAGTTCAGAGGCCTCCACTGCAGGTTGCAATAATTAAATGCATCTCTGAGTAGGTCAAACAACAAAACATAATCAATTTCTGCTTTGACACTGCACATTTATCAACTGGAGAAGACTACAGAAGATTCTCTGTAAGATTTTCTAAAATTGTTTCTATCCCAGTATAAAATAAACACTTAGGGGCAGAATTTTTCAAAAAATTTGAAAATTAGAATATCCAAATTTATCATGTACTGACTCTTTAAAATTCGACTTCGACCATTCGCCATCTAAAACCTGCCGAATTGCTGTTTTAAGCCTATGGGGGACCTCCTAGAACCTATTTGGAGTCAATTGGTGGACTTTGATTGAATTGCTATTCCTTTGATTTGCACGATTCGAATTCGGCTGAATATGAATTCAATCGAAAACGGATCTATTCGACCAAAAAAAACTTCGACTTCATTTTAGGTTGGTCTTTTTGAATTCCAAGTTTTTTCAATTCGAAATTCGACCCTTGATAAATATGCCCCTTATTATCTTAAAATTCAGCGCAGATTAACTGATTTATGAAAGGTAGATTATAATATTTCCCAAAATGTTACTCAAAAAACTGGTAGATATTTTGGGGTAGTATAAAGGATTGAAAAAGCCCCTCAGTATATACTTTTAAACAGTTGAACAAGTTCTAAGCACAATCTGTGTTTCATTTACTCTTCTTTGGCGCACCCCCAACTTACTATTTTAAAATTAACTATTCTGCCTTTTAATCAGGGTTGTATTCATAAACAGGTGCCCAAGGGCCTAAGCCTAGGGTAGCAGCTTTAAAGGGGTGGCCCATGGTGCCTGTATTAAAATAAAATGTTTTAAAAAAGAACATTTCCTGAAGCCCACCGCCAAATTGAAATGCAATGAGGGGGATGATATGACGGACTGTACAACAAATGAGCCAATTGCTGACAGTTGCAACAGACTGTCAAATGACAGTAGCTATTGACACATGAGCCAGAGCAGACAGTCAGAGGTCCAGTGCCTGAGGCGGCACCAGACAGAAATCCATCTCTGCTTATAATTGAGCTATGTAATAGTTTTTATCTAGAGGGTATACAAGCTTTAAAAAGTTTATATAAAAGCAGAGGTGTATATTTGTCGAAGTAGGTATCCAGTTATGGAAAATACAAAATTTCAATAGCATTTTTGGGACTTTCTGAAAAATATTATGTATCAATTTGTCCTAATGTGCCATAACATGCAGTGATGCAGCTTGTTATAAACAAAGGTTATCAATTCATCTCTGAAGTTTTATAAAAAGGCACAGTTGCAATTTATGTCTGATTATACTGTGAAAAAAAATAATATAAGGGGCCAAAAGTCATGTTTGTGGAATAATCATGAGGTGGATGATATATTTTCTCTGTAACAGCTCTGCTGACTATTTTAGCGCCATATAAATAAAGGATAATAATATTCATAAACAACCTAATAATTCTTTTCTGCTGGTTTTTCCATCTGGAGCACAGATTAAATTATCATAGGATGGTATCTTCTTTACTTTTTTGCTCCTTTTGACTTTAAGTGACCTATTGGTCCCATTTATTTGTGAATGAAATGATAATAAATGACCCTGAGCTGATAAGTTCTGTTATGAGATTTTGTCACATCAGTGTTCTTATGAACTGTGAAATCAGTCTGAGACATTGCTGATGTTGTAAAAGCAGTGTCAATGGAGTGGAGATCATGCAGTGGTCATTATGTTAGTGTGTGAGTTAAATGCGCTATTAATGCAAATGACAGTATATTCTAAATGTTACATATATCACCCCCTTCGTTGTCTTTATACCTTGGCATAAGTATGGATTTCTTTAATCCTTGTTTCAACACTTTTAATGCTTTAATGGTAGTAAAAAAATAAATATGTATAATAAGGAAAATTCTGCAATTCAGTACATTTAAATACATTGCCTACCTTCCTTTGTCACAGATTTGTCCTGTTGCATTTTGTATCTCAAAAGAAAAAATGGAAAATAAAATATTATCTCTGAATTTACAGTTGAAATAAATAGCCTATATACAGGAAAGTGAACATATTCATAAAGCATGATTACTCCTCCCATAATAATGCAGGGTTTTTAGCATCTTGGCTGCAGTTTCTTTGGAAAGCTGCCATCTTTTTAATGTATCAGTATGTGTGCACACCCCAGCAGTGGATATAATTAATGCTGGGGAACCATGGCTTTTATTCTACCAAGCACAAAAAAATGTTTTAATTTGACAGCATGGATGACAAAATGCTAATTTGTTTTGCGAGAAAGGACCCAGTTATTTTGGTGTGCATGTTTTAACATCAACCTCATAAATAAAAATATGTGCACTGGATTTTCTGTATTAATTCTGCTAAATAGTTTGAGCCTGTTGCTAACACTCTATAATTAATTACTTTTAGCTTTGTCACAAGTTTTCAATTCTTGGGCAATGTTTGGATGATCCATCATAATTCCATCATTTCAATTACATCGGTATATTTTCCTTATAGTGATGTACAGGTCGATATGTTTCCAACCCTCACATACTCTCACCCACCCCTTCTGAACCAAAGCTGGACCCCGTGTGAGGTTGAGAAGGGAATTTTCCACCTGAACCTGAGCTTGTCCTTCATCAGAGATGATGTCCCAAGGGGTGGACTCTCCACCACCCAGTAATGAGGAAGGAGCCCAGCTGCAGTACACAAATAAAGTCATGTGTGCTGGGACTGGGAAGTGTAGGCCCTGGACACACATGCAGTTTTGACGCGTTTTGGGCGTGGTCCGCGCAGCAGTTTTTAAAAAAGCTGATCGCTGAGTAAATATGCTAGCGGCATGTCCCATTGCCTAAGCTTGAAACTGCTGTTGGGTTTTTTAAAAAAAACACAACGTGAACCGTGCGGAAAATGTAGCAAGGACCCGCATGTGTGTCCAGGGCCTAAACCAAGAAACTAGTTTTAATTATGCAAGAATAAAAAAATATATAATTATTCAATGTACAGTATGGGGCAGATTTTATTATGTGGTGTAAAAAACGGCTAATTCGCCACACAGCAGACATTACTGTGTAAAAAAAAGGCTTAAAAATTGCATCTTTTTTTATGTGCGTTTTTTTTCAGCAACTTCCACAGAACATACTTACAAAAGTCTGAAGCAATGTAAAATAATGGAGGAAAATCTGGCATTCGCTTGGTGTAAAATAAAACACCTTGATATTTATTTTACACAGCTTTTTACACTATTTTTCCTGTGAATTTCATTTTACACAGCATAATAAATAGGACTCTATAAGTGTAATTGCTATTAAAATTAAAGGGTCAGTTCACCCTTACTTGCAGTATAATGTAAGTGGTGTTTATGTTTTAGTTTTCTTTGCACACAAAAATGTTAAGCCCTTTCCATGTTACAATGGTCTAGGAAAAAATAAACTCTGCTGTGCAGTTTCCCATTGTGTTTTTTTTTCGTAATGTAATAAAGGTCACAAAGTTTAGAACTGGTGTAGTAACCCATCAGCAATTAGCCTTTACTAGTCAACTGTTGGAAACCAAGCATTTTTGGGGTTGCTATGGATTTCTACACCTAGTAAAACATTTAGTTAATTTATGAACTTTGGATTTGATACTGACCCACCAGTAATAGTGATGGGCGAATCTGTCCCATAAAATTTGTGAAACGCATTGAAGTCAATGGGCATCAAAATTATTTTGACTTGTGAATCTTTTTGTGAATTTTTAAATGCGCGACTATTTTGTCTAAATGCAATAAAGTCAATGGGCGTCCGAATAATTTTGACGTGCAGCTTTTTTACGGGGACTCCAATATTGACGCGTTCCAATTTTTTTGTGGGCGAATTTTTGACGCAGTTTCGCGAAAACATTAGCAGGCGGCGAAGCGTGGAAATTCACTGCAAATCCATGCCTGCCAAATAAATTCCCCCATCACTAACCAGTAACCATGCCCTAATTGGAATGGCTTGAAATAAGATATATCATATATAAATATACAGTTAGCCATTAACAACTGATATTTCACACTAAAGAGACAGAATAGACGAATTGTTTAAAAACCACAAAAAAGTAGGCTAACTGCAAGTTGCATTGATATGTTGTTGTCTACATCAAAATGTATATTGAACTGCCTATTTAATACAAATTTACAGTTAAAAGGCCAGTGCCAATGTTTGTGAATTATTTGATTAAACCTGACATGGCATAATTACTCATTTCAAATTTATATCTATAAATGAGCAATGATAGTATCGAAATGCCATTGTTATTTTGATGCAGTTTATGCAGATAATGTATTTATCGCTAATATTTCTTGAAAATGTAAATATTTTATTGATTTGTTCACCTTCATTCTGTCTCAATAACTGTGGGCTACAGTATTGTATAATGTAATGTTACCTTTTTTATGCTACAACTGTGTTAAGACCTCATCTTATTCTCAAAGAGAGAATAAATCTCAGCTCATCTGTGAGCTTTTTGTAAAAAATTATTGGCCAGGAACAGGAACAAAAATGATTGGCTGCAGGCAACAGTGAGCTACAATAATTGTTATAATACAGTGGACTCTATCTGTGTTTTGTACTTGTGAAGCTTATTGTCATTATGTCTCACCTGACGCCTGCACCCCCTCTTTTCACTGACAAGGCATGGCAACATATCAAACCAACTGGAATACCGGAGAGGTTATCAAATGCAGCTCCATGCAAATTGCTTCTGTTGCTTGACTTTGAAACAAAGGATCTTTACTGAGATTTGACAATGACATTTTAGTACTGATTTTGCCAAATTTAAAAAGTGTGCCTTTAAATCAACTTCTAAATCAGAACACACCTATCAAATCAATATGGATGCTGTTGTCAAACTATCAGTAGGGCTGATTAGCATCATCGCTCTCACTGTTACCAGCTCCATATGTATATAGGCTATGCTCACTACTGTTCTAATATAATGAGAGGTATTTAGTGGAACAATACAATGCAGCATCTTTATAGCAGAAATTACATACTTCATTTTCCATTTAGTATTTTACTTTATTTCCAGGTTCCTTGTTTTACAGTGCTGAAAGTATTATGCCTATTATCACAAATAAGCCAAATTAAAAACCCTATGGTTGGATCCAGATAGATTCCTGTAATGTGCATTTCCCCAGAATGCAAAATGCTCAAGCAAACACGCATAACATCATCAGATGGTATCTCCTACACTATTCATCACTTCATAAATAACTTGATGCAGACTAATAACATTTTCCCTTGCAGCTTTAGTTACTTGGCGTCTGTTTTGTCCAATCATTAGGCATCTGCAGTTGTAAACAAGACATGATCATTTTAACATTGAGTCTATTGAATAACTGTAAATAAACCTCTTATCTGCTAAACATAATGCAGGACTGAATTTGTATTTATACCTTACCCTCTGGTAAAGTTAGTTAGAATAAATGTTTTTTTCTACTAGGAATTGAGAAGTTATTAGTCCCTTAATGCATTAAGGTTTCAAGAAGGTTTGAGTAGTATTCTCATTCCAAAGAAGGTTGTTGTTGTATTAAAAAAAGTTAATTGTAACAAGAGTTATCACTATTACTGATTGTGTATTTATTATTTACAAATGTGCTCAGTGCTTTACTAGTTGTAAATACAAACATATTAATAGTTATAAATTAAATTTATTAGACATTGAGAATAGAAATGATGAATATAGTGTAAACAAAGCAGTCAAGATGTTCTGGGGGATCCTCATTTCATCAATAAATTTGAGCCTGGGATCAGTGCAGTGCACTGAAGTAGAAAGTATACTGTGTGTCCTTTTAAAAGTTGTGTAATACAAGAACATACAGTATACAGGTACTGTATGTAACCTGTTATCCAGAATTCCAGGGTTTTCTGGATAAGGGGTCTTCTGTAATATGGATCTAAATACCTTAAGTTTTCTAAAAACACATTTAAACATTAAATAAACCCAACAGGGATATTATGAATATAGATTCATAATATCACAGTTGGGATCAAGTGCAAAGTACTGTTATCACAGAGAAAAAGGAAATCAGTTAACTATTAACTATTTGATTATGCATTTTATTTATTTGAAAACAATGTTCTGTACTTTTCTGTATCCACATCCGTGCAAACACATAACATGAAATCCAAGCAGCATTGTAGCATGTAACACAAAATAAATTACAGGGCACTTCCAGCAGGACAGGCTTTAGCTCCATCCCAGTCATAGAGATTATAGAATTACTGTATTTCATGAATTCATGTTTAGTTTGTGGCACACAGGCAACAGATTTGAATGTTGGTTTTTTAAATAACATTCTGCAGGCTAATAAAATTAATCAGTAAATGCTATACATATGTTAGGCTGCTATTTTACATATCCCAAAGAAAAGAAAATACTAATAGAAGCAAAAATGATAAACTGCCATATGAATGATATGTTTTCCTTCTCCATAGCACTGTTTGTCAAGCAGATGCTGTTATTCAATTTTGAGTGATAGAGACGATTCTGTACCTTTCAAAACCATCCTTGGTAGATGAAAAGAGGAAAATGATTTAATGGCAGTATAAAAGCTAAAGATATGTTTTGATCAGGATCTGTGCTTCCTGCAGATGTTAGAGATGACTGAAAGCTCTATTCAGCTGTAAATTTTCCGAGGATTTCTAGAAGTTAACGCTGTGTCAGAAACATCATTATGAAAATCCCATAACAAGACAGATCTCCCAATTATAGCAAAATGGAAACATTCAGCAGCTACTGCTAATGGTAATGGCAAATTGAATCATTATAAAATGGTGCATGTTTTTAATACTTATTTCTTTCTTCACTTTTACATATATTGATACCTTGCTCTGGAAAGGCAATCAAGTATATTTTTGACAATTTCTCCAAAGCATGGCAGTTTAATGATATATCATATGCCATATAGACTTATAACTCTCTCTCTCTCTCTCTCTCTATATATATATATATATATATATATATATATATATATATATATATATATATATATATATATATATATATATATATATATATATATATATGTATAAGAAGGGGTGGGAAGAGGGAGGCAGGTAGGCATCACCTACTCGCCCTTCTCTAAATGATGTGCAGGTTAGAGAGCAGAAGTATTGAGTGAATTAGAACTAAGGAGAGCAATTTAATACCTCTTAGTACTCTTGGATTTGCATCCCAGGCACATCTAAATGACCCTTATTGTTTCTCTGGACTGTTACATTGCAGTATCTGAGATGCAACATACTGTACTGTATATTATTTGCTTCTACAGGAAAAATAATCTGTTATTTCTTAGCTACATCAGGTAAAGAAAGAACAGATGTACTTCCTACAATGAAGATGATGCTTCAAACAGTTGTAACCCTTTCAACATCCATTCTGTTGGTGTTACACTGGGATAAACCCAAGCCACACTGCAATGGTATTGAGCGAGACTGCGAACCTGGCACTTATTAGCGCAGTGCCTCTATCTAGTAGGATTTGGAAATGCACCTACGGACGGCCCCACTAGGACACAGTAATGATTCACACACAGTGTAAACTAAATAACTTTATCTAAAAGTAAATGGCCAACTAATACAAGCAGCACTTCTAACAGGTGGCAGTAGGGGCCTCACTTAACTAACTAGGACCAGTGCAATCTATCTCTCTAACTAAAGAAGACAAAGTCCTTTCATGTATTTTCAAACGAACACAGTCTCTAAAATCTTTGAGTGCTCCTTTAGGATACTCTTACTTTAAGGGGCAGATTTATTAAGGGTCGAATTGAAAATTAGAATTTTAAATCAGAATTCTGAGTTTATTTAATTAGAATTCTGAGTTTATTTAATTCGACTAGGGAATAGTTCAAATTTGATTCAAGTTTAAAAAAAATTTGAAATTCAAAATTTATCATGTACTGTCCCTTTAAGAATTCGAATTCGACTATTCGTTTGGTGGACTTTTGAAAATACATTTTTTTTAAAAAAAAATTGTGAAAAGACTCAAATCAAATTCGATTAGGTTTTATAAACTCCCATAAACTGTAATTTACTAACCGTGAAAATTTGCCAGCGACGGCTTCGCAGCCATTGCAACACTTCGCCAGGAGTAAATTCACTAGGACAACGCTAATTTACTAAAATGCAAAGTTGCGTTCAGGGCACCAAACGCTGACGAATTTTTGCTAACCTTACGTCGGCAATCAAAGAGAAGATGCACTAGCGTTCAATTATGTCTAGCGCAACTGCGTTAGAGGTCTTTGCTCAGGCTAATTTGCATATGGCGGGAAATTATAAAGTTTAATGGACGTATATGTTGCAGCAAATACATTACATTACACAAGTCCAGGGAACCTTAATAAAGAAAATATAGTTGTTATAATGCCCTACACATCAGCCCACTGTATAGTTTGTGTACCATATGTTACCTCAAAAAAATTTTTAAGGACTTTTGCAGGCTATCACTCTGGAAAAAAAAAGGAAAATACGCCAGCATTTTTTGGGACTTAGACTTTTTCCACTAAAAGATTGAGGAAGATTTATGCACGCCAATGCACTTCGCCTGGTCTGAGCTGGCGAAGGCAAGTCTGGCGTTAGAGGTAACGTTCAGTAAAATCTGCACCTTAATGAATTTGCGGAGTGATGTCCATTCGCCAGAACGAAAATTCGCCTGGTGATAGAGTGCGAACGAGCGTTAGCGTATGTCTATTTCACGAATTGCCACCATTAGTAAATCGTGAAGGGACTAAAAATGGTAACGCTGGCGAATCGTTGCCATTGTTAGTCACTTCTCCCTTTAGTAAATCTGCCCCTAAATTCGACCCTTGATAAATATGCCCCTAAATGTAATATTCACTCCAAAAGTGTCTTCGGAGACTTCAGCTGAGGTAAGCACTTATGGACATGCAGAGCAACTCCAGCCCGTTTGGATACTCAGATGAAAATCCCCTGCAAGTGCTGATTCCTTCAATCTGGACTCCTCTCACATTCTCTGTCTCTCCATGCAAAGTATCTGTCTTGTGCCAGCCTGTTCGAAATGACAGCTTTTGGTGGGGCCTTCCAACTCTTTGTGCCCACTGGCAGTGAGTTTATCTCTCACCACCGCATACAGTGTGTTTATTATCTCTCACCACTGCATACAGTGTGCCTTCTGAGACCTAGGGGCAAATTCACTGAAGGGTGATTTTTCGCCAGTGACCTATATGCCAGACTCCGCGACACTTTGCCAGGTGCAAATTCGTTACCACTACTCTAATTCACTAAAATGCGAAGTTGTGTCTCAGCAGGCAAATGGCTAGCATTACTTCATTACTTCATCTGGAGAGCATTTCCTATCAAATTGTTGCTAGCGTTCATTTCTGCCTAGCGAAACTTCGCTAGCACTCTTGCTCTTAGGTTAATTGAATTGGGCGGGTACCTAAAGGTCATATGGACGTCTTTAATGGTAATGTAGGTGCAGATACCTGAAGCGGCCACTTTTTTTAAACACATGTCCAATGAGCCATAATAAAGAAAGAAGGGATCCTCTAATGTCCTACACATTAAACAAATGTGGCTTGCCCCTTAAATTAGTTTTAAAAAATTGTTCAGACATAAATCTTTAATAGTTCTTACTTTTGAAGGCAATCGTGCTTCAAAAAAAGAAAAGTTGCCAGCGTTTTTTTACAACGTTAATGCATTTCCGGCATACAGGATATCATGTCACTGACATAAGATAGAAGAAGATGTCGCTTCCTTTTATCAGTTCGCCTGGTCTGAGGTGGCGAAGTAAACTCTCGCGAAATTGGTAAAATTCTGTAAAATTCACATCTTAGTGAATTTACAGAGTAGCAACCGTTCGCCAAAGAGAAAAGTCGCCTGCCAGTAGAGTACGAACTAACGTTAGTGACGGTCTTGTTCACTAGCAAATTGTCCTCTACGCCTGTGAATTGGTGATGTCCCTGTGGATGGGATTTCTGGCGAATTGACGCCACCCTTTAGTAAATCTGCCCCAATATATTACCCCTGGTTCTTCACACTCTGTTGTATAATCTCTGAACCACTGAGAAACGCCAGCCATTTTAGGCACTTGTTTTTCAAGTTAGGAACACTGGGCAAGACTCCCCAAGATTGTTCTGAGACCATATAAAAGCACAAGACCCAAGGCCAGTGACATAACCTTGGGGACCCTGCGACTTCTAATACAGTCATATTCAACAACAGGGGGTACATTATTTTTTTTTACAATACTCACATTTCTGTGATTCAATCAACACACCTAACATCACTGTGCACAGAATGGTGCTATCACTAAGCACCATTTATATAGTGAATAAAGTACCCTCTATTGTAAAATATAAGGATATTATAAGTCAACGAGTTCCATGCCCATATAAAAGCATAAGGCTGAAGACCAAGTGCTTTTATACCAGTCATGGAAGTCCAAGGTTACTTCTAATATCCTCATATTTTGCAACAAGAGGTACATTATTTATTATAATACACAAGTTTTAGTAAGTCATGTGACAAAAATTACATCACTAAGCTCTGTTTACAACTGATGACATCACTAAGAGCCGTTTATAAGGATAGAATTTACAGGATATTCATAGCTTTTGTGTATTTTAAGGATATAATACACAAAAGCCATGAATATCTTGTAAATTATATGCTTATAAACCGTGAGTTCTGATGTCATCAGTTATAAACGGTGAGTTCTGATGTCATTTCTGTCACATGACTCACTGAAACTTGTATTATAAAATATAAAGTACCCCCAGTTGCAAAATATGAAGATATTAGAAGTTAATATCCTTTGGCCTCGTGTTTTTATATGGTCATGAAACTTCTCTGTATCTTATAATATCTATTATATTTTACAAGAGGGGGTACTTTTTTCACTATATATTTTACAGGACAATCTGGATTTTTGTTTATTATACTAGTATTCTTTTTGCAGTCATTTTTTCATGCCACTATTCTGTGTAATGTTTCAAAAGTATAATCATTCTTATCAAGTTTACTTATTCCAATGGACTCCAATTTAGAAGGTTATCGCTAATACTAATATTACAGTATATTGACTTTTATCATACACAACATAGTAACATAGTAACATAGTAAGTAAGGTTGAAAAAAGACAGATGTTGTGGATTAGAACACAAGTTTGTTCTAATCCAATGAATCCACAATTATGTTGTTGAGAAATCTTCTATTAATTACATAGTAGAAGAAAAATAAATATGTATTTATAATCTAACATGTTTATATTCTTTTCAGTTATTACAGAATTGTTTTAATTTGACAATAATCACTGTTTTTTAACATCAGGCTCTTACAGACATGCAATGAGTACACATTAGATATTCAAAACGGCATCTAATGTTTCAGAGATTCATATTCTACTATAATTATATGGTTCAATGCAGGTGATTATATCTCTTCTTCAGAATCAGACTGGAAAGTTTTGGTTTGCTGGCTTCTCATAATTTACTGCCTTGGCATAATAGGCCAGTCTTGCAGAAAAAAAGATGATAAATGATGCTGGCCAGGATTCATAGATTTATTAAATTTCTATCAAACAGTGCAACAAAAAAATCTGCTTAAGTTAGAAATAGGCTAAAATTTTTAATCAAAATTCATGAGTCTTGATTCTTGGTTCACTAGGTCCACGGTAGGCTTGAATTGAAGACTGATTAAAGAAAATAAAAGGCTTATTTGAAGTAATTTTTCAATGACGGCTTTTAATTGGATGTTAAATCAAATCCTTATCTGCCTTTCCGCAGATAGCACATTATATAAAATACAGTTGGTAGCATGGCTAGTGTAACCGATACACTGAATAACAATTGACTCCTCACTTTCTGCTGAGAGGATCAAACATGAGCCTGTCAGAAATTAAGTATGGAAATTAATCAGTAAGTATATGGGTGTGATGTGCACATGTTTCACTTCACTTTAGTGTCTTTTTTCTTTTCAAGGGTAACCATTTCTTACGTACCTTATATAACAGCTTTGTTAATGCCGGATTCTTTCTGCATCATATGGGCCCATGAAAAAGCAAAAAAGTCAGTTATGCTATACTTTTTATAGACTCTTGCTGCTAACAATTACTATGATTAATCCTAACCTGCTGCCAATATGTACAGCTTGAACACTGCATTAAATTAGCTATAGCCTGTTTGATGTGAACATATCAAAGTAAATAATTAGAAGTGATTACTAAATTTATACCCAGGCAGAACTCATATCCATGATTTTACAACAAAAGTTATTTTATGTCGTCTTATGAAAAGAAAACACAAAGGCTAGTTCTGGCATCCTTCAGTTCTTTCTGTAGCAGCATGAAAAGAAATATAATGTTACTGTTTCAGATATGTTTCTGATTATAACAGTGGAATTATATTTTTTTAATTGTCTACTAAAATCCAGAATATGACATCCTGCCAAGGAGCCTTCAATAATTTCCTGTTTGAGGAAAGGACTCCTAGTACTGGGCTGCATTACTTTCAACTGACATTTTCAGAAAGGGATAAAAAATTCCACATCATTAAACAATGGTTTAATGTGCACAATGGGTACAATTTTTATCACAGCATTATGCAGCCTATGTATGTGAGGGGACACACTGTGCTCTTCATAGAACATCTTTGGAAGGATAAAATGGGATCAGCCTGCAAAGCAGCTAATGTACTGGGAGTGCTAATAACAATAGCTGGAATCTTTTTTTTTATAAAGCAAGAGTTTGTATAAATAAGCTTCAAAAATATGTAATTTTATATATCATATTTTTTTCTGGTCTAGTGGTTTTTTTTAATACCATGTGAAATACAGAAGAGTTGTGCTCGTGGTACCATAAAATGTTTGGTTTTTTTTAAATTTTGATCAAACATACCTTTTATTATGTGTGTATAATGTTCTCAAACCTATTCCCAGGTCTTACCTGCAGTGCAAGTTGTTTAGGTGCTCACTGGAAAAGGAAAGTTCTGAAACAAAATGTTACTGAATTTGTTCAGTTAGATTTTAAATCACCAAACATTAAAGCTATGTGACATAAGACAGTAGTTTTCATTGGACTCAGGGTCGGATGGAGCCAACAGGACACCAAGAAAATCCTGGTGGGCTCTGGCCTTTGTGGGTCCTGCCAATCCAGGCCCAGTTTTCCTTTCTGGGAACTGCAGGAGTCGATTGCATCCACACCAGGGGGTAGGGTGGGGGTTGTGGTTGGTAGTGCCAATGGCTGGAGTGGGGAGCCCCCAAAACAACAGCCCCAGTGGCCCATGAACACCCCAGTTTGACACTTTTTGTACTCAATTGAGCTAATACCTTATTAAAACTGTAGCCAGTCATTTATACCAATGATATAATATGTATGATTTATTGGTATAACATTTATAGTTCAAGTAAAGATGAATATATTTGAGGTTAGTATGATTGAGGGATCTCTAGGTCCAGCCAGGGCTTAGAGGTAGGTATCAAAGAATGTGACACCTTTATAAATGGTTGATGACTGGCATCATCTCCGGAATCTGTTATACAAACACCTAAATTAGCAGTCCTGTTTTGTCCTTTGTTGTAAGGTGATAACTGATTTTACTTAGGATATAACAGATCCAAACATAGTGATAATGCTCAAAGGAGTAGGAATGCATACATTAGCATACATAGCATACAGTTTTTTGTATGTTTTGAGAAATGAAATGTTGACCAATGACCAACTTAGTCATTGGTCAACATAATTGACCAATGACTAAGTTATTGGTCAATTATTGGTCAATTATTACGCTGTCTAGTGGGGTGGTATAGACGCCCACAGTCTTCCTGTGGCAATGCTGGCATCTGGCGCATTAATTCTGTACCGTGCTGGCTGATTGGTTTCAACCCCGACCTGCTTACTTGACTATGCTCTTGACTTTCCCGTTACTCCTGTCATGGGTTCCGGTTTCCTTGTCTGCCCAGAACTCTCATCTTTCATTAAAATTAATGAACTAATATGAGGTTACAGTATTGTGTACACATACATAGCAAGTACCAGCTGCTAATGAAAATGATTTAATTATAGCTTCCAGAAAAATATATAATGCCATTACTGAATAAATACTGTTTCCAGTAATTCTTCTTAAAACCAAGATTCAAGCCAAATCAAGAAACAAGGGTCATCCTGTGTAACCAGAACAATTGCAGTTTAATCACAGTATTCTGGGCACTTTGTTTTTAAATGGAAATTTAAGGTGAAAAAAATTCTACAAAGTGAAAATTTCAATTAAAAGCTAAACTGATAAGCTTAAGGTTAATAGACCTATATAATAATAATAATATAAAAATAATGGTTCTAATATCATTATTCAGTCTGATGGAATAACAATAATGACATTTAGAGACAAGTGGCTAGTAAGCTGTATTAAGTGCCAAACTTAGAGTTCAGTTGTGTTAGAATTTAAACTGGCATCTGGCAGTGATCTTTAGGGATGTAGCGAACTGCCGATTTGGTGTTCGCGAACGCCGTTCGCGAACACCGGCAAAAAATGAACAGTTCGCGAACTTCGAACACCCGCTAAAATCGTTCGATCGAACGATCGAAGGATTTTAATCGTTCGATCGAAGGATTTTCATTCAAATCGAACGATCAAAGCCATTCGATCGAATGCTTTTCATTGGATCGAATGCTTACAATCGTTCGAACGAATGGAAATCGTTCGATTTTTAGCGGTCGAAGGAATTCGAATGGTCAAATAGTCGAACGATCGAACGCGAACTCAAAATGCGAACGTTGCGCGACGTTCGCGAACATTCGGCGGACGCGAACGGTCGAAGTTCGCGCGAACAAGTTCGCCGGCGAACAGTTCGCTACATCCCTAGTGATCTTGTTGGCAGTTTAAATGTCAGTGAGTGATAAGTGCACTTCTTAATTTCTCAGGTCATTGGGTTGTTTGACCTCCCATGGAAAGAAAATGTTTGAAGTCTCCTGGCCCTGCAAAACTAATAGATAATAGTTGACTTCTGAGCTCACTTGTGTTTCCACTTTATAGTCATACTGTATGTAATTTGTAATGCTTTTCTGTGTAATTTAGTCATTCAAAATTTGTTATGTGTCTCTTCTGGGCTGCACAAAAAAAGTTATTTGGTTGAGAACATACCCTCTTCATGCATATGCAAAACAGAAGGAATTTTGGGAAGGCTTCCTTCCCAGAAATCCTTCTGAAATCCTCAAGGCTGCTAAATATGGGGGACCCATTTGTGTGAAATTGAGCTGAATAATATGAAGTTTATTGTACAATTTGAGGATGAAATTAAATATTTTTTCAACTATTTGTTTTATATTCCATATGTCAATGGTTAAAAAGTTGTGACTATACTATAGGGCAATTTATAGATGCAACTGAATAATGAAATGTATAATAATGTAACAGAATAGATTCCCAGAAAGTTCCCAGTACAACTACCAATTTTGTAAATCATTCATGGAGATTTTTTTTAGTCAACAAATGTAAAAAGGTCTTCCGTGACTCATGAATGTAATCTCTACAATCTTATTATTTTATTCCTGGAAGCTGGATTAGTGGCAGTTTAGAAGAATTAGTCATTGAATGGCATAGGGTCTGGTCAGATACAAAATGTGTTGGTGCTGCATTCTTAATCATAATAAAGCCTTTGGTATTTTACATCTAAAATTGGAGTGTCACTTTATGGAAACAGAAAACATTGCTATAATAAACATTTTAAATGATTTGGACCCTCCACAATGGACTGCTGATAAAAACTGTAAACCCTTTTAAGTAAGTAATATCTTAATTTCACCATTCATAATTTAATTCCATACAACTCAATGTTTACTCAAGTGAGGATACAACAAGCCAAGCTGAATTACGCAATGTGAATATTGTTGGCACTATTATTCCTTTTCTAAAAGATTCAAAATCTTCCACGGTGCTTTACAGACTTTACAGCTGTTAACATAAATACCTAACCTAGTAAGTTTGCAGTCTCTGTGAAGACATGAACCCAATTATCCTTGGAGTATTTTTGGAACTGTAACACCCAGAAAACCCCCTCCATTAATAGGCAGAACATACAAAGATAACATGTATACAAGAACATGGAAGGGCGCATAGAACATTTGTTGCACATATGGAACTGACTTGCACCTAACGATTAACAAAAGCACCGTTATCAGGGGTTCATGCATCACAATTGATGCATTGTCTGGAAAACACAAACACAACTAGTCTGTGAACCCACCTCTGAATTTTTGCATTGTGAAATGAAACCAGATTACCCAGAGGAAATCCATCAAAACTCATACTCAACACTTTATGATAGTTATAGGGCTAGAATCAAACCTAGGATCCAATGCTTCAAGGTAGCAACTTAACAACTCTGCCACTTTGCTGCCCTTTAAATATTTATATCCTCCATACGGCCGTCCACGCATCCATTATTAACAGCTTTAACCCAGGCTATCTATCTATCTATCATCTATCTATCTATCTATCTATCTATCTATCTATCTATCTATCTATCTATCATCTATCGCTCAAGCCTTGTACAGTACTCCTTGCTAATATAGCCAAGGAAGAGTTTCTTGCTGTACTTAAGAAGCTGAATACAAATTATAGCAGTTTTTTCTATATACTCAGCTTTTATAACCATGGACTGGGATAATTTGTGCTTTTCAGAGTAATTTTTGTCTAGTTCTATATCACATTAAGTTGTTTGCTTGGCTATATATAAAAACATAACGTCAGAACAGATGTTGTAAAGTGTTATCTTTGTCCTATAACATATTTTCAATGATAATTTGGGGGATTTCTCTATAATATAGATACCAGGAATCTTGCAGATTTAGCAGAAATAGCATACATAATTAGAACAACGAGGGCTTAAATCAAATTAATCTTCATCTGACAGGAACATTTACATTTACATCACTGAGTTCAAAGTCATATCCAAAACTGAAATTAGAAACAGATAATTATGATGAGAGAGGACACTTGTGCTGACTTTCTGTGTGTGTAATTGGAAAGCATCACTACTGGAAACCAGTCTCAGAACAGGCACAGCAATTCCAACCAATTGAACTCAATGGGGCAGATTTACTAAGTGGCTGTCGTTATCGAAAATTCACCAGAAAGCTCATCCGCAAGGACATCACCAGTTTACTAACAAGTGTAGACGACAATTTGCTTTGCTCAGATGAACGATCATTTCTCCGCAAATTCACTAAAATGCAAATTTTACAGAACTTTTTTTTTTACATTTTTGCCTTCAAAAGTCCTAATTATTAAAGATTTTTGTGTTAACATTTCTTTCACAACCATTTGAGGGGCATGCCACATTTGTTTTAGGGTGGGCTCATGTCTAGGGCATTAGAGGATCTCTTTTGTCTTTATTATGCTTCCTTGGACATTTTTAATAATAAGTGACCACTTTAAGCATTTGCACCAACATCTCTAATAAATACATATATATATGACCTATATGTACTTGCCCTATTCAAACTGACCTAAGCAAAACAGTACTAACAAAGTTTCGCTAGATAGAAATTAACGCTAGTGAAAGATCTATATGTAATGCTTGCCATGACAAATTAACGCTAGCGAAACTTTGCCAGCGTTCAGCTGCCCAGACCCAACTTTGCATTTTAGTAAATTAGCGTAGTGGTAGTGAATTTTCATCTGGTGAAGTAAAGCGAATGGTGGCAGATCATTTGCTGGGGATAATTCACCATTTAGGGAATTTGCCCAAATATCAGCCATACTATGAGCACTGGATTTCATTATTTTACCACTGCAATGCTGTTGCTACATCTAACAGTATAAGCATAGAATGCTTTCTGAATTATGGATTTTACTGTGAGTGATAGGCAAACTATAAAATATCAGCCTGTAGTAGGTGTGAAGATGTAACATTGAGCTTTATTTTATGTATAGCAGAGGGCATATGCTAAATTTATCAGGACAGACATTGATAGAATAATAGAAAATTAGTCAAGCATAGATTTTTCTAGAATACTTGTCATGATTAACTTGTAAATTGTATTAACGTTTAGTGATGTCATCCGTTGTCATGTTTTTTTTTTTATTGATGTAATTTATGCTTAGAAATAAAATTATGATTTTCTTAATTCTAGAGTTCTGTGAGTTCTATAAAATCATATGGCCTGTGTTATGGTCCTTCTACATGGATTTATGCTCTGCACTATATTCTCTATAAAGACAAAGAATGTTGTGCAATTTTTAAATCTAAATAAGAAGTCACCATGACAAAATATACTATGCTACGGTAAAATAATCTCTTAGTATAAAAAAATGAGAATGTATGGGCCCATTTTAATTGAATACCCATTCAAAGCAAATTTGTTTCAATGCCAAAAAATAGTATGAAGGCTCACTTTTTTTGGGGGGGGGGGGGTATTCTGGCAAACCTACTTTATAAAAACATTTTAAATAGCAGCATTCCAGGCTTTTTTGTTTTGAGGGTTTACAACTTACGTATTTTTGTAGTTACCAGTGTATATCAGGTAAATCTGTGTTGGAGTTCTGCAATAATACTTTAAAGTCTATGTTTCTTTGATTCTCTAGAATAAGTGAGAAACAATTGGTTTACTGTTCTCGGTATTAAACCTGGAGTTGGCATTATAACACGTGCAAACTGGGAAATTATTGCATGAATTTGTAGAGCTTCCAAATTTCTTTCTAAATTCATTATGGTTGTACTTAATTCTTAACAGTTTGTGAAAAGTATTAAGAGCTCACTGTCAGTAATATATTTAGCATAAAGCGTATTAGTGACATGCCCTTTAATTTAGCCTGTCTAATTGGCTCTAATTTACTGAGATTGCATTAAATTACACCCATTAATAAAGCACTGTGTGTAGGTCAGAAAACTCATTCTATCAGAATAGGCAATTTTCCTCATTGTTACACACTGGAAGTTGTTTTGATACAGAGAAAAATCAATGTAACAGCATTCTAATTCTTGTGTAACTGGGGATTTTTTTCTGGAATGGTTTGGAAAAAAAAAAAAGACCATCTTAGAAACTGAAATGGCCCAGTAAAAAAGAGATTTTCTATACTGTAATGATGATCTTTATACATCATACGCAATATCTATTTCTTTGAGGATTAATATTGCCTGGTAACTCAGACAGTTGGCACATTTATCTGGCCAAAACCATGACCTCCCTGGTTGATATCTGTTTCCATCTTGACCAGATTATGAAAGAGCTGGCTGGGAAAATCCCTTTGTATGAGGACTACATTAGTCAGTGTATGCATTCCTATCTCAATAAGCATTGGCAAAAATGTGATCCAGTTGGCCAAGAGATAAACAATTAGATCAGCCTTGTTTTCACCACCACCTGGCTGGCCAAATAAAGCAAAGGTTCACTTGTTTGGCCAGACTATGGCCAGCTTAAGAGAGCAATTAGAAGAAATTATAAAGTTAATGTTGAATTTCTGATGCACAAGGCATGCTTTACTGGGCTAACAGCTATATAGTGTGACAGTGAATATCCCATTTTCTGAAGTTTTGTTCTATATCTCTATTATCTGGCTGGGAATCCTCACATTTTGACTGGTAGCAAGTTAGCAACACATTTCGCTTTAATGTTTACACTGTGGGTCCAAAAAGTCTTTTGCACGCACCTTTAAAAAACTATGTTTGTAGATATGTTTCAGCAAGTACTGAATTATAAAAAAAAAGTTTTCAAATAAAGTTTTCTGTGTAATGATAAGCGAAATTTTTGCCACGCAGCTGATTTCGTGCAAGAGGGAAAAAAAAGATGTTCATGACAAACGTATATACTGTACCATTTTGTCCTTCCCCTCTCCTTTCACATTAACCAATGGGATCTGAGCCATCTCACTTTCTATGTACGGAGGTGCACAGGTGGTCTTTACTTTTGCACTGTTAAGTTGTGGTTAGAGCGTTTGGTGTCGTTTAGCTAGAGTGGAAGCTGTAAAGTTTAGTTTACTGTTTTCCCTCTTCTTCTTATCTGCCCACCCACGAGACCCAAGAGCCCAAGAAACCAAGAGCCACTGCAGATTTGTCATCATTACAGTCAAAAAGACTTGTAAAAATTGTGGTAGCCTAGCCCAAGAGTGGAACAAAAAGTGCTGCGAACCATAGACTCTTATTCATTGGTGCAACAAAAAAGGCACCATAGAAAAATGTCCATATACTTAAATGGGTTTTTGCAATTTTCTGGCAAAACAGGGCAGATCTGCTCAACGCTATTTCTGTGCACTCCACAGTATTGGCACCGAGCATACTATTTTGTTTACACTTCAAGAAAACCATTGTTTAGTTATCTCTGTGTCCATATTAGACATTAATTGCTGTAAAGCAACACATCTTATTTAGAACTAATTAACAGCAATATCAATACTGGTATTCTATAAATTCTTAACAACTGAGTTTGCAGTGTCTGATTTCAAAGTTTCTTTCTTTCAAGTAACTTGAAAAAAATGTTATTCTCAGGCTTGATAGCCTTTATTTTATGGCAGTGATTTTAATGCATTGAAGTTTCAGAGAAATGTTATTTTACCCATTCATATCTATGAATGTCATGTTCGACTCTGTTTCTGGATGTAAATTAGTTCAGTAAATTAACATTTTGATAGTGTATGTCTGCAAAGGATGCGTAAACTTTGATGGAAATCTGTGTGGGAATATCCATAATAGGCATGTGCAATGTGCTTGAAAATTTCAGTGACATATTTGCTTTTTCCTTGTAAAGAAGAAATCATGGATGGTCAGTTGAAGCACACAGCACTCAACAATAGGCAGCTAATCTTGGGCACAGTTGGGAATCCTGCCTTCATACAGCTTATTACATTCTGAATATAGATCAGTGCAAACTTGTAATTTCCCATTAAGAAATACAATTCCTCTTTTGAGCTGTGTTAATTTTCATTAAAAATTAAAAATCGTTTTTTATTAAAAAGTGTTTAAAAATTTTCGTTAGCATGGCAAATCTAAGGGTATCTAAACCTAGTGTCACACTTCCTACCCACCCACAGTGCCACCTTGCTCCCATAAGTTGGCCCAGACTTAAATAATATATCAAGTATATTTACAAGTTGAATCCATGATAATATATATAATATATAATATAATAAACAATATAATATGACACCCATTGAGTTTAAATCTCCTGTAGGGGCTTTTTTTTTTATTTCCATAGTGGATTCTACACAAATAAGATTTTTTTAAATTAATTTTAATTTTTAAATTAAATATAATTTTGATTGCACATTTTAAATTAATTTTTTTGTTGTGCCCTTCTGATGCTGCCCATTTGAAGCTCAATAAGCCATGGGTGGACATGGGCAGTCATACCAGACACTAAGTATCAAATTGTAACAATTTTGTATAAGGTTGAATACATTGGTGCTAAGGAATGTTACATCAAGGGGCAGATGTATCAAGGGTCAAATATCAAGTGTTAATTAACCCTCGATATTCGACTGCCGAATTAAAATCGAATATCGAAGTCGAAGGATTTTGTGCAATTCCTTTGATCGAACGATCGATGGAATAATCGTTCGATCGAACAATTAAATCCTTCGAATCGAACGTTTCGAAGGATTTTAATCCATCGATCGAAGGATTATCCTTTGATCAGAAAAAACTTTGAAAGCCTATGGGGACATTCCACATAGGCTAACATTGGCCTTGGTAGGTTTTAGGTGGCGAACTAGGGGGTTGAAGAAATTTTTAAAGAGACAGTACTTTGATTATCGCACAAAATATTACTTATTAGCAAAACTCTGATTCTACCATTTTATCCTGGAATGAATGTTAGGAACCCAGTCCTCACAGCAGATCTCTTTTGGAATGTCTGTTGCCAACATTTTCCCACTTATTTGTACCACTAACTCGGGAGCTGAAACAACAAATTGCTTTCTAAATATGCATGTAAATTATTTCTTAATAATTTTGATAGCAAGTATGGGTTGTCTACTTTTGCTATCCCTTTAATAGGCAATGGATATACATGGGAAATAGCTTCTTCTTGTTTATAGCAATTCTAATTCAAAGCACTGCTAATGCCAGCAGCTCCCAAGAAAATGCATAATGATTTTGTTGGCTATTACACAACCACTGTAAGGTCTGGTAACATTTAGAGATTAGGGGCATTTCCCATGCAATGGTAATTATACAATTAAGGAAGGCAAACATTTTGTTACATATTGACCATCATCGGGTTGATGGAAATGTTCCAGAAAATTGTCTTGTCTAAAATAAAAAAGGCATTCCCTTAGTGATCCCATATTCTGCAGTTTTATGGGGATATTAAAAAAAACTAGTACTGTTCTTCCTAGGTACACTATTGAAAAGTAGACTATTTTCTGTGGATTTGACTTTCTGTTGTGTGTACAGTACTTTTTATTTCACTGTTGTTTTATTTTCCAGCTGGGAAACTTTTGCTGGCCATATTAACTTTGGAGGTACAAAAGGATATGATTGCACAGTGCCACTGGAAACAACTTTCCAAATACCTATACAGAAGTGAACTCTAATTACATGATATAAACAGAATGTTGCCAAGTAGTAGAGAGAATGGTTTTTATCTGTACACAAGTCAAAACAGTGCATCTGGTTGGAGAAACCATTCACTCTTTATCAGTGTTTCCTGAAATTCCCAACTGAAGGCCTGAGGGTAGGGCTATACTGTCTATGCTTCATATGTTTTTCTATGTATTCACAATGTGTTTATGTGAGATAAAGGGGGTGTCTGATTAAAAAGGGGGCCCATATGCTAAGAGGCAGATTTATCAAATGTCGAACTCAAATGGGAGGTTATTTATGAAAAAAATTGAACGGCTAATATTCAATCGAATACGAATGACCCAAAATTTTGGATTGAATTTGAATCGAGTTTTCCTCCGAAAAAAACTTGAAATTCAGAAAGGCAATTAACATCTTCACATGGTTCAACAAACCAGCCATTAACTGGTTCGTGAACTCGGCAGGTTTTAGGTGGTGAATATTTCCAAGGTTGAGGAGTGATAAACTTCACATTTGAATTCAAATTAATGTGTGATAAATCTGACATTTCAAATTCTAATTTGAATTGGCAGCTTAAAATTTGAATATGTGAGTTTTGACCCCCAAAAAATTTTAACTTACCATTCGAGCCTTAATAAATCTGCCCCTTAAAGTCCAACAATCTTGCTAAAATAAAATCAAGCCAAACAGAATGTTGCAATTGTACAATACAACACTCCAACATGCAGGGTAAGATGGTCTACAAGAGTCCCTTGCATCGGAATAGTATAGTACCACAAGAAGAGAAGAGATGCATATAAGACCTGCTATTCTGTTTGATACAGGAACATGTAGCTACAGAGAGAGAAAAAGAGAGAGAGCTCACACACACTCTAAGAGGAACAGGAAACCAGAAATTGTAACATGAGGCAGAGGAATTCTAGGATTTGTATTATTCTATATAACATAAATAACAAATGACAGATATGTGATAAATATTCAACACAGAATAAAAAATTTTTTAAGATCAATGGACCACTCACACTGTAGTACTGTTTGCTTGTATCTGCTTGTTTGATGTCTTGCGTTATATATATAGATCATACAGTATTTATAGTCATTATATATGGAACTCTGTGCTCCCAGTATATGATGCATCTGAGCTACCATAGCCACTGGAAATGATTCAGCATTGGCCATGAAATGGCAAGCAGTGGGACTGTACCTAGAGGCAATACCACAGGGCATTACCCCTTAGTATCATATTGCAGTCATCACATATCTAGTTGATATTCACAAGTGACCATGTATACAATACTTGACCACAGGGCTGCAGAAATGTGGCCCTAGAATTAATGGAGCATATCTTTGCAAAAACAGGAGAGATTTAATGAGTCCTCTATTGCAACAAATCTCAGCACAGCAATAGCATCCCGGCTAGTGCAGAGTGTTTTATGAATTGAATTAAGTTTTATTTGGATAGATACACTTGCTTATTTGTGTGTGCGAGTCTCATTTTACATAAAGAGAATTTAATCACAGTGTGTATTATAGGAGAATGGTATACATAGCTCTCGTTTGCAGGCAATCATACCTTTCCATAAAATGAGGGTTTTTTTTAATCTTTTTTAATGCCTGGGTGGTCATATTTTGAGATGTTTCCAAGATCAGCTTTTCATACCACCACATTTTTCATCACATCTGAAAGACGTTGTGCTTTGCATAGTAATTAGCTCTTCTTTGTTTCAATCGATGTTCCGCTCTCACTTTATTCTTTAAGCATAATAACTTCAAATGGCTGAAATCACATCAAAACCTTGCCTTAGTATGTTAAGTAAAAGATTTGCCGTTTCACTTACTGACACAAATTGTTTGGATTTGCAGACCGAGTAATGGATAATTGTTTTACTTCAAGCACCGCAGGTAGTTATTATTATTATTATGATTAATAGTTTGACGATGTACATATAAAGATTTTCTCTTCAAGTTTGATCTACACTACATGCAGGGGATTTGTTCCTGTTAGGGGGCCAGATTTTAAATTTACAGATAGAGTAAGTAGTGCAGAATTGCTTCAACAAAAGGTGTAATATGTTGGCCTGTGAATACCTTTTAGAATGAAGATTTGCTTAAATCGTTAATTTTTTTCTGCATAAAGCCTTCAGAAAACGAGGGGGTTTATAGCATACACCAATGATAACTTTCTTTGTAACCTTTTGCCCAGTCAAAATCTCTACCCAGAGGTATTCCACTCTCTCTCCAGTGCCAGCTATGGTTATTTCTTTAGCGCATGGCTTTAATTCAGGCGTTACATACCAACACACTCCTCCACCCTTTTTAATCCCTCTGTCCTTTCTAAAAAGAATGTAACCATTTAAATGCACAATCCAGTAACATCTTTCATCCCACCAGGTCTCAGTGATACCAATTATATCATATTTTTTAGAGCATGCAATTAATTCTAGGTCTCCCATTTTACCTGACAAACTCCATGCATTTGCCAGCATACAGCAGAGGTTACTACTTTTACTTTTTAAATTTGCATTACTTAGTGGACAATTATATGTTAAGTTAGTATTCATCTGTTTTCCTTGTAACAGAGGGACCTCCTTAGCTGGTAAACTGTATGCCCCCCTCACTCCTCCCCCCATTACCCCTTACTAATCCCACTACCCCATCTACTCTAGCTTCCCCATAATTCTTTATCTCACCCAATCCTCCTAGTTTGCCTAGTTTAACCACTCCTCCAACCTCTTGGCCATTCTTTCCCTTAGCACAGTGGATTCCCTTCCATTGAGGTGCAGTCCATCATGACTGTATAGGTTGTACCCCAAGGAAAAATCAGCCCACTGCTCTAGGAACCGAAACCCTTCCTTCCTACACCAAGAATTGAGCCACGCATTTATCTCCCTAAGATCCTGCTGTCTACCTAAACTTGCACGTGGCACGGGCAAAATTTCAGAAAAAAATTACATTGGAAGACCTTTCCTTAATCTTAGAGCCTAGATCCCTGAAATCACTCTTTAATGTCTTCCATCTACCATTTATTTTGTCATTAATACTAAGACAGTTGGTTCATGCCCAGCCCCACCAATAATTTGTCTACCCGATCAACCACATGCCAAACCCTGGCACCAGGAAGAGTAACATAGCAGAGAACTGAACCTGGCTAGGCTCTTAGTTGAAGAGCACAAACCTTTTTTCATTTAAAAAGCACTGGCATCTGGGATTAGGCTGGATAAAAAAAAAAAACCAGAATTAGGTGCAAAGCGCAGTTTTGGTGTATTGTGAATGATGCACAAGTTAGCTGGCGAGTAGGGGACAAGAGAGGATGTCTTGTGTTCTCCTCTCCCCCTGCACCCCCTTAAGTGCAGAGAATGCAGCAACTCTTCTAACAAATTTACACCTATTTTGTGCACATTGCACCCTGCTCTACAGATATCAAATAACTCCTAGTATGTACTAGTTATTTTATTTTGCTAGTAGAAAATAAAACTGTTTGCTAATATCTTGTAAATATATTCAGAAATTGACCCACACATAGATATACACTCACACTTAGCAAGGGAAATAGATATTTGTCACGTTTCCGTACTTATAAACAGAGAAGTGCATATACAGGTTATACTTTGGGTTTTAGCACAGTCTAATCCAAATTTGGTTTTTGTTTGTTGAATCTGCAGTAGAACAGATTTTTACTACGGGCTGATAGAAGCCCGTAGAAGCACCAATTGATTTTCCTATGTTTCCAGACAGTCTGTCTTTCTCTCTTCTTTCCTAATCTATACTATAATTGTGTTTTTTTCATATTAGCAAGAGGTACATTTATGTTTACAGAAATTGATCCATTATTTACATAATCTATGGTGCTGTCCGTGTTAGTTTGGGAAGCTTTGTATGATCAGCGTTTTGGGAGTCTTGCCAAACCTTCATCATGAAACCATAATTAGAGAGAGTTTTTAGAAGCACTTCTCTGCTGATGATATAAAATGTACAGTAAAATATATTTGATTTTGCAGTAGTAGTAGTTGCCAAAAGTTCTAGGACTCAGCACCCCCCAACTGTCCCGTTTTCTGCAGAACAGTCTCAGTTTTGATCGCTCAGCTCACAGGATGGGGTTTTAATTAAAAAAATCCTGAGTTAATTAAACAATCCTGCACTGACAAAAAAAAGATACAAGGTTTTTAAAACTTAATTAAAATAAGAGGCTTTTGGCAGAGAGCCCAGAATACTTAGCAGCTGCACTTAGATACATTTGTAACAATGTAAGATAAGCAAAGATACAATTGTAACTATTTAAGATAAGTAAGTCTCTTGGGAGAACTGGGACTCAGATTAAAGGTTAATTTCACCTGCATTAGAAAAACTGTTATAACACATAAATCATGGCTCTAAAACTCCCAGAAATGTGTTCGAACCTTCATTACTTTCCAAATTTTGTAAAATTGACATGATAATTAGGGGGTGTGACCATAAACATGGACATGGTCAAAAATTTTGCAGTGTGGCGCAACAGATCTTTTTGTCCCTCTTTCTATTTTTCAGATGTTGGGATGAGTGCAATACTTGATCAGGAGGTCAGGTTTTTTGTATAGTTTTATTAACTATTCCATCCTAATACATGGGTTTTAAAAAAAAAATCACATTTTGTTTTATAAGCATCTTTATGTTAAGTGACCTTTGCAACTGAGAGGTGTACATGAACTTGAACCCTAATTGCTAATTGTTCATGTACATTTCATTTAAAATTTTAGTATCAATGGATAGAGCACATCAATAAATGGATTTGGGTTTTGTTAATTATTTGTATTTATTTTATACATTAAGGGGCTGATTCACTAAGCTCGAGTGAAGGATTCGAATGAAAAATACTTCGAATTTCGAAGTATTTTTTTGGTACTTCGACCATCGAATTGGTTAAATTCGTTCGAATTCGAACGAAATCGAACGAATCGAACGAAAAATCGTTCGACTATTCGACCATTCGATAGTCGAAGTACTTGCCCTTTAAAAAAAACTTCAACCCCCTACTTCGGCAGGTAAAACCTACCGAAGTCAATGTTAGCCTATGGGGAAGGTCCCCATAGGTTTGCTAATCTTTTTTTGATCGAAGGATTTTCCTTCGATCGTTGAATTAAAATCGTTCGAATCGTTCGATTCGAACGATTTAATCGTTCGATCGAACGAAAAATCCTTCGATCGTGCGATCGAAGGATTAGCGCTAAATCCTTCGACTTCGATATTCGAAGTCGAAGGATTTCAATTCGAGGGTCGAATTTCGAAGTATTTTTAACTTCGAAATTCGACCCTTAGTGAATCTGCCCCTAAGTGTTGGTAGTCACAGGTAATGCATCCTAGGCCAGTATGAAAGATAAACCTTGCCCTCAGGTAACAAGAATGTAGCAAGAGCAAAAAGAAGATATGATGTGTCCAGGCAAAGGATCAAACATTTAACACTGTAGAAGAACATTCAATAAATATTTTCTATCTAGAATTGCTGCCTGGCCATTGTTTTACCTGAATGCTGGGTAAAAATGTGCCTTTATGCTGTTATTATTAATAAGGAAAAGGATAAAATATAGGAAGGCCAGTATTTATTTCCCGAAAATTTGTCAACCCTAATTTTATCCTGTGCCCTAACAAAACTGAAGCAGATATAACAGTTTCTTATCCGGTTCTGGCTCCATGAAATGTCAGATACAACCTTCTGTCTTTTGCATTTGATGATGCTATTGATCTCTACCGATAAAGGCATAAAACACCGAACCCTTATGTATTTAACTGACATCTAATTGCAAATATTTGTGCAGTCAACTTTATTCGTAGCCCTTTCTGCCAGAAGAGGAAACATTCTTCAAGATTAATGAGTGCACAATAAAAGCTAATTGCTGTTGTAGTCCTCTGATTTGCTTTGATTTACTTCCTCTCAAAAACCAACACGGTAAGGGGCACATTTACCAAGGGTTGAATTTCAAAGTGGTAAAACTTCGAAATTCGACAGTCAAAGTTTTTTTTATTAATTAAATTTAGCATTTTTCAAACAAATTCAAATCGATCGAACGATTTAATCGATAGATCAAATGATTTTCACAAAAAAAAAAACTTAGACTTCTAAAAACTTAGCCAAAAACTGGCTATAGGTTCTAGGAGGTCCCCATAGGCTAACATAGCAATTCTGCAGGTTTAAGGTGGCAAAGTCGAGTTTATTAAAGAGACAGTACTTAAATTTTCGAATGGTCAAATATTCAAAGTCTTTTCAATTCAAATAGAATTTTGGCCTATTCGATGGTCGAAGTACCCAAAAATTACTTCGATAAATAACAAAATACCACAAGCACTGGGAGAAATAAGTAGTAATATTATTTCTGAGGGGCCGGTAGACTGGCACACTGGAATTTTGGATTAATTTCAGATGGAAGATAATTCTCCAGTGACAATCATCCCTGCAAATGCTTTTGTAGGGATGATACAGTAATCTTACATTCTTACTTTGCAAATGTTGCTTACCATAATTAAAGTATAATTCAAATTCAGAAAGAGGATGTAAGGCTTATTAAGAGCCACACATACGTAAATAGATCAGTCCTTTCCCAAATGTATATATGCTTCTTAACAAGTAATTATCTTGTGCTGGTTGATAGAGTGATTAAGCCAACAAATGTAGGGGCAGATTTACATAGGGTCGAATATCGAGGGTTAATTAACCCTCGATATTCGACTGCTGAATGTAAATCCTTCGACTTCGAATCAGATTTGAAGGATTTTAATCCAACGATCGAAGGATTTTCCTTCGATCAGAAAATTGTTAGGAAGCCTATGGGGACCTTCCCCATAGGCTAACATTGATCTCGATAGGTTTTAGGTGGCGAACTAGGGGGTCAAAGTATTTTTTAAAGAGACAGTACTTCGACAATTGAATAGTCAAAAGATTTTTAGTACGAATCGTTCAAAGTCGAAGGTCGAAGTAGCCTATTCGATGGTCGAAGTAGCCTTATTCGACCATTTGAAAATCAAAGTATTTTTTCTTCTATTCCTTCACTCGAGCTAAGTAAACGGGCCCCGTATTGTTTGAAGTATGCCAATAAAGTCACTATGGTGAAGTCATAAATTACTTTTTGCTCTCCAGCTTAAATTTCTGCAATACTTGCTCATTAAGAGCTTTGAGCTAGAACAAAAACAAGTGTAAACAGGACAGGTAAAATTCTAACTGGAGAATCCTTCTGGATCAGTTGGACTTCTGGCCAAGGAGGACTATGTATGAAGTAGTGTATGTTTAATAATTCATCCATATAGTTGATTAATTACAAGATTGTAGTCCAGAAATACTTTCACGGTTATATGTGCATGTTATAGTCCAAAAACATCTGTTTATACATACATGCAGCAGTTTTAAATCATATGTGCACACTAGGATTGATCTGGTTAGTGATGAGTGAAATTTTCGACAGGTTTGGGCCTTCTGATGGGAATTTGCCCAAAGAGTCTCCAGCCTTATGTGATCAATTCTCTCTCGTATTCCAAGGAAATTGTTCTATTGTCTATAAATATTTTTTCCCTTGGTAAAATGATGCCAACCTGGTGAGAACAGCAGGCACAGAACTTAAATTTAATAAAGCATAGCATGAGCTTGTAGCTCTTTAACCATAAAGAGCATTTGCTACCAACATTGCAAGCCATTACAATCGCATTCAGTTGGAAACCAACAGTCTGACGATTGTGCCCTGGGAGGCAAAAAAGAACTTTGTGCAGAAAATGCTAAAGTAAGTTGAACTTTGAATTATAATTTCAAGGACTGTGTAGTGATACGGATTAATGCTTTAGCACAGAATTTCTGAGGTTTTGTGATGCATCTAGAGAGATAAAATATGTCTAGTCTGACAGTTCCAAAGGTCATTGTTAAAAGAAAATCAGGTGTCTTTGCAGTGATAAAGCTTGTAAAATAATGGAAAGTCAAAACATTCTTTTCTTGTGCTCTGTTCTTTATCCACTTGTATTTTTTGATTCTATATTTCATATATACCCTGTATTGCTGAAGTGTGTTCCTTTTTTAGGGGATCAAAACCCTATCATCCATAGGATTCTGTTATGAAATGTCATAATTTATTACTGTACTGTATGTGAAGAGAGCTCTTAGATTGCTTTTTTTGTGGTTAAATGGGAGCTGTAACCCTAGTTCATCATAAAAATAAGTTAGGTACTTGGGTGCTTCACCCAGTTTTATTTTCAAAAATTGTTTATTGTCTGAAAAAACTTAAATCCAGGTGATATTTTGTTGTATTTTACAACGGGTTGTGCATAATCTTCAGATGACATATGATACATTATGGAGAAGATTTCTCAAAATCTAAACATTTAGGGGCAGATTCACTAAGGGTCGAATTTCGAAGTAAAAAATACTTCGAAATTCGACCCTCGAATTGAAATCCTTCGACTTCGAATAGCGCTAATCCTGCGATCGATCGATCGAAGGATTTTTCGTTCGATCGAACGATTAAATCCTTCGAATCGAACGATTCGAACGATTTTAATCCAACGATCGAAGGAAAATCCTTCGATCAAAAAAAGGTTAGCAAACCTATGGGGACCTTCCCCATAGGCTAACATTGACTTCGGTCGGTTTTACCTGCCGAAGTAGGGGGTCGAAGTTTTTTTTAAAGGGAAAGTACTTCGACTATCGAATGGTCGAATAGTCGAACGATTTTTCGTTCGATTCGTTCGATTTCGTTCGAATTCGAACGAATTTAACCAATTCGATGGTCGAAGTACCCAAAAAATACTTCGAAATTCGAATTTTTTTCATTCGAATCCTTCACTCGAGCTTAGTGAATCGGCCCCTTGTTGTTGCTTTTTTTTATTATTCTTGGATATTTATTAGGGACTTTTTCAACCCGGTAAAGATTTATGGCAAAATTCTAAGTTTTCATTAGTGATTTATGTGCATCTGCAGTAGAATTATACTATGCATTTTGTTTTGCCAAAAAAATGCATTTGTTTGGACAGTAAAAAAACAAACGTGAGACCAATTGACCAATGCATGTGCCATGAGAAAAAATGTTGAGAAAAACACTTGGTGCATTGACTTCAATGCATTTGGTTTGAGAAAAAAATGCCCATTGATGCCATCTGGCATAAGAAAAAACAGCCATTGACATTTACTGTCAACTTTTTTGATGAACAATCATTCTCTGCTTAATTGTAAGTGCCATATATCTTTATCTGAATAAAGGTGCTGAAATGGAAGCACCCCCCTTCTTTTATGTTTATTTATGGTTACTATTGACCTTGTTTTTTATGGTAAAGCATATTGAGAATTATGGAATAAGTGGAATGATTTTTATTCTAATAAACAATAATGCGATGATCACTTGAATCTAGCAAACATCTGCAAAAAGCACTACTGGAAAGATGGGAGAAGAGAAGTAAACAGTTTTAAACATTTTTTTTAAAAAATGTGAGACAATTCATTCTATGCCAAGAATGCATAAAATATGCATTTTTCTATTTCTTAATTTGTTTTATTTTGTTGCTTCTAGGATGATAAATTATATTTTTAAATATTAAACAATTACAAAATTGCTATGTACTGTAAACATTGTTGATGGGTATACCAACAATGCTGTGTCTTGCAGAAGTATAGGAGTAGCAAATATTGAGACAGAATAATATGACCATTGTGGGTAACAAAAATAACAATGTCTTCAGAACCTCTGCAATAGGCCAAGAGTTGATTATATTGGATAAGATGAAGGATTACTTTCCAGGAAGTCAGGTTGGAGTTGGCACCATACGCAGTATAAATTGATTGTAGAGAGGTTTTGGCTCCAACTCCAACTGAGATAGGCTGTTTATAGGCTGTAAAATTTGTTGGTATTTAGGACTGGGAAATGGAAATGAATGCAAGTTTGATGTGGTCTGTTGCAGCAGTGATGTAACACTCGTAGTTCATTTAGGAACAAACCTATTAGGTTTCAAGGACTTCATAATTTATCTGTTTAGGCTCTTCTTTGCAAAAATACATTGTAAAGTAAACCCAATTTTTTTGTGCTGTTTTTTTAGATATTCAGCTTTATCAAACTGCACTAATATTTCATGACTCTGTACACTGTGTTCCACAAAGATTAATTTGCATTTGGTTAAGAATCATAAATTCAGATACACTGAGTGTTTTAATAGTGAATTTTCTATTTATAGAGTATGTTGTAATATAAGTACAATTTACTAATTTTCAGAACGTTCTTTATAAGTGATTTTTAATTACACATATCTAGTGATGGGCGAATTTATTCGCCAGGCGCGAATTTGCTGCGAATTTGCTGTGAATTTGCGCGATTCGCCGCCAGCGAATAAATTCGCGAAAGGCCGGTCGAAAATTTGCAGCAAAAATTCGCCGTCGTCAAAAAAAAAAATTTCCGAAAAAAACGGTCGTCGGCGTCAAAAACTAGACACCAGCGCCGTTTCGCGAATTTTTTGATGTTTTGCTCATCACTACACATATCATGTCTTTTTTTAATGTAGAGATTCATATTGAAACTGAGTTAAATTCTTAAAGCAATGCTACATGCTTAAAATAGTTCATGTTCTTCAGGGCCAGTGGTACAATAGATGCAAAGTTTCCTTGAGTAAGGATTCTCCTCTAAGGAGCCTTTTTAAGAATACTCAAGCATCTGTGCTTGGACATTCTTGTCCACAAACCATGTGAGAATTCCTAAAGTCTCTACTTCCTCGACTTCCTCAGCTTTGTACTGAGAGAGTTTTTTTCCCAACCAAAAAATTAAAAGCTTGTCAGTTTTACGTGCCAAGCTTTTTATTTTTTAGAAAGAACCGTACGGGTTTTTAAAAAATAAACGCTCGGCAGGAAGCAGAGGTATTCGAAGTGATATATAATGTAAGAGCTTAAAAACTCTCATGTGATTTTTGGACCTAAGTTTCAAGAAAGTATATGCCCCTTTCAATAAAGTCTACTCCACCTGTATGATGTTATGTTGTGTTGCAAATTATTCTTTAAAAACAAGAAAGACACAGGAACAGAAGAGGCAGAATAAGTGTCAAGCAGTGACATCTGTATAGTGGCAAGAGATGAATGGGTTTAGGAGGTGGTGGGATATAAATTTGAAAAGAAAACCACAGGAATTATTAAGAAAGTAGTAAAAAATGGAGTGATATCAAGAGGGGGAAAGCAATCAAGGATGAGAAGGAAGGAGTTAAGATAAGGAAAAAAGTAATCATATTTATCAGGTATGGGAATGGAAACAAATGGAAGCGGACAATTTCTCACCTCCACCCAAGATTTTCATCTGACCCTGCCTGTTTAAATCTATAATAATATTATGTCTTTCACCCCTGCAAAATGTCTCTAGATGAATTCCT
Organism: Xenopus laevis; assembly: GCF_017654675.1. Taxonomy (NCBI): domain Eukaryota; kingdom Metazoa; phylum Chordata; class Amphibia; order Anura; family Pipidae; genus Xenopus; species Xenopus laevis. The sequence continues at coordinate 65,635,260 of NC_054386.1, forward strand.
TTAGCATTTGAATGTTCAATAATATTTCACTCTTATATAGAGAGAATTAATAAATCATCATTTCTACAGTACCTGTGTATTTCATACAGTATAATGCTCTTTTCCCAGTTACATAGTTATTTAGTTAGTTACATAGTTAAATTGGGTTGAAAAAAGACAAAGTCCATCAAGTTCAACCCCTCCAAATGAAAACCCAGCATCCATACACACACCCCTCCCTACTTTTAATTAAATTCTATATACCCATACCTATACTAACTATAGAGCTTAGTATCACAATAGCTTTTAATATTATGTCTGTCCAAAAAATCATCCAAGCCATTCTTAAAGGCATTAACTGAATCAGCCATCTCAACATCACCCGGCAGTGCATTCCACAACCTCACTGTCCTGACTGTGAAGAACCCCCTACGTTGCTTCAAATGAAAGTTATTTTCTTCTAGTCTAAAGGGGTGGCCTCTGGTACGGTGATCCTCTTTATGGGTAAAAAGGTCCCCTGCTATTTGTCTATAATGTCCTCTAGTTGATTGCATAATAGTGCATGCATGGAAAAAAAAATGTCCAGAGAAACACGTGTGTTCTGGACTGTTGAAAATATATAATAAAAGATTAAATAAGAGGGAAGTGCTTTAAAAATACTATGTATTAGGTATATCAATGACATCATCTAAACTGTTATTTGATCACCTCTAAAGAAGATAGTTAGCAAATTAAGATGATTACTTTTACTACTACCATTGTTATGGAAATAATATTGTAGATATAGCCCTCTTTGAAACTGTGGATATAACCTGTTAAAGGCCTGTAAGCGTTAACTATTTCTCCTCCCTGCCTTCCTTATAGGAGATAGCCAGGGAGGAGAAATCGAGCACCGCACAATGGATTGTTGCCCTGTGTGTCAATCACACAGACAGCATTTACTTGTCAAACAAGTGTATTAGATACATTAAGGGACGTTGTAACCAATGATACAACATTATATTAAACACTTCTAAATTTTAGTTTCATCTTTCTCCCCCCCCCTTTTTATTTGCAAAAAAATGCGGACTGAGCTGCATTGATTAAAAAGGATTTCAAAACACAGAAATGTAACTATTTCAGCGTTTATATGGTCTGAGCTGAAGCTGATGTACATTAGAAACTATGCATTGTTCTAGTATCTCCCAAATGAACTTAGTGAAAGTAATACTCAAACTAATATACAGGTACTGTAAATTTCCAGGGAAATTTGCAGTTACTTTTAGGGGTTATTAATCAAAATCCAATTTTTTCTGATTTTTTTCAATAAAAAAGTCAGACCAAACTAGAATCCACAATACTACCCTACTGTTGTGAAGTAACCAGACCAACCTATTTTGGTATTTATATTTACAGAGAACAGAAATCTCTAAGAATGTTTACATTATACCTAGGGTTGCCAGTTTTACATCTGGACTCATGATGTCAGGGGGTGGGCAAATGATGTTTGGGGTGAGCTGAGGATGGTGTCAGGGGCAGGGTTGTGACATACAGGGCAGGGATTGGACACATTATAGTGTCCAGATTTCAAAACTGTGAACCTGGGAAGGCAGTTTTGAACCAGACAGTCTGTGTTAAAACAGTAATTATACCTTGAACTGTTCAATATTTAAACAATATAAAAAAAAATATGACGTGCACAGTTTATCACAGCGCAGCTGTACTCTACTTATAAGTTAGAAGTGAAAAACAAAAAAATCTACCCATACACTATTCCCTTAAAGGAACCGTTCAGTGTAAAAATAAAAACTGGGTAAATAAATGGGCAGTGCAAAATAAACACGTTTCTAACATAGTTAGTTAGCCAAAAAATATAATCTATAAAGATTGCAGTGACTGGATGTCTAACATATCAGAACAGAACACTACTTCCTGCTTTTGAGCTCTTTAACTCTGAGTTAGTCAGCAAGTTTAAGGGGGGGCCACTTGGGACATAAATGTTCAGTGAGTTTGCTATTGATCCTTCGCATACAGCTCAGATTCAAAAGCAAACAGTTATGAACCACGTGACCATCACTGATTGCTATGCGTTTGCAGTTTTGATTGGATTTAGATTTTTTTTCTATAAACTCATAGTATTTTGTCTTGCAAGCAATGAATTTGTGTCACATTACACAGTCTCTCACATTAGAATAAATGTTGGAACCCTCCAGCCTTTGAACAGCCTTTGACGCGAACAAGAGATTATGGCTGGTATCTGAATTTCAGATAAATAAGATGAGGTTTTGTGTTGTGTTGACTGAAGACATAAAACCACAGAAATAGTTTTTAGCTCATGTAATATTCACTTTGCTTCAAACGTGCTTTTCATGAATAAAGTGCAAAATGGGAAGAAAGCAATACGACAAGGCCCTATGAAGTGCACTTGCTGTTTCAAAGACTCCTTAATGTCTTTTCTTTCTGATCCAGCACAAAGACCAAAACACACAGTACATATTGAGTCTGAGTGAAATGTGTCTGGCTTTACTGTATCTCTTTCAATTATTTAGTACTTTATTTAACCTGATGACTCCTTGCCAAGTTGAATTTTTTTTTCATTTATGAAATACAGCTTTATATAAGGAATGAGATAACTCTTGAAAAATGTATGTACATTTAAAGTAACTGGGGTATTCAATAACCTGTTAAAAGCACAATGCCACAGACCTCGTGACACAAATGACATCACTAAGCATCGATTATAACTGATGACATCACTAAGCAGCAGTAAGAGGAAATTGAATTAGAATCAGTGTGTAAATTGCTTTGGTACAGGAATAGTTTACATGTTAACTTCCTTTAATAGCGGATGGTCCCTTGGGGTTGTTGACCAACAGTTGACCAACAATTTGAATTTAAAGAGCAAAGAGCAATAAACATATTTCATATTTCCACAACAATTGTACTCTACTGGAATAATGGAATACTACTACCCTTAAAATTAAATATTAATATATAGTATAGTAGTTTGCCTTCATTATTTAACAGGTTTATTTTTTTCATTCATTTAGGTGAGTCTTCCAAATGATCCCAACTGTGTAGAAGAAATCTTACGGGTGAGTATAAAACTGCCGAAGTTCTCCACAATATATGGATTTGGTGTCCGAAAGTGAAATTAGAAAAAAAAAAGGTTTCATTGATTTACAATGGTTTGCAGTGCTTTTTGTCAGTTCAGTATAATAAAAAAATATCACTATAACACAAAAACACCAGCACTTGTTATAGAGCTCAAAAATTCAATACATCAGAAACAACAGGCTTTAGTTGAACAATTATATCTATCACTACTTTCTTCTTCAAGGTCCCCCACCTTTCATTGTTTTGTCAGGAACAAGCCAGGCTTCCAGAGCTTTGAAAATTCAGGAACACAGTAGGAACAGCAAGTTGACAGACTAAATATCAGGTGGTGAAGCACTTCTAAAATGTTGGGTTTAAAGAGTTAGAATGGATAATATAACAAAACTTATATTTCTGAAAGATAGGACTTTTGGCATATCCTTTCATAACACCAGGGGTTAAAGCATGCCGAGCTGCAACATAAGACCTGGATCACTATAGCTGCACAATTTAACTAATCTTTTCCCCATTTTTTTTAGAAACAACTGCTCATTAAATGCAGAGAGCTCTGAATTATGGAATTATTTTATCCAAATAATGCAAATTTTTAAAATTGGTTTCCTTTTATCTGTGATAATAAAGCAGTATCCTCTACTTAATCCAAACCGAGATATAATTAATCCTTATTAATCCTATTGGGTTTAATGTTTACATGATTTTCTAGTAAACTTAAGGAATGAAGATTCAAAGTATGGTAAGAGCCATTATCCAGAAAAGCCCAGGTCCGAAACATTCTGGGTAACAAGTTCCATACCTGTAGTATCAAACACCTATCTTCTCCTAGTCCTTTGTTTATGAACTAATACTGGCAAACCATAATTGAATAAAAACATTAAATTAAATATGGTCATCTACTTTGAAACCCTGGGAGTGTTTTCTGGAAGGTAGATATTATTGGATTTATAATAATATATACAGTGTACCTATATAATATTATATAATATATGTTGATATGTATAAATATAATCAACTCTTTTTACCTTATGCAAAAACTGAGTTCAGTAGGGAACATTTCCAAGGTCAGAATTAGAAAAGGAGTTAAACAAAAGGTGTCTTGAAAAGAGGTAAGAGGTTGGCTTACAACTTAGGAAAGAAATGATATTAATCAGGGATGCCCAGGGTGTGTTTTGTATAGTCCCCAGCACACATTTACAGAGTACAAGTGTTCTATTTGGTTTTATCAGGGGCAGAGAGGGTTATTAAATGGCAAATTACATTATGGGGGTGAATAATAGTAGATCATTATACTGATATATGATCCCATTAAATCTGTAAGTGGTCAAAGAGAAAAATAGGATTACAATGGACTTTAATAAATGTACATCTAAGCAAAAGAATATTGTGAAGCGCTATAGCACTAAAATGTCTTTCACTCTAAGACTAATCTAAAATTATGAGCATTTGTCAGTCTTGGAGTTAAACCAGTACTTCATTTTAGGTGTATAATGTGTGAAGTGAAAAGTGTTTGTATGCAATAAAAAAGAGAGATTTGTCACTGAATTGTACTGAGTTTTAAAGTTAAGCATGGTTTATAAAAACTTGAGAAATGATTTGGTCACTGCCAATTTATACAGAGGTCAAGGGAAACAACTTGTTTCTGCTTATTTTCCATTTCATGTTCCATTCAGCAAAACAGAATTGTGTTTTAGGCCTAATAAGATATTCATTTAAATCTGACAAACAGGAATAGAAATAACATTTGTCTGATTTTTTTCTTCAGTCTGTTCACTGGACTATTTGTGTAACTGGAGCATTTGTACTAGCCAGGGGTTTAACACTAGAGAGACCCAACTAAGCTGATTCTGGGAGAGCTCAGGAATATAGTGGGCTAAATGTGGGTCCTTAATAATTTTAATTTTCAATATTTATTTCTGAGTGGGGCCCTGCTTTTTTCTATTTAGCTTAGCCTTATTAGTGGATAAGCAATATCAATTTATGGCCTAACAAGGAACAGGGGTAAGAAGTTAGCAAACAACAGTTTTTTTGCTAGAGCATTATTCTTTTTAAATAAATGATTTCTTGTGTCAATTTCTTAAGTTCAAAAGACTCCTGGGAATATATTTCTTCAGTAGTGCAGCACTCTATTGGCTTCTATTGAATAGATTTGCTCAAAAGTTCTTGGGTAAGGCCAGTGATAGGTTTCTTTCATAGATGAAATAGTTGTGTGCCCCATTGAATCATATTAATTGCATCACTTCTGAGCTGAGTTCTGTTTGAAAAACATGAGGAAATAGAAAAAAAGCGCTTTGTTAACATGAGATTTCTTGTTCTCATGATCTTAACCTACAATCAACAGACCAGATTCTAAATATACAGTAGCTTGAATAGCTTTTTTAGTGTACTACCTAAGATATTGGGCATTCAGTTGATATAGGCAATCTGTTCATGTCACTTTTAAAGTGTTTTAGTTTCTAGTTCCCCCTATGCATCTCAAACCTCATGTTTTCCAAGACTAATATTTTACAGTGACGGCAGTGATGGATTCCTAGGTCTGATTCCAGCCAGGGAATAACCTGAAAGAAGTTCATATGTTCTTAACATGCTTGTGTGGCTTTTCTCCACTGGGGCTGGGTGATGAGAATGATGTATATTCTCTGGAAAGTGTTGCAGAATATGCTGACAGTATATAAATAAAGGATAAGGATATTCCAGATGTTTACACTTTCCACAGTGCATTAAACTAACTTTGCACAGCAAATACTATAGAAGCGCAAGTCCCACTGCAATTTAGTGAGCAAACACATTTTTTGTGTGTTTGATAAAAGCTATATAGGCAGTCAGGGTCAGACTGTGCCGCTGGCTTAGTCTACCTCCCCCGATCTGCTGGGCCGGAAAAAAAAATTGTAGACGCCAGCATTCGTGCATGCACACCTTGCGCCGGCATTCGCGCATGCGCGCAGAGGGCCCCCAGAGGTTTGTAACCCAGTGGGCCCCCAATGTCCAGTTCCGACCCTGTAAGCATTGCTGTTTGAGGATCAGGCGGTGCCTGAGGCGGCTCCTGCAGCGCTGCCCCTCCCTTACCTTTCCTGCAAAAGGACTAGAAGAGTCAAGTTTCTTGAAATTTCTTAAAGTTACCAGAAGAAGCTTTCTGCCGCTCCTAGTAACTTTTTCAGTGCTGCCGCCTGAGAAGAGTTTTTCAACAGCTCCCATGGTTAGAGGTTAATTTTAAAAAAAAAGTCATAACATTTGCTCTGGGCTTGGTGACTTTTAGCAATCAATAAGCAGTTTCCATTACATTTTCACCTCTCTGAAAGAAAACATTGGATTGCCCTCTATGGGTTACAAGAACTGTTGTCGTTGAGGCTTTAATTCAGTTACGTAATTAATCTTCATTTAAGCAAATACAGTGTGTTCCTGGCTTACAAACAACAGCTTATTATTAGGTTTTTTTTTACTTAGAAAACTGCTGAATGCTACTGTGGTTATAAAGGGTTAATATTTTATTGTAAGGAAAAAATCCCTTTCATAGTAAGCCTTCAATTGACTGTGTGCGATCAGTCATCCATTTTTGTGTACGTATGTTAGTTTGAGGTAATAACCCTACATACTATAAATACTGTATATATCAATGGCCAAAAACACCCTTGACAGGGGAAATTACACATGCAATTATTATTTCTGTGTGCTCTCCATGCCACTAATGGTTTAATCAGGGCCATCTCTGACCAGTGTGTGTTCCACATAACAGGTAGAGGTCTTTATTTTATCCTCCGTAATTTTCTAGAAACTGACATTAAGGGAGATGCATACAGTAGTTTTATAACATTAACTGTATAAACGAAGCCCCAGCAAAATGTCTATAGGTTACAGATTGTCTCGGTAGGCAGCAAGCATTATGAATATATTTTTATGGATTCCGGAAGGTGGGGAGGGGAGTGATTAGGAAGTGCGGCACATGATGTGAATTCAAAATCATAATACAGACGTCACTGGAAAAGTGAGTAACGAGCTGAATAGCCTAGTGAATCATGTGGACCCGTCAAATGAAGGAACACATAGGGGAGGAGATGATGTCAAATAGTTGTAACTTAGCAACCCAGCATTAGGCTGGCAAGTAAGAGAAGTCTATTTTTAAATAGCTTAGTAAATAAATAAAATTGTATACATCTTAAGTTTGCTGTATAAATAACTTGGCACCCCATGTCTTTTTGGCAAGATGATTGTTCTTTAATGCTTGAATTGTTTGATTTACTTGCTGTTTCGTGATTAAAAAAAAATAGACTTTCAAAACTAAATCCACTTGTCCTCTTACATCCGCCCTGCTAGCAAGCTCTCTAATGTCTGGCATGAATCATTAGTTCCCCTGGAAGAAACCTAGGGTTTTATCTGAAATCTATTTGCATTTAGATTTTTCCTGTTTTCATAAAAGGAATTTTTTACACCACAGTAGCATTTAGCGTTTAGTCTTTACTGCTAAGCCGTTTGTCAATAAACTTAATAACATGAAGCTGCAGCTGCAACAGAAAATGGATGCCATTCATATGTCGGATTCAGGACAGTGCCAGTGATTAAGTGTTTGGAGACAATTTAATAGACAAGGAAAATGCTTATGTTTCGACAGCAAACATTAAAGATGCACTTTCATGTTTTTACGCAGCAGTTTGTAAAACAACAGCCTGTTATGGAAGTCCTAATTATTCAGTGTAAATTTGTAACACATTCATGGCAATGCAAGCCTCATTACTAAACCTATAACTAGGTCACAATAAACAAGGCAACTTGTAAAAGCCACTGTTAAATAAACCAGGGTTTTCTGCACTATAAATAATTGTCCTCCTGGCTCCCATGCACTAGAATGAGTTTTTTAACCATTTTCTGAAACTGCAGACATTAGGCCAGAACATGTCCCTAATCCAATGAACTCCCTCAACCTCACTTCCAAGCAAGCTTCATCCTTTTTGTTAGTCCACAGTTTAGGTCTGTCCCACCCAAACAGAAAACAAATTGGAAGTTATGCTTTAAAGGACTTTTGTAACATACATGTTCCCTATGTATTTGCTTAATATGACCAGTACTGTATGTGATATGGCTCAATATTGACACAAAATTTGTGGTTTCATGATAAAACAGGTGCCATTATTATTCACCCTCTGCCTTCTACATTATCCTATGGACCAGATTAAATTCATGGAGAAACGGTTATCTCATGGTTTATCACATCAAAACTCATAGACAAGATTCAATTTGAGGATAAAAATCTTTTCTCCTAATTCAGTTGCAGTTTCTTCCCATAGACTTCATGTGGGGTTTCCTTTATGTTTGCCTGAGCTTGAAACTTGGGCAATCATAAATTAGTCCCATGGTGTTCAGTAGGCAATTTTGTGAAGTGGGATAAAGCCCTGTGATTATCAAGTTTGTCCTCTCAGATAGACCATTTTTTTTCATGTATATATATATATATATATATATATATATATATATATATATATATATATATATATATATATATATATATATACACTTAGCGTAAACCTAAATACTTTATGCAAGAAAGGCCTCCATTCTTTATTGAAATTATTCAATCTTTCTGCAAATATGCAAATATTGTCCAATTTGAAAGAATTCCATAATTTTTTCTGCTCTCATTGTGACAAAACCTGTCCCCTGCCAACTCTGAAATTTCCCTCCCATCAATCCTAAGATCCCAAAGGCTTTCAGTATACTTTTGCATAGTTATTAAATCACTTCATAAGCTTTTCTACAGTTAGATCGTTTCCAGTTATGCCATCTGTTATTTATAATTAACATTGTCTATTTTTTTTTTTTAAATTAAGATACTTTCTACTGACCTTTTTAAATGATGGTATTTTAAAGTTTTGAAACTGCTATAATACATCCAATGAATGTATTTAAGGTGGGGGCCTTTCCAAAGTACTATATGGAATCAAAATTAGAATTTCAAATATTTCACAGTTAACTTACTCTCTGGAGAGACATTTGTTGCCTAGTGATACTTTCCCTTTACCTGTAATTGATATAGCCCAGTTTGGAATCTTTGTATGCGCACAGCATGCTTAGATAATACATGGTGTGTAAGAGCATTACTGCTTTGCCAATGTGCTGTACAATTATTGGGTCTCCTTGAGCATCAAACTCAGGGCAAAACCTTCAGTGGCATAAATATTGGCAGGCAAAATTTAAATATGATTGGCAGCTGGCAGCAATTTATGCTTTCTTATAGCTGTGCATATCAAGTGTGTGCCAAGCTTGACTAATAACAGGAGCAATTGAAATCTGCACAGAGGTTAAAGAAGCAATTGAACACACTTGAGCATTACTGTGTAAAACACACAATAATAATTTCAAAGCCGTTCTCATAATATAATAACTAAATGCTGATTCTTTCCAAGTCACAGCACATCAGTTTATGCAGCCTTAAAGTAATAGTTAAGAATTCTAAACCAGTCATGAGTTTTCCTGTCTTATTGGCTGGTATTGTTACTTTATTAGAAGGAATTCTGATGCATTCACTTTGGGAGGGAGTAGGGGTTACTGAGAAGTTCCATGTTAGAAAGAAACCAAAGAGATTAGCTAATGGAATTCTAAAGGCTTTGATTTTAGTAGATCCTCATGTCATCTGTATAACATCTTCCTTGAAATAATAACTTGGCCTCCATATTTCCCAATGAGCAATGAATCATACTGCTTCATAAGGGTTATGCAAAGGTATTGGTTATATTGCAATATGCTAGAGTTTATTTTTATTGGTGGTGATTGCAGGTCTGTTAACCATGAGTCACTTGGATGCAAGATATCAGTATCAAGAACATGGGGAAATATATAAATATAACAAGGGAAATGTCATGATGTTATTATTTCCTAGGAGTTTGGGGCAAAAGCTTCCTGGAGCTGGGGTTACAGCCAAGTTGACAGATATTCAAGCCTTGCTTCTTATACTCTTATTTGTAAACCTGAAGATGAGCCTTCGGTTCATGGGAATGTTTTAAAGCAATTGGCACAATAACTTTGTGTTTCATGTTAAAGCCTGATCATATGTGGGCAACATTTTGTGTACATTTAGCCAAATACACACAGTGATGCTGTGTTTCTGTGTTTAACATACAAGTATTCATTATTTCTATATCTGAATATTAAGGTATATGGCAGAAGGCAAACTCATCTGAGTACACAATTGTTTTGTAATTGGCAATAATAGCTCTCTTTAAGTATGGAAAGTAATGTTCAGCATACTATTGTCATGATTCTGAGGTTTGGTAAGTAATGTTATAAAAGCCATTGACTACAAGAGCTATGTATGGAAGAGCTATGGAGATAAGTTTAATAAATTCTTTATGATATTACCCTATGGCATTCACTTATAAGACCACTAACAGAAAAAAGTAAAATGTTTTAATTTTACTTGACTTATTATTTATTTTTATTCGATACATGAAGAGATGTTTACTTTTGGTAAAAAATCCTATTTACTGTATTAATTGAGTTAGTACTGTGTAACCAGCTGTGATGTATCTTCTACAAAACACCCCTTCTGTTCAAATAATATTCTCTGCCTTTTGCTTCTGTCTGTACAACTACAGCTTTAAATTAATAAACGGTTGCAATTACATTAATAGCAGATTTATCATAGTGCATACAGTAATGGGGAATCCCAAATGATACCATGCAGTTAAATATTATTTTCCCAATTTATCAACACTGCTGACTTTCTTGAACATTTTTTGACAGTGAGAAAAGCATTATTGAATAGGCACATTGGCACTGCTTTTAGTTCATTGCTCATTAGCTCATTGCTATGTAGACTAGTAATTAATATTTATTTATAACCCTACATACAATAGAACACGGTTGTGGTATAGACTAGAAACCACTTGGAACAGGAACTTATATTTTAGTACCTTTATCCTGTAGGCAAAAGGGTGAGAGGATTGTGTGCTCACTTCCAAAAAAGCTCCAAGCCGTTACATCCAGAATCATATCAATGGGTAGTGAACATGAATTGTAGATCACTGGTACAGGTCTGCAATAAATAAAATATAAGGGCAAACATGCTAACACCAGCTGAATATTTTGGCTTTGCAAAAAACAGTTAAAAAATATGATTTTATCAGAAAAAAGATGGTACTGCATTTGCATGTTTGGTTTCTGATTGATTGATTATTGCAAGCATTTTCACAAGTTAGATTATGACCTGGAAATAAATATTTAAACCTGTCTAAAATCTTTCCTTGAACTGTTATGGACCTGATGTCCCTAATAACAAAAGACTGGCTTTTCACAGAAGACAAGCGTGACTAGCTCCAACAATTGTAACATATGCACTTAATTAGAAAACCTTTGAACGTTATGCTAAGAGGGAGATGACTATGTTGCTTCTTCTAATGGGTTTGTTAACATGAGAACCAATAAGCTGGTTGGCCAGAAATATTTGTTTAATCTTTAGTCTGCTATATTTTTACCAGAGCAATCCAAATATCTTGTGCATCACTTTTCTTTTCATCACATAATTTTAGGATTATGTAAAGTTCAAATAATGTATAAATAAACCAACCTTAGCTTTATAAACTGACAATTCATCTATAAAATCCCTCTTTAAAGCTTTACATGTGTTCTGTTTTATAAGGCCAAGTCAAATGTAAATTTCTGGAGCAAGAACGCTAACTGGTAATATGCTGTGTTTTTGCAATATGGCATTTCAAAACCATATTATAAATATATACTTAAATATGTATATACATTTATATATAATATAAATGTATTGATTTTACAGAGGAAAGTATTCACAATAATTAGTTAAATATAATTTCATGGTTATTGTTTTGTTCAATGTTTCAGTAAATTTTATACACACAAGTTAATAAATGTAATTTAATTAAAGTAGTTTTTATTTATGACATACGAGGGATGCCACACATTGTTTGCAAATATGAATATGAAGATGCTTTTTCTGTAGAGCACCTGGGCAAGATAACATTTTTTTAAATATGCTTAAAGGGATAATGGCACTGAAAAACACGTTTTTTCAAAACACATCAGTTAATAGTGCTGCAGACAATTTCATTTTCAAATCTGACATGAGGCTAGACATGTTGTCAGTTTCTCAGGTTTCCCAACACAGTCACTCTTTACTGGATTTTGAGGTATATCACACCTCCCTCTCCCCCACCCCCAATAGCCCATCTGCAGAACAATGGGAAGGTAACCAGATAACAGCTCCCTGGTAGATAAATCATATAAGAATAGAACTCAATAGTAAAAATCCAAGTCCCACTCAATCTATTCAGTTACATTGAGTAGGAGAAACAATAGACTGTCAGAAAGTTATTCAGTCATGAAGTGCTGGGTCTTTCTGAAATCACATGACCAGCCAGAATGACCTGAGATGACTGCCTACGCACCAATATTACAACTAAAAAAAATTAAATTTGTCGGTTCAGTAATACATTTTTTATAGTAGAGTGAATTATTTTCAAAAAAGCTATACCATGAAAATTATGACAGAATCTCTAAGGGTGTAGTGCTGGCTTGCCACTTCTCTTTAAATCAGTTTGCTAGCCAAATAAATAGGGATGAATAGGGATAAAAAGCAGAACAAGCAGATAGCAAAGCAACTTAACCATGTGTAGCCAGTTATAAGTTGAAGACATTGCTTCCAATGCTAGTTAAGTTACGTGAACCAATAAACATTATTTACACTATGCATTAAATAACAAACACATTGTTACACACATGACCATTAAACCATTTGGTTTTATACCTTTAGTTTTATTCTGCAATCACATTTAACAGGCTTTATATTTTTGTTTTTTAGGAAATGACCCATTCATGGCCTCCTCCGCTGACTGCAATTCACACCCCTTGTAAAGCTGAGCAGACCAAGTTTGCAATTCCTAGTAAGGTGAGTTTGACATTTTGACACAGTAGGCTCCATTAAAAATGGTTATGGTAAAAGGGAGTGCAAAATGATCATACATTCAGCATTTGTACCCAATGTATATCTAGCACTGCTTAACTCTACTCTTTCCATAATTTGGTGAATGTAAGGAGGTCTCTAGATTTATCTCCCAGTTTTCTCTGATGTAAGCAAGAAAAACAGAAGTGGTCCTTCATCTACATAGCATATTTTTCCAGGTTCAGGTCCATATCATATAGAAAAAGTCAGCTAGTTGGACTTGGCATCTGGGGCAATTGTCACTGATTACTGGGTTCACCTTGTGTAGGCATGGGGGGATGAGCTAGATGTGATGTAGAAACTTTATCTTCATAAGTTTATCATGACTACTGACTAGACCTTGAAAGTTAGTATCTGAAATATTTTGATGAGTTTCATCAGTGATTCCCAAGATATCCACTTGTCATTGCAATATAGCTTACGCAGCACCAGGTCATTGTTGAATTGGGATAAATATTTTTAGACATGGGGTGTGAGCTAAGACCTCCATTCCTTCTGGGATTAGTAGTGATCATTCAGTCCCTAAACTTGGTAGCAAATGCAAGCCTTAGTTAAAGATACTGGAATATCATTGGGTTGGGAAGGGAAATGTTTTTTTAGGGTTTGGAAAAGCCAACAGCCTTCCCCCGCTCATGACATAAGAAAAATATATTTTATTGTGGGCCCAGAGGTGGCTGCCATGTATCTGTGTTGAATGGGGGAGTTTCAAGTTGCACAAATGTATATCGGTGGAGCAATAACAGTTATGGTTTTGGATATTGAGACATGGCAATTCGCTAAGCTAGTATCTTTGTCTTCAAAGAGGAGTTGTTCTTTAGTGCCCCTATATAGCAGATTTTCAAGTTCCTTGAAGGAGCATATACTTTGAATGAAATATAGAAAAGTGTTTGGCGACTCAAGTCTTCCTTGATCAACAGGAAGCTGAAGGATATTGAGGGATATTGAGGGATATGGAGGGACAAGCCTTACACCCTTCCCAGCTGTTTGTAAATGACCCTACTGAATTAAAATGCTTTCACTGTATAATACATTACCACATTTCACAATATTTTCTAACATTAGGAGGGAGAGAAACTAGAGATATAGCAGTATATTTAGAGATACAAATTATGCAGTCACTATTACACTGCATTGCCATATTTACAGACACAAAATATGCTTGCATCGATAAGAAATTGTTAATATGGTTAACTGCAATTCAAGAATGGTTCTGGTATTTCACACCAACAAGATAAAGTGTTATATATTTTTTATAAGCTTTTAAATTATCCTGCCTTATGGCTATTTATCCTCAGCATTTATCCCCTCTCTTGGCTTTTGAATGTTAGATAAGATTAAAATGTGATTGATAGAGGAAGATAATACACATCTCTTGAGCAATGTGATTGAAATCTTTAAAACTAACTGATATTTGGATTACTTGTTTGATTTATCTGTGCTTCTTTTTTTTATAGGACTCTCAACATCTGACCTCAGGATACAACATACAAAGTATGTGTTTTCCTATACTTAATCATTTTGTGCTGGCTCACAATGCAGTTTATTTTTGGTTGAGTTTGTTTTATGATGTTGTTATCTGTGTAATAAGTGTAGAACGTATTCTCCATCTTGAGACAGATACAGTTAGGTCCATAAATATTTGGACAGAGACAAACTTTTTCTAATTCTGGTTCTCTGTGGGTTGAACAAAAAGATTGCATAAAAATGTGAGGAACAAAAGCCTTTTTAAACACAATCACTTCATTTCAGGGGCTCAAAAGGAATTGGACAGATTAAAAAACTGAAAATAAAATGTTCATTTTTAATACTTGCTTGAAAACCCTTTGCTGGCAATGACAGCAATTACAATGAAGTCTTGAACTCATGGACATCACCAGATTCTGGGTTTCCTCCTTTTTACTGCTCAGCCAGGCCATTACTGCAGCGGCTTTCAGTTGCTATTTGTTTGTGGGCCTTTCTGTCCGAAGTTTAGTCTTCAACAAGTAAAATGCATGCTCAATTGGGTTCAGATCAGGTGACTGACTTGGCCATTCAAGAATATTCCACTTCTTTGCTTTTATAAAAATCTGGGTTGCTTTGGCTGTGTGTTTTTGGTCATTATCCATCTGTATTATAAAAACGCTTCCCAATCAATTTGACTGTATTTACTGTAGCTGGATTTGAGCAGACAGTACGTCTCTGAACACCTCAGAATTCATTCGGCTGCTTCTGTCCTGTGTCACATCATCTATAAACACTAGTGTCCCAGTGCCACTGGCAGCCATGCATGCCCCAGCCATCCCACTGCCTCCGCCATGTTTTATAGATGATGTGGTATGTTTTGGATCATGAACTGTTCCACGCCTTCTCCATACTTGTGGTAGAGGTTGTTCTTGGTTTCATCTGTCCAAAGAATGTATTTCCAGAACTGTGCTGCCTTTTTTAGCTGTTTTTTTGAGCAAAGTCCAATCTAGCCTTTCTATTCTTGAGGCTTATGAGTGGCTTGCACCTTGCAGTGCACCCTCTGTATTTTTATGCAGTCTTAGACTTGGATATCGATATGCCTACCTCCTGGAGAGTGTTGTTCACTTGTTTGGCTGTTGTGAAGGGGTTTCTTTTCACCATGGAAATGATTCTGTGTTTATCCACCACTGTTGTCTTATGTGGACGTCCAGGTCTTTTTGCGTTGCTGAGTTCACCAGCGCTTTCTTTCTTTCTCAGGATGTACCACATTGATTTTTGCCACTCCTAATATTGTAGCAATTTCTCAGATGGGTTTTTTTCTGTTTTTGCAGCTTAAGGATGGCTTGTTTCACCTGCATGGAGAGCTCCTTTGACTGCATGTTGTCTGTTCACAGCAAAATATTCAACATACAAGCACCCCCCTCAAATCAACTCCCGGGCTTTTATCTGCTTAATTGATAATGACATAACAAAGGAATTGCCCACACCGTGTGAAATAGCCTTTGAGTCAATTGTCCAATTACTTTTGAACCCCTGAAATGAAGTGATTGTGTTAAAAAAGACTTTAGTTCCTCCTGAAAGCCTGCAACTGCATCTGAGTTGTTTCATTTAAAATTCATTGTGGTAATGCACAGAAACAAAATTAGAAAAAAAAGTCTCCGTCCAAATATTTATGGACCTAACTGTATATTCTATAAAGTACTACATACTGCATAACTTACAATAATCAACTAATATATACCAGTATCTTATATATCCAGTTCTTATGTCCAGCACCTTTTTGCATAGTAAAATGCAGCCTGATTATCAGATAGTGTATAGCATCAATCATTATTCACCAATAATAATAATAATATATAGCCATAGGGCTTAGAATTGCAGTTGTGGTCATATAGCTCCTGCAATAGTTAAATGTATTTGGACTAAATCTCCACTTTGCACTTGTGCATTTTCATGTAATGCACCAATGTACCCTGCTAGTCTGTTTGGATAAATTGTGAATAGTGTCCCTAATGACTCAGGGGAACCCTGGAGCTACAGCAACAACAGCATCCAGTAGCAAAATATACAGGGCAAAGCACAATGAAGTTAATGGACAAAATTGTGTCAAACACATCTCCCCCTCACGTTCACAATTACTGCACTTACATTCAAAAATCATTGCTTTAGAACCCCCTCTATTAGTTGTTTGTGTAGGATTTTATTCTATCTGCAAATTCTTCTTTAAAGGGGAACTATCACAAAAATTTAAATTTAATAAAAGCTTCATTTATTGAAATAAGAAACTTTTAAAATACAATCAATTAAATATACTGCATAGTTTCTGAAATAATCAACTTTATCTTCACTATTCCTCTCTCAGCATCTGTTTCTTTTCATTCTGTCTTCTTGCAGCAGAAGGGGGGGGTTCTTTCCTAGCAGATGAAATAGTGCTCATTCAAAAACTGATTATAGTACAAACAAAATCTAATAAAAATCTAACAAAATAACTGCCTTTGTACAAATCCTCCATGTAGAGAGGCATGATGTCTGGTGATTTTAATTGATTGAGCTCTAATACATCTTCTAGGAGATAGGTCGCAATAGTTCCCCATTAAATGTATGTAACAATGTATGTAGCAGACTACCACTTCATCATTTCCCATTTCCCACTAATATAGTTAAGCCTAGTGCAATAGACATAATTCTTCTAATGAATTCCTTTGTTAAATTTTAGATTTTGATTAACCTTATTCATTTTAGAGGGCCCTTGGTTAAACAACATGCTTATATTTTTCTCTTAGAGAGATGCGATGCCACTAACAAAACCACAGCAAAATCTGCTCCACAAAAATCGTAAGTCGTATTTTCATTCTGTAAATAGTTTTGTTATTTTTTTAATATATATATATATATATATATATATATATATATATATATATAAGTCTCCAGTGTCCGCACATGCTGTCTGATGATCGATAAGTATCAGGTGCTGTGCTGTAGTTGAACAATGTGCAGGAACAGAGATTCGCACGCACACCAAATCTTCTTTTCTCCAAAAGATTTATTAGGATACAAAAGCGTTACATCGTATTTACATCGACGTTTCGGTTGTACTCTAATAAAGTTTGTAGAGCACAACCGAAACGTTGATGTAAATACGGTATGCGTGCGAATCTCTGTTCCTATAGATATATATATATATATAAAATAAAAAACCTTTGGTGATACCTGCTTCTCTGTTCATAACCAAAGTGATAGATTTTTTAAAGAGGTTGACATTAAATAATCATTTTTGCATTCGGTATTATAATAAAAGAACACCATTTGTAGAGGTCAAACTTCACAACATTTCAATTGTAGAAATCCATATCAATTGTAAAGTAAAATAATTTATTTTATGCTTGGCTTTTATGAACATTTGTATATGAGACATACTATGGATTTATGGTTTAAAAAGTCAAAATCAATGCTTTTAAAAATACTATAGAGAGCTTTTTGTGGATTGTAACTTAGATTTCTCTCCAAAGGACTAAATCAAATAAAGGGTGAACATTCAAAATACTTTTAAATAAATACACTTAATTTCATGTACCCTAGTGTTACAAGTTTAGCAGAATAAAACAAATCCAGAAAAATGGTACAGAAATTACAAAGAAAATCTGGCTTTTAGATTACTGAAATCAGAGGGGACAGAGAGAGAGAGATTATTCATTAAGTATGAGGAATGTAATATACACTGAAAAAAGAACAATCAAACAGCTAAAATATAAGCTCAAAAGCAAATTGCATAGTGAAATAAAACAAATCCCCAAAGGTTCTTTCAGTTTATTCAGAAATAAATAGAAGCCAAAACTGCAGGGTCTTTAACATTGCCAGGGTTGAATAATCATTTTAATACATAAGCCTGATATACAATTTTTTTATATTGACAAACAAAAAAAGATGATTAAAAATATAAATGTAATTGATGCTGAGTTGCAAAAGAAATTGATTAGATTGATTTTTTTTAGTTCTGTTGATGCAGGGATTGTACTGATTTGCATCTTGGAGTAAGGAAGGCATTTTTTCCACCAAATTAGAGAGGCTTCAGAAGGAGGTTTTTGTCTTCTTCTGGTTCAACCTAGCAGGTAGGCAGGTTTTATATAGACAGAAAAGGTAGAGCTTGATGGACTTGTGTCTTTCTTTTTAACCTAACATACTATGAAACTAAATAAAACAACCTAATCTGTTACCATGAAACATTTAAGGATACATTTATAAAGGTGTGTAAAATATTATTTGACAAATAATGGTGTAAATCCTATTTTCAAATTAAGTGGTATATGTTGCACCACTTGTGACTTACGTGATCCTTGAAGAATGCGGCTCAACACTGATGACCATCATTTGTTGTTAAAAGTACTTCCTTCTAAAACCAATAGAAACTCAAATTACTAATTAATTTGACCCTGATGAAGGCTCTGAAATGTGTGCCTTTACAAACAGGTTGCAAACATTTTGCAATTAAACCAACATTTTGGTCTCAATAGTTTGTTTTGAGAAGCTCCATTAGTGCCGTGATGCGTTGATTTCAGAGATACTGATGCTTAGTTTTAACATTGGGAAATACATAATTCTATAATGAATACAAGGCAGTGAACACACTCTTTAAATATTACTTATATTATTCTAATACATACATTTGTGCTAATATTGAACACAAAGGTGCAGAATTCTATCATATATTCCTGGATGCTTTCAGTTGTTATTGGTTCTCTATCAGATGTTGTATCTGTAGTTAGTTTCTAGGGTATAACCATATATTTCAGTTATATCTGATTTTTCCTAGCATTATCAACTTTCTCATAGATTTTACAAACAAAAAAGTCATAAAAGCAATAAACTATCTATAATCAGATGACAATGGTGATCCCTGGCATCATCATTTCAGCTAAAAGAGAAAATACTGAGAGTTTTTCTTTTTTTTTTTAAAGTAAAAAAGTAACAGCAGTGCAACCCATTTTTATTATTAACAACTAATAATAGATGTGTTCTAAGATGTAATCCAAGTGGAATACTATATTTTAAATGTCTTTCTAGCATAAACTAGTATTCAACTGTGCTTTGAAAAGTGAATTTCATTGAGAGCTTAAAAACGAATTCTTGTTGAAAATCTGCTATATATGTAGTAACACAAACATGACACTTGTGTCTGCTAACAAGTATCTCTTCTCTGGATTTTTCAATAATTTGTTTTTAAGTGGGGTATTGCATTTATCAGTCTTGATAGAAATTACTACAAGAATGTTTAGAGGCTTGTTCAGTACTTAACCTTGAAATTCATTGTCAGAGACCACTTGATTGCATACAAGAACCACTGTAGAAGTATTTTCAGTTGACATAGATATTATTCCAACCATCCTCATGCCCTATTTATAAAGATTATGTGATAGTCATCTGATTTGTTTTATATGTTAATGTTCTTGCACCTAGTGAAGCAGACACAGATCATTATGCTAACTGGTGACTGTTTTCTAACCTTAGGATGTTCCTAAGACTCCACTCTGCTAGTATAGTGAAGTCCTGATTGTAAGAGGTTCATGTATTTATATGTAAATTATGCAAAGTGAAACAACAGCAGAATTTTATGAGAACCTATACTTTACTTCATCTGGAAAGTCTGAGAGCTGATATTTTTAGAGAATTTGGCTCCTGGGCTCAAATAATGTGACTCGTTTTATGTCAATCTATTTCTGTTGCGCTAGTAATATCTGACTTAAAAGCTTCCATCTTCAAATACACTCTCTAAACCAGTTCTAGCAAAAAAAAAAATCCTTGTAAATGATGATGTCAAAGGGCTTACTTATAACTAACCTGCAAACTGCATTGTCTCTAATTTTAGAAGTCACATGGGGGTGGGGAGTATAGGATTTTTTAGTTACATAATTACATAGTAAGGGGAGTTACATAATGGGGGGGGATGGAGTATAGTAATGTTTCTAGGGACATATTTATGCTAGGTTGATTAAATACCATCAAGTTCTACACCTCTAAACAAGAGCTTCACATTCCATGAGAATGTCTAATTTTTCAGATTTCATGTCAAAATGTTTAAAGTTTTCATTTCAATGGGTACTCTACAAACTTATAACTCTGGAAAGAAGATCAGCCTGAAGCTACAAGGCAATGGCTGCACACAAAGCTCATGTAGGAGAGACAAAAACAGTGACCAAGATCTTCACATTCCATGAGAATGTCTAATATTTCAGATTTGATGTTAAAATGTTTAAAGTTTTCATTTCAATGGGTACTCTACAAGCTTTAGAACTATAGGAAAGAAGATCAGCATTCCAATGTGAGTGTGCTCAAAATAAAAAAAATGTTTGTATTTGTCAAATTGAAGATTATCTAGACCAGTGGATATACAGTAATTCAAACACCCATATAATGTTGTTGAAATCAATTCAGGAAAGATGAACTGCAGTACTTAGGGCTGTGATATTCACAGTATTCATTCTAGAAATTGATGTCAAAGTAGTACATCAGTTAAACAATGAAATATGGGTGTAGGTAGTGATCCATCGATCTAACGATTTTCCTTTGATCAAAAAAAGCTTGGAAAGCCTATGGGGACCTTCCCCATAGGCTAACATTGGTGCTCGGTAGGTTTTAGGTGGCGAAGTAGATGGTCGAAGTTTTTTTTTAAAGAAACAGTACTTCGACTATCGAATGGTCAACCGATTTTTAGTTCGAATCAAAGTCGTAGTCGAAGGTCGAAGTAGCCAATTCGATGTTCTAAGTAGCCAAAAAAACCTTCGAAATTCGAAGTTTTTTTAATTCTAATTCTTCACTCGAGCTAAGTAAATGTGCCCCTTAATGCCTGTTTATATTGATATGTTTCTCTTGTTTTTATATTTACCATTTATTTTGTGTAAAGGCCCAACTTGTTTCATATTACAACCATATTGATCCAAAAATTCAGAAATTCAGAAATGTTCTAGGTTCTTAAACGTTCTAAAGCATGGATGTCCCTCCCCCTCATAGTACAAAATAAATTGCATCCCAGGGTAGTAAATTATCATTAAATATCATTTAACTTCACCATAGTCACATAACTATAAGACATAGCTATATTCACATCTATATTCTTAAATGTAGGTTATAACATTCAGAGTAGCGGGCAACAATATCTAATGAATAAATCACAGGAAACAATACTACAGAGCTCCATTAACAGTAATACACATCATTTTGTTCAACTTGCTACTGAGTTTGTGTCTTTCTGGTTTAAAACAATGGTTTAAGGGCTACTGTTGTTAAATAGGAACACCCTTGTTTTTATAAATCTATTTAGGTTTTTTTTACTGAAGTTTTAATAATGTTTTTATTTGATTTGTTACATAGAGGTTTAGATTTCATTTAAATTTCAACTGCATTGGTATTTTCTCTGACTAATGAAGTTTTGTTAAGCTGGCACAGTATGGGATTCAGTTGCATATGGGAAAATAAATTAAATTTGCATGCAATATGCTCTTGCTGGCAAACAAAGGCTTGTTAACTTCCTAAAATGAAGCTGTGGTTTATGACAAAAACAACAGTATAATGTATTTATGACATAATGTCTTCTACTTGTAATATTGCTTATCTTTGTTGCATGTAGGTTTTTGCAATGAGCAAGGTGACACACATTAGAGAGTCTTACTAAAACAAAACACGTTAACCCATAAAAATTGTATTAAGCGGGGCTTGAAGTTAGGATCTTATACTTAGTATGAGACCAGTGTCAGGCAGCTCAGCATACATGAGCACAGATAGGGTAGAAGTAAAGTAAATGTTGGTTCTTCTCTCTCTCTCTCTCTCTCTCTCTCTCTCTCTCTCTCTCTCTCTCTCTCTCTCTCTCTCTCTCTCTCTCTCTCTCTCTCTCTCTCCTCTCTCTCTCTCTCTCTCTCTCTCTCTCTCTCTCTCTCTCTCTCTCTCTCTCTCTCTTCTCTCTCTCTCTCTCTCTCTCTCTCTCTCTCTCTCTCTCTCTCTCTCTCCTCTCTCTCTCTCTCTCTCTGTGAATACAGTGAATATTAAAGCAGCCACACTCCAATCCGGACTCAAATTGGGTGCAGGGTCAAAAGCTGTACATATAAATTCATTCATAGATCATAGACTCACATTTTCTGTGAGTAATTAAAGTTTATTGTGCATATCACACCGCCGACGTTTCGGCCCACATTAGGGCCTTCTTCAAGGATCTTGACACATTTGCTGTATTTATAATAAAAGTGAATATGGAACTCTCTGTTTTACTAGAACATGCAAATCAGAACCATGAGCAAACAATAACAGTAAAGAACAAAGTAATACCGTTATTAACCATTTATATAACTGACAGTTCAGGCCTGCTTGTTGTGTATACTTTACGTTGGTGCACACTTTAGTGATGTGCGGGCCGATCTGACGCCCGCGGGTCGTGCGGGTTCGGGTAGACCTTGCACTGCTCCTCACTGGTGGCGGGCATCTGACTTCCGGGTTCCGGTTTTGTAGTCTCGCGTCTGCTCGCCCCTTTTGTGACGTCATTGTGACTGATCCTAACGAGCGCTGGAACCTGGGGCCCTGGGTCGAGTGCAGAGGACTCTTGTATTTTTCTATATGTATTTTGTGGTCACAGCCTCATTGCACCTCCGCCTAATGGTTTTAAAAAATAGTGGTGAGCACAACTTTCCCTTGTGTGTTTTTATATATATATATATATATATATATATATATATATATATATATATATATATATATATATATATATAAACACTTTGGTCAGTTACTGTTACCTTATACATAGAGATGTTTGTGTATTATTGGTATCATTATATCACAATGTATTTCAACATGCAGAAGGAGGACATATTTGCTTAATGCTAAGAAGTGTTAAATGTTGTCAACGTATGGTTGAGCAAAATATGTTTAGGTTTCCTACACAATGAAAACTAAGAAATGCCCAGGCAGTTGAAATATCTTAATGCCAGTTAGGTAAGATAAATAAGGGTACATTTTTCAGAGAAAATAACATGTATATAGGCAATGATTGTACTAAATCCTCATTTTAAGCAACCCAAATGTTATTGAGAAATATTCATGACTGCAGGATATAATTAACCTTTTCCTAAACATGGATATTTGTTGTGGTTAATTAAAGGAAAACTATGGTAAATTCATTTTTATTTTACTTCCTTTGTGTCTGCGTGGCTTAAGGGCAATGACACAGAACGGACTCATTTGCCAAACAGATTTATAATCCTAAAGATTTCACTTTGAGATAGTCTAAGCTTTTTCAGTGACCTTAGTTACCCTTGAGGCCTTTTTGATGGACTACTTTCTGTCATACAGATATTCACCTAATGACATCCCCTACAAAACAAAAAATGTATTATTATGTATGGTTGAATTTCAAAAGTAACTGCTAACTCAAAATAACTTAGTTTACTGTAAACGGATTATATTTTTACATGTAAGACTGAACAATAATTCTGCTGTTAATACACTAACATTACTAATTGTGTGATTACTTTGTGACTTGTTTCATAATAATGATTTGTATTTAATACAAAACCCATTTTCTCATTGAATGAAGAAGTCGAGGTAGCATGGTAATAAGTGAGAGAGGCAGATATGACCCACAGAAGTTCATTTTCTGTAGCACAAGAAACTCCCTTAAATTATTATGTAGAAAATGATTTGTCCTCAATGACAATAGGGAATAATGTTCATAATCCTACTTGTTCTTAAAGTTGAACTCTGAATAATCCTTCTGTCGTTATTTTAATTAATGGCCTCCAAATGCCATTACTTTTGTACATTGGACGAATTGGTGTAAAACTACATATTCTCCAAAATAAGGCAAAAAAAATAAAAGAAGACAAGAATTTATATTAGCCTATGTGTAGCATTTAAGAAAATCCAATAGTGTGTAGGTACTTCCTTTTTTCTAATGAAAACAGCATTTCTCAGTGAGTTTAATGAAATACTGCCCCCAGTGGCAAAATAATCAAACAGATTATATGACTAGCATGCAATAACATTTAAATGAGAGGTTTTCAGCAATAAAGGTAACTTTGTCTTACAAAGCAGGTCATGCCATATAGTAGGTATGATAACCCCTTAAGTGAACTATTAGTTCTTGCATGTTCTTTAAAAATGCCTGTGCCAGTAAGTGCTTATCTTACTTATATTAGCACACAGTTTCCTACAGGTCACAGAATATCAGTTTGACATCAGAGGAGTTTTATGTTAATAGGTAGATGCTGGTGGCTTGAGGAAGCTTTGTACCAATCTACTGTAAATAACCTACAGACTCAGTGCCAGCACCTATGTTGTGATGACATGTAGGAACATAAAAAATGCAGAAGACCTTGAGATGTTTAACATCTCAGGCAATAGAGATATTTATACTATGGAAATAGAGTATTTAAAGCAGATTTTTATAGTTAAAAAGTGTAATATGGTAGAAAAAAAGAGCATTTTAATAATGTTACAAGGTTCTTGATCTTCACAACCACTAGCTCTCTAGGGCTAATGTGTCTGCAACCACAGTTCAATATAATTAAAACGACTGGTATATAGTACCACAGAAAGTAATAAAAAAGTTTAAAATGTGTCTTAAATACCCTCCTAAAGTGTTATGTACCATGGTTAGGATTCGTGAGCTTTGCAGGAGAACTTGAAGACTGAGTCCCATACTTGGTGAAATCCTGCTCAGTTAAAGCTGGCTCCTAATTAGGAAAACATATTTCAAGCAGCAATCAATCAAACATACCCAAAATCTTCTTTTCTCAAGAGATCTTTTCCTGCTTTTCTTTGGAATCCATAGCTAAACAAATCGTGAGCATGAGACACCGAATTGATTACATTTACTGTTTGAAATTAAAAGAAGCAGTTAGCTTCGATTTATTTGATTCCAACATTCACTCGTTAACATAATGAGCAAATTGTATCATTCATCCATTTACATGTTTAGTAGCCTGCTTATACTGGACATTGATAGCATCACTCAAATAAATACAAAAAAAGATGTCCTTAGGCTGCAAAAGTGCAATTTATTGATTCTCCATTTTAGTAAGTTTCACTGCTCAGTGTTATACATTCAGTTGATGTGGATAAAATGTAATTCCTGGAAGGAAATAAATACTTAAAGAAAGATGTTCACTTCAGTAACATTGGCATATATGTAGCAGCTTATACAATCTACAGTATTTCTTTAAAAACCATATTGGCATATTTATGGCTTTGCACTTCAATCAGTGGCGTTAGAAGGTACAGTAGCTGTTTTCTACAAATCATGGCTTTCAGAAGACTTTGTTAGGGACTTGTTCTTTTATGTCAGTCCATGATCACTTTGCAGCATATTAATAATTGTTAAAGTTTAGTAGCTTCAGTCCACTGCACAATATATCGTTTCTCTAACTGATGCAAGAGTGTCCACCAATAATTCTACCTGACTATTTTTACTTGTCTTCAGTGCTGTATTTGGGTCTAATCTCAGCCTATCTCCTCCTCTCAGTGATCAATGCATGTTCAGATGGTCTGGCCAGGGTTGGACACCAGGAAATAAACCCTGGGTCTGGCTGTCCTGTCACATCTGCAGGGACATCGCCAGTGTACTAATTTACTCGCGCCCTATCGCCAGGCATATTTTCACTCAGGTAACAGTCGTAACTCTGAAAAATTCACTTAAAGGAGAAGGAAAGCTACTGAGGCATTTTATTGCCAATAGATTAGCTGCAATAGTGCAAGCTAGAATGCTATATTTATTCTGTAGAATGTTTTACCATACCTGAGTAAAAAGCTCTAGAAACTCTCTGTTAGGAGCTGCAGGATTAACATGGTGTGACATCACTTCCTGTCTGAGTCTCTCCCTGCTCTGGGCTCAGATTACAGTAGAGAAGGGAGGGGGGGGGAAGAGGAGCAAACTGAGCATGCTCTTGCCCAGGGCAATGAGGTTTAAGCTTTAGGCAGGAAGTTTGATACAGAAGCCCATGTGTACACAATAGAAGGAAAGAAATGCAGTGTTTCTTTTGACAGGGGACTCAGAGCAGCACTACTTTGGGGGTTTACTGGTATATTTAGATGGACCTTTCTGATAAGGCTTACTTAGTTTTAACCTTTCCTTCTCCTTTAAGTACGCATTTTACATAACGTTACCTATTTCGCCAGAGTTTTGTTTGCCACCTTAGACCAGGCGAACTGATAAAACTAAGCTACATCTTCCTCAATCTTATATCAGTGACATCATATCCTGTATTCCAAAAAGTCATGAAAGTTGAAAAAAATGCTGGCGTCTTTTCATTTTTTTAAGCGGGATTGCCTCTAAAAGTCCTAACTATTAAAGATTTTAGTGTTAACAATTTTTTTGAACCAATTTGAGAGGCATGCCACATTTGTTTTAGGGTGGGCTCATGTCTAGGGCATTAGAGGAACTATTTAATCTTTACTTTGCTTCCTTGGACATGTGTAATAATAATTGGCCACTTCAAGCATTTTATGCTAATAAAGATGTTTATACGACCTATATGTTCCCACCCTATGCAAATTGACCTAAGAGTACTAACGAATTGTCGCTAGGCAGAATTGAATGCTAGTGAAAGATAGCTAAGAAATGCTCGCTCTGCCGAATTAACGCTAACAAAACTTTCTGCCGTTCTGCTGAGACGCCACTTTGCATTTTAGTGAATTAGCTTAATGGTAACAAGTTTGCGCCGGGCAAAGTGGTGCGAAGTGTGGCGAAGATGCAGAAAATTCACCCTTTAGTAAATTTGTCAAATAGACTCTGGGGGGGCACTTACATGACACCTGAATTGGGAACTGCACTTACAGTAGTTGCAGTGTCTTTAATTTTACTATACTTTGTATTAATTATGATAATGACCCGTTTGCCTGTCTATTAATTGGTTTGCTGTACAGTGCTGTGTACATAAGTAGCAAATAAAAATATACATCCCTACAATATTGGCAAGGAAACATTGCCAAGTAATCCCAATATGTTACATAACTAGGCGATAACATAGTGCTTCTAGTTATGGTTCTTATTGGAGAATACATTGCAACTGAAATTAATGTTTACATGCCTACATGGGAAATCTAGGAGGCACAAAAGCACCAGGACTATGAAATGAGTACTTTCCCTAGGTGCTTGCTCCTATTCAGACAACTTAGACCTTGCACCTAGCACCAGTAGGCCGGTTAATCTGCTTTGATGAATAAACAGAGTACAAAGTGCACCATACAGGGCCCTAGGATTAACACCTGCAGCAAGTGAAACTCCTAAAAAAAATTCGTAGTGGCGAAAAAATTGTGAAACGCATTTAAGTAAATGGGCATCCAGATTTTTTTAAAAGCAAAAAATTTTTATGCATGCTCCAAATGCTTACTCCAAATGCATTAAACTCAAGGGGCATTTTTTCTTATGGATGACCTTTTTGTCTCAGCAGCAATTTTGTCTAGGAGGCTTTTTTTTGTCTCATCGTCTTTTATGCATTAAAGTCAATGGGTGTTTTTTCTTGGCAATTTTTTTGTCACGGCGATGGTGGTTAATACCCTACACGCATAGTGGATATGTCTGTACAAAATTGTGCAGAAACTGGCATGGTTTCTGTAGACACCATAAGTTGCCAGTACTGGGTGAAAAAATAAATGAAGGGGTGTCCAGAAATACAATGTACAATATCCAAAGTCAAAGTTGTTTCTGAAACAGATTTATTGCATTTCTAATATGCCATAAGGGTCTATCAAATGATATTCCCTTATGTAAACCCATCTCTTTGTGTTTATATCTATATAAATGTATGAATGCTTTTCTAATACATATTAATAAACCTAATGTTAGAAGCAGTGAAAATTGAAAGAAATGCAACAAATAAATTTATCCTGCAAGCAAGTCCATTATTATACATTAAAAATTGTTGGCCAACTAGGTGTCCCAGTGGGCCCAATTCTGGGCACTATTGTTAGACAATCATTTGTAAAACAACATAATTTTTTAGGTTAGACTTTACTCAGGGGATTTCCTCAACTAAATAGGGCCTATTTCATTGTAATAGGTTGCTGTCTCATGCAACAGTCAGGCAAAGTATCCTGAGTTGTATGCATAATATTGAATGGCTATTGACATATATCATGCTAACTGACTTTACCATCTTAATACCTAACACATTTCCACATACCTGGAAATACATTGGATTTTAAGGAAGTAGTGTTTTATTTAATTTCCATTTTGCTCTATAAAGTGATATTCACTCTGCCATTTAGTAACCACTGATGCTAAAGATACTAAACTGAGCATTAATGTTCAACATCTGTAAACGGATAATAATTATATGAAACACAGATGAACAGCCAATGTGCATGACATGAATACTATGAAAAATAATTGTAATTGTATTTCCTTTATAGGGGGAAGTCCACCTAAAAAAATATTTTGAATAATAAAAGACAATAGAATTCTAACCATTTCCCCAATATACATTCATTAAACATATTCAGTGTTTTTTTTTTTTGTCAATATAATTGCAATTAAAGGAAGCTGTCTGCCCCTTTCTATGAGTTTTGTAGAACTGTTGGTTCTGACTTAAACAATGCTGCAAAACGAGCCTGAAGCTGAACTGGTATCTACTAAATTGTTTCTGGAGGTGAATCACAGACAGCAATAAACAAATTCTGCTTTGTTGAAAATTTGTAATTAAAGTGGATGTAATCTGACTCCTTTGCACCCCATTGCTTTCTCGAGCAGGCATCTCAAGCCTAATTACAGATGCAGTTGGGATTATTCATTCTAGCTCTGTCAGTTATCTAATTGTTTTTAAACATAATAAAATCACTGTGCACAATTTGCTTGTAAATTTGACAATATAATCAAATGTCAGAAGGGCAGATATAGTACTGTTTAGGTATGTCAAGATAGCAAAATTCTTTAATCCTCATATAATCCTATGATAAGAACAGAGAGTCATGTTTAAACTTTTCAGGCTGAATTCTCATTGGAAGATTTAATTGTATTATCTGGGCTGCTGGCCAGATGGTTGAAAGTTTACCCCATAGGTACTAAATTTGCCAAGGAGCAGTAACCTAAAGCAACCAATATTTAAACAGTAGACCAGTAAACGCTACCTGCTGATTGGTTGTTATGGGTTACTACCCATTGGCAAACTTACTGCATTTTATATCTTATATTTTATCTTCCTAAAAATGTTGGTATAACGATGATAATAGCTATGAAAGTTTGAGGTATAGAACTTTTTCCTCTCAAAAAAAACACTTTGCATAGGTGCAAGGGAAAGGCCTGTTTTATATTTACTATTAGTCACATTTTAGGAATTCATTATTTTTCATTTTGTGGCGGAGAAAATTATTACTTAAGTTGTTAATTTTAGCTACTGTATGCTTATATGGTATTAATTGGCTTGAAATATCAGTTGATACATTTTTATTCATAGAGAAATTATCCCTATGATTTTTATTGTACATTTAAAAGTGTATATTTATTTTTATGGCATACTAATATACAGAGCACTGCATACACAGTACATTTTCATTTTAGCGTGAAACAAACCAATAATTAACATAGTATTACATTAGAGAACAAAATAAAATCATGGAAAACTTGAATACTTGAATACCTCAAATTCATGGTTTACCAATAATTTTTAGTGAGTTTAAAAAAATTTAAAAGGTAAAGAAAAGTAAAGAAAAGTTTTAGCTAGGGCAACTCCTATTGACATGACATTTGAGGTTTTTTTGAATATTTAAAAGGTATTATATTGTATTGTATTTATATTCATGATTTTTACAGCAAAAAAAATTATGAATGTTGATAAATACAGTAAGTGTAGTCTTTCACAGTTGTTGGAATACTCACGCAAAAAATTTAAAAGAAAGATAAGAGATGAAAAACAGCAGCGGAAGTGGCCAATGTAAAAAAAATAGGCCACCACTTTTCTGTGGGAGTATAACAATTTTTGAAGAAAGATGGAATTAATTGGGGATGGATGAAAAATAGTTGATGTTGTTGATATTGCTAGTGTAAGTGCCATTTGTCTGTCATTTACATTAGTGCTGCACAGTGGATACATGGTACATACATGGTTCAAACATTTTTTTTAGGAATCTCTAAAGATGTGTGGTTTTTCAAATTTTCATTAAAACTCAAAAAATTTTAGGTTTATTAAAAACTTAGAAAAACTCTAAAACAAAAATTTGCTGGGTAAAAGTTGTCAAGGTCCTTTCGAAGTCAGTGGGAGTTGCGCTGTTCCGGTTGGACCATTTTTTTAGCCATTTGGACCATTGTCCAAAAAACCTGAGTTTTTGGAGGCAGAGGCCTATTTGTTAAAGGTCGAATTTTAGTGGTTAGTCTTTGAAACCACAATCAAACTGATTTTTTGTAAAACCATGAATGCCAAGAGTTATTAAAATAAAATCCAAATAAAAAAGCACAAATGAAAAAAACTGAACAATGTGCTAAAGGTCGAAGTAGCCCATTTGATGGTCGAAGTAGCCCAAAAAATACTTCGAAATTCGAAGTTTTTTTACGTAGAATCCTTCACTCGAATTTAGTGAATCGGCCCCTTAATAAATCTAAAATGTTTAGACTTTTATAGAAATAGAAAAACCATACATTTTTAGAGATTGATGAAAAAAAAAGAAATTGGAATGTTAGTAAATTAATTAATGACGGGTGTGTTTAGTCTTATTCTTTCCATGGTTTTGAATGCTCCAGTATATTTAAAATATGGAATCTGCCTTTCTTGCGACCATGCGGGGTTAACCTGAATAACATTGCCCAACTGCTGAGTTTGTGTAACAGTGAGTGCCCAGAGTTCCAGAAGGAAATATTGCATGACTAACCTTTCCATGGACTTCTAGCACAATAACAAGCTCTTTGTGCTATCTATTATATGACTAGGTATGCGTTTAAGTGCTTTTTTATTGAATACTGCTGAGATTGTTAATAGAAACAGCATTCCTGCGATTTCAGAGAACGTTCCGGGACATAATGTCATTGAAAGCCTGGCAACCTGCCTTAGTGGATTAACAAAACCTTCTTAAATGTGTTTTAGAATCCATGCATATAAAGAATACCCCCTCTCCCAAAAGGCTACACAGAGTGAATAGCCTCTCTTAATTTTAAATTTAGGCTGTATGATTTATATGTTTACTAACTAGCTTTCTACAATATACATGATTGTATCAGTTGTGGATGGAGATTTTTACTAAATTTTTTAGAATTATTTATAGAATTATTGCATCACTCGCATAGGCAGCTGCAAGCTGAAACAATCATTCTAGCATTGTGTCCTTGTGAATGCAAATAATTACATACTGTAGGCTGATGTTCATCACAACCCTTTCAGATTATAATAGTGGCCAAAATTAATAAGTATACAGATTGTGAAATTAATGTAACAATTATCTAAGAATTGTTTTTCCTTTATCAACAAGGGAAAGACTATTTTGGACACTATAACAATAAGGATGCATTTCTTTCAACAAAATGCAGAATACAGATTAAATGATAATGCAGCAGGGAAAAGGGGCCTCTAATCAGATGGCTTTCATGGCAATGAAGCAAAGTAACCGGAAAAACAAATAAAATACAGTTACATTTGCAGAAGTATTTGTAACAGAATGAGACAGGTTGTCCTTGTTTTTGCACTGGCAGGCAACAACATTTAATTATGTACAGTACATAGCAACACAGTATGGATTAAAATGATTAAACAATCAAATCCAATGCTATGCTGCCCTCTCCCAGCTAGTTAAAACTGACATACAAGTAATGGTTTATTGTCTGGTTTTCTTTAAGAATTACCAAATCTTTGCCCAACTTCTCAATTCACATTGTGCACCAAATCTTGCTCTTCTGAATGTACAACCCTGGGTGTGAGCTGACGTTAGATTAGGTTGTGATACTGAATCTAATATATTTCTATTTAAACTGTGCTCCATTTTTCTATATACACTAAAGCTGTGGTACATGTTTTGTGTTTCCCCCAAATGCGCTTCCACTATGGAAAGCCACAAAGTCATTGGTCAGTTAAGTAGGTCACCCTGTACTTAGAATTTGCAAACAACCAGACCACATAACCTATAACTTTTATGGGATGAAGTTGAAACCCCAAGTACATGTTTTTTCTTTGATACAATTTGCTGCTAGTATTTATCCCCACTATAGAATGGCATGTCATTGGTTAGATGGGCAGGCCTGTCATTTTTAACACAAATCGCAGAGTTAAAAGCTCAGTGTCTTTGGAAACAATATGTTTTGTGTTTTCCCAAAGTGTGCTGCGGAGTAATTATACTTTGCAATCGAATTGTTCAGATAGCTAGGCAGGTAGATTATGATTTGTTTCATCCTATGTACCTCCTGGTCACTGAAATGTTTTGTTGACATACCAAATACCAAATGGTATGTCAAAATATAATTAGTCAGATATCTGGCAGGGTAACAATGTTTTACAAACAAAAGTAGTCATTGACTTCATTCTGGATGAGAGAATATTTCCTGTAATGTTTAATAGTAGTCCATGTCATCATGAAGGGTATGTAGTAACATGTACCCATTGGTTTGTGACCTCCTCCTGGATGAGAGGGTTGTGCCTGGAAAGTTTTGCTACATTCAAGGATTCTGTGTCCAACAGTATAAAGATCAAAGCTAGAAAGACACAGAAGAAAGAACAACAGACTGGCAAACTTTCTTTGTTATATGTATGTAGCACTAACACTTTATCCAACATAATATAAATCATATGTGTGTGAATTTTCTTTTCACCCCAAGTTTTAATGCATATACCCTAAATCAGGGGTCCCCAACCTTGTTTACCCTTGAGCCACATTCAAATGTAAAAAGAGTTGGGGAGCAACACAAGCATAAAAAAAACCAAGGGGACACCAAAAGAGGGCTGTGATTGGCTATTAGGTAGCCCCTTGTCACGGATTAGGTAGGGGGCACTGTGGAGACTGAAGAGGAAAGGGTGAGTCCTTGAGGCAGGGGCTATATGCGCCTAGGGAACACGTAAAGGGAAGGCAGGAATACGTTGAAGAGGGCGTTGAGTCAGACTGGAACAGGTGCATAATGGAACAGGATGAAGAGGGCGAAGTTCAGGACTGGACTAGACAGGATGAAGAGGGTGAAGGTCTGGACAGGAACAGACTGGATTAGGACTGGACGGTGTGGGCATAGATCAGGAGACAGGAGCAGACTAGAGTTTAGGAACAGGAGGACTGGATAGTTGAAGGAGACTAGAGCAGGAGAGGACTTGAAACGGCAGGGCAAGATGCAGAGCAAGACAAGGGAAGCTATAGACAGGGTACAGTTCAGAACAGGAAGCATCAACCAGAAAGACAAGGTCAGGTCAAGGTCAAGGCAGAGAAAGTTTAAGGCAAGATCAGGTTTGAACTGAGGAGCAGTCAAGATTCAGAATAGCAAGGAAAGCTGGGCAGGGCAAGGTCACAGCAAGGTTAAAGCAAGGACAGATCAAGGTTTAAAACAGGGCCGGAGCAGAACTGGAAGGGGAAGGTAAGACAGATCAAGATAGGAAAAGGTCCAGAGCCAGACAGGACAAGACAGGGAAGGGTTCAGACAAGACAAGACAAGATAAGGCAAGGCAAGGCAGAATAGGAAGGAGGCTAGAACAGGAACCCATAGCTAGGGATAATGCCGCACTGCTAGGATGGGAACCAAATGCTCAGGCAAGGATTGTGTGGAGGGCTGATTTTAAATAGGGCAGAGTCAGCCCTGATTGGCTGACTGCAATCAATCAGACTGCTGCTGGGCTGGGGCTGCAGAGGCCAGGTAACATATAGTGAGCAACCCTACAGGCTGTTCACCTAGCCAAATGGTTACGGTTTCGAGCCAGAAACCCAAAGGTCCCTGGTTCGAATCCTGACACCCCTATGTTTTGGTCGCACACTGGATTTTAATGCCACTGAGTGCAACATAAAAAGGGTTTGGTGAGTAACCCACTGGTTAGGGGTTGCTGCTCTAAATATACTATATACTGTATATATATATATATATATATATATATATATATATATATATATATATATATATATATATATATATATATATACATACATATATATATATACATACATATATATACATACATATATATATATACATACATACATATATATATACATACATATATATATACATATATATATATATACATATACATATATATATACATATACATATATATATATATATATATATATTTAAATAATATACCAATTAAATAATTCTATACATACATACATGTATAAAAGATGATTCCTTTAAAAGGGAGAATAATTTTGATGAAAGATGATAGTTAAGATTGAGCACGGTCTGTATTCTCATTCAGTCTTATCTAAATCAGCCATCTGGTTAGAGAGATATTTTGTGCCAACTGTTATATACGCAGTGCAGAGTTAATACAAAAATAGTCACTGTGCCAGGATGGTCAGCATATTTTATCATCTCCCATCTGAGTGGTTTGGGTTTATTTGGGAATGTGGTTTCATAATCCTCTGCATGAGCCCCTGTGTTTCACATCTTGATTTCACAAAAAGAAAAAAATTTAGTTAGTCCTGAAAAATATCTTCCAGTTTTGCTGTCATTTCATTAGGAAAGATTTTGACTTTAAGAAAAACACAAGACTTTCAGTGGAAAAAAAAACTAATTGAAACACAGCAATGGTTTAGTTTCAAAGGAAAGGGGCCTGGGAATGTAATAATTTAATGAAAGAAGTGAGTTAAAAAAATATTAATATTTTTAGTTTTTTCTTGAAATTGTTCATTACCTTTTACTTAAAGATCTTGTCATTACAATAAAAATATTTGCTTTAGCCTAAAAACAATGTGTAATATTTTGTAAAGCAGTGCAATTAATATCAATGCAATTTTTAATCTTTATTTGACTGATCAGTTTCCTGGTGCTCTTGTGACCATTTTCATTTCTAGTAAAAAACATTGGTCATGTCTTTCTTTATGGAACTTAGATCCTGTACATTCAGGATCACAGCCAGAGTGCTATATGTTATTATTATCCTTTATTTAAATAGCTCATACAGTGCCAACATACAGTATTCAGCAGCACTTTTACAGAGATTAAACATTATTCACATCAGTCCCTTCTCCAGCAGAGTTTATATTCTAAGGACCCTATCAAATTCATATTCACAGTAGGGCCAAATTTAATAGGAGCCAATTAACCTGTCTGTATTGCTGAGTTGCAGGGTGAGCGTGAAAGAGATACGCACACTCAGCTAAGGTAGAGTATTGAACTTAAAAGAATTATACATGAGTTTACATGAGTTTACTGTGGAACCGACTGACAAAAATAAATCACAAAGCATTTGTTCAAATCTAAATGGTATTGCAGGGATCCCTATGACTTTAAATCTATACACTTCCTCCTTTCACATTTTTGCTGTGCAGATAACTTTGTTTCTAGTTTAACTTATTAGCATATTTGTATCATTGGCCCATAAACTGATGACCACTTCCTGCCATACTTTAATATAGTATTTGCTAGGGGGTTTTCCTTCCTCTTTGGCCTTCAGACTTCTTGAAGATGCATGAACATTGATTGCAAACATATTTATCATATGGTAAAATATATAATTTAGTGAGGAATTTATTGGCCATTTACAAAATCTGTTGCTTATTTATTGGAATTACTCAGGCACTAATGTGTATTGGAATACATACAAAAGTGCATGACTATATTTCTCAAAGTCCTAAAGCGCAACAAAATAAAGGTTTGTCTTATTGTAACCTTAAAAAAACAAAATCAGACTAATTAACAAATGGAATGT
This sequence comes from Xenopus laevis, assembly GCF_017654675.1. Classification (NCBI taxonomy): domain Eukaryota; kingdom Metazoa; phylum Chordata; class Amphibia; order Anura; family Pipidae; genus Xenopus; species Xenopus laevis. The sequence continues at coordinate 65,671,524 of NC_054386.1, forward strand.
ATATCCGAAAGTGCAAACCAACTTATGCATTTTACATGTTCTACTTTTTAACATGACGAAATATGACTGTATTAAAATGGGTCTTAGATCTAGGATTTAGAAATGAATAGTGTGATAACCAGCACAATAACAAACTCAATGTTAAAGCTAGTGATTTGTAACAGCCTAAGTATCTAACTTTACAAAAAGAAAATATTTTTTTTTGCAGTAACTGTACATTAATGAAGATAGATTATTTTTAAGCTGAGATTTTTGAATAGCAGGTTCTGCAAAAATATTTAGTTAGGACATAAGCTATCAGGGCATGTGTCATGTTGCTATAGTAATGTGTTACTCATGGGTAATTTCAAGCCAATTTTTGACATCCAATGTACTCTTGCATCACAGTCACGAGTTGCAACATAAGACTCAAACATAACTTTTTCTTACATGAAAAAACTCTGTTTTGCCTGAAAGCTAATTTAGACAGAGAACTTAATATTTCCAAATCCTTATTTTTTTTTATGGATAATTGAATATGTACAATATATGCATAGAACTATAGAGTGGGCCTTTGCTTCATAGTCAGATACCAAACCTAGTTTAATGATAATTAACAAAAATGTGAATATATGTAGAAATCCATAGCACCTTTTTTTTTCCTTCCCTTATGGTGGATGTTCATTCTCCTTAATCTGCAACAGACACTAGCTACACTAGTAGAGACATTCACCTCACAGAGAATACTGTAACAGTAGAGGAGGAGAGTACAACAAACATGGGTGAAAATTTGATAATTATAAAAACCTTTAGAAGTGTGAATGTAAACATAGATCTTTGTTTTGTCCAATCTGTTTGGTGTTTAAATTCGTACCCATCTGCGTTTAATAATACTTTTGAAGTCTAAAGAATTACATTTTTTACAAGTCTGATTGTCAGAATGATATATTATGCAACTGCTAGTTTTTTAAGTTTTCTTTCCCCACCACAGAGAATGTGTTAAACATTACTACATTGTATATAAACCTAGAAAAGAATTGTTAAAAGTCAATGAATAACAAAAGGTAAAAATAAGAAAAGATTAAAATACAAATTTAAAGGTAGCTATGAACTGGGAGTAAATTTCAGGTAGTAAGCAGGAATATTCATGATGTAATTAAGAAACAATAGCAGGAAGATCTAAAATAAGCCCTTGCTATTATTATAGTTGAACAGAATAACAAAATCCAGATTTTAAAAATAAATGGGACAGATCCATTAAAAAGCAAGGTAAAAAATGTAATTGCCAGCAACATTATTTTTCAATATTTTCCTTCTTTAATTGTAGCTGTGTGCTTTTAAAATATTACTGTTGTTCATTGGTTTATGAAATGAACCAATATGTCACAGACCAGGAAATAATAATCTGCAGGATATTAAGTAGGAGTGATTTGACATAATTTTCTTAAGATCTAGGTTGGTAAAATGTGTGGGTGCTGATATCAATGCCAATTATGAATCAATATACCTTTAGCAGAAAAAAAACAGCTTTGTCTACCTTGTGATCAAGTGATACAGAACATTATAGTAACATAGTAAGTTAGGATGAAAAAAAAACACGTCCATCAATTGCAACCTTTTAAGTCTATATATAACCTGCCTAACTGCCAGTTGATCCAGAGGCAAAAATTCCTTCCTGACTTCAAGATGGATGGATGATCGGACCAGTCCATGGATCAACTTGGTCTATGAGCTATCTTCCTAGCATTATTCCCTCACTTGCTAAAAAGCCAACCCTTCTTACAGCTGTCTAATGTATCAACCATTATGACTGTGGAGAATTCCATAACTTCACAGCTAGGGTGCAGACATATCAGCTGGAAGGAGCTATTGGTAAATTAAATATCATATCACCCCTCAAGCACCTCTTCTCTAGTGTGAACAACCCCAACTTGGCCAGTCTTTCCTCATAGCTGAGACTTTCCATCCATTTTACCAGTTTAGTTGCCCTTTTTTGATATGGATGATAGAAATTAATTGTTCTTTTGATAGATAGTTAACCACCATAGTAATGCTAGTTGACATGCATAAACATATAAACATTCTTGTTTATATTTTGTGTCTATGTTTAGTACTTGGGCATGAACTCACAGTTTGTAGACTTTGAAGCCTAATTATGCCTATTAGAGGCACTGTTATTTGGTATTTGAATAACTCCTCTTATGAGATGGAAGTTTACTCTGGAATATATAAAAAGATATAATGTACACAGTAGACCCAGCTTATTGTCATGTATGGCTTTACAAAGTGTTCAGTTTTACAGTGTTATTGGTGATATCCAGTTTATTCCAGCACATGGCAATGTATGTGATAATATTAGGGCAACAACCCTTTGGAATAGTGACATAGTATGAACACAGAAAAAATAGTTAATGATCTTTCTTCATCTATATGTAAAATCTGTGTAAAAGACTGGGACCAAGGAATTGATAGCTGTGATGTGGACTATGCTGCATGGCAAATTTACTGCAAAACATGTCATAAACAAAATGGTCCTGTATCCTAATAGGAAATATTCTAAATGATAAAGGTTGAACAGATCTGTCTTGCTTGAAGCCTACGGGCAAAAGGATTTTTTTGGCTTTTGACTGTATTTGTTAATATCTGATTCACAAAACAAGGACATATTGGAGAAATATCCCACTACATGGAAGCACTGCTCCATAAAATTTTATAGATCATATAGCTTATATTTCCCATCTAAATCTGCAGCATAGTTATTCGTACACATATAAAACTTTCATAAAGTTTTTGCAATCCAGCAATATTTCTAAATCATTTGCACCAAGATACAGTAAAAATGTATGAGATTTTTCACCATTCAGTTACTAATTATGCACATCCATAATAAATGTGAATTGTGCCAGTAATGACTTTGTAAAAAAAACTGGCAAAAATTTTTTTTTCCAGTCATTTAATAGATAAGTTGTAAAGGAATGTAAATGATTAGCAAATAATTTTGTGAAAATGTTTTCATTTGCATGTTGCTGATAAATGTCCCCATAATACATAAACAGATAAGGCACAGGTCTGGACTAGAATATTAATGCCTTTCTTTCCGCTATTTTGCTCATTTAGTATGCTTGAAGATGACTTAAAGCTCAGCAGCGATGAAGAAGACAGTGAACAGGTACTATTTGTATATTTTATAATGTTTTTATGGGCTTATGTACAAACATAATGTTTAACAAATATTTTGAAAACAGTTGCAAATATTTCCACAACAAGAGGATGGACCACACTGCAAACTGGGCTCATAGGCCACTTTTTTCCTGTTGTTTATAGTCACTCAGCCTATTATTGGGAATATTATAAGGACAAATCACATTAATCAAAATTATTAGAATTATGTTGCAGTAGAATGTATTACTCTCAAATGTTAATATTATACTTATACAGGTATGGGACCTATTATCCAGAATGCTGGGGACCTGGGGCTTTCCGGATAATGGGTCTTTCCGTAATTTGGATCTTCCCACCTTAAGTCTACTAGAAAATTATCTAAACATTAAATAAACCCAATAGGCTGGTTTTGCTTCCAAAAAGGATTAATTATATCTTAGTTGGGATGAAGTACAAGGTACTGTTTTATTATTACAGAGAAAAAGGAATCATTTTTTGAAATTTGGATTATTTGATTATAATGGAGTCTATGGGAGACGGCCTTTCCGTAATTCGGAACTTTCTGGATAATGTGTTTCCGGATAACGGAATGTTTAACATTGCCCGTAACATTGTCCAATCACTTGAATGCCAGTAGATGCAATATTTCAGCTGGAATGGTTTACTTGCATTGTTTGGAACAAAATTCTTCATACAGAACCAAGTAATTAACGGTTAAAATGCCTTTATTGGATTTACATGGAAGAACCTGGTTAGCAACGTTCCAGGCCCCATCTGGCCTTTTATAATTGCTTCTTTTCTCAACAATATTAAGTACGGTCTCCCCCTCACCAAGGTTTTGGGACAAGGTCCACCACCTGATATTTCAATTGTTGCACACCAGGGCCAGCTTCTAAAATATTTTCCTCTCCTGATTGCAGACTTGTGCTTTCTAATTTGTTCCCTCATGGAACGTGAAGTCTGACTTGCATATAACATGCCACAAGGGTATTTTATCATGTATATGACAAAATTTGATCCACAGGTATAATAACCCTGAATTGTTATAGGAATTCCCTTCTGCGGGTGATATACTACGCCACCCTTCCGGTAATTTGAGCATCCCAGACATGGAAACTGACCGGACTTCACTCTGATTTTCCTTCGAACTTACCAAATCAGACTTCACTGATACGGATGCAACTATTTTGTTCTTTTTATAAGACATAATTGAGGGTTTTCCAAAATTGGCCACCCTTGAAACCCTCCAATGTTTTTTCACAATATCAGCCACCTGGTGACTTAAAACATTGTCTACCTAGGCCTTTTAACATACTTTTCTTATCAGTTTTTTTTTTTTACTTCCTTACGTTGTTGCTGCAACAAACTATTAGGATAGCCCCTGAATTTCTCCTGCAACACATGTAAGGGTCAGTACAGTAATTGATCATCACAATAAGCTTAACTCAGCTGAACTGTGACTTTGGGAGCAATTTCTTGACTTGTGTTGGATGGAAGGAGTCAAAGTGAAGTAGGGTATTCCTGTCAGTGGGCTTGACATACAGGTCCACCAACAGGGCTCCACCACACCTCAACACCTTAGTGTCAAGGAATGAAACACAATCCTGGCTACTTACAGTTGTAAATTTAATGCAAGGTAATGAAGAATTTTTTTTTTCTTTTTGGAAAAGCAATTGGGTGTGTAAAAAAATGAAAAATATTTTTTTTAAATGTATCGAGTAGTTGAATGTTGCCAGGAGGTGGCTAACTGTTCTTGCCTATAAAAGGGATTAATTGCCCAGTGTTCAGTAAGCTTGATCAAAAGCTGGATGGGGCCTGAAACTTTGCTAACCAGGTTCTGCCATGTAAATCCAATAAAGATATTTTAACCTTTAATCACTTGGTGCTGTATGAAGAATTTTGTTCCAATTGAATACAAGTGAATGATGGACCACTGTCGGTACTTGCACCAATATTCACTAGAATTGGGTGATTGGAGTTGACTCAATTGTACTTCTACTTGCATTGCTTGTCAAGTTTGAGTGGATGACTGCCAAACATTTGCTGGCCCAAGCCTGATATACATTAAAAGTTTGCTACAATATTATGTTAATAGTTTTTTTACTCTTTAATATCTAAACTATTAAGAGTAGCAGCTAAGTTAAATGCAGCTGGTGCAACGAGCTCCTTCTATATGATTCATTATTGCAATTCATTATTGTGGTTCTGAACATCTAATTATCGACTAAATATAAAGATAGATAGATAGATAGATAGATGAAAGATTTATAGATAGATAAATAGATAGATGATAGAGAGAAGAGAGATGATAGAGAAATAGTTAGATAGATGATAGCGAAATAGAGTAATATAGATAGATAGATTAATAGAGATAGATAGAAGATAGATAGATAGATAGATGATAGATAGATAGATAGATAGATATTGAGAGATGGATAGACAGATGATAGATTCATATATAGATTCCTTATAGATGATAGATAGATAGATAGATAGATAGATAGATAGATAGATAGATAGATATAGACAGAGAGATAGAAAGAGACAGATGATCGATTCATAGATAGATAGAAGATAGATAGATAGATATATTTCCTGCCTTTGTTTAATCTTAAGAGCACTAGTAATGGTCCCAAACTTTGAAATATAAATGTAATGTGGTTTCAAAAAAGTAAGACGTGCCAGAATCATATCCACTGAGAATTGTGTCTGTAATACCTAGGAGAATAAACTTCCACTTTAGCATTCTCTGAAACTTTTATTATTGCGTTTATGAGATATTATTACTACTATTCCAAAAACCCCTCTGTACATCGCTGCCCATAATCTTGATGATAGTGGGTTGCATTTGTGGCCTTTTCTTTAACGGTTGTATTTTATCAACAGACTAATGTTTCCTTCCTGATATTATCTATTCAGTCATAAACAGCATGAAATTAAAGGGCTTACAAGTGAAACACTGCCTGCTTCTCTCGCACATTGAAAGCATCTCGGATTGTTCCAAGCATTCCATTAAATATGCCTTATTTTGCTGTTTAATAGGGCTACTTGGATTAGAGGAACACTGTAAATTAGGGGTTAGATCTGGAATCAATTTTAATTTACAGCTGAGCAGCAGATATTGATGCTCTAATCACAGCTCAATGAAAGATCTAAAGATATAGATCTCAATTTCTTTTTCTTTTTCAATATGAGCAGCATAAACATTTTCAAATGTTTTTTTGCAAAGACGTGGGTACTGACATTTTTTATTTAATGGCTGTGTTTTAACTTTGGAGTTATTGGCCATAGATGCAAAGATTGAGAATTCGTACGATTTTTGGACCGTGTGTGGAGAGTTCCGACATTTTTCGTCCAGCGGAGATTGGTCGTTTGGTTGATCGGACAGGTTAAAAGATTTGTGTCGGCTGCGGGTAATATCTCTGCCAGGGGCAAAACATCGGCTGATCTGTTCTTTTACTACTTTTTTGATCGGAATGTTTAATGACAGGTCAGGAGATGGGGAAGCTCGATCGTAACATGATTAGTACGATCGGATCTTTGCGTCTATGGCCATCTTTATCTGCATCTTGACATATTTTAATTAAAAAAACCTTTCTAGGAATTATGCTGACTGTTATATATAGATCTTTGGTAGACATTTTAATGAAATCAAGTAAACATCTGTTTAGCATATCAGCAGGTAATCTCTACATCATTCAGCTAAGTTTTAAAACAGCTTGGCACAATTATTGCAACTCAGTGATTTATTTCTCAAAAACCACAATGTCAACAGCTACACAGCCTAGCTAGGCAGTATCATGCTACAATTTTCTCAGGGAAGTTTTGGGTTCTGTTCACCATAAGTTGCATGCATGCCATTGACATTAAAGGAAATTAACCCACCATAAATCCAAGCACGAATTCCCCAGAGGAATTTAAACTATTTAAAATCCCCCCCCAGATATTACTGCACTCATTGTTGGCTAATTACCCATATCATACATTTCTTATGTTAGACAAAACATATTAAAAAGCTAACTTTTAAACATATACTTTCTTGGTATAGTTAAGGTTCTCCTGTGCTACTTTCAGAAATCAAGATTGATAGGCTGAAGATAGTGAGCGACGAATCTGCCCCGTTTAGTTTTGCTGAAAATTTTTTTGATGTACAATGTAGCGAGACAATTTTTTTTGACTTGCAACAAATTTTTTCACCCATGGGAGTCTATGGGCGTCATTTTCGCAGTGAAACGTGGCGAAAGATTACGCTCATTACTAGCTGAACATGTTAAAATTGGTATTAAAACCACTGTGGCATATCATATCAACTGAGAGTATGATTATAAACATCAGAATATAGTGGTGTAATAAAATAGACTGTCATAAAGCAGGTCTAAAGTAGACTAGCACAAAGCACAGTTACTGTGGCAAATAATGAAAAAAATAAAAGGCAACAACCATCTGAGTAATATAAAGAACCTATTTTTAATTTTGGCTTTAAGTCATGACCCCCGTTTAAGCCAAAATCAATAAGTATTAATAATTATTATGATTATAATTAATTATCCTAAGAATACTTATTGTTAATAATATGCATTGATTTTATATTGATAATTAAGAGAAAACATAAACATTACAAAAAAGAAACATGAACATGAAACATTGTTTGCTTTGATTAGTTCCTTTTCATAAAAGCGATATGTGCAAATATTGTATATGAAGGAAGGGGGCTTAAGACCTTTACAATACATGAAGCAGCTCAAGCATGATCCACAATATTTTTGTTTGGGTATTTACCATCATACTTTTATGATGGCAATTATTAAAATTATCTTTTGTCATCTGAGACTTCCACTTAGTGGCCAGTGCTAGTCAAATACAGTTAATACGGTATTAATCTAGTGCAATAGGGTTGTTCTTCTGGATTGGACTAAGTAGAATTCTGTTTTTGGAACCCTCTCCCTAGACGGTCTGTCTAAAACCTCTATCCTGTGTTTTGCCATTTCCTAATATACTCGTGGCTAAGGATTTTACCTTCAGGTAGGGAGGTATGTAGGAAGGAGGAGATGTGACTCTTCGGCAAGCATAGTCTACCTATTGCTTCATAGAGTTTTACTGGAACAAGGATAAGGCAGAGCACACTCTTAAAAGCTTTTCAAAGGATAGCCCGGTGCACAGAGTAGAGGGTACGGCAGCCCCCAAACAGATACTTCAAGTAAAGATACACTGGCACACAGGACAGAGAGAGAGGAAATTCACAGCATGTCTTTTTTTTACATATTTACTTAAATGATCATTGAATCCTGCAGTTGGTATTTTGGTTTATTGAAACTTGAATTTCATGATTATGCATGATTCTTGGAAGGGGACTTGCCACAAGAACTCCAGCTGCTTTAACAGTTTGAGAGACTGTAGCCATTCTTCCATTGGTGCCCCCAGCTTTGTTGCTTAGCAACATTTTAATTCAAGAAGAATCGAAGAAGATGAAATCCCTGTGAAGAGGGAAGCAGAAATAAGAGGGCTGTTGACAGATGATCCAAGTTGTTTCTTCTAATATACTGTGAAGATCACTGGCTCTTTTCATGAATGATAAATGGACTGCACACAGATCAATGGGTTCAGCATTAAACTTGATCCTTGTTCTATGAATAAGGCAAGCACAGAAGCGTGGACATTTAGTAACTTGGATACTTCAGTATGACATGTGTGTTTCTTATCAGCACCTGCCCAAGATGAAATCGATCTAGGCATTGGTTAGTCTTTTCCGCTCTAAGTTAATTTAAAAAGTTTTCAGCCTGAAATTGTTTTGTGTCCTTTTTTGTTTTTGACCCTAAAGGCATATTGTTCTGCTTGAAAGTTCACTTGCACCAAAATGATCTTTACCTCTGCAACTAGGAAAATAGCATAGAATACTGAACAGAAATCAAAAGAGCCCAGATCAAAATCAGAATCTTGATATACTGTACAGCTATGTCCATATTGTTCTGTTACATAAACAAACATCTTAATAGATTTTAGAGAGTACAAATCATGCTTGTTCATATAAAATGATCCAGCCCTGTCAGGTTCCACTAGTAATTGCTTATTCCGTATTCATCAGCCTGTCTTGAGAGAAGCAGTAATACATTGTTAAATGTCTTCTGGTTAATTACAGTAGCTTGATCTCTTGTCAGGAATGGAGAAGTCAGTATGTGAATCATAAGGATAATTTCATGTCACTTTTCATTATGAGTTGGAGAGACTACCCGACTGTTCCACTAAGTAGTTCAGCAAATCCTACAGTGAGACTTTCAGTCACAGTTTTAAAGTGCTTAAGTAGGAAATTGTTCTGCATTCAAGATCCCATTAATTGGCAAAGAAAGGGCATTTCAATTTATTGCCTTTTAACATTTTAAAATGCCATAAAATAATTACTGAATGAAACATAAATATGTGTCTAGAAACACTGCTAACATGGATAGCTCTTATATGAGGGTAAACTTTTTTTTTTGTATATATATTTCTAATTTTGAAATACTAGTGGTTATTTGAACATGCAAATTTGTTGGTGATATTAAAAAAAAGTGCAGTTCTCTGCTTTATCAGATACAAGGTCTTCTTATCAGCATGTTTTTTGTGACAATTTTACCTGCAGTTTCCATCAGACATACAGAAGACAGTAGTGAATTACAGATTTAGATAAAAAAAAGGCAGAGCATTTCCCTCTTGCTCAAGGTCAAACAGATATAGTATTTGATATGTGCTTTATACTTTAGCGTTAGAGAAATTATGGAAACTATCCATGCAGGCATAAGCTTGACTCCTGCACTCTTTTTGTAGTTCAGCATATTCCTTACAGGCGTATGTGTGAACCTTTAAAAACCTTTCCTTTTTTCAACTTTTTAACTGAATAGAGCTTTGGTTGAACATACATTTTGCTTACTGTTTAAATATATCTATGTTTTTTGTGCTTGCATGCACTAAACTAGGGCAATATATGAAAATCAAAGTAAAGTCACATTCTACTTTCTGTCCCTGTTAGCAAGGTCATAATAAATCAGCAGTCCAATGAGAAGCACCCGTTATAAACAAACACCTCCCTTCCTCCACTTCCAGCCTGCTTGGTTGTAAGTTAATGAGCTACTCATTATACATAGGTTTTTTTAACTGAACCAGTGATTTATTTTGACCTTTCTCATAGGCAAAGGAAGTAGAATATTCATTTTCAAATACTGACCTTACTGACCTTAAATCAGAATCAAATCTATAGGAAAATACTATATCCATTGCTATCTATTCATTAAACTATGTTGAAAAGGGGGTAAACTTCCCTCTTAATATATAACATCTTTATAGGTTTAACCATATGCAAGCAAGTCAACAGTTTTTAAAATGTGAAGCTAGTTTGAAAGCATTTACAGCCTAACAATGATCCTGATTTAGATTAACCTTATTTAGATGTAACCAGGGTCTATTCTTACAAAAAAAAAAGTGATTTTGTGTAGAATGGGGCATGACTGCAGCCTGATGATTGTCTTGTTTTTGTTTTTTTTTTAAATGTTGGAATGTATAAGAGATTTCAGGTTTGCTGGTCTCTAGTCCTAAGAAAAAGATGACTTTATGCTACAACAGTGATAAGAACAATGAGATTACGCACATGTGATCTGCAAAAGACAAATAAAAAATTGTCATGAACTAGTCTCAGAAGATTTAAATGATTGCATAAATCTGATCAATGCTTTAATTTGTAGACCAGTTAAAATGTATTTCCTGTCTCTTACCTTTGTCCACAAAGATATGGATGCAGTAAATATATCTGATGTACTGGACAATAGGGGGGTTATGGGATAAGTCCCGAAGAGATCTTGATCTACGCTGGGTTTCGTGCAAAAATCTGAAGATTTTGTGGTTTTCGGGCAGAAAATTAGAAAAATTAGCCCGATTCGAGTTTTCATACGATTTTCATGATTTTTTCGAATTTCTATCCCCGCACTGGAATTTTTTTGGAAAATATATTAATAAATAAGGGGAAATAACCCATGTGGATTTGATTGGAGTATATTTCAGAAAAATTAGATAAATTTGGATTTTGATAAATAACCCCCTAGGTGTATCTAGAGAAAGCCGGCCACCCCCCCCCAAGTGTGCACCAGACCATGCAACGGAGAGAGCAATGGAGAGGAGGGGGGAGAACACGACGGTGGGAGGGAGATGAACGTGATAGAAGGGAGGGTGACAGGAATGTAGGGGAGAGCAATGGGTGGGTGTCAGAGGGAAGGAAGGGGAGTAAGGGGTGCAAACCCAACTAGGAGTAGGCAGAAGTCAATTTTAGAGATATCTGCCCAGTGCCCCCCTATCATTGCGCCCTAGGCATCTGCCTCTTCTGCCTACCCCTAGTTCTGACCCTGCTTCAATATTTAACTTTGCAGTCTTGACATGTAGTTACATTTTATATTTACAAATTACATTTTCGCTTTGCAACTAACTTTTGCTTTCAAAAACATTTTAATTCAGGGTTCTTGTTTAACCAGTTTGTGCTTACCTTGTTTTTCTATTCAGTACCTTGACACAAGATTTCAGTCTGACAGGAAAACATTCTTTTCCTTTAGTTCCAAGCACCCTGATAAATAGTGGTTAATTTTGAAATAATTAAGAGTTGACCCTAGTGACATTGTCTAACATGAATCTAATGTTCATAATGCTGTATCACTTCATTTCACAGGCAAATGAAAAAACAAAACCAAGAAACATTCCAGTAAGGTAAGTCTCCATGCATGTCTAACATAATATATGTGTTAATGAGGACTGGTATTTTTACAGTTAAAAAACGTTTGAAACATCACTTAGCACATGTAAGTGCTAATGTGGAAGGCAGAGTGGCACCTTGTTACGGCATCAACACTCTCTAACTTGCTTACACATTATGGGACTGGTAGATGGTAAGACAGCAGATGCCTACATGTCTCCTTCCACCTGCCCCTTATGAATACAGCACTGTCAAATGCAGGCAGCCTTGTATTTATGGGGGCAGAAGCAGTTTTCATTTCAAAGTGCAGAGTCCTCTGATCATTTATGTAGTGTGGAAGGATTAGGGTTAGTGTGGAAGGCAAGATGCAAAGTGCAAAAATTAGTAGATTGCATCCATTTTCTCCTTCCCTTCACAGTTCAGGTTTTAGCTGAGTCTATGTTTGGTATGTCCCATCCACGAGGAAACCAATTAGCATGCATACTTAAAGCATTACATTTTCTTTTACATGAAACATTTTTCTTCTCTCCTCCTCCCTTTAAAATGTTTTTCTTCTCTAACTAAATGAGCTATTGTAGCTTCACAATTTTTTTACTGTAACATGTAAAAATCAATAGCTAATCAAAGCCTTTTAGGACTTATCGATAACATTTGTATCATAAATGTAGTAAGTAAGTAAACCACCCAGAGGCAAATTGCTGTGAAACAGTTATGTGTTATAAATGTTATTACATACAACCAGTAAAATTGTCAAGTATATAATGTGCAGCCAACCACTAAACATTAAATTAAAGTGTAGAATTTAAACACCTTTTTATATGACATCTTTATTGCAACTTCCCCTGTATGATTATCATTTTGAGGTGACTAAAGATAAGCATTTCACTGTAGATTTAAATATATGGGGCTATGCCAATATTTTATAGCAATACCTGTACCTGTACCTGTACCTATGTTAAAAAAATATTTTGTACAGATACTATATGTGTTTGCATATATTTGAACACAAATTATGGTACAATCATATCTTTCATATAGTAGATACAAATAGAACATCTTATCTGGAGTGCATCTTTTGTTCATTGCCATTGCCTCCTACTGATTTGTTTTAAAAGTATACACCTACTTTTAAAAGATATTTATAGGGTTATTTACAAAAATCACAAAATTTCTCACTATTTTCTTAAAGAGATTCTGTCACGCTTTATATGATGTAATTTTTTTTATATCTAAATTACATTGTTTACACCTTATACTTTGACAGTATAAGGGCATCTCTGCAACATATTAAGTGGGAAATGCTTTTCACAGGGTTAAACACAGAACAAAAATGGGAAGTCTTTTAAATGCTGCTTAATAAATATACTTGTCAGTATATTCCACTTGTACGCAAGGAACGTCGTTGCAAAGCAAAACCTTTTTTGGTTCAATAGAAGTGTTGGTGTTGAGGTGGGTAAGAAAAGACGTGCTTTTAAGGCTTTCAAGTTAGACAGCCGAATCATTTATAAGGTACAAGGAGGCCAATAAATCATGCAAAGAAGCTATAAGGCAAGCTAAAATTGATATAGAAAAGGATATTGCGATCTCTTACTTACATGCACATGACAAACTGTGAAAGTGTAGAAATATGATAAAAAGTTAGCCTTCAGGCTCTACCCCCAACACCCCCCCCCCCCTCTTCCCACCCTTTTCTTCCTTTTCTATTTTCTTTCTCCTGTGACGTTAATGGTTCTAGCTACCTTTCGAAACTGTTTTACTGGTGATATGTATGCTAACATATCTGACTGTTGAACAGATGTGATTTTTTCATATATGTTTATTGTATGCTTACCTATTCTATGTGAATAAAAATTTTCTTTGAATACAAAAAAAAAGAAAAAACTCAATAAAATCGGTTCGGAAAAAAAAAAAGAAAAGGATATTGCAGCAAGCAGTAAGCAGTAAAAAAAAAATCCAAAATTATTTTTTAAATATGTTAATAGTAAAAAAATGAAGCAGGAAGGGGTGGGACCCTTACTATCAGAGGGGGGTCAGCTGGTTGATGAAAACAAAATAAAAGCGCAGATTCTGAACTCATATTTTTCATCTGTCTACACAAACGAGGAACCAGTAAGTGAAGTTTTCCTTCTTAAAAGTCCCAATTCTAGTAATACAACTAATGATGCATGGTTCACACATGAGGAAATTCAAAAGAGACTAGAACATGTTAAGATTAACAAAGGTCCGGGGCCAGATGGTATTCATCCCAGGGTACTTAGCGAGCTTAGCTCTGTGATTGCCAAATCTCTTTACTTAATTTTTCAGGATTCATTGAGATCTGGCATAGTGCAGAGAGACTGGCGAATTGCTAATGTGGTGCCTGTATTCAAAAAAGGATCCTGTTCTCAGCCTCAAAACTATAGGCCAGTTAGTCTGACGTCAGTGGTAGGAAAGCTTTTCGAAGGGTTAATAAAGTATAAGATACTGGACTTCATAGCAAATCATAATACTATGAGTTTGTGCCAGCATGGTTTTATGCGTAATAGATCTTGCCAGACTAACTTAATTTCTTTTCATGAGACGGTAAGTAGAGACCTCGATTCTGGAATGGCAGTGGATGTGATTTAATTAGACTTTGCTAAAGTATTTGATACAGTGCCACACAAAAGGTTACTGGTTAAATTAAGAAAAGTTGGCCTGGAACATAGTATTTGTACCTGGATAGAGAACTGGTTAAAAGATAGCCTAGAAAGAGTGGTGGTAAATGGAACATTTTCTAATTGGACCAGTGTTGTTAGTGGAGTACCACAGGGCTCTGTACTAGGTCCCTTGTTTTTCAACTTGTTTATTAATGACCTGGAGGTGGACATTGAAAGTACTGTTTCTATTTTTGCAGATGATACTAAATTGTGCAGAATATAGGTTCCATGCAGGATGCTGCCACTTTGCAGAGTGATTTGTCTAAGTTGGAAAACTGGGCAGCAAACTGGAAAATGAGGTTCAATGTTGATAAATGCAAGGTTATGCACTTTGGCAAAAATAATATAAATGCAAGTTATACACTAAATGGCAGTGTGTTGGGAGTTTCCTTAAATGAGAAGGATCTAGGGGTCTTTGTAGATAACACATTGTCTAATTCTGGGCAGTGTCATTTTGTGGCTACTAAAGCAAATAAAGTTCTGTCTTGCATAAAAAGGGCATAAACTCAAAGGATGAAAACATAATTATGCCTCTTTATAGGTCCCTGGTAAGGCCTCATATGGAGTATGCAGTGCAGTTTTGGACTGCAGTCCTTAAGAGGGATATAAATGAGCTGGAGAGAGTGCAGAGACGTGCAACTAAATTGGTTGGAGGGATGGAGGACTTAAATTATGAGGGTAGACTGTCAAGGTTGGGGTTGTTTTCTCTGGAAAAAAGGCGCTTGCGAGGGGACATGATTACACTTTACAAGTACATTAGAGGACATTATAGACAAATAGCAGGGGACCTTTTTACCCATAAAGTGGATCACCATACCAGAGGCCACCCCTTTAGAGTAGAAGAAAAGAACTTTCATTTGAAGCAACGTAGGCGGTTCTTCACCGTCAGGACAGTGAGGTTGTGGAATGCACTGCCGGGTGATGTGATGGCTGATTCAGTTAATGCCTTTAAGAATGGCTTGGATGATTTTTAGAAAGACATAATATCAAAGGCTATTGTGATACTAAGCTCTATAGTTAGTATAGGTATGGGTATATAGAATCCCAATATTAGTTGTAATATTGGCGTGTAGGCAGCCATCTCAGGTTATTTTCCATGGTCATGTGCTTTCAGATAGAGCCAGCACTTTAGGATGGAATTGCTTTCTGGCAGCCAGTTTTTTCTCCTACTCCTCAATATAACTGAAGGTGTTGCAGTGGGACCTGGACCTATTGAGGGCTGTTCTTAGATCTACCAGGCAGCTGTTATCTGGTTACTTTCCAATTGTTCTTTTGTTAGGTCCTGGGGGGAAAGGGTGGCGGTGATATCACTTCAACTTGCAGTAAAGAGTGAATGAAGTTTATCAGAGCACAAGTCACATGACTGGGGGCAGCTGGGAAACAATATGTCTAGCCCAATGTCAGATTTCAAAATTAAATATAAAAAAAAATATGTTTGCTCTTTTGAGAAATGGATTTCAGTGCAGAATTCCGCTGAATCAGCATTATTAACTGACGTGTTTGGAGAAAAAAATATTTTTTCCCATGACAGTATCCCTTTTAAAATCACTTCAACCAAACTCCCAGCCACATTTTTACCAAATTTTTCAATAAATAAGAAAGTACCGAATAGACTACCGAATAGGCATTATAATCAAATAATCAAATTTTTTAAAAATGATTTTTTCTCCTTTTTCTCTGTAATAATAAAACAGTAGCTTGTACTTGAGCCAAACTAAAATATAATTAATCCTTATTGGAAACAAAACCAGCCTGTTGGGGTTATTTAATGTTTATATTATTTTCTAGTAGTCTTAAGGTATGAAGATCCAAATTACAGAAAGACCCATTATCCGGAAACCCCCAGGTCCCGAGCATTCTGGATAACAGGTCCCAAACCTGTACTACCTACTCCTGTCTGGAGGCTAACAAAACGCACAGTTTCCCTTTCTAACATGCCTTTCAGCTATACTGACCCTGACGTACAAAACACAACAAAGGTATTCACCTGTTCAGTACACTGTGGCTTCTATCAGAGCAGTTTCCCTGAGGAGCTCCCACTTCCTCTAAGGGTAGAGCGCCACAAGCTTGTTTCGCTGGATCGACGGCTGCCGACAAAACGCCCAGCGACAAGTCGGATGGAGTCAAACGCGTGAAGATATAATTGGCCTGAATGAAAAGTCGGAGCTAACAACTACATGGTCCGACTATCGGATGAAGATGCTGCTTTCTGCATCCACATCCGACGGTCGTGTTGCGTCGGATGTAATGTAGTTGTTACTTTCGACTTTTCATTCAGTTCAATTATATCTTCACTAGTGCGTCCCAGCAGCTAGGTTAATTGTAAGCCCATGCACATGCTTGCCTGACAGGAGTTGCTGGCAGAAATATTGCTTCTTTTGCCTACAAAATCCCTCACTCTGCCACACCTTTAAAATGTTGACCAGAAAAATCTGCCTTTTTATAACTTACTCCCTTAAAGTCAGACTTATTTACTTCTTCACTTCACTACTACTTCACTTATTTACTTATTCTACTGTTCAGTACTATTACAGTACTGAACAGAAAAAGCCCCATTGTACTTTCATTATTTTTATGTAATGGTTTTAAAATACAAACATTTTTGCTCTCTGCTACTGGGTTCAACCAGGGAGCTGTTTCAATGCTAGATGCATATTTTTCATTAACTATGTTGCAAAGTGGCTTATTTTATTATATAGCTGCAAGATAAGCACACTTTGTTACTGACTATAGATGCCATTTACCTTGTTGTTGTCTGTGCAAACTACAGATGGAGCTCTGGCTATACCAATCATTTATTCATATATAAACAATATATTTTCTAAGCTGGATACCTAGGCATTCATATGGTTATAAAATCTTTTGATGTGGGTTATTGTGAAAAATCATTTGGGATAGCCAGAGCACCATTTGTAGTTTGTTGGCTATTTTCACAATGAAATTGTTGAATTAAAACATAGCTCTTAAATGTGAGATTCTACTTCTAGTTAATTATTCACCATAGTAATTTCCAGAGTTAACTTTTCAGGGATGAGATTGTGGTGGGTCCACATATCACAACTAGCAAATCATAGAAAATATATTGATTTGGTAACCGGCTGTTTTAATATTAATATATCCATGTGTGGTCTTCTTTTTTTTCTATAAGTAATTCTGAAATAATTTGAAATAGTGACTTTTTACTGAATAAGTCATTCTTAGAGATAAGAAGTAATTTTGCACGAATCTAGAATCTCTATTAATAAAAAAAAAAGCCAAGAATAAAACATAAATCGAATGAAAGACATAAGAAAGTGTTTTGTTTCATCCTACTCATTTCAGCTGATTAAATTGCCTGTGAATTAGCCCTTCTGCTTAACCAGCTGCTTACTCACCTGAGCCTCCCCACCTTATGGTTAGAAGTGTTAAACCAATGTTAGTATTCTGCTTTGACTTCTATCCTAGTTATTATATATAAAAGACACCGTTTTCTACTCTACTTTTTTTTTTTTTACTACTTACCGATGAGATAAATTAGATCTAGAAATCACAGCTTGTGTAGCTCATCACATATTATTTGTTAAAACTCATTTCTCATATTAAAACGTGTGAGAGTGCAATTCCACAAATGCAAATTGCTTTGGCAAAGTGCCACATGCTAATATGTTGAGTTGAATGTAAGTGCTTTTGACAGCTGTTTCGAGCATAAAAAAAAACAGAGTTGCCATTAATGTTGAGTTTTCAAGTTTATTCTTTTTTTGCCATAGAGCCTGTGTTTTAGTTTATATTTTACATGATATAACACTTTTTGGTTTGTTAAATAAGGTGTAATATAGCCCCCTACAGATATAAGTCACCAGGGAATTCTGTAGGTCATAACTTGACGTAAAATATCTGCAATGTAATTGTAATGATCCTATTATGTTTCATGACTGTGATCCTATGTAAGGGAAAAACATTTTCCCATTATTAAGTAATTGTATACCTTTTGGAGTGCCATGTGAATTTACTTTATTTCTTAATAGATAAAGTAGGAACAAGTAAATTTACTTGGTTGTCATAAGTTATCAAAGTAGTTGAAAACATTGAAAGGTCTCGAACATGCATTTCTCTGTCTGTAGCTAACTCCAGCATCCATATCAAGTGCCATATGTTACAGAGTGGATATATACAAACAAATTAAATGTATAGCACTATATACATGTAGGAACCCATAGGGTTAGAATGCCCATATGGCTTTAAATTCCATACCCTTCCTCCTTTTCCCTAGTTGCTGGGCAAAAG
Organism: Xenopus laevis; assembly: GCF_017654675.1. Classification (NCBI taxonomy): domain Eukaryota; kingdom Metazoa; phylum Chordata; class Amphibia; order Anura; family Pipidae; genus Xenopus; species Xenopus laevis. The sequence goes on from NC_054386.1 coordinate 65,690,313, forward strand.
CCCATGTATCTAGTGTTATACTTTCACCTATCCAGTTATTGGCCAAGAGGTGTAATGAACACTTCCTACCACACTTCAATATAGTGTTTGGAAAGGGGTGGATCTTCCTCTTTGCCTGCTGGTGTCCACATTGATTGGTTGTTCCCATTGAGCCTGGGTGCACCAAGGTCCAGTAATGCCTTTAGCTCTAGAGGGACCAGTACCTCTAGTGTCTGAGTCTGGGACCACAGAACCCCGTGAACGAGGTTAGCTAGAAACAGGTTATATTTGTCATAGACTCTCTAGGAGCATAAGATAGAGAGTACAGATAGTAACAGCAGCTTTGTGCTCCATCAAGGATCTGTAGCATGGAGTAGCTTCCCAAGGCTCCTAGATTGCCTTTAGTGAAGGAACCACAGTGGATAGGGCAGCAGGCTTAGACTTCTTCTCCCCGACCACTCCACTGGGATCCAGACCACTTAAAGGTATATCTGCCTGGTGATGTTCCTTACTGCTTTACTACCATGCCTGTGGGAGTCACATTCCTCAGCTGTATCATCTTTTGCCTGTTTCAGCACTGCAAATAATACTTGCATATACCTCCTGACTGTAAGTAAACCTGTGGTCATTTGTCTAGAACAAATAAACTTGTTACTCCTTTGTTTCACCATAAAAACCTCCTGGTGTCCATTATTCATATTTTTATTGCACATTTGCCTGAAGTTGTAGTTATACCACATCCTACCTGAAATCTTCCACTTAGCGACATGTCACATGTAATTGATTGAAGAATATATGTCATGCAGAGGTACAGGTACCAATACTGGCCTAGCCACACACCAGCAATATACTTTCAAACAAAAATAGAACAACAGTACCTTATTGTGCTTCAAACGGGGTATTCCCAACTTTTAATGCAAGGTGCTTCAGACACTGCACACCCGAATAAAAGTTTCGGACCCAAATGGCCTTTCCTCAGTGTTCAAACTGGCAAGATCCACCAGCAGCCTGACTCCCCTACAATATTTTTCAAGGGCAAACTGCTCCAACCATACCTGTTGAATATAATGTAAAATAATGTTGCCTACAGTATGTAATCATAGTAATTCACTTAAGGCCTCACTGAAAAGTAAAGGAGAGCTAAAAAACATAAAAACAATGCCTAATGTTTATTTATCAATGAATTACAATTGACTGTAGAATAAATGTAGAAAAACAAAAGTTTTGCAATTTTAAATTTGCTAGTACAATATTTTCTTCTAATTCTTTACCCCTCTAATTTCCGAAGGAATTTTTCATTACAAAATTACCTCTGGAAGTGAAACACACTCCAGAGGAAAGTAATATGGGTACAAATAAGCTGTGTGTGCCAGTGCCATGTTATTGAGGCCAATACACATATACTTTGCAATCTGTCTGTGCTTTCAAGCAGAAAATCCATTAGCATCCTTCTGGTAGGGTAGAAAAATAGGCATATTAAAGTCATGGCATCTCAATTGTTGTTAGAACTATCTGGATAACAGGTCAAAAATCAAACTGCATCTTTTAGCATAAGCAATAAAGACATTGTTACTGGTGTCAGGCAGTTTGGGGTTTATACTTCTAGAGGTCGATGTAAAACACAGAAACTAATGAGTAAGTATGGGAGTTTAAATGATTAATGTGTTACAGCAGAAGCTAAAGGCATACAGTATCTGCAATTTATTGGCTTGTTTTGTGCATTGATACATGGGTGGTATGCCTAAATCTTTTTTTAGTGACTGTTTATTTTGGTTCACAATTACCTAGTTATTTACAACCAGCTGCCCACAAATTAAAGCAAATGATTAATCCTATTTATTATGCTAAAGCGTCACTGTAAGCCTTGTATTTTTAATGAATAGTTGGTAGGCAAAATAAGCAGTACATTTGTCTTCATTGCTTGCAGAAATTGGCAGGGTGACACAAGTAGAATGGTGTGTATTCATCTAGCATTCCAAAACCCAAGGCTACTTTTTAGTGCCCATTGTTATCCTGTTGGGTTTACTGTCTATTACAAAAAATGTTTTGAATCTACACCCCCCCTCCTCCCAGTAGTCCTCGCTTCAGGAAATCCTCCCAGCAGAACAGTTAACAAACATGCTTTGTAACAGAGCACACAGGGCAAGATGAAGTATTCTTTGTCCAACATTGTTTGTTGCATTCTGACTTAGGGAAAATAAAATTGAATATCAAAGTGGAAGAGATGGGCCCTTTCATACTCACTTTTAATTGGACCAATGATTGTTTGAATTCATATTTTAAAGATATACTTTACATACAATTTTGCTGAAAATTTTATTTTGAGAGACAAGAAGAAAATTAACAAGCTTTTCAGCTATAAATGTTTTTTGTTACATTTACATGCTATTCTACTGGAAAAAAACAAACAATAAAGACAAATATGTCTACTCTAATTAGACTATTTAAACATTTAAAAAGCAAGATTAAACAAATGGATTGGTGTCTGCCTTTCTTATTTTTGTAGGTGGGGGGAGGAAATGCATATAAAAAGAAGAGGATGGAATAAGTAAAGAGAAAAGCTTTTGTTGGATATGTTCTAATCATGAGGGGGGCAATTTTGTGGGGCTTATAAGTCAGGTTCAAGCAAGAACATATTACAGATATGGGTTCCTTTATCCAGAAATCTATTATATAAAACATATTATACAAAAATTTACAGGAAAGCCATCTCCCATTGACTCAATTTTAATCAAAACATTTAAATGTTTCTTTTTTCTCTTTAATAATAAAACAAAACATTGTACATGTATGGGATCTGTTATCCAGAAAGCTTGAATTATGGGAAGATCATTTCCCATAGACTCCATTTTAAGCCAAAAAAAATATAATTCATGTTAATTAATGTTATATTAAAACAGTGTACTTGATCACAAGGAATATATAATTACCCCTTATTTAAGGCTAAATAATCCTATTACATAGTAACAAAGTAACATAGTAAGTAAGGTTGAAAAAAGACACATGTCCATCTTTTTTTTTTTTTTTTTAACTAACTATCTGCCAGTTGATCCAGAGGAAGGCAAAAAAACCCATCTGAAGCCTCTCCAATTTGCCTTAGAGGGGGAAAAATTCCTTCCTGACTCCAAAATGGCAATCGGACTAGTCCCTGGATCAACTTGGGCTATGAGCTATTTCCCATAACCCTGTATTCCCTCACTTGCTAAAAAGCTATCCAACCCCTTCTTAAAGTTATCTAATGTATCAGCCTGTACAACTGATTCAGGGAGAGAATTCCACATCTTCACAGCTCTCACTGTAAAAAACCCCTTCCGAATATTTAACCTCTTTTCTTCTAATCGGAATGGGTTTCTTCTAATCGGAATGGGGGTTTATATAAAAGCCAACATAATCCTTAAATACTTAGGACCTGTTTTTTTTTCAGATATGAGGGATATATCTGTAATTTAGAGCATGATCCTTTAAATTGGGCCATGTATATGGATTTATGCTGGTAAAGTTAAGTTACAAGTTCTGCCCATATTCTTCCGATAGTCTGTACTGCCCCTGTTCTGGAGATTTCTGGATAAAACATATCATTATTATACTGTAAATGCCATAACTGTATATAAAGTTAGGAAGTTATAAAGACTGTAAACTATACAAATGTAATGTTACAATGCATAGGGTAGATGTTTGGTCAAGCAATTAAAGCAAAATTAAAGACCAACGCAGTAAATATCTAATGTCATATAGATAGAAATCTGTAATAGGTGTTAGACAAGGAAAGCTTAGACTTCCATTTAGGAGGTATCCCTAGCGGTAAGATAGCAGTGTGTTTTAAGGAATTAATGGGCCTTGTGTAGGTGTTAATGTGCTCATTATAAGTGATTAAAATGAAACAATTATTATCACTCTGGATTACTGTAATACAACATCAATTTGGCATATAATAGACAACCAATGTCATTCTAAAAGCTCAATCATTACACGCATATGAAACACATTCTCTGTGGCTCAGTAGCAATGTGAATGGGAGAAATTAATCACTGCAAATTGCAATACTAACCTAACATCAAAATGTCTTCTAGTGCTTTTAGACAAAGGGACAAAGCCCATTTTTGGGTTGTGTGTGTGTATATATATATATATATATATATATATATATACAGTATATATATATATATATATATATATAGTGGTGCACTCGTAATGCAGGCAACTCCCTGGGTGCAGGTTATAACATAGCTTAATTAATCAAAAAAATAAAACCGCACTTCAAGGACTTGAGATAGTGAAATAAGTGAAAAAACTTTTATTTCAACGTTTCGGCACACCAACTCGGGCCGTCTTCAGTTCCTGAAGTCCTTGGAGTGTGGGGTTTTTTTTTGATTAATTTATATATATATATATTTATATATATATATATATATATATATATATATATATATATATATATATATATACATAGACATCCAAAGAAAAGGACGGCACTCCAATACTAGGAATAAAATTTATTCCAAACACATACAAGGATCCAACGCCCTACGCGTTTCGGGAATCACTCCCTTAATCATAGGCATGCATCTTGGACCAAACAGACAGATTATATACACAACTTCAATAGTGACCCCTACTGGGCCCAATGTAGTAATACAAGTTAAAAACATATGTGCTTTATTAATCATTAAAACCAGTCTGCTGAAGGTCAAAACCTCGTTTTCCATATTAAAAAAACTGACAATCCTTCTACGAATGTGTGAAAATATATAAAGTTAATTATCTGCTCTGGAGAATGGGTAACTGGTAATAAATACTTGATGACTTATCGTCCGCAAGGCAAAGGTAAACCTTTTCTGGTAAAAGTAGGTTTCAGGGTATATATCTGTAACATAATACATATGGGTGTAGAGAAACATTATAATCAAGAAGTAATAAACAAGTGGTAAATGAGGAAAGTATAAAGAAAAATATGAAGAAATAGGACATGAGTTAAAGGTAGAAGGGGTGGAGAGGGATATATATTTTTTTATATATATATATATCCTGGAAGAAGTAGGAGCACACCGGTGGTTTGAAAAAATTAAAAAATATAAATGTTATTAATCCATTTAAAAGAAAGACAGGTCAACGTTTCAGTCTCCACCTAAGATCATTGCCAAGACGTTGACCTGTCTTTCTTTTGAATGGATTAATAAAATTTATTTTTTGAAATTTTTTAAACAACCGATATGCTCCTACTTCTTCCAGGATATATGAATGAGCAAACTAAGGAAGTACCCGGTCATTTAAAATGGTGAACAGTGTGCTACATATATATGTTTTCATGGTTTTCCAAAAGATAAGGCACATTTCAGTTTTAAACACAACATGTTCATATGCTCTTGACCAGAACAGTCTAGTCCACTGGCAGTCTGAATACCTAATTAACCTAACTCACTCCTAGCACCACCACTTTATCACAGACGTTAACACATTCAAGACATGCAGCAATCAAGACATAGTACATTATGATCTATGATTTTTTTTTTTATTTATGATGAGTGTGTTTGAGATTTAACATAATTTAATGAAAATAAAACTCTGATTGCAATCAAATCAGGCATCTGCCATTTTGAATTTAATTCATATTTATTTAATGCAGAGGAGTTTTATTTCAGAAGAAAGTAAATTAAATGAGGTTGAATGGTTGAGTGGATTGTGGCCTTAATTTCAAATATGGTGTATTTTAATTTTGCTTTTATTTTCCATTACATTTGAGATTAACAAGCAAGTTATCAGAGAGTCATAGTTTCTATCCTAATAGTATCAGTGACATGACAAGAATATTGAGATTTGACATTGAGATCAAGAGCCAAACTCATTTACCTCAGAATAGCTGTCAGGTCTTATTGTGTCTTAATAATGAAAATACAGTATCAATCAAATCTTTCACTATTTCATTATTAAAATTCTATTGATTCGCAAGATGGTAAACATAAAGAGGCCAAACCAATTGACTGTTCTTTGAGTAGAAACTATGTAATTAACTGCAATTTAAAAATAATTGTATTTTTAAGAATTTTATTAGAAAATATGCTATGTTTCTAAGCATTGCTTAGTTTCTTGCTCGCACATTCCCTTCTATTGCCCTTGGTCATATTCAAATCAAATCCTGATATGAGCAGTTACCCAAAACTGGCAGCTACTTATAATACAATATACAGTAAGACTCCATCTGCTTGAAGATTAAAAGCTGTTCCTGGTGTACAGTATATCTGTGTTCCCTGTTAGTGGAGCCCAATTAGTGCCCCAAAATAATTTCCATTATAGACGCAATATTTAATATTTTCGTTTTTCTTTCACTCAGTTACAAACTGGATATTTAGTCTGCTGTCCTTTAGTGTGGATTTGTCTAGGGTTATGTGTCTAAATCTGATTTCACTGTACTATTGGGCTCTCTGGGATTGTATCCTGATTTAAATGTAAAGATGGGCTTTTGGGGTAATGAGAGCAAGGCTAATTTCACTCTTCTAGGAGATTGTGCCCAAAGCTGATTTCTTTCTGTTGTTCTCTATGGAGTAATATGCCTAAGGGTGATTTCACTTTAGTATTGGAGGGTTTAATGTGCATGTAGTTGATTTCACTATATTGTTGGTCTCTCTGAAGATAATTGCTGTATTTCTTGTTTCTGAACTTCAGTTTTAAAATCTGGTGACCATATTATGGTGACTTACTACAACCCTTTGATGTACCCAAAATGTTCAAGGCCATAGGCTAGGTTAATTTTGAGACTACAATGCAAGATGAAGATTCAGGGTTTCAAAGAAAGAATCATTGACACCCAGTATAATTTCAAGCAATTATATGCCGGTGTTTTATTTACAGCATGGTTTTCCAAAAGATAAGGCACATTTCAGTTTTACACACAACATGTTTTTTTGCACTTGACCAGAACAGACTGGTCCGCTGGCAGTCTGAATACCTAATAAACCTAACTCACTCCTAGCACCACCACTTTATCACAGGTGTCACACCTGTGATAAAGGAACACATTCAAGACATGCAGCAATCAAGACATGATACATTATGATCTATGACTTTTTTATATATGATGAGTGTTTTGAGATTTAATATCATTTAATGTATCTCTGATTGCAATCAAATCAGGAATCTGCCATTTTGAATTTAATTCATATTTATTTAATGCATATGATGAGTAATATTTCAGAAGAAAGTAAATTAAATGAGGTTGAATGGTTGAGTGGATTGTGGACTTAATTTCAACGGGGTTAATCACCAGCTAGTGCACTAGAGCATGGGTTACACGTGACTCTAACACTTCAGGCTAGGGCCTTCGCTAAATGGAAGCTCAAAGGTGTGGTGTAGTGCGACTACAACTCCCACAGGCTACTGTGTAATAAAACAGAATGGGCGCAAGGAGGTTCTTGCAGTCAAACAGAATCAAATTTTATTTATCAGAGACAAATGATCCACAGGGTTGTACTTACAAAGCCACAGAGGCCCCACAGACAAGCATGACATGGTTACAACATGTCCCTCAGAGATAGCACATTAGAACTCCCTAAGGCGATAGCATCACACTGGTCCCCCTAGGGCACATGACTTTACTGGGCCTTGTTGTGCCCAGGTTCCCTGGAACATCCAGCTGGGTCAGCAACCAGAAGCCAAAGAAGAAGAAGATCCACCCCTTCACACTCACAATACCAAAGTGTGACAGGATGTGGTCACAGTGCCTCCTGGCCAATTACTTGGATATGCAAGCTACATGGGCATCTGCCCAGCAACTAGGGAGATCAGGAAGTGTAGGGAATTAAAGCCTTAGGGACATATTAAACCTATGGGTCCCTACATATACAATAACACTTTTATATCTATTTGTGTACATAGAACATTTTGCCATTTTGCTTCTATCATCCAGACGTATAGACACACCATCTTAGTCTAATTCTGTCTTTAGAGAAAAATGCCCCAACTGAGGCAGAGAATATGGCAGCTTCACTGTTAATGTGAAAAGAATGAATGTTCTGTCTACACAATAAGTTTTGTTTTTATATAGATAAAGCAATCAATATTCTGTTACACATATATCAATGGCAAATAATGGCACCTCCTTTATGAGCAACACTTACACGGTGATACCAAGGGTGGTGTCCCAGTTGTGCAATGAATTGCACAGGAAAGAGTGTCAGAATAAAAAGAACTAGTGGATGATTCTTGTGTTAAAAAAAATAAAGATAAAAGGAAATTAATGCCCCGTGTAATAAGATGTATTTTTGCCTTGCTGTTATTGTTTCATTTATCATTTTTATTTGAGGACATGTTACTATGTGCTTTATCATTAGTCTTAGATTATTAGAAGGGGTTATTGATTTCAATTTACGTCACAAAGCAGGAATTCTGTGATTGATATTTTGTTCTTATGACTAGGATAATACCTTGAGATTCGTTAGTATGATAAAGAAGGAAGAAACAAGTTGTCTAATTTCAGACAACTATGTGTAATTCCATGACTACTAAAGCAAATAAAGTTCTATTTTGCATAAAAAAGGGCATTAACTCAAGGGATGAAAACATAATTATGCCTCTTTATAGGTCCCTGGTAAGGCCTCATCTGGAGTATGCAGTGCAGTTTTGGACTGCAGTCCTTAAGAGGGATATAAATGAGCTGGAGAGAGTGCAGAGACGTGCAACTAAATTGGTTGGAGGGATGGAGGACTTAAATTATGAGGGTAGACTGTCAAGGTTGGGGTTGTTTTCTCTGGAAAAAAGGCGCTTGCGAGGGGACATGATTACACTTTACAAGTACATTAGAGGACATTATAGACAAATAGCAGGGGACCTTTTTACCCATAAAGAGGATCACCGTACCGTAGACTAAAGGAAAACAACTTTTATTTGAAGCAGTGCAGGTGGTTCTTCACAGTCAGGACAGTGAGGTTGTGGAATGCACTGCCGGGTGATGTTGCGAAGGCCGATTCTGTTTATGCTTTTTAGAGGGCTTGGATGATTTCTTGGACAAGCATAATATCCAAGGCTGTTGTGAAACTATAATCTATAGTTAGTATAGATATGAGTATATATAGTTTATGTGAGTGTATGGAGGGGTCAGTGTGGGTGTGTGTATGTATGGATTTTTTCTTTGATCCTGAGCACAAAAAATATATTCCTCACTTTTAAAACTGTTGTTCAGAGTTTATATTTTTCTGGGCAGAGAGGTGTGTTGCCCAGAATAAGTACCACATTTTTGGACTTTTGTTAGAAAACAACAACCAATAGCAACCAATCACCAGGTAGCATTTACTGGTTACCTGTTTAAAAACAATCATCTTTTTGGTTGTTAGGGGTTACTGCATTTTATTATATATGGGGGTGTTTAACATTATGCTTTGTGTGCATTTGTTGTGTTTGCTGGCATCAAAAGATTATCAGTGAAATTGTATTTTGGGGGTACTATGAGTTTTATAATTAGGCTTAATTACTGACAAAAAAATCAGTAAGGATGGTGTTTATTGGAGCTCTTTACTTAAGGCACTGGCATCTAAACACACTCCTTTAACTTGCTTGTAATGCAATTGCATCTGTCCAGTCTGTCTAAATTTTGGGCCAGTGAGCTAATTGATTCAGCAGAACCCTGGAATTACTCTCACCCTAATTTCAAGGTTCCCTTTCCCTAAACTTTAATTGTAAGGCCTAGCACCAGAAATTACTCAATCCCCACTCCAATAATTTTGATTGTTATTGAGTCTGTTTTGTAACTCTTGCAGCAAGGCAAACATTTGCATGCATCCCCGATAGACCCCTGGAATTGTGAGCAAACTGACTGCATTATGGGAAAAACATGAACAAATAAGTCAGCATCTGCACTTTGCACTATGGCTATGGTGTTCATAAACGACGCCTTAAGAGTTTATGCACAGAAACATCAATAAAATGTTTTTTTTCAGCATTTTGATGGAACGTAATTAAAGTTTCCTTAAAACTTTGTGCAAAATGAATCTAAAAGTGCAGCCTTTGTTTTTTCAGTTATTTCACCACTGTGAACAAAACACAGACAATGCTTGGGAAAGATCATCTTGCCATGTCCGTAGTGTTTTACTGCTGCATTTTTGAAACGTTGGGGGTCTTTTATAAAGTTTGTGCATCGCATATTTATTCGCAAATGGTTGTATTGGCCATGTTTTTTCCTGAATGCTAAAATATTGCACAACTGTGCCTATCTTTCCGTTTTTGGAGAATTTGCATAGCACAAAAATATTTCCAAATGGTTCACAAATTAGTCAGGTGTTTGTGTGAGTACAGGCACTGCGTGTGGTTGTTGTGCATGATAATTAAATTTGCATCTTGCGAAAACTGTTCTGTGAAAATTGTCTCCACCACCAAAGTTGTGGCGGAATTCAAACGAAGAGTGTGTGCATACATATTTTCAATCTGTAGTTTTTGCTATATTTATATAAGCTCTTCTGTTCTGCAATTCTGTTTGCACATATAGTACACCACTCTTATTCAGCTTTATAAATATAACCATGTGCAGGGCAAATATGTTCACTGTGTAAAGCACTGTGCAAACTTAATAAATGAGCCACATTGTTTGTAACATCTGTGTATTATAATACTGCCGTGTATGAAGAAGGCAAAAGTCCTTCGGGTTCAGTTTTTTAAAAGTCCCCTCAGTGCTATTGCTTTGGCTGCACAAATGCTTACCATATAAAGAAACATAATTAGCAGTTTGAAAGAGCATGAACAGAGTACACCGGCTAGATTTTAACAAGACAGAAGAGAAGAGAAAAACAATATGATTAGGGGGGAATTTCTAGAATATGAGGTCATACACAATTGGTTTAAAGAATTACAGTCCTTATTTTATTTAGTCTTTGGTTCTCTGAATGATCTGTTGTTGTTGGTGTTACTTCGCATGCTTTGCATATTAGGGTAGGTTTGCCCTTATGTAGTACATTGAATCATTGAAGGGCTCATGAAAGTCCAATGAAACATTTTCAACAGTTGCTGCCACCAAGGGGCTTTATGGTTGAAGCCAAGTAATTGAATAAAGCAAAGAAGTATATAAATGGAACATGGAGGAGCACTCACCAAACAAAAACACAGCATGCCTGGGTGCAGGTAAACTGTGTATAAAATAGCAGAAAAAATACCACACTCAACAGGTTCAGTTAGAATAACTGATTTTAATAGAAAAACAAAAGAAAGTCCAACGTTTCACAAAAAAGACCAGCAACAGCGATATATCTTGTGAAAGTGTATTCAAACTTGCATGAACTTTGATTCACAAGATATCTCGGTGTTGCTGGTCTTTTAAGTGAAATATATATATTAGAAAAAAACGGACTTTGTATTTACTTTATTCACTCAACAGGGAGATTGTCTTTGCACTGCATCAAAAATATATAAATCTCTCACACGTGAGAATGTATTCTTCATAACTATCCCACGGCCTCTCCCAGAAATTGGAGCACCCTGTCCTGAAACCACCTGGATGTGCTCCTACTACCACTAGAACCATTATCACCATCATTGTCTTCTGATCCTTGTCTACTACCACTTTCTTATCTATTTGATTGGCCAGTGCTTGCCTGTTTGCCTAGATCTGGAACAGATCTTAGCCCTATTATCCTCCAAGACCTTCTATGGAATCTTCCATCTGGACTTGTTAGGATTTGGCCCATACACTGTGCAGACATTCCCATCCAAGATGCCAGCTACTTGGTTGTGCCATTCTGTGTAGAAAACCTATATATGGAAATATTTTTTAAGTAAAGTGGTTCATAGACTGCAATTTCTTATAACTTTTGGGAAAATTATATAGCCTGCCCTTTTATCCATCTGAAAGAATCACAGGAGGCACCATTTGGTTTCCAGGCTGTTAGCATTTTAATTGCTTTAGAATTAAAACTCATTTATTCATTACATGTAACATATTTAATATGATGTAATATACAGTATAATGCTTAAGTTCCACAGCCAAAGATGATTATTTAGCTGTTATTTCAAAAAGTATAGTGGGCTTTTCAATCACATATAGAAGTACTCATAATATGTTTACTAAAAAAAAGTGTAGTTTTTTTTTTATATTGCACTTACCATAGATATTAAGCTATAAATATAAAACCTGCCATCAGTTTTAGAAATCATTACATGGGAAATGTAATATAATAGGCAAAAGTAACAAAATTGCTGTTTTCTGCTAAAAGCAATTTGAATTTTGTCTGGTACAAAAAAAAAATACCCATCTGAATCTGAGGAGGATCATTATAGCCCAAGACATTTCGTTTGAATAGGAGTTCATAATATAACCAGACAATGTGTACTGGAAGGAAAGAAAAGATTGCACTGCAATTTGTACTCATAGTTCTGCCTGTCAATTTTACAAGGATAGAAAGTTTAAATCTCTTTACTGCTGAAAACGTGTCTTCACATTTACTGAAAATCTATCTCTGGTTCCTGCAACTGGAAGCAAAACATTTTATCCAAAAAGATCACAGGCCAATGGACATATGTTTTTTCAAGATCTGCATTTTAGCATATTTTTTGACTTTTTGATAATCACTATATATATATATATATATATATATATATATATATATATATATATATATATATATATATATATATATATATATATATATATATATATATATATATATATATATATATATATATATATACACTTTATTATAATATCTATATGCAAGTCAACTTTTACAAAGAAGCAAAGACAAATACAAAGCATGATTGTATATTTAGAGGGTGGCAAAATATATTTCTTCTCCCAGTGGAAGAGATGAACCTGCTTAAAAATGTATAGCAACTCACTGGTAGCAACATACTGGCTAATGTGTTCTGAATGTAAATAAGAAAAACAACTGGAAAGCCACAATTTATTTCCTGAACTTGGCAAACAATTAATATTTTTAGATCTCAGTATAATATTTATACCAAGTCAATAGCTCTTGTACTATTGTATAGGATACCTTTTAGCTATAGCAGTTCCAATCATGACCAAGAGGTCTGTCTGTAGGGAAATCTACTCTTTTCAGGAGCATTTATCACAAAATAAGCATTTAAAATTGGAAGGAAATGATTCCTTACTCACAAGGTAGGTTAACATTTTGGAGAAGATTTTACATTTTTCAGCAGGTACCAACATGTTTATCATTATTAAATGGCCTAAAGCAGTGATCCCCAACCAGTGGCATGCAAGCAACATGCTGCTCACCAACCCATCATTTGTGCTCCCATTGGAAGCAGGTGCTTATTTTTGAATTCCTGGCTTGGAGGTAAGCTTTGGTTACATAAAACCAGATGCACTGGCAAACAGAGCCTCGTGTAGGCTGTCAGTCCACATAGGGGCTACCAATAGCCAATCACAACCCTTATTTGGCATCCCCAGGGAATTCTTTTGTTATTACAATTGAATGTAGCTCACAGGTAAAAAAAAAAGGTAAGGGACTGCTGGAAAAGGGTTTTTACCTAATCTGCATTATGCAGCTGATATCCAGGGGGTATAGGGATGCAGGGAATATTATCCAGTAAAATACCTCAATTTTTTGGCATTGTTAACACTCTTATTTAATTTAAAATATTCCATATTTTATCCCTAATAAAGGTCATATCAACTATCTCCAAAGTAACAAATATTGGCATTAGCCCCAAATACCGTATCTGACATTTTAAAAACATCATTCTAATGGTCATAAAATATGCAATCCATAAATTGCAACCTAAATCCCAACAGTGTTTTGAAACATATAATAACAGAGCAGCAAACAAAAATATTTCAAGGACACTAGCAGTTAATAGAAGGCTCAAAGTCAGGAAGTGTAGTAGAAAGATGTGGAAGATTGCCAACAGGTAGAGTAAAGTTAAAAGCTATATGCATGTACAATAAGCCTACGCCTCTTCTCTTATTATTATTAGAGGGTCTTAGTTCAACCAAAAAATAACAATTTCTTCAAAGTAAAGACAAATGAAGGCCTAAATGCCAAGGAATGTGTAAAATGTGTCTTGCATGCATCTGGGAAGTTGTGCATTCATTTTTCTTTACTTTTTGAACATCTAGACATTGTACTCTGTTTAAAATGCACCACTTTCACTTGCCGTTGTAAATAACTACCCACTAATTGTCTAAATGGTTGAGTCCTACTTGTGATTTGCTTAAGAAATTAATGATTAGGAGGGGTATTAGCAGTGCTTAGTGGTGCTGCTGAGATGCACGGAGCACTAGAAAATATACAGATAATGTATATGCTGAAGCTAGTTCCCCCTGGATTCCCCAGATAAATATTTTATAAATATGCCCCTTGGTTTCCTATGTGCTTTTCTTCAGCTTTGGAAAATGTATTTTACATTCAGCTCATTGTGTGTGTCAGAAATCCAGACTATAAACCACTTTGCAAAGAAAAATAATAAAAGGAAATAAGCTCCTTATTTGTGTGAGGGAGAAACATTTACTTGTCATTTCTTTGGTAAATCCTGCATTTTTAGTAAATGGCATGCCAGAAGATATTTATCAAAGCAAGAAAGCAATAAAGGATTCTCTATAATATTTTTTCTTTTTTTTGGATATTTTCAAACCCAGAGATCTAATCATATTAAATATGTACATTTTTTTTTTGGTTGGAGTCTGCTTCATGTATCTTTCTGATGAATCTTAAAAGTACATAAGGTCTGTAGGGCAGCGTTTCTAAAGTGCAAATGAGGCACACAGCAAAATATTGTCTGTGAGGCTTTCCAATTTATTTATATTCCTACAGAGCATATTCCTTTCCCTTTCTGTGATAATAAATAGCTAGAACTCCCAATCTTTTTACACGAAGGGATGTCAGACATCGTTAATCATATTCATAATCTGACACGCCGAATCCTAGTTGTCTGATCACTGTTTTTATTGGATTTATTAGTACTTGTCATGTATGAAGGTTGATAAGATTTTCAAAGTAAATTGAAGTGTTAACAGTTATTAGCTCTTGATTGCTCAGCATGCAAGCAAGGGGATTATGTGCTTTTTTTTTAGTTCCTATAGACTAATACACACCAATATAAGAAAAAAAGGCCTATTTATAAAATTGTAAGCAGAGGCAAAATCTAGTTTTCATTGCTGCCCTGGTATGTTGTGTAATGACTTGTGTAAAGGCTTCATACGTTTATCGATGTATGATCACAAAATGGTTGTCATACAGGGCAAATCCCACAAGTATTGGGGTATTAGCTGGCACACTCCCAACTCCTAGCAAATCAAGCAGTTTGTCCCATGCAACTCATTTTAATTGATTCCATCATCTGTTAATTGTTGATTTTCCAACATGCCCAAATGGAAGTTTGTTTTGTACTTACACTAACAACATTTCTCAAGTATTAGATCTTCTATAAAAGAATGTATGTAAAAAGTGCAGC
The DNA here is from genome assembly GCF_017654675.1 of Xenopus laevis. NCBI lineage: Eukaryota > Metazoa > Chordata > Amphibia > Anura > Pipidae > Xenopus > Xenopus laevis. The sequence continues at coordinate 65,705,682 of NC_054386.1, forward strand.
AAACTCAACAGTGCCTATTCACTTAAACAGGTGCTAAATTGCATAAACTTTACCCATGATTACCCATAGCAATCAGATATTTGCTTCCATTATCTAACAGCAGCCTGATGAATCCTATTGCACCTATTTGAATTTCTTTTTCCCATTTTTATGCCGTCTCTAATGGCATAAAATAAAAAAGGTTTTGGCACTAGGGTAAAAACAACAGGCTAATGCTTCACGGGTGTCTCCTCCAAACTTTGATCCATTTTATTTCCTTTGAGACAGATGTCAGATTAAAAAAATCATAGAACCCTTTGTTATGTGTGTTTACCTGGATATATCAAATGTTGGAAAAATAGGTTTCGACCTGTAATTCTTATGTTGAGCATTCACTTATGCTTAACCATAAAACCAGTGAAGAAAAGTAAGACTTGGGTGCTCTTGTGTATATAAGACACTCCCTGTAAGATGATTTTGGAGGCTGTTTCATTAAAAGTTGCATTAAACATGTGTCAGGCATTGCCTTTATACTGCCTGCACTAATTGCTTCCTATTCAGTATCCCTGAATAATGACAGTAGTCATTCTGACTAATTGGGATCACTGATAACATTAAGTAGCTGTGCACCTGAAAAATCTAGTAGTTAATTGTGCTTACTTGATACTAACAGGGACCGATATATTCACAGCAATGTGGCACTATAGACATATGAAGTGCCTTGTGAGAAAATAATCTACATAGGAGGCACAATAAAAGACTAGACAGAGCCGTGTCACTAGTAAGAGCTGTTCTATTATTCTGCAATGCAAGTTATCTGAACACCAGCTTGTAGTGCACTGTAGTACTTTCCAAATTAAGCTACCAACGGGGTTGAAGCCTGTATTCCTTTCAACATCAAAACAGAAAAGCATTGAAACAGTAAATACCATTTTTTCAAAATAGATCAAATAAACAGAATGGCATTTTTGTTTAGCAGGGGTAGACACTTGTCACAAATTAGGCTTTAGTGATAAAGCAAAGTTATGCTAACATTTGCAAAATAATTTTATCTGAATGCCAAAGAATCTGATATATTAATTTTACATGGGGTGGTTAAGGAATTAGGAAACACATGAAGCGCCGTTCTTAGGCTTTTGTCATCTGTTGTCATCATCCATACATTTAGCAGTCCTCTGATATTTATTTATCATGGCCAAGATTTAGGAAAAACCACAAATGCCACAAGAGGCAAGTTTTTATGAGAAAAAACTATATAAAATTGAGATTTGAAAAAATCCCCAACAGTGCCTGCCTATGTTGTTATATTCACCTTCTTTATTGGTTGACTCTAGAGGGTGGCAAATGTATGCTTTCATTGGATGGTCAAGATAAGATTTTCTAATCAATTAGCTATGTTCATTTATTTTGAATGGATAGCATGTTTGAATGAAAAGGGTTTTTTCACAGGGGGCTTTGGGGGTCAGAGCAGTTGGGGCTTTGTAATCATATGCAATCAGGCTTACCAGATGCCAGTCAGGCAAGAGCGCAAGTTGTACTTCTTATAGGAGTCCATCAACACCCTAAAGAGAAGAAGGTGTACAAAAAAAGTGTACACTGTGTATGTCCTCTCTTCTCCAATATTAATTAGCACACTTCTCATCAGAAGTTTTGCTATGGATTAGACATGGAGTTTTATATAAAAAGGCTCCTGTTTTGTTTTTGTTTTTTTAGTTCCAGCAGTTGAACTAGTCAGGTGCTATTGGCCAACATACCTTCTTTCCTTTGCCCTTTCAAGAAAGTCTAGTTTTATACTAGCATTGTTTTTACCAAAAATTATTTTTCCCAAAATTTTCAGAGAAATGATTTAGGAAAAAAAAATGAAATTGGCAGGCAAGTTTTGATCGCTATGTTATAGTTTCAAAATGTATCTTTCACTGTCAGGGTTATGTCCACTGATCATATAGCAACTATCAGATAGCACTCCCATTGTGTATTCCTTTTTGGAGTGTGAAACCTGTATATTAACAGCTTATGTCTATATATTACACATGTATTATTAGATATTATTTAAACACTGCTTATTTAAATAAAAGTAGCTCCGAATTATTGAAAGCTTGTCTCCCATACAGTTTATTCAAGTAATCCACATCTTTAAAAATGATTGCTTTTTTTCTGTAATAATAAAACAGTACCATACTTGATCCAAACTAAAATAAAATTAATTTTTATTGGAAGCAATAACCAGTCCATTGGGTTTATTTAATGTTTACATGATTTTCTAGCAGGTAGGTAGAAAGTTCCAAATTACAGAAAGATTCATTATAATATATCGGAATTTACTATTACTTTGTATAATTGTTTTTGTTGTTATTTAAAGATCCGCAGTATCATAAAAGAGAAAATGCATTTTCAGTTAAAAGAGCGAGAAGAAGGATGGGCTTCGCATACTGCAATACTGGCTGTGGAAAGGAGGCAGGTGCTTTAGGAGTCCCAAATGAGCGATGTACAAGCTTGTACAAAATGCCTTGGAATCATCTCTGTTTGTTATTCATACCGAGTTTAAACCATCTGAATTTCACTGTTCCCAGAATTCACATGGTGTTCAATGGTCCCTAATTAGCAGCACCTGTGCTTACCTCAATTACAGTATGAGTATGAACAACAGAAAGAAAGGTGTCAAGATTTCCCAATAATAAACTTCGTTACATTGGCTGTTATTAGATTTTTAGAGGCTTAAAAAAATTTATTTTGCAACTTGCTCATAAATTAACAGAGATCTTGGCAATTTCACAAAAGGAACAGCTACAGCAGGAATTATAGAACAGCCAAATAACACCACAGCAGTCTAGGCTAAATTGCAGTCAAAATGCCTGGCAACTTAATCTTTTTGATTATTTCCATAATTGAATTTCTGTTAAGTATTTTGTGGAATTTAACAGCCAAAGTCTGTTTATTTATCAAGCAATACTATGGTGGCAGTAAAGGAGCTATTTTGTCAATAAGCTTCTCTTACTGCTTAATATTACGTAAAAGACGCATCGGTAACTGCTTTGATATATATAAGCAATAAGAGTTACCCAAACCTAGTCAATTACTCGGTGCTTGGTGGTACTCCATATTGATATCTGCAAACAGTGCTTTACTGGAACAGTGAATTATCTAGCATTTTATCTAGTTTGCTTTCAGTAATGTAACAGATCGATCAATTGCTATTAGGCTGATAGCAGACAGCTTGCTTTTCATCTCTCTGGAAAGTACCTAGAATTACTGTCCTGCTGCTCCAGAGCATTTTTGGACTGAAATCTACCTGTACTGACATGAAGCATTCCTGGAAACAAAATATGGAAACAAAAAATGCCAAAATTGCATTAGAAACTGTTTCATAGCTGCTTTGTTTATTGCCTTTCAGCTGATAAATCAGAGTTTTTCTAAACTTCTGTACATTTCTGTGCACATTACTGCATTAAATTAGTAGAAGCCAATCTAGGCTCTGTCAGTTAGCAGGGTAAAGCACAGATATTCATTCCAAACTTTATGTCTTAATATTTATTAAGATTTTGCATTTTCTTATATTTATGTAGTACTGATGAAGTGCACAATTTCTCATCTACTTTATTTTTTTTTTCTAATTTATCTACATGCTTGAAAATTAATATCAGTAATTTGATTTTCGGCTTTTTAAGGAATTTGTCACTATGCAAAAGCAGATTTTTATTAAATAGATCCAAAATTATGGAATTATAATGGCATCTTGCATCTTCACACTAACTTAAGCCTAACTAAATTTCATGCAAGCACTGGGGCACAATCTACACAATTTACCCCCACACTGACTCAAAAACAATGGTACAAAAAACTTACTGTTAATTATGTTGTGCACTGGAAGATGCTAGTTTGCATTGCCTACTGTGAATGGATATTAGAAAAACACATTGCACTGTGGGTAAAAAAATAATAATTTGCATGTGTTTAGGCACTTAGCAGTTTGTGTTAGTTTAATGAACCCTCCAGTGTTAATGTAATGCAAATGAACTATGGTTTTGTGTTATAATAAATAGTGAAAGAAGAAAGATAAACACATGCCCTTGTAAAAATGCATCTGTATTCTATGCAGCTAATCTGTTCAGGTTTCATATATGATTTAGGATACTGTAATGTACACTCTTATTAATGGCTAGAAAAAAAGTTCATTATAGTTTGGTATGCATTTCCTATGAAACAAACGCAGTCTCGGGATGCATTTGAGTCATCATCAATGAAACATGAAGCATGAGAGTTTTATATTTTTGCTTAAGGAGGTTGGATTAGAAAATTCAAGAAAATGATAGAGGACATGTTGCTTTTTCACACAGTGAATAAACTCTATGGGGTATATTTATCAAAGAGTGAAGTTAACAGTGAAGTTCCGCTACTAGACTAAAATTCCGCCACTGTCCATTAATTTCATGGGATTTTTTATAGGCGTATTTATCAAAGGGTGAACTTTCACTTTCACCCATTGATAAATACGCCTTTCAGAATCCCATAGAAATAAATTGAGAGCTGCGGAATTTCACTCTAGTGGCGGAACTTTGATGAATTTACCCCTATTTTGTTTCAGGGTTGACTAGATAGTTCACTTACAGTATGGCAGCTACAGGTAGAGTCCTGAACAGGTTTCAGGTAAAGCTGTTGTAAATTGAGTGTTGGTGGCTGGACAAAGTGGGTAAAAATGCAGGATGTAAATCATAGTGCCAGGTATGGGTTGATGTTGTGGGTTGGGAAAGTCCACATTAATCCATGTATGCCTTAATCAGGTAGGCATTTCCTTCTGGATGAGGTTGCTAATCAGCAAATGAAAAATAAAAGTTATAAAGTAACCAATAAGAAGAATAGGTTTAATTCATAAGTTCCATTGCCAAATCTAACCCTTAAAAAAGAATGAACCCATTAACCTGTATAAATGTATATCTGGAGAGAAGACAAGAATGTCAATTTATATTTAAGTCAAAACACAATGTAACAGCAGTAGGACTCTAGTCATCCTGGGTAATGCAGATAATGGAAGGGCTTTTTCAGTGTTTAAATCTTAAAATTCAAAGTATCTAGTTGCAGCCAGCCTAAAAGCCAAGTGCATTAATCCTCAAACATCTTTAGGGTAGAATTAAACACAAAGAAATCAATATGATCGTTGTAACTCTGATAAGTAGTTAGTACCAATTACCTTAGCTGGCAGATTGTATTAGTGAATGCACATGTATAAGCAGGTGTACATCTATTATCTGCAATATGTCCTTAGCAAGCACAGGGGTTCCAAGCCTACTCTAATATAATTAGCAATTAAAGGGGCAATGACATTTAGTCTCACATGAAGAGCCAAAATATGCATTTCAAACAGCAGAATCATCATTTGTTCATTTTAATAAAATTAGAGCAGAAAAAATCTCCCCTTGTAACTGAAATATATTTGAGTTATAACTTATGTACACATTTGCATGGCAGATCAGTCAGGTTCATCATTTATGCTAATTTGCATCTTAGTTTATTTTAGAAGCATTTTTTCATTTTGTTCTGATTTTTTTTGTCTCTGAAAGTTATTTTAAAACATAAAATCTAATGGTCTTTTAATTCTTAATTAAAAGAATATTATCATCCCAGCATCCACTAGATTTAGGGGCACATTAATTCAAGGTCAAATTTTTTCGGTTTGGCTTTTTGTCTCAAAAAATCTTACAAATACTCCAGCTAAAACCTGTCGCGTAGAAACCAGTGGCAGATGACCCTTTTACAATTGGAAGATGTTTCTTGCCTTCATGAGCTTCGAGGGTTTCAGGTATTTTTGACGCTGGATTTTGTGCGACAATCTGAAAAAGTTGTGGTTTTCGAGTGACAATTTGAAAAACTAATTTGTTGTGACTTTTCCCACACATGCTTTTTTCATTAAATTTTTTTTGTAAATTTGGGCCATTTATGATTGGGCATTTGGTCGAATTTTTTAAAATAAAAATGAGCAGAAAAACAAGTTTAATAAATACCTACCTAAATATAATTTTCATTCATTTCTGATACTAAGGGGCAAATTCACTAACCTCCGAAAATTTGCCAGCGACGGCTTCACTCACATCGCATCACTTCGCCAGGCGTAGATTCGCCAGGACAATGCTAATTCACTAAAATCCGAAGTTGTGTCCAGGGTGAAGTTGTGCTAGCGTTACTGCGGCAAGCAAATCGAAGTTGTGCTAGCGTTGGGTAATTTGCATATGGCGGGAAGTTAAAGTTGAATGGACGTATATGTTGCAGCAAATACATTACACTACACAAGCCTGGGAAACCTTCATAAAATGAAATAGAGTTGTTATTTTGCCCTACACATGAGCCCAGTGTATAGCCATATGTTAGGAAACGTAGGGGGGAAGGAGGGTACCCCAGAAAAAATGTACGATCTTTTGCAGCCTATCACCCTGAAAAATGAAAAGTCGCCAGCGTTTTTTGGGACTTAGAAAAATGTTCAACTATTTTTTGAGGAAGTCCTATCTACTCTATTGCACTTTGCCTGGTCTGAGGTGGGAAAGGCAAGTCTGGCGCATGAGGTAACGTTCAGTAAAATCCGCATCTTAGTAAATTTGTGAAGTAACGAAGTAACTCTTTCACCTGGCGTAAGAGTGCGAAGTAGCACTAGAGTCTATCTCTTTTGCTAGCGAATTTTCGCCAGCGTTAGTCACTTCACCTTTTAGCAAATTTGCCCCTAAATGTATTAAGGTTTCTTGAAATTGCATATATTAAAGTGCTGTTGAGTTAAATCTGACTAAATACTTCTTGTCTCGGTAACTCTGCTAATTAAACTTGTTTGGTTTCAAAATTTTGCAGTGATCTAAAGAGGATCTCAAATTGATGTGATTTGAATGCATACTTACAAACAAATCCAGAATATTGGTCATAAAGCATTACAGATGTACAGTACATTACACTTCATTTGTATGTTACACATCGTCTATGCACAAAATCAAAATTGCATTTGCTCATAAGAGGGTTCTTACAAAGGAAAAAAGTATTTTTCGTGTATTCAAGTTTTTGTTGTGTATAACATATAGTATAATAGTATACAAGCAGTGCTAAACATGTCCTTCCTCCTCATGTTTGATTACAGTGCAATATCGGGAAGCTAAAATGTACACAGTTATCTCTGTATGTAGATATGACTAGTAAGCAGAATTCTCACAGGGGATATTTTTGCACCTGAAAAAAAGGTTGCTAAATCCTCCTGCCTTAAGCATATAAACGTTTATTTGTGGCAAATTTACCATGATGATAATAGATGTACCACCATGGTAATACAATGTCGGTGCTTGATGATTTACAAGAAAATAAAATCCTGATTCTTGATAAGTGAAACGGTGGCTGAAATAAGTCATGTTCTAGTTTTATAGGGTTTATGTTCCATTATATTTATCACTCATTGCTGTCTGTTCCTGTATGTGTTAAATGCTAGAGGAGTGACAATTTTGACAGCGAAACAGAACATTTACTCTTCATTAATGTTATTAAAATTAAAAAAAATAAATAACAGCTGCCATTTTAGTTTTTACTGAAATTAAATTTGCAGTAAATAATTCAGAGTATCCCATCGGTGAGATTCTTCATACGTCAAGGCTCCATTTTCCTATGAAATTGATCTGTATTAATTGTGTTTTTTATAATGGCTTATAATGACACCATCTATAGTGTATAAGCATGGTATTATTTTCATTACTTTTCACTATACAGGCCACTAGTGATCTTAAAACAGCAATGAAATGACATATGTATTATGTATAATAATGTACAACCTCTTATGCCAGATATTACTGATATGAAGATTTTTAAAATATATTTAACCTACTAGATCTTATTCTATAAAACCTTTTATAGCAATGTTTTAGGAGAAAATTGATTGAACTTGTATGTGCTCATTTACAAATGCAAATGCAAAGCACTCATTGCTTATGTTTTTAATCCACAATGCAGAATTTATATATATACTGTGGTATCAAGTTTTTATTTTGAAATGTTTTTGTGTTGCATTAACCAGGCGGAGGAGTTGATCAACTTTACCCATAAATATACATGGTGAAAAAAACTGTCATCCTTTTCCCCTTTAAACATGTACTCTCACACACATTGAGGGTTTGCAGTTAATGGAACTCAAAAGCCAAGGGCAACATATAAGTGGATCTCCTGTGAAGGCAAATTACAGAGCACTTGTCCTTTAAGACTACCAGGAGCTCTGTATGGTCTGCCCTGCAAATGTACCAGAATACCTCCCAGTGGGCACCTCTGTAGGAAAGTTTTCATCAACTTATTTTCATCATGTTGTTTACATAAAATGGATCTTAAAATGGGCTTGGGAGGCCCAATTCAATATTGAGCTCTGTAATCACTGCCTGCAGTGGGTTTTGTTTGCTTTTGGTGGGCAACATACTCTGGGCTTGCAATTAAATACCAGGCAGAGGCAACATACAGGATGGTTTTTGACGCAGGAATACCTCCATACACCCCTTTTGCTTTTGCTTCCAGTTCAAGACAAGCTTTGAGTGATGCATGGGGTCACAGAACCCCAAATAATAAGTAGATTTACTCATAGTTTATCCTGTCTCTAATTAAATCCTTTGCTAACCTTTGTGTTGCATCATTAAACTTTAATAACACCCCCTGAAGCAGTTGTATATTATGTATAAAATAGTCATACGTTTTCACTTGAGAATAGATGTTTCTTACATCATTGAAGAAAGCTGCATTCATTTTATTCATAAAGTGATTTACAGTAGCTAGATAAGAATGTACAGACTGTTCTAAAAGCATTGTAATTTGTAAATATCACAGTTTAAGACATTGCAATCTTTATTCTTTAGTTTCCTTTGTAGTTTGGGAATTATTTAACTTTTTTTTTCTGCAGCTCTCCAGTTTGAAATATAAATGAGCAGGTTACTAAGGTCCCAAGTGGAGAGAACAGAATTTTAGACGTATTAATTTTTAGTTTATAGCACATTTCACACAAAGACTTCTAATAAGAGAATGCCCTAAATGCTTCTCCATTAATGCAGATTTTATTAAATTATAATGTAAAGTCCCATGATTGAGACATTTTGCAATGAGTTAGAAATGTTCTTAAGGGACAAGGAAAGGCAAAAAAAATAAAATCCCATTTTTACTTTCTTTAATGAAAAAGAAACCTATTTCCAATATACTTTAATTAAACAATGTGTACTGTTTTTATAAAAAAAAAACCTGACTGTATGCAGTGAAATTCTCCCTTCATATACTGCTGTGGATAGGAATTGTCAGACGGTCCCTAAATGCTCTACATGGAAACAATCATACGTATGAACAGCAGGGGGAGCCCCCACCTTACTTCCCAGCCATGCAGACCTCAAGCAGCTTTGTTTGTTTCCCTGTAGAACAGTCGGCGACTGAGATTTGTATTGGATTTTATTTTGGATTTACAACCAGTTTACTGTTTCCAACTCCAGCTGCAGGGACAAAGCTCATGGAGCCAGATTTAAACAGATAAACTGGGATTCTATTTGGAGGATTATTGGTGGACAGCCACCAGTTCTGCAGATTTGGAGAAAGTGAACAATAAAAAAACTATAAAATCCATTTTAGATTGCATGACAACACAGGACCCAGTGCAGTCTGCATATTCTGATTATTAATCAGTCTTGCTGTATTGGCTTCTGGCAGCTATTATTTTACTTGTGCTGTTTTGATCATTTATGACGATTCCTAAGTAGCCCAGACCACACTAAGCATGAGTACAGTCTTGGTCTTGCAAAGATGTTTAACAAAGTTACAAGATGGTGACCACCTGTGGCCAACTTTGAAAGCATAAATCATTTGTTTAGTTGATTAGGCTTGTGGTGCAGTAAGTTCATGTTTATGTTTAGTTTACAAAATACAGCATTTCTTGCCTTATTCCATTTTAGACTTTACTTCCCCTTTAAATAATTCATTGAATATTCCTTTTAAAATCACCTTGAAGATGATAGGCTAGAATTTGTACACAAAACAAAACAGACGTTTACTACTTATGAATAGTTTTGTAGCTGCCAAAAAATTTTGGTTCCTTGATAGGACAGTAGTGATACTCACCCTGCAGCTTAGGTTTTTTAGCTAATGCAAAAGTGTTATCCAAGAACCCAATGTCCTAGGGTGGCTTTCATTTGTTGTTAAAATTGGAGCTAAAGCAGCCTGAAGCAGCTGCTGCTTGTTATTCCCTAAAGAATGAACCCCACTTCTTCTGCTCCCTGAAGAGTAGAGTATATATTTATAACTGCTGTCAGTATTATTTACTAAGGAGCCTCCTTACATGAGAAATATATTGGATTATTTCTGTATTCTAAAAGCTATCATATTTAGCTTTGGTGATAACAATTTTGAAAATCTGTTATTTGGAAAGGGTCTTAATATTTTTACTTCACTAGGGACAGATTTGTAAAATTTTGCAAGTATCATAATTAGTGATGGGTGAATTAACTTGGCAGGCGCGAATTTGCGTGATTCGCCGTGAAATTCGCACATTTTTTGGCGAATCAAAACGGTGCAAATTCGCCCATCACTAATCCCAATCTCAAAGTTTCATAATTAAAAGTCTCAAAAATCCAAATGAAAAATTCTGCAACCAAAATCTGGTGAGCTTCTATAGAAGTCAGTGTCAGTTACATTTTTATTTTCAACATTCAAACAATTTTTTTAAACAGTGAAATTTTTAAAAATCAATGGAAAATTTGGATTTTTATTTTTCTGGATTGTTTTTTATACTAGTGATTGCAAGTTCAATTGTGTTTCTTTTTTTGCTATTAACTTTGAAGAAACTTGAATTAAAAAATGGAAATATCTGTCCCCCTACCAAGAAATATATGATATTGCGTATAAACTTTAATCTAATATTATACAATTTATATTTTTTGACACTCGGTTGTGTATTAATTATAGACTTATACGCCATAGCCACATTTAGACATGTTGCTTAGGAACTTGAAAATGAAATACAAATATTGTGGAAAGGAGCCACTAGGGCCCCACTGTGCATAGCAAAACACAAAAAGCAGAGGTCCTGAACAGAAATATAAGTAATAAAATATTTACAGAATTACATTGCTTTCTTGTTGCATTTTTAATATCAGTTTAGAGAAATGGAGACAAGAAAGGCAAATATATAAAAAAAATATTAGGCTATGAATCTTATTATAGCAAGTAAAATTGTTATAAAGAAATTTTATATGTCTAAGGGTAAAAATAATGGTGCATCCCTAAGCTTTAGTTATAGTGAATGTTTTTCTTACAGTTTCTTAACTGTTTTCTCTCTTAAAATGACAAACAGGTATATTTGTTTTGTTCCCAGTGGACTTCCTTTGCAAGCAGTGCACGGTGCCAACCTTGTGAATTCCAGTGGAGGCTCAGGAAGCTCAAGTGAATCTGAGAGCAGCTCGGAATCAGATTCTGATAGTGAGAGCAGCTCCAGCGACATTGAATGTAATGAACAAGCACGCAGCGCAACCCCTGAGGTAAGGTTAGAAAGGTTAGATATATCGCAGCACACTTAACTTTCATGTATCTGTATATTTCTCAACCCAGTCATCTAATAGGAGGCTAGCAAAGCTAGAACAGGAAATAGAAGGACAGATGAAGAAAAAGATAGAAGTGGTAACACACTTGTAGCTTTAGAATTGCTTTGTGACCAACAGACAAATGTGTTTTTAGTACTTCTTTTACTATTCTATGAGAAAATTCAAATACAAAATACAAAGAATACATTTGGAGAGTGTTCCTTAGGGCGGTTCAGTGACTACTTGCCAATTACTGCTAACCCTTTTTAAAGGGATCCTGTCATCGGAAAACATGTTTTTTTCAAAACTCATCAGTTAATAGTGCTACTCCAGCAGAATTCTGCACTGAAATCCATTTCTCAAAAGAGCAGATTTTTTTTATATTCAATTTTGAAATCTGACATGGAGCTAGACAATTTGTCAATTTTCCAGCTGCCCCATGTCATGTGACTTGTGCCTGCATGTTAGTAGAGAAATGCTTTCTGGCAGGCTGCTGCTGCTGCTTCTCAATGTAACTGAATGTGTCTCAGTGGGACATGGGTTTTTACTATTGAGTGTTGTTCTTAGATCTACCAGGCAGCTGTTATCTTGTGTTAGGGAGCTGTTATCTGGTTACCTTCCCATTGTTCTTTTGTTTGGCTGCTGGGGGGGGGAAGGGAGGGGGGGTGATATCACTCCAACTTGCAGTACAGCAGTAAAGAGTGATTGGAGTTTATCAGAGCACAAGTCACATGACTTGGGGCAGCTGGGAAATTGATAATATGTCTATGTCAGATTTCAAAATTGAATATAAAAACATCTGTTTGCTCTTTTGAGAAATGGATTTCAGTGTAGAATCTGCTAGAGCAGCACTATTAACTGATTCATTTTGAAAAAAATGTTTTTCCCATGACAGTATCCCTTTAAGATTAAAGTTGATTAAAGTAGGAAGATGAGCTTTAAAAAAAAATGTGTGTGAAAGGTTGGGCCAATATAATCAATAATAGTTACCTTATAATCATAGAAAAGATACTCTGAAATTTGGTTAGTTTGGGTATATTTCTGTCACCCATTGTAACATTGAGGGATTGGAGATAGAGAAAGGGGAAAGGAGTAACAAAAATTAAAGTTATGGCACAGAGATAGGGGAAGGATTTTATGTGATGGCCAGACTCTACAATTCATTGTCAGAGATGTCAGAGGATGCAAGTAGCACTGTGCCAGAGATTTCAGATAGTGCAAGCAGCACTGTGCCTTGCCTTCTATGTCAGAAGCATATTAGAAAAGCTTCACATACATTTATAAATCAGTTAGTAGTTGGGATGGTAAGGGGAGAGGGGATGGATCAAGGATAAAGAAGAAAGGACACGCAGATGAGAGAAGTAGGCAATAGAGAGTTCACAGCATCACCGAAGAAGTGGGAAGGTGATTGAAATAGCACAGAGATGACAAAAGTTGGAGATAGAATGCAGAGTGGGCACATAGAAGAAAAAGCAGAAACAGGGAGTGCATGGAGTTGGGGAAGGGAGAAGACATAGAAAGGATCTTAAGAGTAACATTGAGGTACATTTTCAGTAATGTATTTACTCTATGCAGGTAATCTCACACACCATTAAGGACTTTACTGAGGTGAATGTAAATAAATAGGGGGTAGGAAATGGAGGGGGAAAGATTATATGCCTCTGTCTGCCAAATGCAGGTTTCTTCAAATGCAGTTCAAGATGTTGCAGCTATTTTTCTTTGTGCACAGCACAAAATGCAAAAAAAGTAGAGATTGTTCTTTTTTATTGGACCCTGGCCTGTATGTAGTAAACAAGCCCTACAGAGTGAAATTGTGAATTCTTATTATTAGAAGCTGAATTTTAGTGATTTGAGAGGTTTTGGAATTCATGACTAAACTCACAAACTCTGAAACCATGATTGTCATTGAATTTATTAAAAGATCTGAATATAAAAAGTATGAATGAAAACATGCACTGAACAATGCACTAAAGAATACAAATACTTTGAAAAACTCTAAAAATTTTTGTTTTTTTAAAATCACAATTCAATTGTTAGTAAATAGGCCCCTGAGTGTCATGTCACACAACCTGGGTGTAGCCAAAACAATAGTTCTGAAAGCTTGGCTTTAGCTATAAACCATATTTAATATTGAACTGCCAGTAAAGGCTGATCTTTATTCATTGTGTTCTTCATGTGACTTTTTAGTCATAATTGCTTTCACATGACTAACAATATCTTGAGCACAATAAAAAAAAAGCTGCCATTAATTGAACATATGCCAAGTGGATAAAAGTAGAACATACAATACCTAACTATTCTTTTTTTTAACCTCCATGAGTTACTTTACTAATGACCTTAAAATTGGCACTAAAATAATGTTCTAGTATTAATACATACAGTACAATAAAAATAAAAGTACATTAACCCAGAAAATGAATTTTTATTTTCATTAGCAGAATTTGGGTATGTGAATGGCAGCTTAAAGGGGATCTGTCACCTTAACAAATAATTCCAAATACTATTTTATAATGTTAGTCAAGTACTTTACTTATACTTTATAAATGTTTTAAATCTTGTTTCCTTCAGCCTGGGAATTCATAGTTATAGCAAGCAGGCATCTGCCATTCTATACTATTAATGCAAGCCTTGCATCAGCTCAGACTCTTGTTTGTGTGCCAGAATGGGGGACCTGATGGCAATCCCCATGCACAGGCTTCACAATTAGATGGTGAGGAGGAAGGGGGAATGTGTGGGGAATGGAAAGTGAAAGTAATTGCCTGCCCCGCATCTATGATTGACAGCTGAGATTTTTAAATGAGTTTACAACATATATGGATGATTAAAAAAAACCAACAATTTGGATTTCATGTTTAATTTGAAAAGGACTTTTATTATACAGCTTTTTATGTCCGGGTGACAGGTCCACTTTAAGGGGCCCATTTACTTAGCTCGAGTGAAGGATAAGAAGAAAAAATACTTCGAATTTCAAATGGTCGAATATGGCTACTTCGACTACGACTTCGAATCAAATGATTCAAAGTAAAAATTGTTCGTAGGAATATCGCTAAATCCTTCGACTTCGATATTTGAAGTCGAAGGATTTCAATTCGGCAGACCCTAGGTAAATCTGCCCCTAAGGGTCTGTTATGTAAAATTTTGCAATCTTGCATTGGAGCTTATTAAATCTGTTTGACAAACAACCCTTTTAAAAATGTTATGTTGAAGTAATTGTTGAGAAACAGCAGTCAGTTGCCTTGTTGTATCAGGGGAGAAATAAGGACATTTCTTAATTTGTGTAATAATTCCAATAATTTTAATTAATGTAGTTATATAAGTGGTTGAGGAATGATATATTACATGTGGTTTTGGTCAGAAACATATGGCTTTCTGGATAATATGACTAAGAATAGAAACCATATTCATGAAATTGGGAAATTTTGCAGAAATCAAATGTGATGATGTCAATGGTTGTTTTTTTTATTGTGTTAACAAAATACTTTGGAGATTCACAAACATTTTCACCTTTTGTGGCTAAAAATCACATTAGGCAAACAAAATTTGCTCATACCTAATGAGAGTTTAAATAGACGTTAAAGGAGAAGTATTTATGCCGCAAATGGAAACAATATATAATGCATTGGGTTGTTATTTTGTATTCATTTATTTTCTTTATATTCAGCTACTATACTTTAAGGCTGCCATAAGGTGCCTGTGGTTTAGAAAAAATATCTCATTGGTTAGGCCCCAATTCTATAAAAATTTCTGATAGTACTACAGGAGGTGAACTTCAACTTAATAAGGCAGCCAATGAAGAAAAGGTGTGAGCTTACTGAAATATGATATGATACCAAGGTGTCCCTGCTGGACCAGCAGCCATGGGAACGTTAAACATCAAAGACGCCACAAGAAAACAAAGTTTCCACTAAATATATTGGCTTTTTATTGGAAGGATCCCTCATGAAGGTAGTTTCTAATAGAAAATTATAGTGGAAAAAAGGAAAATGTAACATTCTGCCATTTCTAAAGGGATGCTTCTATTACAATTCAACAGTGGACCCCTGTCTTGTTGGGCCCTCTGACCAAATTTCCCTTTTGCTAATTTGTTAAAATGGCCTTGACTAAGCTACTACTGTTTGTTTCATATTAAAAAGATATTTCTAATTTAATATCTTTTAAATTAATTTAACAGTGAAGAGCAACACTGCCAAAATAAGTGACAACCTACTGCTTCTATCATCTGAAGAAAGTGGAACTACTAAAGAATCGGATTGCCTTTCTTGAAAATAGGAATGTTAACTATGTTTCATTCTAAAACTGCAAATATATTTCTAAAATTTTTTCTATTTCTTCAAAATCAGCGTGATTAGCTCTTTAATGAAAGGGGAGATTCTATGGATGGATATTTTTCACCACATACAGTAAGGGGCACATGTACTAAAGGTTGAATATCGAGGGTTAATTAAACCTCGAAGTAAAATCCTTTGACTTCGAAAACACTTTGATCGATCGAAGTAAAAATCGTTCGATCGAATGATTAAATCCTTCGAATCGAACGTTTCGAAGTATTTTAATCCATCGATCGAACGATTTTTCTTCGATCAGAAATAGCTTAGAAAACTTATGGGGAAGGTCCCCATAGGCTAACATTGTAGCTCGGTAGGTTTAAAGTGGCGAAGTATAGGGATGTAGCGAACGTCGGAAAAAAAGTTCGCGAACATGTTCGCGAACTTCCGGGAAAAAATGTGAACGGTTCGCGAACGTCGCGAACCCCATAGACTTCAATGGGAAGGCGAATTTTAAAAGCTAGAAAAGACATTTCTGGCCAGAAAAATGATTTTAAAGTTGTTTAAAGGGTGCAACGACCTGGACAGTGGCATGCCAGAGGGGGATCAAGGGCAAAAATGTATCTGAAAAATACATTGTTGACACAGCGCTGCGTTTTGTGCTGTAAAGGGCAGAAATCACACTACGTCACTCAGGTGATGTTTCTGGACACGGAATGTGAAAAAGCTCACACAGCTAGGTGGCACTTGGTTAAAGACTGGGCAAACAATGCCTGCAAGGGCAACGTATACAGTAGTGGGTACGGAATATATTATTGCTGCTGTAAAAACATCACTCAGGTGATGTTTACGGACACGGAATTATTATTGTTATTTAGACAGAATGTGAAAAAGCTCACACAGCTAGGTGGCACTTGCATACCTCCCAACTGTCCCTCTTTTGACCACTCAACCCCCTGTACATCTTTTGTACTGGAAAGTCCCTCTTTTCTCTGAACTGAACAGCCAGAAAAAAAACAGTTTCTAACTTAATTAGCTTTTGGCAGAGAGCTCAGAACAGCTAACAGGTGCAAATAAGATACTTTGTAACAATTTTGACTCTGGTTGGTGCTGGTAGTGGTGAACTACTAGGAGGAGCAGCACACCAGTCCCACTCCCCAACACAGCTAGACTAATAGCACTGGGCTCTTACAGTAGCAAAGTAAAAAAAACAAAAAAGAAAATAAAAGCAGTCCTTACAAGGACTATTGGGTTACAGGCAGCAGTCAGCAGATGAGATCAGAAGCAGTGCCCACAAGCAGCTACACACAGAGCACTGCAGTAGAAGGTAGATTACTAGCCAGCAAAGCTACCTAACCTAAAATGTCCCTCAAATCCCTGCAGAGTTCTGTCCCTACAATACAGAGCAGTATCAAGTAGATTACTAACCAGCAAAGTTACTATCAACTGTTCCTCAAATCACTAAACAGCTCTCTCCCTACACTAGCTCTTCCAAGCACACACAGGCAGAATGAAAAAACGCTGCAGGGCTTCAGTTTATATATGGAAGGGGAGTGGTCCAGGGGGTGTGGGGGTGGTCCAGGAGGGAGAGCTTCCTGATTGGCTGCCATGTATCTGCTGCTCTGGGGTGAGAGGGCAAAAATAAGCGCCAGCTAAGGCAAACCCAAATTGGCGAACGTCGCGCGACGTTTGTGAACATTCGGCGGACGCGAACGGTCGTTGTTCGCGCGAATTAGTTTGTGGGCGAACAGTCCGCGACATCCCTAGCGAAGTATGTAGTCGAAGATTTTTTTAAAGAGACAGTACTTCGACTATCGAATGGTCGAATAGTCAAACGATTTTTAGTTTGAATCATTCTAATCGAAGTCAAAGTCGTAGTTGAAGGTCGAAGTAGCCTATTCGATGGTCGAAGTACCCAAAAAGAACTTCGAAATTCTACGTTTTTTATATTCGAATCCTTCACTCGAGCTTAGTAAATGTTCCCCTAAGTGTGCTGAAATGTTGGCAATGAATTATTAAAATTAAAAATATGTTATATGAGCAGTAAATATTTTTAGGTATGGTATTCAAAATGGATTTGATAAAAGCAACATTATAAAAAATGTATCATTTGTTATTTTACATATTTATTTTCTTTCGAGAAAAATTGTAAATTGAAAACAAACATCAAGTGTATGCTCAAATAAAGCATGTACCATAAAAAGCCTAATTATTTTTCAGTTTAAAATAAATATATATTATTGTGCAAATAGGTCTGATATTCCAAGTAATGCTGAAATAATTTAAAAAATATTTTATATTCCATTTACAGCCTGAGCCACCTTCTACAAACACATGGCAGCTAGATAAGTGGCTAAATAAAGTTAATCCACACAATAAAACAATAATTAGCAGTCAGAATGATGTTCATTCTGAAAACAATTCTGAGACTCAAAATAACCAGCAAGCTGAGGGAAAAGAGAAAACAGAACTTGACAACATTATTTCTCAGCCTGATTCCAAAGAATTACTGAGCCCTGTAAGGGAAAAAAGCAAGCTACGGGCCACACAAAAAAACTCTGATTCAAAGCCCTTAAAACAAAAATCACCAGCTCCCAGTGAACCAGTCACTCAAAGAGTGGCTGCTAAAAAGCAGCCAAAAAAGGTTGAAAGAACTTCCAGTGTAGAAGAAAACACATGGAACAAACCAAATCCCACTTGCAGCACTCCCAAAGAAAAAGAGCTACGAGAAACCCCAGAGCAACCAAAAACAAGGACAAAAACCACTGTTGCTAAAACTGCTCCTAGAAAAGAACAAAGGACTAGTATAGGAAGTTCTTCTGAAAAAAAGAGAACCAAGGGAACCAGCAAAAATGTCCCCAAATCTAGAGAATTTGTTGAGACAGATTCTGCATCTGAATCCAACACTGACCAAGAAGAAGTTCTTCAGGTTAAAATCTCAACAGCATGCAGTGGGCCTCCTAATCCTAACAAATCAAAGGACTGCAGCAGCAACATTTTAAGTGTAAGCAGTTTAACCAGCAATAGCAGTGGCTTATCTGCAGATCAAACACATAATGACCTGGAGGAGCAATTTTTCTCACCTCTTCCTGTTGTCCAGGCTGAGCTCCTTTCACCTTTGCGGGATTTTGAAGAAGTTAAATCTTTATGGGTCAAAATAGATCTCACATTGTTATCAAGGGTACCTGGGCAAGAGTCTTTTGATGTGTTACCCTTGAAAAATGATCCAAAAGAGACAAGTTTTAAATACAAACAACAAACAATGAACACAACAGTGGAGAGAAGTTCCACAAAATCCAGAAAGAAGCACAAGGTGAGTTCTGTGTATCAAGATCAATTTATATACAGTATACCACTGTAAATCACATTTGTTTTTTTCCTAAACCCTAAAAGGAAGTAAAAATACTTGTATAAATAATATATATAACACCATTTGTTGATATATGTTTAATATACTGTATATCTAAAAAGGGGAGAAGGCTACCTAACAGTTTATTGTTGCCTTCAAAACAATCTGCTTCAGTTATTTTTATGTATTAGACCTCTCTGTATAATGGCCATGAGAAGAAGTGCTGTTGTATCAGCTTCCTTAAACCATGAGAAATTTAAATGGAAGGAAGAAGGCAATATAATTCAGAGGAAGGGATATAAGGGAACCAAATTAAATGGATTTGTTTTAAAGGTCTAATTGTTTTTAAATATTCAGATGTTTGAATGGATGCAATATGAAAACACCATTATTAGTACTAAATCAGGATTGTGACAATTACAAGGGTAAGCAAAAATGTTTCTTAAAAAACTCAGGAGATTAAAGAAAACTGACTTTGATGTCAATAGTTCAGTAAGGTCCTTGTGGGCTTCATGCAAAGTCTTTGACATTTTTAAGAGCTGTGAGAGTCTTCCTATATCCCTGAAGAGTATGCTTGCAGTGGATTATATGGCTGTTGTGTGTTTCATTATGTGGCTCATAAGGAAACAGCTGACCTACATACCCAGAAAGAAGGTCAAAATTCACACATTACATCCCATTAGTTGAAAGGAAGATTTTCTTCCACTATTATCTTGTTGTACGGAGATACCTTAAACGTGAAACATATTGAGAAAATGCTTAATATACAGTTGTATAACACATCATTTAACTAATGGACACATTTATTGATTCAATGCTTGCTGCAGGTCTTTAATGTATAATCAATAATTATAGCTATTGTGTAAATATTCTACTTAGAAAGTCTTCTTTTACAAATGAGACAGAGGGAAAAAATGCCAGTAGAGTGGTATCCTTTATATGGCTTTCAAAGCTCAAGTACTGTAGAAATAGCACTAATGACGTTTCATTGCTCCAAAAAGATAATTTTTGAACCTACTAAGATGTATTTTGGGTGCACCCACAATATTTCTTATTTCGGTCATGAAAAATGGCACATTTGCTACTAATAGCACCATTTCACAAAGGCATAGAGAGTGGCACAAAAGGCTTTTATGTAACACATAAAAGGACTAGCATGATTTCCATGAACCTCTTCTAAGGGGGAAGTAATGTTATTATAGAAAACATTACATTATCATGGATGCTTAATTTGTTTTCAGAAATAGGTCTATTTTTATATTTTTTTTCAAAATGTAATTTGAGATAAGTGCAGTTTATGTAACCTCATATATATAACATTGCCACTTGGACTCTGATTAAACTGATCAAAAGTCCTAATGACTTGTGTGTGTAAGCTCTGGGATCTTTGTCTCTCTCCTATGCTGCGCTACCAATTTTTTTAACATCTGTTTATTAGGGAACCTCAATGCAATCAAATGAAAGCTACCCTTTTGCAATATGCTACCAAACATGTAGATATTTAATTAAAGGGTATAGAAGGAGATTATGTTAAATTGTAAGCAAATGGTCTATGGACAATAGTGAAATGCAGTTGAAAACCCATTATGACACCAGTTTAACTATTCTACATGAGATACAGCGAGACTGTTTAAATTATATAAATGAGATATGAAATGTATGTAATGCATCTTAGTTGGTCATTTATCTAGCTTTTCTCTTATTCAAAGCAAAGTGAAAGCTCTGATACACAGAGTAATAGCAAAAGGCAGAGACTGGAGGACACTGCTGCACCATGTTTCCTTCCTCCATGTATGTCTCCAATACCCAGCACCAGGATCACCAGCACTAAAGAGTAAGTGTCTCTAAATTACACCAAAAAATGCTCTAGCCATATAAAACTTTAAATAACCATT
The DNA here is from genome assembly GCF_017654675.1 of Xenopus laevis. Lineage (NCBI taxonomy): Eukaryota > Metazoa > Chordata > Amphibia > Anura > Pipidae > Xenopus > Xenopus laevis. Next base: position 65,726,716 of record NC_054386.1, read on the forward strand.
TTGAATTCTAGACGTTCTTAATAAGTGGTCATTATATTTTTCCTTTTCTTATAATTATTATATACAGCTTGCAGTATGACTTAAGTTTGGGGAACTCATAGTTTTCTCAATTCAGAATGACCTATACAAAAATATCTGTAGTTATATACCCTGGAACCTTACTCCAATTAGCATAATCTTTTATAGTATAACCATCATGGGGCTAGAGACCTCATGGAGATAAGGTGTTGTTTGCATGGTTAGAGCTATGAGGTGTTAATAAACCATCCAGGCAGAGGTGCTAAAACATTGTATGGCATACAATAGGTGTCAGCCCCCCCGTTTTCACATATATGGCTTCTTTGAATCCCTCTTTTGAACCAATCCTCTTCCCTGTCTTCAAACTTGTGTCCCTTTCCTTTATATTTGGGTACACAGCTGACCAGAGGAGCTCCCACATACAAGTCTGAGCACTCCTCACTGCACTGCATATACTATGTTACTCTTCTTATGCTTTGGTATCGGGTCTTTTGTATAAACCAGTTGCTGCCTCAGTAGGTTTGTTTTACATTGTTAATGGTTTAATCCGTTGGTGTTTACTTCAGGGGTACTTAGACCTTGGCCAAATTCCCCACTGAGTCCATAGAACTTTTACATGATTTATGGATGCCTTTTTGGTGGTGGACAGAGGTTTAATTCTGGAAAAGTATTCTCCAGATATTTACATTGTAGAATGTACAGTTGTGTTCAGAATAATAGCAGTATGTTTTTAAAAGTCAATAAAGCTCAATATCCTTATATTAGCTTTTATTTCCATACACACAAATGCATTGGGAACACTGCATATTCTATTCCAAATCAAAACATGAAGAAAAATCTATCAAATTTGTCTTATTCCTTTACAGAAAGTGAAGAAAAGGGAATATTAAGTTTTTCCAAAGCATAGCAGTGTCTGTTTTCTTCTTTACAAACCCAAACATTTATTGTATAAACTGAATTTTTTTTTCAAGATTTTGCTTTCTTTTGAAACACTGAACTAATATTTAGACCTATAACCACATATATGTGTTGCATGGAGTTGACCAACTCTGGCACCTGTCACATTCCACAATTCTTCTTTTTCTTGGTTTTGCTTCAGAAACAGCATTTTCAATGTCCTCCCACACATCTTCTATTGGATTAAGGTCCAGGAATTGGGCTGACCACTCCATAACATCAATCTTGCTAATTTACTGGTGTGTTTGGGGTTCTTGTTTTGTTGAAACACCCATTTCAAGGGTATTTCCTCTTTGGCCTAAGGCAACACAACCTCTTCAAGTATTTTGATGTATTGAAACTGATCCCTGATCCCCTCGTAAGCAATAAATAGGCCCAACATCATAGTATGAGAAATATCTCCAACTTTCTTTCAACAATGGGATTTTGCTGGGGGCTTCTAGCTTGGCTTCACATAGGTGTCTTCTAATTGTAACAGTACTTACAAGTAACTTTAGATCTTCTTTGATCTTGTTGGAGCTGATGATCATTGGCACAACATGTGTTGCCTTCCTTCCTTAAATAAGGAATTGACAGAATGATGTTTCACTAATTGAACTCCACACTGCTATTATTTGGAACAAGCTAATATGAGTTTGAATAATTTTGGAACAAGCCTCAGTTCATGATTCAGTTACAAAGAATCAGCAGCATACATGTCATGACTGTTGGGTCTATTGGTTTTCTATTACTCTACTACAACTACTAGTAATTTCTACCAAAACAGTGATTAATCAGGATGTTGAACTGCTATTATTCTGAACACAACTGTATCTATTTTTCTTAAATTATATCTATATAAAGCTTATTTCAAATACCCAGCATCTTGTCTTAATAAGCTGATATCTGTTTGATGTCGTTTAGCAGAAATAATGTTTGGCTAAAGGATGGACACAATTTTCATACTACTGAACACCATCCACAAGTCAGAGCAAAAGGTTGCTCATTTATGAATTAGGGTACCTGGGGAAATTATTTTTAAAATCTATGTTAACCACATGGATGTTCCAATTGCACATTTTATTGTAATACTTCAACCATCTGACATAAAATTATTGGTTTCCCCTGCACCATTCAGGAGACAGAAGAATACTGATTGAGATGCATGGTTATTAAAGATATAGAAATAGAGCCTAAATCAGTGATGAACAACCATAGAAATACATGGCCTGCAGGTTAGAATCAATAAATATCAAAACCAAAGAAAATAGGAGAGAGAGAAAAAGGAAATTGGCAGTGTATTAGTGAATGGACAGCCCCTCCTCCCTCCCCACTGCTAACCAGTTCAGGCGACAATTAGACACAAAAGGGTTGCTAACGTGACACTTAAAACTTCACTTTTAATTCTCACAATTAAAAACCATTACAAAAAGCACTGGGCCATGCCCACACAGCAAACCAAATATAATTAAAACACATTCACTACTCCATAGACTTATGGATAGTGCTGGTCTGTAACCATAAAAAACATGTAATTAAAACCATAAGCATAAGGTGGAAGGTTAGGGAATCATCGAGCCAAAAATCGCTCAATGTGCACTGAGCACCCCAAAAAGGGTGCAAAAAAGTTTGCAAAAAGTTAGGGGTTAGCCAAGTAAGAATCCCTTTCCCTTATAGCGGAAGCCCCACTCCCCTGTTCCCAATTCTACCTGTCTACGTGGGGAGCGGATGAGGGCTACATCCCCCACCGTCCACCTATGCTGCCCAATGGGCATGCTGCGCAATGTTATTAAGAAAAGTCATTTATTTCTGTTGATTTTGGACAATTAATGGCTTCTTTCAAAGGCTCACATTTTTAAAACAAGAAAATACAGAAAAGATAATGATAGGGATGGGCGAATTTTTTCGCCTCGTTTCGCCGAGACGTGCGTCAAAAAAAAAAAGACGCGCAACAAAATAATTTCGCTGCGCGACAAATTTTTTTTGACGCCCATAGACTTTAATGGGCGTCTGCGACATTTCGCCGGCGGCGAATTTTTGGCGAAACGAAACGGGTCAAATTCGCCCATCCCTGAGTATTACTTGATAGGTAGAAGTATGTTTTTGAAGAACCAGGGATTTCCCGAGATCACACCATGACTCATTAATATGGAATATAGCTTTAATAGGTATTTAATTAATTTTATTTGAATCGTATGTGGTAAACTTTTATGTAAATGAAATTCTACAATATATATTTGATAATATGAGATCTGTATGCGATTTGTTGGTTGTATTTGTCCTTTTAATCTCAAATAAATAAAAAAACAAATACATATACAAGTATTGTAGTGATACCTATATTGGCTAACAATAAAAATACATTGCAAGCTTTTTCTTTTTCTCAAATCAAATGTTTTTGCACTAAAAATTGTGGGTCATACTAATTAATCAAAACCACAAAAAAAATAGTAACTAAATAAAACAAAAAATAACACAAAAAACACTAATCCAAAACTAAAAACTGGTGGGGTCAATGGAATTTGTCCTTTTCCAAGTGTAAAATCTTTTTTAAAGTTTTTGGGGATTGCACAAAATTAGATTTCTAGGTTTTCACATTAGTATTCATTTTAGCTCAGCATTTTTATTCATTTGTGCTTTTTATATTATGCTGTTTTTCTTGTCATTCATGTCTTTATAGAGTATTAGTTTTTTGGTGGTTTCTAAAACCTCTAAATCCACTAAAATTAGAATGTTGATAAATGGGCCTCCAATACTTTTTAGAGGTTTAAAGATATGTGTTTAGTTAGATGGATGACTAATCCATCCCTACTTTGAAATCACGCCTAATAGTAAAAGAATAGAAGGTTCTATATAAACTTTTTTATAGTACAGATACATTTAGTTCTTTTAACTGTACTTGGATAGATCTATCTTAATAAGGGGAGGGTCACTGTTAATCCCACTGCTCAATACCTAGTTATCTCTGTGTTACTGGCAATGTTTTACCTCTTGTAAATACATTTATCCTAGATTCTGCTGTCGTATGAACTGTTTGTCTTTGCATTTCAATTAGCAAAAACATGTGGGCAAATTAAGCCATTAAACATGTTTAATCATTCCAATAAATGTATTCACGATTGGTTATTATTGCAATTAAAGAGCCATTTTTAGAGCAGTAACAGCCCAAAGCTAAGTAACAATTAGGGCAACAATATGTAATAATTAATGTCTGCTAATAATGTATTTTCCTTAATAAAATAAAAGAGAAGAACTTCATAATTCCTATAAATCTCTTATTGCCATTCAATTCTGTTTCTGGTGAAGAAATATGCTTTTGTAAAATATACAACCTAGACATTTTAAAGATATTTTTATTAACACAAATTTCATCTAAAAATGCGGTTCAGCAGTGCTGTCAGTAGTTGTTTTTTTTATTGGACGCTAGGTTCCTCAATATATAATGATTGGCATTAAACACATGCCACCTTTAGGTCCCAGCATCCGAAGGAGATGAACATTTTTAAAGGGAACTATCATTGATATAAAAGATTTATAGAAATTATGAAGTTCTTCTCTTTCATTTTATTATAGAAATTATGAAGTTCTTCTCTTTCATTTTATTATAGAAATTATGATGTTCTTCTCTTTCATTTTATTAAGGAAAAGACATTATTAGCAGACATTAATTGTTACATATTGTTGCAGATTGTGGATGTTTTCAAGGCTTTTTTGCAAGTTTTGTTATTTTATTTTTCAGCCTTACATTTCTCTACTGCAAATAATCCAAACTTGCTGTATATCATTAGTGCATTGCATATTGAAGGAGTCAGCCAATTAGAGCAGATGAGGTCTGTCAGCAACTCACAGCATCAGTGTGTTGGTTGCATCTGGCAAACAAATGTTAGGTTGAGGAATTCAGAGATAAATCTGAAAATATATTAAACAGCTGTAAAAAAAAGATTAAACCTTTCATACAATGTGGCTGATTTTTATAACAGCAACATAAAATCCTTCATAAGGTGGACAGTGTCAGGCAGTTTTGTACAGTAACAGCTATTCTTTCTCTCCTCTGCTGTATCCCTCAGCAAATGCTCTCCCACCACAAAAAACTTGTACTAAACACATGCATTTTTTTTAAACTTTCATTCTATGATATTGCAGCAGTGTTACAGAAGATTTCACATTCTCTTTTGTACTGAAAATATTTTAATCTCCTGCCACTGTCTGGAAAGGTACCAGACTGCTGACCTGACATGACTTAACGACCTTACATAGACTTATTCCTGACATACAGAAAATAATAAACTTAAATGTTCCAGTTTTTATCATAATTATGAGCGTAGACCACTGATATATATTTAAATGCCTCATTGCCAGGAAAATGAAATTACTTGGCAGACCATAAGTACTCAGTCAGTTTGTTGATTGTGAATGTTGACTTTGTAAAAAGAATTGGAGCATTGGTAAATGATTTGTCTTCATTTTGTCAGAACAAAAAGGACAACAAAGAAAAGAGAGGAGAAAGCATTTCCTCCTCTGCTGTCACCATTAGGCGACGAGCCAAGCTCTATGCATACAGCCAGCACTTCTATGCGTCACAGAAAGAACAGCAATATGGCAGCTAATGCAAAAATAAGCCTTGTAAGTATTACTGCTTTCTTTCACAGTAACTTGGTAATAATTTATTCGCAATTTCCTTTTGCCCCTATATATTCAAATAGCTGATTTGAATAAATACCATACCAAATAAAGGAACTCAAAGAGATATCTCCTGTATTAGGCAGCGTAGGCATGTAGGAATCCTCCAAACTATCCTTTAATTTACATGTAATGCAGATGTGCGAATTAGGAATTATGCTAGGAATTAAGAATCCTAGCATAATAATCTAATTTAGCTTGATCTGGTAAAGTGTTTCTATATAGAGATATAAATGATACACGGAATTGTGCTTTGGTGGAAACCATAAATTTAAATCCATAACAAAATACTGGAATTGCAGTAAACTGTGGTGCAAATAAGAGCTGATAAACACTAATAATAATACCTCTTGCTCAATCTGTTTGGTTACTAATATTTTCATAATTGTTTTATTTATTGCTTAATTAGGCATCAGTGCTGTTATTTTATGTACCCACATCTTTGGGTATTCATTCCTTTATAATTGATAGTCCACATTAATGAATAGAAAAGGATCTTGTGTTTTCCACTTGTAGATTACATTGGAGGTTTTGCGTGACCCTAGTTACAACATAAGTAAACTCATGTAGCTCTTATTAAACATAACTGTATTGATAGGAGGACGATCACAGCAGGTCAGCAGGTTGTGTTGTTGAGAACATCGATCACAATCACTCAGAATCAGATGTATGGTCCACAGAAACTACATTAACTAATGGAAACATTGATTATCGAAGATCGAAAATAACATTTGATGATACGTAAGTTAACAAAATTGAAATAATGATTTGTAGTGTTTCCTGTTGAAAGCTTGTTTGGCTTCTAGAACTGTTTTAAGTTTACATGCTACCTGCATGCTTTGGGTTCATGGCCCAGTTCATGCATGCAGGATCTGCAAAGTTAGGACTCTGTATACTTTGTCTTTAATGCCATTGGCAACAGTTAAATAATGTAATTTTGTTATTAAAATGTTTCTATATGTGTTTTGTACTTCAAGCCCTAGACAAGCTTGATAATATAACCTGGGTATTTATATTAATAACTAGATGATACATTTGCTTATTTTAGGTTACATAATGCTGACTATTACATGCAGGAAGCTAAAAGACTGAAGCACAAAGCTGATGCACTGGTAAATTATCATCATCTATTATTTACTTTTTTTTTTTTAATTCAGTTGTTGAATTGAAATAAGTTACAAGTAACCACTATAGTGTCAGAGAGACAGAAATAAACCAAGCAATAGCAGCCTAGACTTCGGAAAACAGACAGATACTTGATCATACTTGATATAGGATTAAATAAACCTTTATTGAGACTGTCCTCAAGACAATCACATGTGAGATGCATCCAATACTTACATTAATGGGAGCTGCTCTTGCCAAGCTCCCTACAGAATAGCAACTTGTTGTGTACCAATGATAAACTTTGTAGTTTTTGGTTGGTGTGTTTTTCTTGCTACACTTTCTACTTGCCCTCCCTGGTTTATCTCTACTTCCTGAACAGAACTGTATATAATAAGCACATGTTTGAGCTCTAATATATAAATTGTGAACCCAACAGAACTTGTGTTCCTCTTTATTGTAAAGCTATTTCTCCAACTATCATACTTCTTTCATTATAACTTTCAATTGAAACTTTACTTTATATTGTCATACATTACACAGGCATGTACATGTGGATTGTTTGCTGGAGTATTTGCTTTTAGAAAATTTTAGAAATGTTAATAAAAGTTTGTCTTTTTCCAACATACCTACTAAGTTCCAATAATTAGTGATTGCGACAAATTACCACGTTTCGCGGCGGCGAATAAAATTGTGAATTTGCAGCGAAAATTTGGCAGTGAAAATTCGCCAGCATCAAATTGTTTTTGCCCTTTTCACAGCAAATTTTTCACCCGTTTCTCAAATTTCGCGGTAAATTCATGAATTTCATGGCGAAGTCAACCGGGACAAATTCGTCCATCACTAATAGTAATATATATGGATTTTGGCTAAGAATGCATTTACTTACCCTAAAATTATGAACGATTAAATTTGGCCAAAATTACATACTTAGTAATTGTTCAGTGGCCCAATAAGACCATATTGTTATATGTATTCTTTTAAAGCATATGGTCCTAGTATAAATATTATCATATTTTTTTTTCAGATGGAAAAGTTTGGCAAAGCTGTCAATTATGCAGATGCTGCCCTCTCTTTTATTGAGTGTGGAAACGCCATGGAGCGAGATCCATTAGAAGCAAAATCCCCTTACACTATGTATTCAGAAACTGTGGAACTCATCAGGTTAATGTCTATTTTGTGATCATTTTCTTATCTCATTTCATTTGTAATTAGAACCAGCTAAGTTGAAAAAAATGATTTCACTATAATGATTTGTTCAAGGCATCTTCATCTCTAAAGTCATCATAATTACTTCTTGCCATCTTATTAATGTGATGGAAAATTTGTAATTGATGGACAGTGCTTTTATAAATTAGCCCCTTTAGAGGTTATAATGTGACTTGTTATAATTTGCAATATTCATAAAATTTAAATTGAGATGTAGAGGGTGACTATAAAGTGCAGTCACATGAATATCTGACTGAAATATCTGTCTTGGAAGGGTACAATAAGAAAGATAAAGATATCATGCTCAGAAGAACTAGATTTTAACTTGTTTTGTACCCAAATTTGTTTTCCCACAGGGAAAAACCTTTCTGTTCTGTCATAAAAATATATTGTGCTTTGTCAAAATGCTTGTCACTTTCAGTACCCTATATCCAGAACCCAAGCTAAGCTCCCTGGTCTCGGCTCTCACTTCTGCCTTTAACCGTCGCCTTTCACCTCGGGAGGAGCCCTCGGCTAATCGAATGCCGCCAGGTCTTAATTGAGAGAGGAGCTAAGCTAACAGTTCTGGACGAGCAAAGGGGAACGATTGTCTTGACAGGATACTAGAAGGAAGAACACCACCAGGAACAGGCAGGCTGGGCCAGCACAAGCAGAGAATCGTCAGACAGTTATACTGAGGGCTAAAGAATAAAAGGGTCCTGTGATGGTGTAGAGGTCTTTATGACTATAAGGGAAGAGGGTGTAAAGTAGATTTTGTTGTTAGATACAGTAAACAATGTTAGTGTGTTTAGGATGCCTTCAGTATCTGCAAGATAGGATTCTGCAAACAGTATATTGTCTGTGACAAAGACTGGCTTTGTAAAAAGGAATATACATCACATTGCTTGTCATGAGGAAGCTAGCTGGCAGACATACAGATGTACAAATTAGCCATAATATGAATCCTCCTAATAAGACAGGCAGTGGCAACTGATTTACTCCAAAATCATTCTTTCATAGTGTTTAAATTAGTTCTGACTCAGACTATTGCGTCAATGGAAAATTATTATTTGTCTACAATTTTAGCTTTTACTATGAAATCCCTGCAAGGATATTTAGCTATTTCCTGCTTGGTAGGCATTGGCAAATGTTCCATGTCTCCATCAGACTTATAATTCTTACTAAATTATACATTATTTATCCTTAAAATACATCACTGTTATTATTTATTATTCTTTATGAGATGGTGAAACATGTTATTCTAATGTACAAGTATTGTTTCCCACTGCAGCAATTTATATATTATAGGATAACTTTCTTGGAAAATATGAATATTCATCTTGGCTTTATAGTCAAATCCATTATATTTATCTTTTTAGATATATAATTCACTCCTGACTGAAAAAAGCTCCAGTGCTATTATGCCCACCCCTACAATAATTTTCCATTTATAAGGAAGCTAGGAAGTCTTTGTACCCCAGCTCCCGGAGTCTAGTTTATTGCGCCCAAAGAACATGCTGCTTTATGGCAGTTTATTTACGTTGCTACTTTCCCTCCTGTTTATTAACAAATGCTTGCAGTATAAATTTACTTTTTAATCTGGTTGATGTTAAAATCTCTGTAAGTAACTGTGAGCCCTATTAATTATTCTAACTCAAGTATCTGTGAAATTATGTTTAGACTCAGAAGAGTTGAGAAATAGATTTTTACATGTAAAAAAAAGAATACTTACTTAAACAAATGTATTTAATGCTACTATAGAGCATATGGTAGTATCAATGGATTACAGGTAAAAATATTTAATTACAGGGAAAAATTACATTTCTTACTCTCTTATGGAGGTTTAGATCTACTAGCTTCTATGCCAACCAAGATTTTGTAACTTTAACAGGATTCATTATTAGAGTAATTGAGATAAAATAGATTTGATTAATTAGTATTTTAGGGGATCATGTAAAGACTCTGTACCCTCCAGCTCTCTAAAGTAGGTGGCCAAAACTTACAAAATTACAGTTTCAAGAATTTTTAAGAAACAAATGTATACATTTTGGGATGGTAGAATTTGGCTTGTTTTTTTTTTCTTAACCCAAAATGTTTTTCTCTGTTTTAAAAGGTATGCTATGAGACTGAAGAATTTTACAGGCTCGGCTGCCACTGAAGGAGAAAAGAAGTTAGCGGTTTTATGGTGAGTCCACAGAGACAATGTCAAAGCAGCTAAAATCCTCTAAAATACTTTAAAACTACAGAAGTACTTAAGCAGCTTACAGAAGATTATTATTCTTGTTTTCCATTAAACTATTAAAGAATAACTAATGGGCTCTTTTAGCAGCTGACTAAACATTTATTCTTCCCATTTATATTTTTATCAAGATGGCATTTTAATGCCGTCTCATTTTTATTACATTTATTTGTATGTTTCAATTTTTTTCTTTTTAAGAGAATAATGAAAATATATGTTGTATATGTGACTGTTTCACTTAAATCTGGAATTAATGTAATCCTTCTGCTAATTACTACAGCTATCGATGCTTGTCATTACTCTACTTGAGAATGTTTAAGCTAAAGAAGGACCATGCTATGAAGTACTCCCGATCGCTGATGGAATATTTTAAGGTGATTCAGAATGTATATACTGTACAGTTACCTACAACAATGCTAAGCAGGGACACATCTGGGTTTTTTTACTTCAATATTTTGATGAGAAACATAAATGGGGATTATGTCATAGCAGGAGCAAACAACACAGTGACTTAGTTACCAATTAGCTTTTAGTAATGTCAGTATTCTGGTCACCTTCAACTTTCTACTCTTGAAAAAATGCTCCATTTTGTCTTCTGTTTTTTCTTTTCCCTTACCCCCTTTATTCATTGTAATTTATCTTTCTTTCCAGCTTGTGTCTTTTCCATGTTTTCATATATTACTGTACTTTATCTTAAATCTTTATATCTAATATGTAATTATTCTTAATACTATTAACCTTATATAGTTGCTTTTTTATTCTTCTACAATAGACATACGGTACATTCATTTTAATTCTTTGTTTTAAGCTGTACTTCAGATGTCTCTTTTATGCTTTTTCATTGTTTTATTAATGAACTTGAGATTTACATTGTAGGTAGTTTCCTTATTTTTGTTGATAATGTCAAATTGTGTGAAACTATAAATTCCATGCAGGATGTTGCCACTTTGGAGAGCGATTTGACAAAATTGGAGTCAATTGAAGTAGCAAGCTGGCAAATGAGTTTCAATGTTAGCAAGGTTATGTTGGTAGTATAACATAAATGCTAGTTAAACACTAAATGGTAGCATATAGGGGCCTCCTTAATTGAGAAGGAGTTGGAGATTTTTGTGGAAAACAGAATGTGCAACTCCAGGCAGTGTCAGTCATTGTCTTCTAAAGCAAATAAGATACTATGTTATATAAAAAAAAGTACAATCATTACCTGGAAAGAGTCCAGAGACATACTACTAAACTAGTAAAATGAGAGGAAAATTAAACTATGAGGAACATATTGGAGTAAAAATACCTTTTATTGGCTGGGCATGTGCCAGAGGCATCAAGTCGATACCCTAGAGCCAACAGGCCATGTTCCAAAATTCACAAAAAGCTGTGGGGAGCACTCTGAGGCAAAGTAAAAAATTCTAAGTACTGATCTGACTGATCTGGCCAAGTTATCTACAAGCATACAAAAGAGAGGGGATTGATTTCACTAGTAATTTACTAGTAGTTTGTTTCAAAACAGGGGTTTTAAGCTACTAAGTTATATCATAAAATTGACGAGCCAACATACAACGTCAAGGTAAACCCCATATGGCAGTTCCTATTTATTTAGCTCTGGTCATGTTTCATAGGCTGGCAGCTCCATAGTTGTATTTCTCTTGACCAAGGGACAGGCTATGTTTCTTTATGGCTTCATTTTAAAGTATAATTAATACCACACAATGAGGCTCATTTCTAAACACAGAGCAGCATAATATAAATTTGCACAGAGAACAAAATAGCTCTGCACGATTTTTACAATATACATTTCTTTATCTGCATATTTGTATTTATATATAACAGTAACAACTGTTCCTTGTCTCTGATATTCCATTACTTTTAGGTTTAGGGGCAGATTTACTGTATAATGTAGTGTTAAAAACAGCAGAATAATTCACCACACATCACAGCTTTTTATACAGCTTCTTTTTTTTGGAGAATGTATTTTACACAGCATAATAAATAGGCCCATTGGTGTCTTTATTTTAACTGTGCCCATTATTCTGATGAATTGCTTCTCACAGTTTCTACAGGTGAATGTATGGCCCCAATAAGGGGCCACTTGTCCTTCTAGAAGAAGCCAATGTACATACTTACACCAGTGGCATTTAGAATACCCCTGACTGAAAAAACTTTTTATATGTTACACACACTTCTTTACTAGAAGAATATGCCCACGATGTAATTTAGCTACTTGAACCTAAAAATGTCACAATCATTATAACTCTTTGCCATATGATTCAAAAGTAATCTAGAATAATTTTGATTATTAATTCACTATTTCAATAACACACTGTAACAAGATACCCTGTTCTCTTTAAAGCACATTTATTTGATTTTGTATGCTAAAGACCAAGAGAGACCTTATGTGAACTTTTTCTTTTTAATGCAGAACTCCTCGAAATCTTCACAAGCACCCTCTCCATGGGGAGGCAATGGAAAGTAAGTATGTATAATTTTAAGCGATCCTTCATAAAACTTAATGATTACCGAGTAAAATCCTGCACTGACAGCAGGAGTATGAAGGTCAGTTTTCAGGCTACAATGGAATACATCAGAAGTCAAAGTGAAAAATCTGCTGAACAAATGGCTGAAAAGTTAATGCAGGTTGCCTCAAAATTCTTAAACAATTTGGTCCTTAAACTAAATTATAGTCATAAAACTATTGTTAATTAGATAGCAAGCACTGAGTCATTTCAGAAAGTCATAGTAAAGTTAACCTCCATAGCAGTGATCTTATAGTGATTGGTTCCGTAATGGAAGACCAATGAATAATTCATTGATATACGACTACTGCTGTTTAATAAAACTGTCAGCGGTGGAAATGTGAAGATAATTAATCAGCCAATTGTCCATGGGATCAATATCTATTTTAATGTTAATATAGCCATACCTGAAAGTACTGTACAAAATTAAAGAAAAAAAAGTAATATCACTAAAATGCGAAATAAAGATCGGCAAGGCCAGCATTTTTATTCTTGTGTAATATGTTTTGTGCATTGGTGTTTTGAGTGCATATACGTTATATGTGTGTGTACTATGGGAGCTCAGATTGTAACCATAGAGTTGGACATTTTAATCAATGAATTACAATTGTATTAGCCATTTGTTATGGATAAATATTGTTATAAACATTGAATGCATAGCTAGGGTGCGCGTTTTCTTTAAAAAATAGAGTTGCATTCTTTTCCCTGTTATCTTGAAGGATAAAAATGTGCATTGTAGCTAGCATCAGGAATCACAGGGCTCTCATATAATCACTAACTGTGGTGGATCAGGTTCATGGCAAGCCATTTCATTAACCCATAGGACAACTGGGCAATGGGCCCTACCAACAAGTAGAATAGGAGCTTAATTTAAAAAAATGTCCTGTGGATGCAGAGCCATGATCTATCCCAGTCACAACTATTATACCTTACTAGCCTCCTAACCCTTTTACATTTCTTTGGGCCCCCTCTACCTTGGGGACTGACTGTGACTGCAGTACCGTCCTGGCCCAGCAAGGAATTCTCGTAATCCTAGAGGGTCAAAGGTAGGGCTGATAAGAACTGATATCCCCATTTTGATGGGCATCTGAGACCCCTGCTCTGTTTCTTATGTGCATTGTGATTCCTATTTGGATAGACAGGAGAAAAAATACAGCAAAATACTCAACATTTCACAAAATCACATCCACAACAATACTTACATAGTGGAACTGTCGCTAGGCTCAGACATTATTTTCTTTATATTTTAGGTAACAGTCAATTTGAGACTACTTAAAGAAACATAAATGAAACAAAGTTTGCAGGGTACTCTGATAACAAACAAGGGGCATATTCCAACACAATCTTGGCTATTGTCAGTTGCCTGGTAACAGGCCTGAAATTTGAATATATTATGGGACAAAAAATAATACTATTAAAGCTGGTTTAAAAATGGTGTTGTAATAAAAGGCAATTGTATGTAGACTTTGTTCCTCTAACTCATTGCCTACCATAGATGTACAGCCAAAGAGATATAGCTTCAAAAAGCAAAACAGAGTATTGTTCTGTGGTTACTCTGCTAATTTGTATTTGTAGTATTTTAATACAGTGCAGCATAAATTACTGCTTTTTTCATTAAACGAAAACTATACCCACAAAATGAATACTTAGGCAACAGATCAAATTATATCAAATTAAGCGGCATATTAAAGAACCTTATCAAACTGTATATTAAAATAAATATTGCCCGTTTACATCTCTTGCCTTGAACTACCCTTTCATGATGGTCTCTGTGCTGCCTCAGAGATCACCTGACCAGAAATTCTACAACTCTAACTGTAACAGGAAGAAGTGTGGAAGCCAAAGGCATAACTGTGTCTTTTAATTGGCTCATGTGACCTAACATGTATGGTTTGTTTGTGTGCACCGTGAATCCTAGGATCCCAGGGAGTGGCCATTATTTTTTTAAAATGGCAATGTTCTATTTATGATTACCAATGACACATACTACTAAAAAAGTATATTATTATGAAAATGGGTTATTTACATGAAGCACGGTTTTACATATGAGCTGTTTTGTGCAATATATTTTGATAGAGACCTACGTTGTTCGGTTGTATAGATTTCCTTTAAGGTCTGTGTGTCCTTTGAATGTTGTTTATAGATGGTTAGAAACTGGCTAAAGGATGGTGGTTGTTAATGGTATATTATCTACTTAGTGTAGGGTTATTAGTGGGGTTCAGGAAGGTTCAGTATTGGGTCCACTTGACAATGACTTGGATGTGCACATTGTAAGTAATGTATTAGTGTTTGCAGATGACACAGAACTATAAAAAGGCTATCTAACATATAACATACTTCCAACAGGATCTGGACAAGCTGGTTCTCTGGGTGGCCAAGTTCCATTTGAGTCAGTATTGATAAATGTAAGGTTATACAACTGGGACATAAAATGATGCAAACCACTTATACCCTTACTACGTTAGTCACTACGTTATGCAAATCCATGATAGAGAAAGACATAGGTTTACTTGTGTATAATAAACTTGATCAGTAGCTGCTGGGGCAAATAAGGATTGGAGCTTTATTAAAAGGGATATTGATTAGTGGGTGTAACCGTTTTTCACCCTTACAAAGCACCCTTAATGCCCTATTTAGAATATGCAGTGGAGTTTTGGTTTCCTAATGTTTAAATAGGACGTTACTAAATTAGATAGAGTCTAAAAAGGGTCTAAAGAATGGCAACTAAATCTCAGTTATGAAGAAAGGCTGAAAAGGGTGAATTTTTAAATAGAAGAAGAGGTGCTTAAGGAGATGCGATGGGAGGTGAATGGGAGTTAGGACAAGAATTCTTGCTATATACAGTATGCAAGTCATAGGATAGGTTTAGAGACAGGTGCTTTGCCCACTGCATTTCCCTAATAGTTCCCTTTAGTCCTGAGTAGGATTCATTTCTCATACATTACATTATTAGTATTGCATTGTGTTTAGTTTACATCATGTAACTGACACTACATAGATTCAGAACACGAAAACACCGAATATGTGTTAACTTGAGGGAAGAATAGTATCAAGAATAATTTTGATACACTTTGAAAGTTGAACCCAGCAGTCTTTGTGTTAAAGTGAGCACTAGCTAATATCCAGAGGTTTGTGTGCATGAGGTGATTGCTAATTGCCTTTTCAGCATTAGTTCAGCACCAGATATCTGCTCTAAAAAGGATCTAAAGATCCATCAGTAATTACAAACAATTTCCCATACCACTTGTGAATAAATTGTATAGAAATGAATGTAATTCTTCCTTGCATTCTGCAGATAATAACACTCCACGGGGGGCTTTTATGAACTGTACTTTACCTATCGTGCACACTATATTTGTTAGAAAATTGCCATTGTGGTCCCCCAAAATGCTTAAATAATAGCCTTGCAGTCTGTTGACAGTGTTCTGACTACCAATAGCACTGAAAGAATTTGGCAGCAGGTAGAAATGTATTATAACTATGAGATGCTGAGGTCTTTCTATCTCTTTCTTTCAATAAAGAACAGGCAGAATAGAATTTTTTTTTATTTCACCTTTAGGAACCAAGTTAAATAATAAAATGGGAAAAATCCTTTTATGTATAAATCATACTATTCATCGGCTATAGAGCACAATACCAATTCAAAAGATGCTTGTGGCTGAGAATGTCAAGCAGTGTTTTTTTTTCATGCAGGAATTATGTGTTTGCACTTACTTAGTTGTAGGGATGTAGTCAAAAACTATGCTGGGTATATATAGCATGGCAGATAAATAATACTGTTTTTCAAATATCAGATCTATCAAAATATTTGCTGTAAGAATAGCAAAGCTTCTAAAATTTGTTACGTGTGCTAAGCAAGAGTCCTGTTCTTTATTTATGCAATATGATACCCTTGATAATAACCCCCCTCAGGGTGCTTGACTGAATTGCATGCAAGCAACCGACGTATCACTTAAAAGTGCAGACATTTTTTTAAAACAATATCTGGCATTCTGACTAGGGTCCCAGTGAATACATGGGTTCTAAAATTCTGTAGAGGAGCATTTTTTTGGGGGGCTTTAATGACAAAGATCAGATTGTGACCATTGTGTCTGCTCTGCTCACCTTGGCATCTATTTGTTTCTGCATGGTACCAGGATACAGGTCCTGGGAATACAGATATGGGACCTGTTATCCAGAATGCTCAGGACATGGGGTTTTATGTAAACATTAAATAAACCAAATAGGCTGTTTTTGCTTTCAATTACTACTAATTATATCTTAGTTTGGATCAAGTGCATGGTACTATTTTATTCTATTTATTAGAAAAACAGGAAAAAACAGGAAATCATATATATATATATATATATATATATATATATATATATATATATATATATATATATATATATATATATATATATAAGAAATTATATATATATATATATATATATAATTTCTTTTTTTTTTTAAACAAATAAAATATACGGCCAAGGTACGACCAAAACTAGATACAAAAAGATAAAGAGAAAAAAGTGGAGAAAGAACATTTAACTTTTCTTTTTTTTTCTTTTTCTCTCTCTATAAGTAGGAAATCATTATTAAAAATGTGGATTATTTGATCATAATGGAGAATGGGAGACTGCCTTTCAGTAATTCAGAGGTTTATGGATAATTGGTTTCCAGATTATGGATCCCATACCTGTACAAACATTTCTTTGTGAAAAGACTTTACAGTAACACAGGGTACACCTGCTTTTCAAAAACAATAGCAAATGGATTTTTTTTTTCTTTTAGAAATACTGAGACACCATCTCCGATGTCACTTAGCCCTTCTCCTGTGAATACTGCTGGAAATAGTACTGGGACAGGAGCTTCCTCATCCACTGGCACTGTATCTATCCCCCAGAGGATTCATCACATGGCAGCCAGCCATGTTAATATTACTAACAATGTCTTACGGAGTTATGAACACTGGGACATGGCCGACAAACTTACAAAGGAAAACAAAGGTACAGTGAATAGTTCATACTAAAAGTATGTCTCCCCAACCTTTCACTTGTAAAGAACAATCTGGAAGGCATTTCAATTGTGCATTATTACTAACATTTGCCTAGTTTTAGAGGTTTGCATCTCATTGTTTTTCTGTGACTTTATTCACAATACCTAAAATTCCTACCACCATAAAGCACTTTCGACAGTGGTCTATAAAACTGACTTTGGAGACATGATAACATGAGGATGAAAGTAAAACTGCTCATTTGGTAAACTCTATTGTTTTGTCATGCAGTGGGCAGTAAGATAAGGCTCCAGAAAGTGAACACTTCTGTCGTGGGCACATATTTTTCTGACAGGCGCCATATAAACACAATAATAATAATAATAGCATTATTGACAAATTAATTGTTTGCCACATAGTTTCTCACCTGTTATTATATTTCACGTGTGGTATTTATGGATATCTCATTATAATTCCCTAGGTGTCCTCATCTATTTGATAACAGATTGGTCAATTTCATAAATTTGCATGGTGTGGCCTAAATTAAGATTAATTGCCAGTAATCTTAATAAATCTGTAGGTGGTGGTTTGGATTATTCTGTTTATTTTTGTTTCTTCTACTGTAATTAATACTTTGATTGAATTCCTTTGATAGAAGTCCTACAAACATCTAGCTTCTTTATCCTAGTCTTCCTCTAAGTCCACTGAAAAAAAAGTTATGATGAACTTTGATAAGAATTTGCTATTAATGTTAATCTGAATCAGATATCCTGTAAAATGAGAACATTTAGGGGCCGATTCACTAAGGGTCGAATTTCGAAGTTAAAAATACTTCGAAATTCGACCCTCGGATTGAAATCCTTCGACTTCGAATATCGAAGTCGAAGGATTTAGCGCTAATCCTGCGATCGATCGATCGAAGGATTTTCCGTTCGATCGAACGATTAAATCCTTCGAATCGAACGATTCGAAGGATTTTAATCCAACGATCGAAGGAAAATCCTTCGATCAAAAAATCACAGGCAAGCCTATGGGGACCTTCCCCATAGGCTAACATTGACTTCGGTAGCTTTTAGCTGCCGAAGTAGGGGGTCGAAGTTTTTTTTAAAGGGAAAGTACTTCGACTATCGAATGGTCGAATAGTCGAACGATTTTTCGTTCGATTCGTTCGATTTCGTTCGAATTCGAACGAATTTAACCAATTCGATGGTCGAAGTACCCAAAAAATACTTCGAAATTCGAAGTATTTTTCATTCGAATCCTTCACTCGAGCTTAGTGAATCAGCCCCTTAATATCAAAAATCGAGTTGGTGGTTTTTTTCTCGATTCGAGAAAAACGCAGAGAAAAATCGCAGACAGGGCAAAATAAGTGCAAATAGTCTAAATTTATTAAATGAAAAAAACATGAAAAGTTCCCAGAAAATACTCTGCCAGTAAAAAGCTAGTGAAGTTGTATAGGAGTCAATGGGAATGTCCTCTAACAACTTTATTTATTGTATATTTAACCAGCTTATTAAAACATTTGAGCTTTTTAGCCTCATTGAAAATGAATGGAATCAGATTATCGCTGGCATGTAACTTTTTTTCCCTTGAGAAAACACGCTTGCGAATATTTTGTCGCCGTTTTTTCTTAAATATGCTAACACTCGAGAAAAAAAGTTGCATGAGTTTTGTCTGCATTTTTTTTCTTGATTCTTTCAAGGGTCCACATTTTTTCCCCCACAAACATGTATTTTGATCAATCTGCCCTAAAAAATGTGTACTGTACCACATATCTGGTTTTAATGGAGCATCAGAACTGCCATGATTGAGTGCATTTGTTTATAACTCCATGGCTGATCACAATAAGTATCTTAACTTAGGGCAATTATGGATTTATGTTGTATGCTATTTTCTAATTTATTGTGAAATGTTGTTGTATGAGAAGGGCAATTGATTTTAACTGACATACAGATAGAAACCAAGCAAAATTAATTTGGTAGGGCTTAGAGCACTCCCTTCTTGACCTACAAAAGCTGTGCCTGCTAAATAAGGAAATATTCAAACAATCTTTGTAATTGCTATACTTCAAAACATGAGACCAAAATTGTTACCAGATACCATGACTATTACCTTTCAGCTATACATCTGGCTCAGTAATGCAGCGCTGGTACCACACTGACAGTACTTGCCTGTTCATACTGTAACATTACTCTGAGCAGTTTACTTTGGATCCTTTAACAATGTAGAGAAAAAAAAATAATTTCAACTAGCTTAATCTCAAACTGCTTCTTAATAATGACATAATTATAGGCATTATGCACAATTGTTAAAATTTCCATTAAAAACTAGAAGCATTTCCACAGTAGGGTGTTTTGATGAAATATTATGAATATAGTAATTAGCACAGTGTGTTATAGTGCTAAATATCTTGCTTAGTATTAATTAAAATATATTATTACTGCAATGTACACCTTGAGTTTTGTGTTAGATAGTTACAGCATGCATTGTTGTTATTACATTTAGTTTGATTATTTTAGCTATTGTTCAGCTTTCCACTACAATTCCCATCATTCTCAAACGGGTTCTTGAGGCAAAGGTATATAGAAGGAGCATAGACAATGAACAAAACATATGTTGAATAGTCTGTGTAATACATAGATATCCAGCCTTTAGCCCTCCAACTGTTATTACTCTATACAGACAGCTAAGTCAGATTAATGCCACAGAAAAGTATTTTTAAAAAAAGCATTTAATTCCCAATGCTACACGAGACCAAATGCATTGGGCAAATGAGCTGAGGGCATAGAATCTAGTTTTTCAACTACCTATCTGACTCATTTTAGCTATTACCTAAATAGTAATTATAAAGCATTTACCTTATGAATTAGATACCATATTTGATGCTTTAGCAGTGATATCTATTTAATAAATGGTAAGTTAGTGTCTGGGGCCTGGGTCCACAAGCATTAAGATGTATAAAAACAGTCATTGGAACAGTAAATGCAGCTTAAATGAATGATCACTACAATATCTAACATTAATTTACATCTCTAATTTTTGGGGAGTTAAAAGCTTAAGCTCCTTCATGAGTTATAAAAGGTTATGGTTCCAGGTAAGGAGAACATATTGTCAAGAGCCCTACATGTTTTCTGTAAGTAAATATCTATGAGCAATAATAGAATGAATATTGCATCTTTAAGACACTCTTGGACATAGTATATGAATGAAGCTGTCCGTACACAGGTCAATTGGTCAATATTTCAATTATGTGATTCTCTAGCAGAAAGAGTAGCTCATATTTGTCCACTTTGGAATAGTTAAATAGCACTGATCGGTTTATTGGGCCCAACGTGCAAGAGGTTAAGTTGTATGACACATGTGGGTGATCTAACATCCTGTTGCATCAATTGATCAGTTGACCATTCTGAAACATCTAATTTGTTTCTAAGCCAATTGCAATTTTATTTTTCAAGAAATAATTAACAGTCTTTTTCATTTCATAGAGTTCTTTCAAGACCTTGATACAGTGATGGAGCCTTTAACACAACACAGCTCTATGACCTACCTGGTTCGGTATGTTCGTCAAGGACTTCACTGGTTGCGCATCGAATCTCACTTGTTGTAGTGTGCTCTACCCACATACCTTTGCTTCATTATAACTCAGCCAGCGCATGGACGATTACTGGTGGAAATCCACTCATCTCCTTGAATTAAAAATTTTGTATGTTGGAAGTGGATATTAAGTCAACAGAAATGGCAGCTTACTAGTAGAATTAGCTACTCCGCTCCTTTCAATATGCCTTGCGTCTTGGGGATCTTTCATTCCTATGTGCTTTATGAAACAATACTTTTTTTTTTGTAACAGATGTTGTTTTAGTCTTCACTGCCTTTAACAGAATGCACTTTGTGAAGATTTGGAACAAATCCTCTTCAGTTTGAGAGTGTTTTATAAAAACACTTTAATTGGGGTACTTATCACATTGCATTGTATTATTATGAAAAGCTCAATGCTATGAATTTAAATGGTCTGGATTAGGTGTAAAACTAGGAAACAAAATAGAAAAATAGAGGTAAATGCCCAGGGCTTGGCACGTCATTGTCATGCAGTAAAAGGAAATGTAGGACATATCATACTACCATGATGAAAACATGTACAGGTCACCTGGTTTATCAATAATCCAACAGTTTCATCTGCAGTGAGAATGCTCCTTCTAACCTTTCTTTTCAGCCAATGAGTACTTGTTTTAATGTTAATGTTTGCTGCCGAACATATTACACTGGTCCTTTAATTATCGGACTAATGTAAGTAATGTTGAAATCATGACAACTGGCTTCTCAGAATATGTGGTAGGACATTTTCTAAAGATTCCTTTCATTGAACTGAGATGGAATAATGATGATTCTTCTGACATACAGTTCAGATATTTTATTTAGAAATGTCTCTAGTCACAAGCATAGTTGTTGCTAGTTTCCTGACACTGAGAAGGGTTTATCAAATAAAAGCAAAGGGGTCAAAAGGGTTCACATATTTTAACTAGGTTTCCTCTATTTAGACTGATTAAGGCTTATGCCACAGAGGGAGATTGATAGCAACTACTTGTTACAGGCTAAATATAGGGTATGTTGTTTCCTGTATGGAAATAGTAGCCTACTTTAATCATAAGAATCAATGAAACAATAGATGCTACTGACCTCACTTCATAAGGGACTAAGACTAAGGGGCCTATTTACTAACATTTGAATTTCTGTTTTTTCCACAAATCAAATTTTTTCTCTAAATATTCAAGATTTACAAAGTTTAATAACCACGAAAATGTTGCCAAATAAAGGCAGTCAAGAGCCTATAAAAGTCAATGGGAGCTGCTCTAATCGGATTGTATAATTTTGTAAACCATTCAGACTTTTAGAGGTTCTTGGATTTTTTTTGCTAGTAATTGCCTGAAAAACTCAAATTTATAGAGGCTGATGAGGTTTTAGTATTTTTTTTGTGGGTCATTAATTTTGTTTTTGTTTTTTATTTGGACCTTTTAATAACTATCACAGTATTCGTAGTTTAAGAGAACATTCGTTTATTTGTTGTTTCAAAAACCTCTTAAACTACACAAATTTGAATATTTGATAAATGGGCCTCCCAGTGACAATCATTAAAAAAAACTCATTATTGAGTTAATTTGCACCATTGGCTTTCCAATGCTTTATAGCATTTTGTCAACTTCCCAGCCCTTCAGTTCTTATTGAATATAACTACCAGGATCCAACTGTGAGTTGTAATCTTGAGTGTCTGAGATTGCCAGGAAATTGTCTTTTTATTGAGTAGATATATCTTCCACTTGTAGTAAAATATGTTGGCATAACATGCTGAGACTTATCTACTACCTTAACTGTTAAATTGCACCAGTGCTGTACCCATGACAATGAATTTATTTCTGTTGTTCAAAACCAATTGGTGATTGCACAGGTTATCATTTATGGACCTCACTGTGCACCATAACATTCCTTCTCTTAGTATTTTATTTGTACATGTGTATAGGAGTAGCCATATTGCTTCAAGTGGTGAGGAAAAACTGATACAGAGACTTGAAAAAGAAAACAAATCACAAATGCATTTAAAGGCTAACCAGAAAGATATACTGCACAGCAGGAGTTCAAAGGTCCACTAAAATTCCAGAAGAGTGGCTAAAATAACCAAAACCAGAAAACTGCATCAAAAAATAGCATCAAATGAGTACTATTTTAATGGTGAATCTCCAGATAATGATGCTATATGGCACTAATGACTTTATGCAAAAGCAAATGCTTAGGAGAGGAATGTATTATGCACACATTAAGGTATTCTTCCATATATTGTTTATTTAAGTGGAAATTTACAGCTGATAAGACCTGCTTGTGGTATGTTTTTCTATTGGCCAGTCAGTTCTCAGAAGCAAATTGTTAATTTATGATGGGTTGGGGTAAGAATTTTAGTTATCTAGAAGTAACCTTAAAGGAAAGCTGTTGCTCTTTTAAATTGTGAGAAGCCAGCAGTGGAGGTTTATTCATATTATAAAAAGTAGGTCCATAGTTGTCTTATTATGGAAAGATCCATGGATTAAGCCAGGATTTGATAGGGGAATTGTTTCTCCCGTCTGGAACACCAGAATGAGTCTGTGGCCAGTCAAATTAAAGTATGGTTTAAACTGCTTCCCTTGTGATCCTCTCCAAGAAAAGGGATTGTGACATGATGATCATCATCATCACTCCTACTAATGTATTACACTGTCAAGAGCAACCAAACCATTACAGCTGGCAATTTAGAGACAACAAGGTATTTGAAACTGTTTATCTTTCGGTATAGCTTTACACCTCATATTAGACCTTTTTACTAAAGACAATAGATTGATCTCAAAATTCACTTGTTATAAGTACTAATGCTTCCGTATAATAGGACTAAGTATTATGTCATTGGCTACCTCTAAAAACAGCCACCAAAAATAGTTGAAAATTTAAAGCAGTAATTTTATCTCAAAATTTCATTACAGAAACCAAACATGCTTTTTGCACCCAATCAGACCAAATTGTAATAGGGTAAATTACATCTTACCATTACTGGATGTGAGCATAGAAAATTGCAGAGACTTTAGGGACTTAAGAAAATTGATGTTAAGAAATGCTATTCGGATTATTTTTTAATCTATTTCCTAAATTCATGGCTTTACTATCAGAGAGTGCACATTGCCATTTGCCTATTACATGAACGCTCTGTGTTTGTAATTATATTTTGCTTGTGGGTTATTGCATATCTTGATTTCTCAGGAGCTGCTACTGCTACTTTTGTAACACAGAAAAAATATAAAGACAATTTTTGTTAGCCTTAACTCTTTTTGTCTGGCAGCCTTCCTGGCCTAAACTGTGCATAGAGTCATTATAGGGATAGCTGACATTTTTGCTTTAGTGTCACTGTCTATACCACACTATGGAACTGGCTTATCAATATATTCATATATAGTATGGTCACCGATTGGACAGTATCATACCTGTTTCTTTTTCATTTACTACCACTGGTCAAATTTGCACGTGGGCAGTAACCCACAGCAACCAATCAGTGATTAGCTATGTGCAACTACTGCTGTAAGAATAATAATAGCAAACCTTTTTTAATTTGACCACTAGGGCAAATAAACCTAATGTTAGGGAATGACCCCCATAAATGGTTATTGACAAATTGAGTGAACGTTCACTATGGGGGTTATTTACTAAACTCTGAATGCAAAAATCCGAAAAATGTTGTGCTTTTTTTTTTTTTAGGGATTCGGTTCGGGATTTGGCCAGGATTTGGCCTTTTTTTAGCAGGATTCGAATTCGCCGAATCCTTGTGCCTGGCCAAACTGAATCCGAATCCTAATTTGCATATGTAAATTAGGGGTAGGTAGGTGATTTTCATCACAAAAGAAGATTTTTTTCCACTTTTTCCTTTCCTGCCCCTAATTTGCATATGCAAATTAGGATTCGGTTCGGACAAATCTTTCACCAAGGATTCAGGGATTTGCCCAAATCCCAAATAGTGGATTCGGTGCATCCCTATTTTTTTTATAAAATCGGACTTTTAAACAATGATGAATTTTTCGAATTTATTAAACCCGAGGATGGAAAAGTCCTAATCTAAAAATCCCACATCTCAGACCTGTTGAGGTTGCATATAAGTCAATGGGAGATGTCCCAGTGATTTTTTGATGTGCGCTGGGTTTCCTGCAATACCCCGACGTTTTCAGAGTTTCCTGGCAAAAAGTTTTCGGGTGAAAAATCAGAAACATTTTGAAAATCAGAGGAAAAATACGAAATAACATGAAAATCCCGCAAAGCAAATTTTCGGGAAAGTGTAATACTAATTAAGCCCGAGCAGATTTGATTGGAGTTTGTAGCAGAAAATGTTGAGATAAAATCGGACTTTGATGAATAACCACCTATATCTTGATAAAAGCCTAAGTGGATGTTTTAGGAGATTTACCTTTAACCAAACTAGCTACGCTCTGCCATGGTTGTCTTGACAACTGTGGTGAGATTCTAGCAACCAGTATATCAGTCTGTTAATGTGAAATTTAAACCAGTATTGTTTACACAAAATTATCTCAAAATTCCATTCAGTGTTGATTGTTCAGTTGGCATGATTAACGAAACAGTTATATGAAACTTTGCACAGGAATTTTATACAGATATACAAAGTACATTCTTGATCTCTCTCTCTCATCATTGGTTGTAATGTGGTCAAACATGGTACTTTGGAATATGTTAGCCCTTTATAAATGTTAGTTAATAATAATATAATAATAATACTTTAAATCAATACATGTGATAACTGCATGTCATTTTCAAAGAAATAGTACCAGCAAATACCTTAGGATGCAATTTTTTCATTTTTAAATGTTTTATTTAAGTCTCCCACTGTGTGCAAGCTTTGGCATTAGGGAGGTAAAATTTTGACATTACTTCAAATTTAATGGTTATTCAATCCAAATGTTACTCGTTAAAAATTCAGATACCAGCAACTACTGTTATATCAATGGAAGGAAAAGTGGTTCATTTATACATAATACCTATTGTAAGCTATCTATCTTATATACACTGGTTCTCTGCTTCATGAAAGTTAATTTGAATATATTCTAAAGAGAGTATATTTTTCGATAGATAATTGATCTTTTAAAGTCAATGTGAAGGGTATGAGAATGTACAAGGGCTTATACTGGACATTTGGTGAGACTTTATTAAAAAAAAAACCAATATCTAATTTATTATTTGAATAATGTTATGTTTGATTCACTTTAGAACCCAAGCAGAATTTGCCTGTGATCACTGTATTATCAGACAAGCAGGTGTGAATAATACAAATACAACTTCAGTTGCAATCCTGGAAACAAACAAAAAATAAGTTGCATACTAGTGTGGTGATTGTGGTGTTTATACAAATGGCCTGCGGGTGTCACTGTGCACAGGACTTGTACTGTGCATACACAGGACTTTCTGTACAACTTAAGAGTGTTAAAGTTTAAGATTACTGTTGTGTAATGCCTGCATGAGAGCCCGCTAATAAAGCACTGTTATACTCTACTCATCCTTGGCTACCCAAAACATAACAGTGATAACTGCCTTCAATTACATTTTGGCAACAACAAAAAAATTGTGAATTTTATCAAGACCACTTTTTATTGTACCAGTTCTTAATATGCTTCTAAATAGGTCATACCCATGTGCCCAGTGTTGGTGTAAGGTGCAATTCCTTGACCTGATTCTGTGTATTGTGCTTAATTGTTTTTTTTTATTGTAAATTACAATCATGTTTTGAAGTTGTTTTGTAAAGTAAAGTCCCCTGTAGCTTTGAAAGGACAACAGTGGCTCTGTAGGCAATGACAGGGCAGGGTTTATATTAGTTCTCACTGAATCATAATCCCCTACCTTAAAATGCATGTGTTTTGGGCATCTGTATAAAATAAAAAATATAAAAATGATGTGAGGTCCAATTGCCAACATTGTAATGTTTATGTTTATGAAAAGCAATGGAATGAGTAGATTAGTTTAGCATCCATATAACTTCTATGCTTATTTGTTTTAGTGTTGGTTAACCCCTATTAGAGTTCACAACTATAAAAAGGTTTGAATTATTGGGCAGAAAGGCATTGTGGGGTCAATTTTTCAAGGGTCAAATTGATATTTTTGAACTTTTTTATGGTCAAAACTGTCAAATTTGACTAGGGTGTTATTCAGATTCGATCCAAGTTTTTTTTTAAAAAAAAAAATTGAATTCTATTTATGAGATTTATCATTCTCTGGCCCTTTAAAAACTTAAATTCGCCTATTCACCACCTAAAACCTGCCGAATTGTGGTTTAAGTCAATGGGTGTGGTCCAGGGATCAATTTGGATGTGACATTCAAATTTTTTTCAGAGAAAAAGCTCAAATCGTGTTTTTAAAATTCAAATCGAATTGGTTTGAATTTTATTCAAGTTTTCTGTCAATTTAATTCATCCAAGTTTAAAAAATTAAATTTTATTAAAACATTTCGATTGGTCTTATTTTGAATTTATGGGAGTTTAGGGGTTTTTAAAAATGAATTTGAAATTCGACCTTTGATAAATGTGCCTTTATATGTCACCCTAGTTCCTTTGCCCTATTTCTTGAGATGAGATCATTTAGCACCTAACTGGCCAATAATACTCTTTTAGTGGTTTGAGATCAGTCATTGCATATAATCAAAGCCAAATTAGACATGATCAGATTTTTATATGAATGGATAAAAAAATCTACTTGGCTGATAAATGTATTGGTGTAAGTGTGTTGGATCATTTGCAATACACATGCATGGGGTGCCCTTTGATCCCCTTGTTAGCAGTCAAGTCAGCTGACTATATGTGGCAGCTTCATCCTGTTACAAGAACTGACTGGTACTCTTATACTGTAGATACTAAGCAGGCAAAGGACTCTATGACCAGATCATTCAGCAAGTATTTTAAAGGAACATTAACACCAAAAATTGAAATTGTAAAAGTAATTAAAATATAATTTACTGTTGCCCTTCATTGGTAAAAGTTATGTGTTTGCTTTAGAATAACTACTATAGTTTATATGAATAGGCTGTTGTGTAGTCAAGGGGGCAGCGATTTAGGCTGAAAAGGAGAAAAGGCACAGGTTGCAGATAACAGATAAAGTCTGTAATATAATGCAATGGTATTCTGCAGAATGTATCTGTTAGCTGCTATGTATCATGAGCATTGAATGGCTGCCCCCATGGCTATGCAGTAGCTTGTTTATATAAACTATAGTAGAGTTTCTGAAAAAACACACCAGTTTTACCAGCGTAGGGAAACAGTTCATTATGTTTTAAGGCACTTTCATTTCTTGGTTTTATTGTTCCTTTAAGTAAAGAATGCAATAGTGTTTGTAGTGTGCATTATACCAGGATAAAAGCATTTATTTTTCATTTTAATAACATCTGGAATTGTTCACAAAGGCATATAAACATTCTGGAGTGGATATGTTTGCCCTTTTTTTTTTAAATTATGTATTAATGTCAGTTGTTATTCATGTGCCTAGAGTATGCGGAATTTTTCCATATTTTCCAGTTAATTACCGTTCTGTAGCAAAGCACCAATTTTTTCATAAACCCTATGCCAATTATCAGTATATGTGTTGTATTTTACTGTGCTAAGTAGAAAATATAATCTGTTCTTTGTAACGCAGCATTTATGCATGTCTTAACCCTATATTTCTCTGGAAAGTTCTTAAGAAAGTCATGTAAAATATAACTATATTTCAGCCTTTTTCCAGAAAAGGATTTGTAGCGGGGTAAACCTTTGTTAACTGGAATGAAAAAGATTTTTGATACAAACAAAATATAGCATTTTATATGTAGGGATAGTCTGGCAGTGAGACACTCAGAGATTTTTCATCTTTGTTGTTATTAAGACCTAGTTATGTTTGCATGTTTAAAACATTTTTCGGAAAGCAAAGCTGACATTCTACTTTTTATTTTCAAGTAATTAAACAGTAAATTGGGTTTCCAGTACTACTGTAATTTATAAAAGTTTCCAAGGTTTAAGTACTGTTGTCAGCAACGGATCTGCCTTTAATTTATTATAACACCATATTAAAGCAACAGTAACACCAAAAAAATAAAAGTGAATATATATAAGTAATGAAAATATAATGTAATGCTGCCCTGTACTGGTACAACTGGTGTGTTTACTTCAGAAACACTACTATAGTTTATATAAATATGCTGTTGTGTAGCTGTGAGGACAGCCATTTGATGGAGAAAAGGCTCATGTTTATTCAGCAGATTCAGTAACAGCCTGCGCAGAATACAATGGGTTTAGTTCTTACACAGGGAGATAGGCAAATGCTATCCATGGCTCTCTGCAGAACTATAAAAGGAAAACTAAACCAGTATCACTAGTAGTGATTTTGAAACAAACTGCCAAAGGTGCTTACAGAAATAATGGTATGGGCAGAAATGGCTCCTAGTTAGATGGGTGTTTTTATAAAAACAAATAAATACCTTCATGTTTAGATCACTAAACTCATAATAAAATATTTTTTCTGTGTTTTAAGGGTCCATAGGGTCTGACCAAAGACTGTCTCAATATCCGGCCATTACCTTTAGGATCTAGCGACGGTTCAGTGCTGATTAGAACTGAGCAACTGCAATCTGTTTGCTGATATATTTGGAAATAGATGATTACATTGACAACCAGACATTTTCAAGGGTATAATGTTAGTGTAATTCAGACTACATCTATAATCCCCTGTTGAGCAGTAAAAATGTCTGGATTCAGTTATTTTAGTCTTTTCTTTCCTAAGGGGATTTCAAATAGCTGCTTTAGCTGCAGCTACGGGGTTTCTTTTTATAGTTGATTCTATATTTTAAAAAAAAAACCTCTTGTATAATATCTGTAATATTAGTGCACAAAGTCTAAGCACAATCATGAAAAATCAAATTATCGTCATGGAAGATTCAAATGCCTAGAAGTATTTATATGAGTGTGTACTTGCCGTGAAGGTAAAACTGCCTCAGTCATATCTTTCATTAGTTCCTGATGGATGTGCCAGTTTTATATTAAAAGATTAAAGCTGACATGGCACACATGAATTATGCTTGTTGGAAACAGCTTTACAACTGTACCTTCAGAGAAATGATGTGCAGTTTTCAGATTGCATTAAAGTCCAATGAGATAGTTTAAGCTGAGCCATAATTATCATATCTACTTCTAAAAGTCTCAAAGCTGACTATAGTGAGGAACAAAAATACATTACATATTTATTATAATATTTCAGGCCTGCCTACCGTAGGCCTTAACAGTCAGAATATGACAGCAACAAGGATGACCTGTGGTGGCCGGTCTTGCTCTGAGTTGGCTCTGCAACTTTGCAAAAAGTCACACTCTTTTTACTAAAATGTAAAACTTTCATTTTTATAGAGACTCCAGAAATTTCTGAAATAAAAAAAAAAAAAAACAACTGGTAAAATTGAAGTAGTTTGTTAGGAGGACATGTATGTCTTTTTTTCTATCAAGAGATTTCAAGAGATGATTTCGAGATAATTTATTAGCCCTTTAGTCAATTATTTTCAAATAATAATGTATTTTGTACCATTCATTTTGAATGAATGCTATTCCTATAAATGCTGTAATGGTGAGTCCAGGTACCTTTCTAATCACACTCACAGGAGACGTGCTAGTGGCCTGATGAACTCATCAGAACCGTAACTTTGCACTCACTGTGCTTTGTGGAATTCACCAGCTCTTACTACGTCTATGGAAATATAGTACAATTTTTGTAAATTATGAGGTTTAGTCTTTTTCTGCAAGAGGATCATTAAATGTGTACTTATTTACCAAAGAAATGCTAAAATTATTTTTACATTCCAAAACCTTTGCATAACAAAAATGAAGCTGGTACCATTTAAGAGATCAAAGGGATAATTTATTAGAGGTCAAAAATAAATCGGTATAATAAAGAAAATCCCTACATTCATGCCTGTTTCCCAGCCCCTTTGCGTTCAGCAAATGTGTCAAAACCATACAAACGACGTGCTTGTTGGTAGCTCCATTCAGATGTCATAAGGTTTATGTAGCAAAAAGGAAGGGAAAATAGGCACAGGTAAAGTAAAACAAGAGATGTGCTGTACTTAATGTTGTTCAACTGCAAGGTGCTCATTGCCATATATCTGTTAAGCTGGCCATAGATGCAAAGATCCGATCAGACGAATCATCGTACGATCGGACTTTCCCATCTCCCGACCAGCCACTAACCATTCAGATCAAAGTCTTACCAGTCAGATTAGTTAAAGAACAGATCAGCAATGTTCTGCCCCTGACAGCAATCGTACGATATCTATGTCCAACCAAAGCTAGTGACAGTCTCCCAATGAAAATTGTACGATCGGCAATACACGCAGAGATATTATCGGCAGCCGACAGAAATTTTCTAACCCGACCAAACGACTGATCTCCACCGGACGAAAAATGTCGGGACTCTCCACACACGGTTCGAAAATCGTACGAATCCTCGATTCGTACGATCAGATCTTTGCGTCTATGGCCAGCTTTATTCTCCTTTACTCTGTGCAGTCCCTGGCCAACAGAAGCAGAAACTTTTCCAAAAACAGCTGTATTTAGTAAAAGTAAGTCTAAAGCAACTCGACTTTTAAGGAGGGACTTTAAAGTAACCCAACCTTGTCGGATATCTACATATTGTAGGCTGCACTTACTTCCTAGGTTTGTGTTTTTGCTTGTGCATCATCTTCCATAATGTATTGCTAGCTGGGCCAATTTGATCCAAATGATGTACATGCGGTTTCATATATATTATTCCCGACAGTATTTTTGTGAATATGTTAAAGCCTTTTTCAACAGCAATGAATATGCTGCCATGTATGGCCCAAACAAATATACTTACAGTTTTATATATTTTGTGGACTATATTATATACAGTAGCTCTTAATGTACTGCTACTGTATGAATGAAATTAGCATTATTTGTTCATCCTACTCCCTTTATTATTTAATGACAATGGATAGGCAAGGTTTGGATCTCTAGATTTTGCTGAGAGATGCTGGGAGTTCCAGTTTAGTTGGAATGCTAAGGATAGCTTGTCTGTGCTGTAGAATAAGTCTCTAGTCCAGGAAATGTTACAACATATACATTTATATTTTTTCCTTGTGTAATTTAGCAAAGTCAGCTCAAAAGATGTTTGTGCTGGGAAAATAATTTGTGGGGAAACAATTTAAATAATCACTGGCCAATTATGACTCAGCATACTATTAAATACCCTCCAAAAGCACCATTCTATCTACAGATAAAAAAAGTAACAAAGTTGTTACAAGGGTACTGGTAACCCTGCAAAAAATAGCAAAGCAAAAATTTAACTTGAAAAATTCTTCTGCGCACATCAACAATTTAGTAATATACACCATAAAATAGTTGTAAAATATTACAATAATTAAATGATGTAAAACACCCTAAGCAGACAAAAAATCAATACTAGACTTGCTAGTGTTACTGGGGAAAGTACTGTATTTAATTCCATTTTCTCTCATGTTAAACATTTAGTAATATTCATCTTATTGGGGCCAGTGGAGATAACAACAAAGCTCTCTAGGTCTTGTCCATGCTGAACAAGAATGTAGATGCTAGATGATTAACAGACTTGGTTAGTGAGAGCCGAGCTGCAGGAATTGCTAAATATGAATTAGTGAGTCAATCTCTAGGTTTGTCCGGGTGGAACATATAGGCATTCCATGACTTAAACACCATACAGCTGGTCTCTGCTCCTTATTCCTGAGTTAAAGACCAGATCTTCAACCCTAATCTCAGACAGAAACAAATATTATAATGTCTGCAATACAGTATATGTATGTGGTGACAATGGCAGTTAGTGTGCTGTTTTGAATTAGTATTTTTTGTTCATCCTACTCCTATTATTATTTAATGAAAATGTATAGGCAAGGTTACATAGTTACATAGTAGTTAAATCCAGTTGAAAAAAGACAAAGTCCATCAAGTTCAACCCCTCCAAATGAAAACCCAGTAAACATTCCCACGACCCTCCCTACTTTTAATTAAATTCTATTTATCCATACCTATACTTACTATAGAGCTTAGTATCACAATAGCCTTTGATATTATGTCTGTCCAAAAAATCATCCAAGCCACTCTTAAAGGCATTAACTGAATCAGCCATCACAACATCACCCGGCAGTGCATTCCACAACCTCACTGTCCTGACTGTGAAGAACCCCCTACGTTGCTTCAAATGAAAGTTCTTTTCTTCTAGTCTAAAGGGGTGGCCTCTGGTATGGTGATCTCTGGTAAGGTTTGGATATCTAGATTTTGCTGAGAGATGCTGGGAGTTCCAGTGTAGTTGGAATGCTAAGGATAGCTTGTCTGTGCTCTAGAATAAGTCTCTAGTCCAGGAAATGTTACAACATATACATTAATATTTTTGCCATGTAGCAGTTAGTGTGCTGTTTTACTATGGCCATTTTTGGTCTAGGTTTTGTAAGTGGTCTGCAGAACCAAAGCGTGCACAGTTGTATAGCAGCTGTGTACATTGAATATGACCCCATTCCCTTTTAAATGAGTTCCAGTATATGTAACATATACTAACAATCTAATGTTAGCCATTGCCAAACCTCTCTTTGTTGGAAATGGAATGTCTATAATCAGACAAATTTGCAGAATTTAAATGTTATTGAATGTTGAATATGTGCCAGTATCTCAATGGAAAAGTCAAGGTTAGAATGTTGATTGAATATGTTCAGACGGGGGTGTTTTTTGTTTATTTTGTTTTTACCCATGTCATTCATTCTACACATTTGAATCTTAGTGGGAGCATGCAGCAGATGTATATTTACGTTACCGATATCAAGTGCATGGTTGTATCCACCATGCATTTGGACATCAAATGGATCTAAATAATTAAAATGAACTAAAGAATTATAGATCTTTATTTAAATCAATCCCCAAACATGTTTGGTTAATTGCACATTTTTTTTGTATGTATTCAAATATTCAATCTGTGTGTTGTATATATCCAGTCTTAAGGTTTAATGGTTCCGTAATTTTTAGGGGCTTTTTCTATTGTGTTTGGCAGGTGGAATTAAAAACTTTTCTGATACCTGAAGTGAAAACTTCTAGAATAAGTCAATTCCCTTTAAACATCTCTAAAAGCCATGTGGCAGATTCATTGTTTTTATATGCCTAATAAATACATTTAGGAAAAAATTATTTTTACATTCTTTTAAAATTACCAAAAACATTCTGTACATACAACTGTATTCAGTGACTTACTGTAATATAAAAACAGTGTTTATTTAAGGGAAGAGGAGAGAATTCTCCAAATAATACTAAAACTCCCAAAACGCCTATCTATAAGTGATTTTTTACACAAGTATTTTGTGATACAATCACATTATTTACATGTCAGTATCACAACCATCTCTTTTTAGGAGCTAAAAGTGTTTTTATTTAAGAAAGCGTTATTTGTCTAATTTCTGTTGTTGTTTGCCTCCATTAATGTATTTCAATTTTAAAAATAAATATTTTTTGTTTTTCAAGCTGAACCAATTTACACAAGAGATCTTTGTTTTAAAGAGCCTGTTACTATTTGTAAAGGTTTCATAAGTTAAAATGTTTTGTACAGACCTTAACTGTTATAATGTTTGAGCAAATTTCATGTTGTATAGTTAAAGTGTTTGGGAGTCTTTTTTGCTTTAAATGTATAAAAAGTGTTATCTTCCTGATTTGCATTGTATTTTTAATGTGTTGCACAACTTTGCCTCTTTTTTTTTGGTTTACATTTTATTCTTGAGGAAAAATAATTCCTGTAATACTTTGTATAAACATTTAACTGTTTTTAGGCTGGGGGGTCCATTAACCTTTCAAATACTAAAAATGGTTCTGCTCCCTAAACTACCAGAAGGGCCAAAACGATGGCACAAAGTGTGACGTTGATGGCCATTTTGACCGAGAAGGGATCAAGCTCATTTTTTTAAAAAATTACAATGTCTATGTATAAATAATGTCGATAATGTTGTCAAAACTGGTATGTCTGTTTCTCTCATAGAGAGATTAATTATGCTGCCAGAACAACAGATTATTTAAAAAATGCTTAAATAAAATTTGTATTAAAATATTGGCATGTTGTTTCCTTTTTCCTCTTCCTAGGTACAGCTAGGAAGAGACCAACTCCTAGGTGATCCTCACATAATCCTAAAACCTACTCCCTAATCCTAGCCAAGTGCAGCCCCCTTTTCCTTTGGACAGGCCCAGTTGTGTGTACTGCCATCAGATCTTCTCAGGCTAAAAGAATAAGTGCTCTTATAAGCTTCTGCTGTGGAATTCCCCTACAGGCCAACATTAGGGGCCCCACCTGCTGTCTGACTTGAAAATTGTCTAATTATTTACACAAGCAAATGCCACTTTATTATTTGTAATATCTAATTAGAGCTAACTGTTCAACGAAGTAGGATATTATTAATAATATTGGTAACTTGTAAACTGAATTTTTTGAATGACATGAATGGCAATAAATGAAACTCCTTTGTCTTCATAAAGCAGAATTCAAAGATATTACATCATCTTAGTATACCCTTAAATATGGCTAAGCTTGTCTTGTATATACTCTGTGATAAACACCACACAAGGTACATTACTTTTTGACTGTTACCTTGCCCCTTGGTGCCTCTTTTTAGGAAGCCTCTGTTGTCAGAATAAGTTTGAAAAGCCTGTAATCTACTGTGCACAAGAATTCTTCATTATTGAAAAGACTCTCATGAACTGATTAAGAGGAACAGATTATTTAGGTGGTAAAGTAGAGTTATAAACACTGAAAGGTGATGATTTGCAGTAGAATTCTTAGGTCTCAAAGTAAGGACTAACCAGTTTGGAGAAGGGGTCCAGGTGCACTGCCCTGAACCTTCAGCTGACGGAGCAGATAACTGAATAGAAAAAATGAGCAGGAACTTCCAAAGACCAATCTTCCAGACAGACTTGTCAGTTAAAAAAGTATTTTTTTTTCAGTGCACTAGAATACAGCCTTACACATTTTGTGTCATTTGGATACTTAATCATAACCTGTGATTAAGTATCCTAATGATATGAAACGCATAAGGTGGTATCCTAGTGCACTGAAATAAAAATACTTTCAGCTCAACTGTGCATGCGCCGAAAGTCACAAAGTTTTCCGAATTCTTTTTTCAGAAACTTCGTGACTTCCAGCGCATGTGCAGTAGAGCTGAACCGGCAAATGCTCCTACTGTGCATGCGCCGCCAAATGCCGGGCAATCCAGGAAGAAGACCGCATGGGTGAAGATGGTGCCTGTGAACTCCGTGGACAGGACCTGCGAACGAGGGGTAAGTAGGAACTTAGGGGCATTTGCCCGGGGGGGAGGTAGGCCAGGGGGGAGGAGGGAGGGGGAGGGATTTTAGCGCCAAAGGGGTTGAATTCTCCTTTAAAGACATGTAAAGCCAATCACAGCTGCCTTCACAAAAATATACTACAGTTCCCTATCAGGCCTGCCTATCTGCTAATTGGCTGTCATCCTAGACAGTGGCTATCCTGCACAGCCTAGGAAAGTAACCAGGTGAAACTGGAATGGCTGGCATATCTTTATGTTTAGTGTCATGGTGGCTGTTGAATTGGGACTGCAGGAGTTAACGGTCTGTGCGCGTTTTGAATAGGCACTGCAGGAGTTAACTGTCTGTGCATGTTTGATTAGCTTGCAACTTAGCCTATGAGATCCCTTTAGGATTTCTAAACCTCAGCAAGGGCTAATCAGCACGCAGCATAGGTTTTTTAAGCCCAAACTGACCTTTCTTCCTTGCCAGATCAATTTGGTTCCTGGAATGACTAGTATTGTGAGTGTAGTGAGAAATCAACCTTCTTTTTGTGAATATCAGTGTATATAACTCAGCTTGTTACTCTGTAATCTTGCTGCATAGCCTTGACCCAGCCTGTCTGAACTTCTCTAGCTTCTGACTAATTTTGTAACTTTCACATGCTAAACTGTTAAGCAGCTGGGTGTTCGGCTCTCTCAGTGCTGCTGAATATTAGAGCATCTTAGAGCAGCAGCTCTCTCTGTGACTCTCCTGTTTCCAGACTAACAGCTCCCTCACACAGTTCAGTTTTCCGGCTGATCGCTGTATAATCAGAGAGGGAGAGAGAGTACTCAGGAAGTGCCTTCAGCCATAGGAACCCTTAAGCATATTAACCCCTTCTTAACACCGTGATAATACATTATTAGCACAGATGAAGACACTAACAATGATGCACTATTGCAAAGATTAAATGCTATGTACTGAGACACAAATGGAAAATTAAATTCCTTGCCCTAAAGATCTTACATTCTAAGTGGGTTAGTTATAGACATAAATAGAAGGGTAATAGATGCTACTTAGTCTCAATAGTTTGGGATTCTAAGATAAGTACCACGACTGAATTAGGTACTGTGTTATTGCTCCAAGAGGGAAACTTTCGGGGGAATGTAATAAAAGTCTGTAATGGAAAAACTATTTGCAATGCGAAAAGTTATGCCTTTGTGCGAACATATTTTGCTTTGCACAAATTTACCCGGAAACTGTTTAGCGACCACTGCTGACAGTGGAAGACCATTTGCGAATTTCATAGTTTGTGCTAATGCACAGTAAATGTAATAAAACTTCTTACTGAAAAACGTATGTTTGCTCCAAAAGATTACGACACCTTCAAGCACTTCTTAAGAGTGTGCAATAAAAATTTGCAATGCAATAACAGTTTAAGGAACAATATTACATTGCGAGTTGTGCATTTTTATTCTTATTGGTGTGAACTCTTTTTCTCTTTGCGACTTTATTTACATTGCCCCCATGAGTTTTAGAGGCCCATTTATCATCAACATTCTCATTTTAGTGGTTTTAGAAACCACAGATAAACTCAGTGGGGCAAATTCACTAAAGTGCGAAGTGGTTCGCCAGAAATCTCATCCGCAGAAAAAATTTGCCCTTTAGTGAGTTTGCCCCATTATCTCCAAAGCCACAAATGGCACGAGTGAAAAAAGTGATGTGAAAAAAAATACGAAAACCTCAAAAAATCTGAATGGCTAAAAATTGGTCCAAAAGTAACTTCTATAGGGCATTGGCTGCTTTTACTTGGCCAATTTTGTATTAGAGTGTTTCATGGTTTTTAGACGATACATTTAGACACACATTTTTTGAAAAATAAAACCAAAACAAATTTTTAGAGAAAATAGAAATTTTAATTTTCAGCTCCTAAGGTTGCGGTGAATTTGCAAATGAAAATAAATTGAATTTCAAGCTATTTTTTGTGTACTTCGACTAGGGAATAGTCCAAAATTGATTCAAATTTGAAAAAAATTTGAATATCGAAATTTACTGTCTCTTTAAAAATTTGACTTTGTCCATTTGCCATCTAAAATCTGCTGAATTGCTGTTTTAGCTTATGGGGGACCTCCTAGAACCCATTTGGAGTCAATTGGTGGACTTTGAAAAATGGAAGTTTTTTTTGGGAAAAACTTTGAATCGAATTTGATCGAATGCGCTATTCCTTCGATTCAACGATTCGGATTTGATCGAATACGGACCTGTTGGATCGAAAACTGACCTATACGACCAAAAAAAATTCTTACAATTGAAGTTGAGTAATTGATGAGAAGTGGGTGGTGGGGAAAAAGATGGCTCTGAGAAGAATGGAAATGGTGACCCATAAAAGATGGCAACACAAGAGAAGTACGTAGTAATGTGCAGGTTAGTTTTGGATTGTGAAGGTTAGCACTGATTATATTTTATCCTTTGCATAAGAATAATATACTGTAGAAGGAAAGTGAATTCTACCTATCTTGAAATAATTGTCCCACAAATTGTGTGTACATTCAGTGTCAAAATGATAAACATGGCAGTAAAATTCAAATTTAAATGAAGCACTAACCTGATTTTTTAGACTGTGACAATATCCATTAACAATGTGAAGTAGCTTTGCCTGGAAAATTCCATTTTGTACATTCTGCTTTAAAATCAATGTTTCTCAGAATTAGATAATTGGATAACTGTAATGCAAAAGTTAAAGGTCTAAAATGCTAAATAATTCTAGAAATGAGTTGTCAGGAATCCTATTTATGGATATCCACGCATTTCATTTACACCTGGCATGCAGCCAGCATTCCTGACAGTTAAGATTTATTGATTTAATTGCTTTGGGTAACCATGCAATAAAATCATCTCTGGGATAAATCTTCATAGTGCCGTTCACCACTGAAGTCATTTTTCAAGTGCTGCAGCGATATTCCTGCAGGTACCAGGTGCAAAATTAGCTTAATGAAAAAAACGCCTAATTATGCGCTGTTATGTTCATTTTGCTTTTCATTTTAGAAACACTAGGATGTAACTAGTAAATAAAACTCCACATTTGTACATGTGTATTGGTGACACACATGATGCTTTTTTAAAAGGCCAGTTCTTAAATAAATGTAATTTTCTCAGTATCTATTATTATGGTATTAGAATTAGATAACAATCGTTATTTCTTCATATTTGGATATCATAAAACGTTGGAGTATCTCAATAAATAAATGGAATATTATCATCAACAAATGATTTACAGTCCCATCATGCAAATTGAAATTGTTTCCTGGTAGCAGTACAAAAAGTCTGTGAGACCAATTTTGGTCTGCAAAATTATCTTGGTGCAAGAGCTGCTCCATTGTGTCTATTCATGACTGTGTGTCTGGTGTTGCCTTCATTGTAAACCATATTTATACTCTTACCCAAAGGCCTTACTCAATACCCATCCTAATAAGTCTGGATTACAAAATGACGATACATGTATATAACCAGGCCTTTCAAGTGTTGACTGGTAAGTAGCATTCTCATTGGTGCATACTGATGCATCTGTAATTAAATTGGGGTTACCTACTTCACAGGTCACACAAGGTTGGTACAGTGGGGCAGTTTTACAAAGATTTTAGATACAATTTAAGCTCTCAACATGCTTTAACACTTGGAATATATTGGAGTTTACTAGAAAGGGTAGTATGGCCAAATTTGAGTAAATCATGCTTAAATAATGGTTTGTATTTAATGGGATGGAAGCAGAATTGAAAACAAATCTGATAAATAAATATTTGGGTCTCGCTGTCTGGGTATGGGAGTTTTACTTGCAAACTCATTATAGAAAACAAGGCCCTTCATAGCCAATGGTTTTCAGACTTGTTGGGGTCTAATCTCGCATTAAAATCTGGTCCCTCCATACCTCAGCAAAAGTTTAGGACACATATAAAAATCTTAACATATTCGTTATTCTGCCATAGTTCCAAGAATATTAACTACAGCAAATAAATGTTCTCCCCATATTTCACCCTTATGAATATTTATAATAGTAAAAAGTTATTCAAACTTATTCTGGTTGTTCTAAGTTAGAATTTACAAAATTAAAGGCATCGATACAAAGGGAACTAAACAGAAAAGTAACAGTATAACGCTGGTTAATGGAATTGATTATATAGGGACTGGGTTTATCAATAGCCTTGCTGTATATTAATGACCCCTTAATAGGTCCTTTCTGCAAGATATGCTTCTCACTTCTCATTCTAATTGGCCTTCAGCTCAACCACCCTTAAGACAAAAATTTTCTCTGCCCTAAGTGCTCTGAGCGGCCTCTAATATGTCAGATTGCCCATATTGCGTATACATGACTTAGTCATGTACTTTGCAATTTTCTTATTAAATGATGTGTGATAGCAATTGAACTGTGAAGGGCAGAGAAAATATGAAATCAGCAATGTCAACTGAGAATGAATAATAATAAAAAAAAATTAGTGATTGACCAGTAAATAAATTGGATCTGAGTCTGGAACAATGCTCATGGAGAGCTGCAGTGAATCAAAACACTTGTAAAGAAGATGAACAGAGCAATCAATGTGTAAAATACTGAAGGATGATACAAAACAGGTCAATGGGAGGAAATACATTGTAGAGATCTCAGAGAGGCAGCACTCTGCATGAAGTATTATTTGATCTAAGTGATATGCTCACTTTAATCACACAGAAAAATAGAACCAAGCCACAAAGCAATTGTTTTCTGACTCAGACATTATAAAACATCTTCCATATGGGGAAAGACAGTTGGAGATATTTTTGTTAAACTCTTAGTCTTTATCATTAAACATGAATGCCAAACAAAAATCCAACTCAAAGAGTATCTAGACACTTTTGCTCTTCCACACTGATCATTTGGAGTGCCAGAAAAGTCTAACATGACAATCCACACATGAATATACAGTAGGGCATTAAATATCTAACCGATAAGCCCAGAGCCAATCACTGAAAACTGATTATTCTTGTGCTCAAAGATCTAGTTCAGATATTGGCACCACTACTCTCTTTAACCCAACAACTGATATTAAACTCAATTGTAAACCAAGGTAAAGCTGGGTGATCTTATTCACCAGAGACAACTAATTATTAAACCATCCATTGTGTAATCATAAAATATCTTGACCATACATGAAACATGTTTTGCATGATTAAAATATGTGTATCCTGCAGATCAGCTGGACTCATGTTGGTCCTTAGGAGAAACCATCTGCCAGCCTTCAATTAATGTTACACTAGTACAGGTATGGGATCCATTATCTGGAAACCCGTTATTTAGAAAGCTCTGAATTACAGAAAGGCCATCTCCCATAGACTCCATTATATCCAAATAATCTGAATTTTAAATGTTTTTTCTTTTTTCTCTGTAGCTTGTACTTGATCCAAACCAAGATATAATTAATCCTTATTGAAGGTAAAACCAGTCTTATCTGGTTTATTTAATGTTTACATGATTTTCTAGTAGACTTCAGGTATGAAGATCCAAATTACGGAAAGATTCCCAAATTATAGGAAAAACCTCCAATTCCCCAACTTCTGGATAACAGGTCCCATACCTGTACAGAAAAAAAATGGGCTACTGATCCTCTGATTAGTATGCAAGGGCAACCATATTCCAGAAAGAAGAGAATAGCAAACCTTGCAAGAAATGCATTTACAGCAAGCATAATACTCATGCCTTATAAATGATTTGTTTATTGCCTTCTAAAAGCAGACAATGGCATTGTTAATTAAATAAACACGATTGCTTAGGTATGGCACAGAGCTGGCACAGCAAATACAGCATGCCTATGTTGTCCTTTTTATTGAGTCTCTTTTTGTAATGTATTTATACTAGGTCCTATGTAAATTCCCCTAATCAAATGTAGAGCTTTGAAACCCCTGTACAATAGAACTCACTCCAAATGGGCACTTATTAAGTGGATGGCATGTATTTTCTATCTAATTGCATACTTTGGTTCATTTAATGCATACAAGTGCTTTGTTTTCAGAAAGTACTATTCTTATTATTTTTTTTCATCAAATGGTTTAAATGTTTCATTGATTCTTTCACCTCCATGAAAAGAGAGCAATTATACAGCTCTTATGCTGGCTTCTTTGAAAGGCAGGCAGCTTTCATGGATAAAATGTTAATATTAAAAAAAAAATACTTCAAGGCGTTTGGATAGGCATTTTCACGTATTGTGGAAATTATATGCAGTAAAAAGAAATTTGCATAACAAATGTGACACATTCTTTACTTAAAATACTGAAACAGAAAAAAATCAAAAATACCTTGGCATTCTCATTATTATTCCCAATGAGCACTAATTCTAACAGAAGCTGTGCAAACAGGAG
Source organism: Xenopus laevis (assembly GCF_017654675.1). NCBI lineage: Eukaryota > Metazoa > Chordata > Amphibia > Anura > Pipidae > Xenopus > Xenopus laevis. Next base: position 65,769,577 of record NC_054386.1, read on the forward strand.
CAGGATACAAAGCATATTATTACATATTTAATGAATCTTGCAATAGACTGTATACATATTGTTAAAGAAGAAATTCTGATGTTGCTATACTTAAAGGTGATGTGTAGATCCATATATTTATTCTTTAATTAACTGGATTACAAACTGAAGGGAAACATCTTAAATGTGGCCCAATATTATCTTTTGCAGGTTCCACTTATATATATGGAAAATTTATGCTGACAAGAATAAAACAAATGAGAAAGCCACCAATTCTACTTCCATCCTACCATATTTATATTGAAACAGTATCTATTGCATGCTGGGCAATATGATTTCCCTGATATTATGTCAATTTGTGTATAGAGGTATGGGATCCGCTATCCGGAAACCCAGATCCAGAAAGCTATAAATTATGGAAGATCCGTCTCCCATAGACTTAATTTTATTACTCCTACTTTTAAACATGATACAACACATTTTTATAACACATTTTTTATTTAAAAAAATTAAGACGATTTTGAGAAATCCCAGTTCCGCCATAATTGCCATTGGCTGTTGGTGTGGAATAAAACAGTAAGAATTCCTTTGGTGGAATTTTTTTTTCAATCCTAGTCTTTAATTAGAGATATTGCTGATATATGCTAACAATGTACTCATAATTAAATCAAACAAGTAAATTATTTCTCAATCAAATAGATCAAAGCAATCGTTATTATAATAAGTGGTAATTATGTCATGGGTAGATACAGGTCATACAGATTGTGATTGATTAAAACCAATTATTATTATTTCTGTATGTTTGTACTGTATTTTATAGAGTGTGATTAACAGAAAATTGCAAGTGTGGATAAAATGTGTAATTTCCATTCCCAAGAAGACCTATACTAATGAAAGTAGTGTATCTCTAATGGATTTTTACTCAACTATTCTAGAATGCTCATTTTATGATATAATTCACAATGTGTTATGTAATTAAAGGAAGGTTTTAAGCCTACTCATTAATGCAAATGAGAAAGTTGCAAAAGAAAAAATGTTTTAAAAATGTGTAGAAACAATTGGTGCTGATACTTGGGGAGGTCCATTTATCAATGATCAAATTTTAGTGGTTTTAAAAGTTTTTGATTTGAAATCACAATTAAACTCTGTTTCTCTAAAATCATAAATGCCATGAAAGTTATTAAAAGTAACATAAATAATCAACACTCCAACTGTCAAGCCTGGGTTATCGAGTCCAGATGTGAGGAGGCAAGGAATGGCCAACAGTCCCAGATTAAGCCAGAAGCGGGGTACCAAGGAGTAAGCAGAAGAATCGTCGGAGCAGGCCAAGGTCGGGGCAGGCAGAGTTTGTGCGTAACTGAAAACAAGCCGGGCAGGCAGATAGCAAGCGAGGTCCAATAACAGGCAAGGGGTCAAGCAGGTAGAAGTCAATCAGAAGTCCGAGGAAACAAGCCGAAGGTCAAACCGAAATCTGGAATCAAGTCACATCCAAGAGCTAGGATTATAACCAAGCAAGGATCCTTTTCCAGAGCGTCCTTTTAAAGGCAGTGTCTTGGCGCCATATGTGAAGACGCCAGCGTCATCAGCGTCATCACGCCGCACGCCGTTGCGTCAGCGGGCGTTTCGTCGCCCGCGTTCACTTCGGCGCGCGACAGTTTCCGACGTGCTCGCGTCCGCGTCCATGTTGACGCTCGTGCGTGAATGGGCCTTACATTGCCCCCCCCCGAGGGGTGGCCTCCGGACACCTCTGGATGGTTTCTCAGGATGGCTCTTGTGGAAAGCTTTGATGAGCCTCGGAGCGTGGATGTTTCCTACCGGTTCCCAGGAATTCTCTTCAACAGAAAACCCCTTCCACTTGACCAAATACTGCAACTTCCCCCAACGAAGCCGAGAATCCAAAATTTGTTCCACTTCAAACTCAATCCCTTCTTGACAAACGACAGGGGGAACAGGAACAGGATGCTGGCAGGAGAAAGGACTAGAATGAAATTTCTTCAATAAGGAAGCATGGAAAACTGGATGGATCTTCATGGACCCCGGAAGTTCTAGTTCAAAGGTAACTGAATTAACACATCTTTTAATTGAAAAAGGCCCAACAAATCTTGGGGCAAACTTCTTTGACGGATGAGGAAGGCGAAGATTGGTAGTGGCTAACCAGACCTTGTCTCCGACTTGAAAGTTTGGATCTGCTCCTCGTCTTCGATCAGCAAAAACTTTAAATTGGAGTTGGGCCTTGCGAATCATGTGTTGGAGCATCTCAACATTCTCCCTCAGAAATGTAAGTCTATCCTGGACTGAAGGAAGAGAAACTTCTGGAAAAAGGCCAGGAAACATGGTAGGGTGAAATGCAAAATTAGAAAAGAAAGGCGTCTGTTTCGTAGATGAATGAATGGTGTTGTTGTAAGAAAATTCAGCTAGAGGAAGAATTGAAACCCAATTGTCCTGCAAATAAGAAGAGAAAGATCGAATGTATTGTTCTAAAGTCTGATTCGTTCTCTCTGTTTGTCCATTAGTCTGAGGATGGTATGCAGAGGATTTAATTAACACTATTCCCAGAGCTTTACAGAGAGCAGACCAGAATTTGGATGTAAATTGAGTGCCTCGATCCGAAATTATTTCTCGAGGCAATCCATGAAGCCGAACAATCTCTTTGATGAAAACATCCGCAGTCTCAGAAGTCGAAGGAAGATGAGGGAGAGGAATGAAATGAGCCATCTTTGTGAGACGATCCACCACCACAAAAATGGTATTATGTTTATTGGAAAGAGGAAGTTCCACAATAAAATCCATGGAAATGGAACTCCAAGGTGCCTCTGGAGGTGGTAGTGGTTTCAAAAGACCCATTGGTTTAAAGTGAGAAATCTTAGACCTGGCACAACTCTCACATGAACGAACGTAAGAAATACAGTCTTTCACTACTGATGGCCACCAGAAGAACCGCCTCACCAAATCTAACGTCTTCCTTATTCCAGAATGACCTGCTAAAGGGTGATCGTGCATAAAACTCAATGCTTCCGCCCGAAGTGAAGGAGGAACCACGATTCGTTGGTTAAACAAGAGGACACCATCCTTTACATGTAACAACTTAGAATCAGGATAATCTTCAACAGACTGCTGGGTCTCCTCCACCTTCTTGAGAAAAGAAGCTTGAAGTAGCAGAAAGTTCTTTGAATGAAGAATGGTAGCTGGAGGAGTTGTTGATTCTTCTTCAGAAAATTGACGGGACAGCGCGTCAGCCTTCACATTCTTGGAACTTGGTTTATAAGTAATGTGAAATTGAAACCTCGAGAAAAACAGGGCCCAACGAGCTTGGCGAGGATTTAGGCGTTTGGCTGATCTTAAATACTCAAGATTCTTATGATCCGTAAAAATTAAAATTGGATGTAACGCACCTTCCAATAAGTGTCTCCATTCCTCTAAAGCATACTTAATGGCCAATAACTCTCGATCACCCACACCATAATTTCTCTCAGTGGGACTGAGCTTCTTAGAGAAAAAGGCAACTGGATGAACACTGTCCTTAACTCCAGATCTTTGGGAAATAATTGCCCCAACCGCATCTTCAGAGGCGTCAACTTCGAGTAAGAAAGGCTTAGAAGATTCAGGATGAATGAGAATTGGAGCAGAAATAAAAAGTGTCTTCAATTTCTCAAAAGCTTCTTGTGATTCAGAAGACCAGTAAAATTTTCTCTTGAGACTGGTTAAGTCCGTGATTGGTCTGATTATAGAAGAAAAATTTTTGATGAATCTTCTATAAAAATTAGCAAAGCCCACGAATCTTTGCACCCCCTTTCGATCCTTAGGAGGTGGCCACTTAAGAATCACATCCACCTTGCTTACATCCATGCAGACCCCAGAAGCAGACACAACGAAACCCAGGAATTCAATGGAGGATTTTTCAAACTCACATTTGGGGGCCTTCGCATAAAGCTTATGTTTCCTTAAGCGTAAAAGAACCTCTTTGACATGTACACGATGTTGTTCCAGAGAAGAAGAGAAAATCAAAATATCGTCCAAATAAACAACAACAAATTGATCAAGCAGATCGCGGAAAATATCGTTCACGAAATGTTGGAACGTAGCGGGGGCATTGCAAAGACCAAATGGCATAACCGTATATTCGAAATGCCCATAACGTGAACGAAAAGCTGTCTTCCACTCATCTCCCTTGCAGATTCGAATCAAATTGTAGGCCCCTCTCAAATCCAACTTTGAAAAAATCTTAGCTTGACTCAACCTCTGGAAAAGTTCTGAAATAAGGGGTAAAGGATATCGGTTCTTAACCGTGATTTTGTTAAGATCTCTGTAGTCAATGCAGGGTCTTAAGGAATGATCCTTTTTCTCCACAAAGAATATTCCTGCACCAGCGGGAGATGTAGAAGCTCGGATAAACCCCTTTTCCAAATTCTCGTCAATATATTTCTTCAAAGTCTGAAGTTCAGGCTCAGAGAGCGGATAAATTCTGCCAAACGGGATAGGAGCTCCAGGGAGAAGATCTATAGGACAGTCATAGTCCCTATGAGGAGGAAGAGAATCAGTTCCCTTTTCATTGAAGACATCTAAAAACTCATGATAAACAGGAGGAACTGCTTGAAGTTCATCTTTATCCAGAAGAATGAACTCCTTCAAACGGAGACTTGAATGACAGTTTTGTAGACAAAAAGAAGAGTTAAATATCAGAGAACCAGTGTGCCAGTCAATAGAAGGATTATGAAGTTTCAACCAGGGCAAACCCAGGATCACAGGAAACAACAAGGAATCCATCACATCAAACTTTATTTCCTCATAATGTTTAACATGGAAAGCAACAAAAAGTGGAGTCTCATAAAGAATTGAGCCAGAAGACATCAAGGAACCATCTGCCAATTTAATACTGAGTGGCTGGGATTTGGGAAGTAACGGAAGATTATGCAGTGTAGCAAAAGTCTTGTTCATGAAGCAGCCACAAGCCCCAGAGTCCACAATGGCGTCAACCTCAATCTTTCTTGAACCCATCTGTAAAGAAAGACGAATAGTCACAAAAGAGTTCATTGGAATTGAGGAATTATAAACTGAAGACGATTTAACAGATGTACTACCCTTAGGGCGAGTTGGGCAGACTCGAAGGAAGTGACCAGATTGGCCACAATACAGGCACAGATTTAAACGTCTGCGGCGAAGTCTCTCCTCAGCTGACAAAGCTCCCCGGGCCACACCAATCTGCATAGGTTCAGACTCTGATGAGACAGCGGAGGGGGCTGATTGATAGATGGGAGGCGGAGCTACAGGAATGACCCATGAAGGAGACGATGAAGAATTAACTGGCACCTTCTCAAGCTGCCTCTCTCGCAGCCTTGGGTCAATTTGAACCGCCAGCTGAAACAACTCTTCCAAGGTATCTGGAATACCTACTCGAGCCAACTCATCTCTAAGGCCGTCGGACAGCCCAATGCGGAATTGTCTCTTTAAAGCTCTGTCATTCCACTCAGTGTCTGGGGCCCAACTCCGAAATTCGGCAATATAATCCTCCACCGGTCTCTGCTTTTGGCAAAGAGCTCCCAAGGCAATTTCCGCAGTGTCAATGCGGTGAGGATCCTCATAGATTGCGCCCAAAGCCTGAATGAAAGTCTCAGTAGTAGCTAGGACAGGACTGTCCTGTTCCATCAAGCGGTGGGCCCACGCTTGGGGTTGTCCTTGTAGAAGGGTGATCATCGTTCCCACACGAGCCTGCTGAGTAGCATATGTTCTAGGCTTCAGAGTGAACAAGAGTTTGCACCCATTAATAAAAGTCCTGTAGGTGCTTCTATCCCCCGAAAACTTGTCAGGTAGAGCCACCTTGGGTTCAGAGGAGGATCCAGAGCCGGCCCCAGAATCCTCAGGAGACAAGAAGGAAGGACCCGAAGCAGAACGCGGATGGGTCACAGGTTCTTGCAGAGCTTGTAGCTGATCTTGCATAACTTGATAGCTGCCTTGTAACTCATGGACGGCTTGAGCTAGACCAGCGATCTGCTGAGAAATAGTCTTCAAAACCGACCTCTCCTCTTTGGACTCCATTTGGCTTGGTTATACTGTCAAGCCTGGGTTATCGAGTCCAGATGTGAGGAGGCAAGGAATGGCCAACAGTCCCAGATTAAGCCAGAAGCGGGGTACCAAGGAGTAAGCAGAAGAATCGTCGGAGCAGGCCAAGGTCGGGGCAGGCAGAGTTCGTGCGTAACTGAAAACAAGCCGGGTCGGGGGCAGGCAGATAGCAAGCGAGGTCCAATAACAGGCAAGGGGTCAAGCAGGTAGAAGTCAATCAGAAGTCCGAGGAAACAAGCCGAAGGTCAAACCGAAATCAGGAATCAAGTCACATCCAAGAGCTAGGATTATAACCAAGCAAGGATCCTTTTCCAGAGCGTCCTTTTAAAGGCAGTGTCTTGGCGCCAAACGTGAAGACGCCAGCGTCATCAGCGTCATCACGCCGCACGCCGTTGCGTCAGCGGGCGTTTCGTCGCCCGCGTCCACTTCGGCGCGCGACAGTTTCCGACGCACTCGCGTCCGCGTCCATGTTGACGCTCGTGCGTGAATGGGCCTTACACCAACTCACCGCTCAGTTGTGCGAGTGCAGGAATCCCTTGGCGTCTCATGCCGCATCAAATAGAAAAGTTAGGAATGGAGTTCTGCAACATCGATTTGTTGTTTAAAAGCAATTACTTTTATTAATCCACATTAAAACAGCATGCAGAGTGTGTCACCTGATGCGTTTTGTACATTTCCGCCCTTAATCATAGGCTTAAAAGAACAATTTCTAGAATGTCTATATACATATATATGCACTTCCAAATGAGTATCCGCACTCCAAGGCAAATAACTTCAACAAAGGGAGGGGTGCGCGATAATTATGTATACTCCAATTATTCTCAGACCAGCACTCCCTGTTTTAAGAATCAATTATTTTATTGTTGCATCGTATCGGGCATAGATAAGATGCAACAATAAAATAATTGATTCTTAAAATAAGGAGTGCTGGTCTGAGAATAATTGGTATATATATATATATATATATATATATATATATATATATATATATATATATATATATATATATACATACATACAGTATACATAGGTACAGTTTATATCACAACACCCTCTGCTGATGAATAACTAACATTATCTGAAAGTGTCTAATAATGGACATTCACAGCAAATAATCCTAAATAATAATTTCTATATACATAGATACGTAGAGTAACACCCTCTGTTGGTAAATAAACTATATTATCACAAAATACATACTGATGGGCAATCATATTAAATAATCCATGTTCCAAGAAATGTATATAGAAAAACAGGACAAAACAACACAAAGCAAAATAAAAATAAAATTCCATATACAGAAATCCAGATACAATAAACCAAAACCAGAAAATGTGAAGAAAGACAAAAATCATAATTATAATAAAGAAAAAGATTTCTCTCGCATAAAATAAAATAAAATAAAAAATTATGTAAAATGAGAAATATCAAATCTGGTTTTAAAAGGACCTGGGAAAAACATGTGCTAAGAGTGAAAATCCAGTATGCCTCACATAAATTTAAAGACCGGATTGTGTCACCACCTCTCAAAGGAATATATACTTTTTCAATGATTGTTACACTTAGATCAGAAGTGCCTCTAATACTACATGAATTAAAATGTTTCCTAATAGAGGATTTTATAGCAGTTCTATTGAAGTTAAATGCTCGCATATTCTCTCTTTGAGAGGATCATGCATCCCATACAGTTTATAGCAGGATTTGCACTCTACAAGATAAACTACTCCGTTGCTACAGCAGTTACAGTACATGGACATTTTCAAATGTTTTACCAGTGATATTGGATCAGTGCTTACTGTAATCACTCTACAAGTTTTACAAGGATGTTTCCCACATTTATATGTGCCTTTAGTAGGGCCACCATTAGAAATCATGGAGCCCTGTACAACAACATTTTTGGGAGCCCCTGGGCCCTGCCCACCCCCCGCCCACCCCGGCCCCCAAGGCCCACCCCAGATCCGGCCCACTCTACATCAGCGTTAAAAAAGGTAACCCCCACACACAAGTTATAAAAAGCTATTGATGGTCAGGGCCCCCGTATAAGATAAATAAAAATAATTGGTGACCAGGGCCCCCATTAAAGTTTTTTAAAAAAACATTGGTGCCAGGGCCCCCCTTACTAGTAAAAAAAAATTGGGGCCCCAGAGAATATTTTAAAAAAAAATATTGGTGGCAGGGGCCTATAGAGTATTAAAATAATACATTGGTGGCCAGGGGATTAAAAAGAAAAAAAAAACACACACATTGGTGTTCAGTAGAATTGAACTTGTGGCTGTAGGACTTCAACTTCGCCTCCTATCATGACTTTGGGTCTTGTCGCCGCTCCAGGACTTCAATTTTGGCTGTTTTCATGACTTTGGGTCTTTTCTCACCTTCAGGACCTTAATTTTGGCTGTTTTCGTGACTTTGTGTCATTTTGCCGCTTCTGGACTTCGGCTTCTGCTATTTGCAACGCTTCGGTCTTTCCGCTGCTTCAGGACTTCGACTTTTCGGCAGTTCCGCATTTCGGCTGTTCGGGACTTCGGAAGGGCAGCACGGCTTTGGCGCTGTCAAGGGGGGCCCGGCTCTTTTTCGAAAAGTTCAGCACTGCCGGGCCCCCCATCAGTCCCTTGTACCCCCTGTGCCCCCTTGATGGAGGCCCTGGCCTTTAGTATGTAACCAATTTCTCGAATGAGATGGTACGGGGTGGACACTAAACTTGGTGATAATTTTCTTCATAAAATGGGCGCCTTTCTATAGACCATTTTTAAAGGAGTATTTGATAACATCTCTTTCAAGTACTGCCTGCTAGTTTATATTAAGGCACAATGAGTTATTACATTTACCTCTTAGTTAAGGATACTAGCCTGGGGCTTATTGCAACACACATCACCCTCATCTTACCTATAGCTGCCTGTGTATGCAGAGCTTTGCATTTCAAATCCAGGGAATAATGTAGGTTGGAAGATATGAGGAAAGCCGCCGACTGTAGAGGAGAGAGCACGCAAGTCCGCTCGCCGGTAAATCCCACAATTAGCCGTTCTGGCCATGGCAAAAAACGATCAGCTACAATCTTTGATGATGGGGTAAGCATCTGATGAAGTGACACAGTAGTCACGAAACGCCTCAAGCTTTGTTTCCCTGCCCACTTGTATTTAACATTTTAACATGGAATAATAAAGTTACTTTTATTTTTATGAAATCTGATTCCACCGTGGATGTTGTTCTGGAGTAATGTAGTTTGGACTTGACTTAGGTTTTGTAAGGGAAATGCTAAGGCAGGCGAGTCTGCATTCTTCTGCCTTAGGAGCAGGGCCGCTCCTGCCTCAGGCGGCATGAAGTGGCCAATTACCAGGGGCAGCAAAAAGCTTTTTGCCGCCAATGGTACCTTTAAGAGCTGAATTTCCATTTTTTAATATGGAAATTCGGCTCTGTTAGTGCAGTGAATTGGAGGCACACGTTACCCTGATAGAATGGATCTGCAGCCGATTGGCCACGTCACTATGGGCCTGTAGCTCCTTGTCCTCTGGCTTCTAGTAGGTTAATATGGATGAGGCAGAGCTTTGCAGCAGGCTCCTGGGCTCAACTGTATATAAAACACTATAGTATTATAACAATTTTATGGGCTGGATACTTGTTCTTGTGCCGTACGGTAGACGGCCCACTATTTTTATAAAGGTAGATCTCCTGATGGGGGCCAGGTGTCATGAGTAGATCCCAGGGTAACAAAGTCTGGGCACCCCTGATGTAAGCACAAAACGAGTAAGCTTTATATACACTACAATTGCCATGATATCACTGTGTGTGCTTGATTAAAGTCAGAATTGGAAGAGGATATCGGTCTCTGTGAAGTTTCTCTGGTGAGTGCAAATTTGGAGAGTTTATGTGCATATTGTATCTAGAGTTGCGAGCTCAGAGCTCTGAAGTGATAAGTGATCACGCCCCACAGTTTGGGGAGCTCTGCTCACTAAAGAATAAGTGGCTTTGGTGTTGTCTGACCATTAGATATTCATGTAAGTTTCTTTGAGGTGGAAGACTGTATATGAGAACATATCTCATATATGGTGCATGGTTTATTAACATTTTTTAAGTTAATAAAATTATAGATAGGTGATAGATTAGGCTAAAGTTTAAACTCTATACTAAACAAGATGGTGGTAATTTTCAGGCACCCTGACCCCAAGCACCAAATGTAAATTAAAAGCACTTTGCAGGCAATGCAATATTCATGGGATGAAAGCAGGGCTTGGTGCAAAGTGCAAATAGCAGGGGAGACTGCATCTGTTTTTTGCACATTGCTCCCTGTCTTGCATATAGTAAATGGCCCCTAATATGTTTGTTTGCTCTGAAAATGTATTTTTAGGAAAAGAAAAAAAAGACTCTGTAAGAGTTGTATAATAATAAATAATACAACATGTCATATGATTAGAAATAACATTTTGAAACTACCTTGAAAGGTCACACAAGCTGTCTAATCATATTGATTATACTTTGTATATAACTCCAAGGCAGCACTGGGCTGGTTTCTTAGTGCTCTATGAAAGAAAGGAAAACCTTACAGATTTTATTATTTTTGGACAACTTTTTAACATGGTACAGGTAGGCTTGGGACCTGGGGTTTTCTGGATAATGGATCTTTCCCTTATTTGGGTCTGTATGCCTTAAGTCTACTAGAAATTAACTTAAACATTAAATAAACCCAATAGGCTGGTTTTGCTTCCAATAAGGATTAATTATATCTTAGTTGAGATCAAGTATAAGCTACTGTTTTATTATTACAGAGAAAAAGGAAATCATTTTTAAAAATTTGGATTATTTGGATAAAATGGAGTCTATGGGAGACATATATAACATTAAGAGATTATTTACTAAACTTCAGTCAAGCTTTTTGGGACAAAACTCAAATTTTTCCCTTTTTTTTTAATTCAAATTTATTAAAACACAATGCAGCAAAAAGCCAGAATTCAAAAATCTGCCATCTTAGACCTGTATATAAGTCAATGGGAGAGGTACCTACCCTATTTTGAAGTTTCTGTGGTCTGTGCTGGAATTAGCCCGAAAATCCGACCTTTTTGGGCAAAAATCGGAAAAATTCAGGCTTTTTCCTGAAAAATCAAGCGATTTGGGAAAAAAACTCAATTCGTGTTTCCCCGCGATTTTATCGAGTTTTTACCCAAACTGATAAAATAAAGCTTTTTAAATAATAAATAAGGTAAAATCGTGGATTCTAGTTTGGTCTGACCTTCTTATTTAGAAAATCAGAAAAATTCGGATTTTGATAAATAACCCCCTTAATATCGGAGACTGTAGAAGTTCCAGATTGAAAAATGGGTGTTTGTTTTAGATTAAGATGACATTTCAAGACTGTAATCTTAATTGTATGCAACCTTGTGGACATGCAACCAAGTACACTCCCATGTTTTTGATAATGCTGTGATTCTAAATAAAAGTTTATGATTGAAATATTGCCCAGGCTCATTTGCTGTACTATACATTAGCTAAAGGAATGCTTTTTTGGTCACGAAGAAGTGCCAAATTCTTTGTAAGCTTGCATCAGTCAGTATACTATTCCCAGAAGAAGAAGAAGAAGAAGAAAAGTACTAGAATGGTGTCTAAACACAGACCATAAAATCAGAATCTTATTCATCTTAAAAATAACTATCAATATTAAGTTGTACAACCATTCTATAAGGAAATGTTCAATTTTCCAACATAAGTTTTTATTCAGACACTTTTTCATATGAATATGTTTTCAGGAGTAATGATGGGTGAATTTGATCCATTTCGCGTTGCCCTATAATTTGCAGCAAAAAAAATGCACTGAAGTCTATGGGAAACAATTTTTTTTAAACGTGTGGCAAATATTTGACGTGCAACCAATTTTTCCACCCTTTAGAGTCTATAGGTGTAATTTTGCTGTGAAACTTGGAGAAAAAATTCACTGCGGTCAATTGACACAGGTCGTAATGAGGACCTGTCCTTATTGCTTGTACTACACTAACCCTAGGACAGGTGGTAAGGATAGGGTTGTCCTGTGCTCTCTGCACCTCTATGATTTTTAAATGACCCCAATAAGCTTTCCTTTACTTCAACTTTGCATTCCACCACCTGAAAAATGGGAATTAATAATCTGCAAAACATTTATACATAGATGAGTCTCACTTTGTACATCCTGTAAGCTAGCCAAGAACATTTTGAGATAAAACTTGTTAGTGTGTGCTGAACAGATTTAAGAGCTGGGAGCAGAGGTGAAGAGAACATCTACCAAAACTGTGGTAAATGTAGTCTCTAATAAAATCTTGTTATTTGTAGAGCTGACAGCTGTAATGCATTCTTTTTTTTAGCCGACCTTATATTGCTAAAATAAGAATAAGGAGCAGGCAAAAACCATGGCTCACAGGTTGAAATCCCTTGGGCAATATTACATTTCCAATGTGCACATTTACTTCTCAAATTAGCATTATTTAGCTAGTGTGCACTCAGTTCTATATTCAGAAGTCACATTTTTTTCCCTCCAGCTCCAGAAAAGAAACTGCAGAGCAGAAATACTGGAAAGAATGAATGCATCATACATATCCATTAATTCTAACTTTTCCTATGATATCCTTGGCTAGCCAAATCAGTTGTCTGCCTTGTCTGAGGCAGTTAAATTGAAAGAGGTGAATAAATCATTTAGACAAAGGGTTAATTAAATTTAACATATGCTTCAAGTAAACTGATTAGGTAAGTCTGATTTTGCAAAACAGTTACAATAAACATCTGGTAATGATGATTTCCATTTGGCTGCTTGGGTTTTTCTGCAAGTGTGTATTGTGGGCAATAAGCAGTTACACACAGGAAACAGGTGCTATGACAATTAATGACAAGAATGCAGCATTCAGGCTAATAGAACCATTCATGGTCTGGGAACCAGGATGAGCGCTAGAATTATTTCAGGTTACAGAAACCAGACTAATGACAAAATGGAATGAAGAAGAGCTGTTTATAAAAACTTCTGCAAATATAAATCAATGTTCCAGGTTGGAACCAAAGCTTAAAGGAATTGTTTATTATAAAAATAAAAACTTGGTAAATAGGCTTTGCAAAATAAAAAATGTTTTAATATAGTTAGTTAGCCAAAAGCTATAAAGGCTGGAGTGACTGGATGTATAACATAACAGAACAGAACACTACTTCCTGCTTTGCAGCTTTCTTGGTTTCCACTGATTGGTTACCAGGCATTAACCAATCAGAGACTTAAGGGGGGCCACATGGGTCATAACTGTTGCTTTTGAATCAGAGCTGCATGCTTAGGATCAATTGCAAACTCACTGATCAGCCATGTGGCTCCCCTTAAAGTCGCTGACTCAGAGTTAGAGAGCTGAAAACAGGAAGTTGGATTCTGTTCTGTTAGACATCCAGTCACTCCAGCCTTTATAGATGACATTTTTGGCTAATTAATTATATTAGAAACATTTTTTATTATGCACATACTATATATTTAAAAAGTTTTTATTTTCACATTGAACTGTTCCTTTAAAAAAACATGACTAGAAATGGTGTACAATGTATTTTACTGTAAATTTACTGTAATAGCCCAAAGGTTTAGCCGCCTTATAACAGTAATAATTCATGCCTTCAAAATTGTCCAAAGCAGCTCTACGTGTTGGATCTTGTTAGGGCATCTTTTATGTGTGAGTAGCATTGGGCATGTTCAACGGCTCAGTACAGCTGTTGAGATGTTAATTTTAGGGTTTGTCAGAACATTAACAGAACAACATCTTTTGTTGTAGCTGATGCTACAGGGCAAGGAAAGTCATAATAACTGGGAGGGGTAGGGAGGGACAATTTGAACCCTGGGCTAGTTACATAGCGTATTTGTTCAACCTTCCAGGGGTTCCACGGGGAGGGTGTTGCACTGTTTGGGACTTGTGTATGCGCAGTACAGTAAAGCATCCAAATTTACTACTAAAACACTGCAAAGAAGGCACAGATCTTTTTGGTCCACCAGAACTTACAATATAGCAAAGACATCAACCTCCCATCATTATAATTGTTTGTCATGCCTCATTGGGGCTCATTTATTAAAGCAGCGCAGCGCATAAGTGGACGCAAAAGGTTGTCTGCGCCATCACAAGCGTGATCGCTAATATATTTGCGTGATATTGCGCATAACACAGAGCTTTTGCGATGGTTTTGTTTATGCGCATTGCGCAAAAGATTGGGCATTTATGTCGCAAACGATGCCGTGGTTGTTAGGGGCGTGGCTGTGGGCGTGGCTACAATGCGCTTGCACTGCGGCCGTCGCAGATTTGCGTCTGTATATGTGCAAAACTGCACCCGGGCAACAGCACCACAATTTTTACGCCTGCCTCTTCGTGGCGTAATAGTAACGCTCTTCAAAATGCGCATTCCTGCCCAGCTGCGCTAGTATATTCAAGATGAACAACCCTTGTAAAGTGCATATTAACCACGCCTTCCACCCAACATGTTTATATTGACCAAGGTTCCTTTAAGGGTATCAGGTAGGCTAAACACCTTTGCAACCAAACAAATATTAGCACAGAAACAAATGCAGATGTGTCTAAGTGAACGCAATATGCGCAATATGTGACGCAACTAATTAAAGCAGCGCATTCATACATGAGCACAACTAATCCTTACCTTTGCGGTATCTTCCTGTGCGCACAATTTATTATAAGCACTGCGACAGCTGATACGCAGTTTCACACGTCGCACCTGTCTTGTGTCTACATTAGCGCACAAATCGCACTGTTAAGGTATCGTGCGCTACATTATTAAATACTCGCATGCGCTGGGCAAATGTCTGGCCACTGCGCTCTTTTTAGCGCTGCGCTGCGTTAATAAATGAGCCCCATTATGCCCCTTGGAATGACCTTGATCACACCCCAGTTCTTGTAAGTTACATCAGGAATACAAAGTCTGCTCGGTTTCCTCACGGGAATTAACACTTAGAACAATTGTCCTATTTTATTTTCAAACCTCTAAATTAAACCTTCTGTGTTTTATCAGGGTTCCGGAATGTATTGCACTTTTCCAGATGTGCCTTTATGGTGTTTGAAGGGTGATATTTTTTCTTTGGGAAGTTGATCATGGCCTACCTTTCCTACAGAGCACTTAAGGGGGATCTAAACATTGTTCTGGACTATACCTCATTTTTTTGTTTTATTAAAACTTTTCTCCAGCTCCAGCTTTAGTGACAATCTGATTACAATGGTAATGCAACTGGAGAAAAAAACAGGTATTACTTGAATGTGAAACAATAATGGAAGATTGAGTAGGACCTTTTTATAAAGTTTGACTGCAGTTTCCTAACAAGCCATTTCTTTAATTCAAAATGCCACAAATTAAGTTGCATTTTACAATTTAATTGAAACCCCATACGTTTCTGACACAGCCTTGCATCAAAAAATGCATTTAACGAAGACATAACAAATATCTGACTAGATTTACTTGTATCTAATTTTTCCTTAGGTATAACAGCATTAAAACACACCTAGGCACTGTACTGTAATATCTGGCTATTTTCTAATGTTTCTTAGCAAAAATCCGTTACCATGAATTTGCAACAAATACATCATTATGTGACTCATACGGAAATGGGCTATTATTTTCTGAATAAAAGACATGACTAATCTCTGTAACCTTTATTCTTGAGATAGAAAGCTTTCTTCCTCTCATCTCTTAAATAATGCTGTTCTACTTTGAGGAATGAATAATAAGCTGTTGCCATAAATTGCATCTAATGCCCACTGAGTTTGCACACCCTATATTATTTTTACATCAGTGGAGTCAACAGTTTCACTTCAAGGTACACTTAAAAGAATCACCTTTCAAGAACTCCGGTGCCATTTTCAGAATCACACATGTACCCCCTGCATTCAGGGCCAAGACTCATCTGTAAGTATTAGCACAGAAAATTAAAGGGGTTGTTCACTTTTGAGATAACTTTTAGTATGATGTAGAGACTGATATTCTGAGACAGTTTGCAATTATTTTTCATTTATGTTTTTTTGCATTATTTAGCTTTTTATTCAGCAGCTTTCCAGTTTGCAATTTCGGCAATCTGCAATTTATCCTAGAAACCATGCGTTGCTTTGAATAAGAGACTGGAATATGAATAGAAGTGGGCCTCAATAGAAAGATGAGAAATAAAAATTAGCAATAACAATACATTTGTAGCCTTACAGAGCATTTACTTTTTAGAAGCGGTCAGCAACGCCCATTTGAAAGCTGCAAAGAGTCAGAAGAAAAAGGCAAATAAGTATAAAACTATAAAAAAAAATTGAAAACCAACTGCAAAGTTGCTTAGAATTGGCCATTCTATAACATACTAAACATTGCCTTAAAGATGAACTACCACTTTATGTTGGCCATAGCCGTTAAAATTTTTAAAAGATCTTTTAGTTATCGTAGGACTAAGCTTATCCTCAAACAATCATTTTAATATACAATTTGTTCTTCAACTAAAAGGACCATTTAAAGTGATATTGTCTAGTTGAAGCCAGGAAAACTGTGGGTAGTTGCCTGCTTGGCCCTGCAAACAATTGAACGATGGATACATTTCACTGTAAATGCTGAAAAATGTTCTAACTTGACTGATAGTGCCCACTAACCTCATGATAATTTGACAGATTGCACTAAAATTGGTCGTTAGGCAGAGAAAAATCTTAACGTCTATGGCCACCTTAAAGCTCATTCTGGCTCAAGTGATCCATATTGTGCAGTGTAGGCCTATTATGCCATTATGGTACATATATGCAATATACAGTATAGGATATAGGAAAGAGAGTGAATCTCCAGATATTTCGATTATATGCCTTTATACCATTAATTTATTTAAACTCAAAGCTAAGACAGAATGCTAGTATTAATGAGCTTCTTGTATATAGTTGCAAAGTGCAACCCAGGTCATATGTGTGAATAATACATGGGATTAGTCTGAATTTGAGGTTTAAACAATGCAGGGGCCAGTTAATCTCTGTAGTGATACCATTTAAGGGTCAGTCCACATGAGCAAATTTGGGGAGATTAGTCGCCCCATCGACAAATCGCCTCTTCTTCGGGGCGACAATCTCCCTGAACTGCCTTTCCCCTTCGGGGAGATTGTAGCACCGAAGAAGAGGCGATTTTTCGCGGGGGCAACTAATCCCCCCGAATCTTCTTGTGTGGCCTGACCCTTAAGCTTACACATGGTAAGCAAACACAGCAGGTAGGTGGGGGGGGCTACACAAGGGGGGTCGCGGGCCACCATTTGGACAGCCCTGATGAATGAATTGAATGAAATATGAATTCAAACTCTGGTCTTTTTATTACTATTCCATGGAGGGAAAAGTGTTCGGAAGCAGCAAAAAGACAGACTGTGAGCTTTGACAACAGTTACATCAAAACCATCACACATAAAATAAAAAATCTGTCTCACTTTTCCTAATTTATCACATTTTCAACAAAGTGTCAAACCAAAGCAAAAGGTATTGAAACAGGGGAGAGGGAGAGGAGGTTGTGACCTCAGACAGAGCTATTAGATCCTCACCAGTTCCTGGATCTCAAACATCACTGGCCTGAACAGGTAGTGCTAGCCATGAATTCTATTTTATTACCCACTTCAACACCATTTGTCATTTTAAAGTACAGCACAAAATGTTTACTAAATAACATATGTAATGTGATAAATAGGTTTAGACTTACTAAAAACAACTGTAATACAAGGGAGGGGGGGGAGTTCATGTCTGAGACCTCCATTTTCCTATCTCATGTCCAGTCCAGTAGTCCATGTCCATGTGGGCATTTAGTGGGTAACATAAAATTGAAAGTAATCTAAGGGGATATCTAGAGACTACCCTGTACTTGATGACATATTAGCTTTTTCATTTGGTCTATAGAAGTGATCCCCAATCTGTGGCTTGTGAGCAACATGTTGCTCACCAACCTCTTGAATGTTTCTCTCAGTGGCCTCAAAGCAGGTGCTTATTTTTGAATTCCTGGCTTGGAGGCAAGTTTTAATTGCATAACAACCAGGTGTACTGGCAAATAAATCCTCATATTAGCTGCCAGTACACATAGGGGCTACCAAATAGACAATCACAGACCTTATTTGGCATCCCCATAGCCTTTTTTTCCTGCTTGTGTTCCTCCCCAACTCATTTTATATTTGAATGTGGATTATGCTTAAAATAGGTTGGTGATCCCTGGTCTATAGGATATGATCTTAATTGCTCTGCCCTCACCCTTTTCGCAAGGTTGCATAGAATTCAGTGGAAAGTGAGGCCACAGTAGCTTTCTGAGTGGCTGTTGACACTGAACTGCCCCACGTACCAGTTAACCAAATCAAATTAATTTAATGTAATTGTATATTTTAGAGCACCCCCTGGTACTCTAAGGAAGCTGACCAAAAATGTAATTACAGATGCAGGGGAATTCACCAATGAGTTTGCGCCTTACCAGCTCAATATCAGTAAACTTGTTTACTATCTTATTTAGCATAGATATTTTTGGGTCATTTTGGCTGCATTATAGTCACTGTAATTCATGTCATACTTGTTTAATGATAGCAAATCTTTATTTAAAACCTTTAGCTCCAATTACAAGCATGGAGGGAGATTTACACAGACCAGGTGGGATTCTTGTTGGACGATTATTTAGCATTGTACTATAGCCAATTTGATAAAGGTTTATAAAACAATATTGCTTTCAGACTAGAACGTGTGATGTCATTGTTGCTTAACAATTGGAAGCTGATAGTTACAGGTATCTCTGTATAAATAACATCACAATATCTAATGGCAAGCAGGATTCTCTTTGGTGAATATTTTTCTATCTGTAATTAAACTTGGTTTAACTAATTTACAGTACTAAGGGGCACAATAGGACATTTTTATAGAGAGTTTGATCCCCTTCACATACTGTACATATTTGAACTCAAAATGAGCTCACCATCAGGATCTGAGAGATACCCACTCAGTAAATATTAATATACTCTAATACATATGACAAGGCAGCAAATCCCTCACTTCTTTTTCCCTTGTGTGTCTGTTTATTTCCTTGAAAGTTAAGAAGCTCAAGCTCTAGTAGCAGCAAATCAGTGCAAACCCTGAAGTGCATAACTTCATGGATTTTTCAGAGTGGCAAGAATATAATTATTTATTTATTTTTAATTAAGCTCATATACAACCTCCTTTTTAAAACAGTTGGGACACTGTGTAAAATGTAAATGAAAACAAGATGAGATGAACCCTATATTTAATTACCAATAGTACAAAGACAACATATTAACTGTTCAAACTGAG
This sequence comes from Xenopus laevis, assembly GCF_017654675.1. Classification (NCBI taxonomy): domain Eukaryota; kingdom Metazoa; phylum Chordata; class Amphibia; order Anura; family Pipidae; genus Xenopus; species Xenopus laevis. The sequence goes on from NC_054386.1 coordinate 65,788,878, forward strand.
AATGTTATTGTTTTCTAGAAAATATATGCTCATTTAATATTTGATACCAGTAACATATTTCAAAAGAAAGTTGGGCAGGGACATGTTTTCCATTGTGTTGAATCGCCTCTTCTTTTAACAACATTCAGTAACCGAGAGATGGAACTGAGAAGGCCAATTGCTATGGTTCTGAATGTGAAATATTGTTGCCTGATATAGGTTTTCAGCTGCTCAACGTAAAGCGCTAAATGCTGTCAATAGGTAAATGGTATGGACTGCAGGCAGGACAATTTAGCAATTGGACTTTTTCACTATTGCGCCATGCTGTTGTAATATGTGCAGAATACAGTTTGACATTGTCTTGCTTGATGGAAGCATATGTTTCTCCAAATTCTGTGCATATCATTAATGCAAGCTGCCCATGCCATGTACATTAATGCACCCCTATAGCATCACAGATGCTGGCTTTTTAACTGCACTGATAACAAGCTGGGTGGTCCTTCTCCTGTTTAGCCCAGAGCACAAGTTTTCCATTTGCGGATGTAGTGACAAACTGTGTTCACTGATAATGGCTTTGGAAAGCCATCCCCGAGCCCTTTCAATGTAGTGCCACGTTAGGGCCCAAAGATCACAGCCATCCAATATTGGCTTTTGGCCTTGTCCCTTGTGTACAGAGATTTCTCCAGATTCTCTGAATCTGTTTAAGATATTATGTACTGTAGATGATGAAATCCTCAAATTCTTTGCAATTTTATGTTGAGGAGAACTATTCTTCAATTGCTGCAACATTTGCACCCCCACACATGCAGTTTCCTTTTCCCATCTTTTCTTCTAAGATACAATTTTTGAATTGACATCAAAATCAACAAAAACCAACATACTGGGGCTTATTTATAAACTTAGCGCAGGGCAGATTGCTTCGCACAGTGAATATATTTGCCCTGCACATGGTTACATTTATAAAGCTGAATAAGAGTGTGCACACAGAATTCAGAACTTTTTAAATATGGAAAAAAAAATTTAAAAATATGGAGAAAATATTTGCAAAACAGTTTTGCAAATTTCGAATTTAAGTTACTGTCAATGCTATTTTGTGCACAACAACCTCACACAGTGGGCGCACTCACGCAAACACCCATCTCATTTGCGAAAATTTATTCTCAATGCGGATTCGCAAAAACCAGAAAGACAATGCAATGTGCAATATTTAGGCGTTCAGGAAAAAACATGGGCAATACAACCATTTGCGAATAAATATGTGCTGCGCGGACTCTATAAATGACCCCCACTGTATATTTTTCGGAAAAAAATACATTTTCGCACTTTCAACATTTGATATGTTGTCTTTGTACTATTTGCAATTACAGTAAATATAGGATTTAAATGGTTTGCAAATCATCCTGTTTGCTTTTTGTTTACATTTTACACAGTGTCTGAAAACATTGGAAAACGAGTTTGGTTTATACTTTATGCAGCAATTTCTATACTTTGTTCTCCTAAACCACAAATATTCATGTACATTATTTAATGTCCATGGCAGGCTAAAACATTCCTTTTAAAACATTGCTGTTTTCCTTTTTTTCCCCATGACGAAGGCAGAACAATCTATAATTTCAGAGAGTGCAGATGTGTTAAAGCCAATATTGTCCTTTTTTCTTTTTAGAGGTGCATGCAAATACATTGCCTCTTCATTCTCTGCTGCAAAAAGTATCATCAGACCTTTCTTGAATGAATGTTGCACAGAGGTCATGGTAAAGGTCACACAGCAGGTTTGATGTGTCAGGGAATAAAAGATGGGATCACATCTGGAACAGTTTGCAGAATAAATAAAATGTGAAAGCTCATATATCACTGCACACCTTCCAATCAGTGAGGGAAAGAATAAATAAAGTATTTAATAACCTTGTCCACATACAAATGACATTAAAGGGGTAGACTAAAGGGGTAGACTATTAGAAGCGAAAGTTGAATGCACGTTGAATGGTTTGGACTATTATCTGTAAGTGTGTGTTTATAAGCAAACACAGGGCTGTCCCTGCATGAATTGCACCCCAGTTTATATTTATCAAGTAAGTTACAAAAAATACCAGCATTTAGCTCTTATTTGTCTGTCCACATAAGTGTGCAGATCAGATACTGTATGTTGGTAAATCCTTTTAATCTCTACTGGACAAATTTAGCTACAATGATGTGAAGATGAACTATTACAGTTATAGAATCCAAATTACAGGAGGTCATCTCCCATAGACTCCCTTTTAATCAAATAATTCAAATTAATTAAAATGAATTGCTTTTTTCCCTGTAATGAGAACACTTGATCCACACTAAGATATAATTAATCCTTATCGGTAAAAACAATTTGGTTCAATTAATTGGGTATAATTAATGTTTAAATTATTTTTTAGGAGACTTATGTTATGGTGATTCAAATTATGACAAGACCCCCTTATCTGGAAACCCCCAGGTCCTGAACATTCTGGATAACAAGTCCCATACCTGTATATAACTGCATGATGATACTTTTTTATCCAAGTAGCTGTTCTAAGTAACTAAGAAAAGAGAGAATAAAGAAAATAAAGGGGGAAATCCTTTCTGATTCCAAAAGGGCAACTAGACCAGTCCTGGATCAACTATTTCTAAAAGTAATGCTATCAGTAGCTTTTTTCTGCTTGCTAGAAAGGCATCTTCTCTTGACACTCTAATATAACTGCTATTGCAAGCCCTCGGGGAGAGAATTCTACAGATTCATAGCTCTCACAGTGAGAGAAAAAAAACATTAAGCACCCTGAACCTTCTAGAAAGATGTATTTATAAATAAGAGTTTATTGTGTGGTCCACTTATATACTGTATGTATAAATAATTATCAGAATCACTACTGTAGTGCCTCTTATATAATGGGAACAATTCCAACTTGCCCAGTCTTTCTTTATAACTCAGATCCTCCATACCTTTTATGAGCTTAATGATTCCCCTATGCATAACAAAGTATATATACCCTATGTTGAGAAAGACAGCTGTTGGATTAATGTAGAAACACCAGAGACTCAATGTACAAACATCTCTCATCTTTGTGGCTTATTATCCTGAAGTGGCTTGCTCTGTATTTTTGTTGTCATTTTTTTCCCTTATGAACCTCACTGAGACCTCTGTGCCAGGATCCCTAATAATAAATGTAATACACAAAGCCTTTCAAACTTGCATTAGACAAGTTAATTTTCAAAAACATTGTTAAACACAATTTGGGAGAAAAAAACTTTGTTGTAGAATGAGTAGTAGCAGTCTTTATGTGGGATGTAGCAAAATATTTTTTTTTTTACAAATAAAAGTTGCAGTGTTTTAGGCCATGCTTCTAAATAACCCCAGGTACTCCAGATATGTCTTAAACCTACCACAAGTATGCATCCCAAACTCAATTAGAGATACTCATTTGGCAATCAACCCTACCACATATACATTATTCATCTAACGTAATAAGATTTATTCTTCTTTAATTTTTACTGTGCCAGCATATTTCATGCAGTGCTTAACAGAGATCATTCATCATTCACATTATGTGCTTAAATCAACACCTTGAATCTCCTTAGCCACCCAATTACTTATCTGTGTCAGCCAGTGACTCCTCTTGGCCATCAGGACTAGAAAGTCTGGACAAATTTGGAAGGGTACAGAAGCGTAATACCAGAGGGATCAGATAAGTAGCAAACAGGCCACAAAGTCAACAGGTCATCGAACCAAAAAGGCTTTAAGAATTTCAATTGAGTGGCAATCACTATAGCAGTTATGGAAAAAAATGTCTGTGGTCAACACAGGTAAATTGGTGGGCGAATCTGTGCAAAATGCATTGAAGTCAGTGGGTGTCAAAATAATTTTGACCGCAACAATTTTTATGCGTGCACCAATTTTGACAATTAGTTTTTGACACTGCAAATTGTCGCCACAGTTTCACAGTTGAATTAATTTGCATGCGGCAATAAGTGGAAATTCACTGTGAATTTGTGTCTGGAAAATTTATTCACATATCACTATTAAGAAACACTAAATGATTTTGCTGTGGCCTAATAATATCTAGCAAGGTCCTGGTGCCTTATGAAATGCAGGTTTCTTCTTTGAACAGCAAAGCTTTGCATCCCACCTTGCTTTAGGTGTCTTTATTATTATGATATATAATATAATTTATATAAATATGTGTTAGGCAGCTCTCGATCCAAGAGGAGTGGGTGGTAAAGGTATCCTCCAACCACCCGCACCATAACAATTACATCATTTAGTTGTGTAGCATTAGGAGGCACAACCCACATCAGGGCCCTGTCCCAAAACAAAGGCAGGCAGTAACTAGCTGAGTGTCTGCATTCTACTCAATCTGCTGCGAGAAGCAACACATCACAGCTTGACCCTGGGCACTAGTGCTTATTAAAGGGGTTGTTCACCTTTAATTAACTTTAGTATGATGTAGAGATTGAAATTCTGGGGAGAATTGCAATAGCAGTAAATATGTACTCTTATTGAGTATTTGTTTTTAGATAGGGTCAATGACCCCCATATGAAAGCTAGAAAAAGACAAAGAAGAAGGCAAACAATTGAAAAATTATAAAGTTTGATGAAGTCCAATTGAAAAGTTGCTTAAAATTAGCCATTCTAGAACATGCTAAACGTTAACTTAGAGGTGAACCATTCCTTTAACAAGCACTTTTACCCCTTTTAATTCTCTAGCACTTGTGTCTCAGGGTTAATCAAATCACCTCTTTCTAAGTTTGCCCAGTTGCAGTAACCTACAGCAACCAATCAGCAGGTATCAGTTACTGGTCACTTGTTTAACAGCAAACATCTTATTGGTTGCCATGGATTACTGCACCTGAGTAAACTTTTATTACATATGGGGACAATTAATAAAGTTGAGAAGGCCACGTGGAAACCACCTATCGATTAAAACCTAAAATTGAGTTTCTCCAGTTAAAAAAAAATGTTATTTTTGACATTAACTTTCTTTAGATTGGATGAAGAGATGATAAGGTGCCGGCTATAATAGAGCACACAATAGTAATATTGAAATAAAACACATCTCATATAACAAAAACACCATGTTAAAAAAATACCCCTATAAAAAAACAAATGTTTCAAAATTGGTTGCAAGTAGCAGAGCCTCAAAGCAGTGATGAAAATAGCTTAATTATCTGTCAACTTTACATAGAGAATTTGTTACCAACTGTTCCCTTGATCATATTACCTTCTTCTCAAATTATTTAAATTAATATACAGTAATGAAGGTGCTTTTAGAGGAACCGAATCTTCTTTTATTACCAAACACAAGAGAATTTTTTCCCCAACCTTCAAGAACAAAGACATTACTAATGGAATGATAAACTATCTGGAAAATTATCTACTTACACAGAAAATGATCATCAAAAATCCTGGTGTCTAAATGTATTTAATCAGTCAAGTCTCAGAGATTAGCTGATTGTAATGTGCAATTTAAAGCATAGCCCACTACTGTATTTTTACTTTTGACACAGCTACATTCAGCTAATAGGCTAACATTTGCACATTCAATGCATAGACTCTGAATATACATTTGGTATCTTCTTGGGTGATTATTATTCATGGAAAATGCTTGACTGTGCAGCGCCTGGTAGCCTATTTACCATGTCACACACTAACCCCCTTTACATACTATAAACTTCCACCCCCTCCCCCAAGAAGACAATATTAAATATCCAGGTTGGGATGAAACCGGTCACAGCTTTATTAACAAGCAAGTAAGGAATATACAGTACATAAACTGTTAGTTAAATAATGTTTACAATTGCATAGAAATTGTAAATATTAACATGCAATTTGTGGAATACTTGAAACTAAAACCAACTGCTGTAAGATGGATTGGAAGACTGGCGCACCTCCTTATCCCTCTGCAAGCTGGTCCCCCGAGTCCATTCATATATGTGTCCAGATGCACACTTGTTGTGATGTCACTTTGGCACCAAGGTTTAAAGGGCCCAAGCTGGGTTTCTACAGTTTACCTTGACGTGGTATGGTGGCTTTTCAACTTTATGATTATAACTTTGTAACTAAAAACCCAACATCTTATTGGTTGCCATGGATTACTGCACCTGAGTAAACTTTTATTACATATGGGGACAATTAATAAAGTTGAGAAGGCCACGTGGAAACCACCTATCGATTAAAACCTAAAATTGAGTTTCTCCAGTTAAAAAAAAATGTTATTTTTGACATTAACTTTCTTTAGATTGGATGAAGAGATGATAAGGTGCCGGCTATAATAGAGCACACAATAGTAATATTGAAATAAAACACATCTCATATAACAAAAACACCATGTTAAAAAAATACCCCTATAAAAAAACAAATGTTTCAAAATTGGTTGCAAGTAGCAGAGCCTCAAAGCAGTGATGAAAATAGCTTAATTATCTGTCAACTTTACATAGAGAATTTGTTACCAACTGTTCCCTTGATCATATTACCTTCTTCTCAAATTATTTAAATTAATATACAGTAATGAAGGTGCTTTTAGAGGAACCGAATCTTCTTTTATTACCAAACACAAGAGAATTTTTTCCCCAACCTTCAAGAACAAAGACATTACTAATGGAATGATAAACTATCTGGAAAATTATCTACTTACACAGAAAATGATCATCAAAAATCCTGGTGTCTAAATGTATTTAATCAGTCAAGTCTCAGAGATTAGCTGATTGTAATGTGCAATTTAAAGCATAGCCCACTACTGTATTTTTACTTTTGACACAGCTACATTCAGCTAATAGGCTAACATTTGCACATTCAATGCATAGACTCTGAATATACATTTGGTATCTTCTTGGGTGATTATTATTCATGGAAAATGCTTGACTGTGCAGCGCCTGGTAGCCTATTTACCATGTCACACACTAACCCCCTTTACATACTATAAACTTCCACCCCCTCCCCCAAGAAGACAATATTAAATATCCAGGTTGGGATGAAACCGGTCACAGCTTTATTAACAAGCAAGTAAGGAATATACAGTACATAAACTGTTAGTTAAATAATGTTTACAATTGCATAGAAATTGTAAATATTAACATGCAATTTGTGGAATACTTGAAACTAAAACCAACTGCTGTAAGATGGATTGGAAGACTGGCGCACCTCCTTATCCCTCTGCAAGCTGGTCCCCCGAGTCCATTCATATATGTGTCCAGATGCACACTTGTTGTGATGTCACTTTGGCACCAAGGTTTAAAGGGCCCAAGCTGGGTTTCTACAGTTTACCTTGACGTGGTATGGTGGCTTTTCAACTTTATGATTATAACTTTGTAACTAAAAACCCCTGTCTTTGTTAACACATGCATTTGCATATCTACTGAATTACTTAGACAGGGGCCCAGGGAATGTGCACTGACCCATTTGGTTATGTCAGTAGCACTTCCCTTATACTTCTATACATTTTTACTTAGCAATGCAGGTGCTCCCACAACCCCCCTTTTGTATTTTCTACAGTTCCTGTCAAAGACTTTTGTTCCTGTTTTGATCTCCTGGTTCTTGACTCTGTGCCTGTTCCTGACACTGATTATTTGCTGCCTGCCCTGACTCTTTGTCTGAATTTGACTATGTTTATGCACTTTGGCAAAAATAATATAAATGCAAGTTATACACTAAATGGCAATGTGTTGGGAGTTTCCTTAAATGAAAAGGATCTAGGGGTCTTTGTAGATAACACGTTGTCTAATTCTGGGCAGTGTCATTCTGTGGCTACTAAAGCAAATAAAGTTCTGTCTTGCATAAAAAAGGGCATTAACTCAAGGGATGAAAACATAATTATGCCTCTTTATAGGTCCCTGGTAAGGCCTCATCTGGAGTATGCAGTTCAGTTTTGGACACCAGTCCTTAAGAGGGATATAAATGAGCTGGAGAGAGTGCAGAGACGTGCAACTAAATTGGTTAGAGGGACGGAAGACTTAAATTATGAGGGTAGACTGTCAAGGTTGGGGTTGTTTTCTCTGGAAAAAAGGCACTTGCGAGGGGACATGATTACACTTTACAAGTACATTAGAGGACATTATAGACAAATGGCAGGGGACCTTTTTACCCATAAAGTGGATCACCGTACCAGAGGCCACCCCTTTAGACTAGAAGAAAAGAACTTTCATTTGAAGCAACGTAGAGGGTTCTTCACAGTCAGGACAGTGAGGTTGTGGAATGCACTGCCGGGTGATGTTGTGATGGCTGATTCAGTTAATGCCTTTAAGAATGGCTTGGATGATTTTTTGGACAGACATAATATCAAAGGCTATTGTGATACTAAACTCTATAGTTAATATAGGTATGGGTATATAGAATTTTAATTAAAAGTAGGGAGGGGTGTGTGTATGGATGCTGGGTTTTCATTTGGAGGGGTTGAACTTGATGGACTTTGTCTTTTTTCAACCCAATTTAACTATGTAACCCTTGTTGATTCTACACTTTCTAATAACCACAACTTTGTTTGGGTTCTCTCTTTGTACATAGAAGAGTTCTGAGGACCCAAAAGGGTGTTGGTGAAAGCCATTCCTGGCATAGCTCTCCTGCTCATATAAAGGTGCAATCTAGAAATCCCTGGAATCTGCCTCACAGATAGGGATGTAGCGAACCGCCGAGTATGTGTTCGCGAACGCCGTTCGCGAACACCGGCAAAAAATGCGAACAGTTCGCGAACAGTTCGCGAACTTCGAACATCCGAAAATCGTTCGATTCGAACGGTCGTCGTTCGATTTTAGCGACCGAATGGTCGAACGATTTTGACGCGAACGCCTATTGGCGAACGTCGCGCGACGTTCGCGAACTTGCGGCGGACGCGAACAGCCGCAGTTCGCCGCAGAACAGTTCGCTACATCCCTACTCACAGATCATGATACTTGCTATCTTCCACAAAAGTGTCAGATGGGCAAGTGAGAGCAGGCAACCATGAAACTTACCTTTTCGGACACCTTGCACAAAGAGATCATATACCACCATTTTTACAATTCCCCATAAATGGGACATAGGTTCCCAATCCAAGAGAAGCATTCCTCCGCAAGCAGTGAGAAATTAAGTAACGCAAACTATACATCCTACCCTCACTGTGCCAACTTAACAGGGTGGGGGAGGCTGCTTTCTAGGCCACTGGCCTAGGCCTTACCCGTTTAGTACTCCTCACAAGCCCAAACCTCCTGACTAGGGATGGGCGAATTTGACCCGTTTCGTTTTGCCAAAAATTAACCGCCAGCAAAATGTCGCTGATGCCCATTAAAGTCTATGGCTGTCAAAAAAAATTTGCTGCGTGTCTTTTTTTTTTTTATGCACGACACCATACATACTATGTATGTGGGCTGTTTATTTAAAATGTTATATATATATATATATATATATATATATATATATATATATATATATATATATATATATATTTATATATATACTTTTCCTGGAGTGCCCGCACCTCTGACGTTAGTTGATTGGAGGTGCTTGATCAATGTTTAAAGGTATAAGGAATAAAGGATCCGCACTCTCCTTGTTGTTTCAAAGTGTAACAGCTTTTATTTACATCGCAATCCGACGTTTTGGTCCCTTCTGGGGACCTTTCTCAAGGATATCCTTGGATCAACAGAAAATATGCAATATGCATCATAACAATTAGATAGGTGCATAAATGTGGGCACCCCAACAGAGATATTACATCAATACTTAGTTGAGCCTTCTTTTTCAAATGTTACATCCTCTAGACACCTCCTATATCCTTTGATGAGTGTCTGGATTATGGATGACAGTATTTTTGACTATTCTTCCATACAAAATCTCTCCAGTTCAGTTAAATTTGATGGCTGCCGAGCATGAACAGCCTGCTTCAAATCATCCCATAGATTTTCGCTGATATTCAAGTCGGGGGACTGTGACGCCATTCCAAAATATTGTACGTCTCCCCTGGGCTGGATTTATGTAAGCGGCCAGCGCCCAGACGCTTCGCATGCACGCCCTCCCGTGGCTGTGTGGTCCTATCACTTGCCACTGTGTGAGTGAGCTATTCAATACCTGAGCACCCAGTGCTCCTTTAGATGCAGCAGGGCAGCATGCCACCCCTAAAATTTTGCCGCCCTAGGCCCAGGCCTTTGTGGCCTTGTCACAAATCCGGACCTGCTTCTCCCTCTGCATGAATGCATTTGTACATTGTGAAGTGTGTTTAGGGTCATTTTCTTGTTGGAATATCCAACCCCTGCCTAACTTCAAATTTGCGACTGATGTTTGAACATTATCCTGAAGAATTTGTTGATATTGGATAAAATTCATCCGACCCTCGACTTTAACGAGGGCCCCAGTTCCTGAACTAGCCACACAGCCCTAAAGCATGATGAAACCATCAAATTTGAAAGTAGGTAGCAGGTGTTTTTCTTGTAATGCAGTGTTCTTCTTCCTCCATGCAAAATGCTTTTTGTTATGACCAAATAACTCAAGTTATGTCTCATCAGTCCAAAGCACTTTGTTCCAAAATGACGTGGCTTGTCTAAATGAGCTTTTGCATACAACAAGCGACTCTGTTTGTTGCAGAAAGGGCTTCTTTCTCATCACCCTGCCACACAGATGTTCTTTGTGCATATTGCTCTGAATTGTAGAACGATGTACAGATACACCATCTGCAGCAAGATGTTCATGCAGGTCTTTGGAGGGGATCTTTGGGTTGTCTGTAACCATTCTCATAATCCTCTGCATATGCTACTCCTATATTTTTCTTGGCCTGCCAGAACTGGGTTTTATAGCAACTGTGCCTGTGGCCTTCCATTGCCTGATTCATTTCCTTACAGTTGAAACTGACAGTTTAAACTTCTGAGATAGCTTTTTGTAGCCTTCCCCTAAACCATGATACTGAACAATCTTTGTTATCAGATCTTTTGACAGTTGCTTTGAGGATCCCATGCTGTCACTCTTCAGAGGAGAGTCAAACAGAAGCACAACTTGCAATTAGCCACCTTAAATACCTTTTCTGATGATTGGACACACACAAGGCTTGACAAGCTAATCCAACCAATTTGGTGTTGCCAGTAATCAGTATTGAGCAGTTACATGCATTCAAATTAGCAAAATTACAAGGGTACCCACATTTGATTTAATTACATACAACTGAATACTGCTTCACTAAAAATCAGAAACCACCCCAGTACTTAGAGGTTCCTGAGTAATGAAAGACATACCACTGTTATCTTTTTTCTTGAAAGTGGAGTAAATTATATGCAGGCCAAGAGGGGTTCCCAAACTTTTTTATATGACTTTTTGTATGACGGCGTCTCCTATTGGAGCGAGCACCGACCAACACAGCAAGTATACTTCTAAGAGTGCTGGGGCACCCATTGTATAATTTTCTATATTTCCGTAGCCCACGTGCACCTTTATTGGGTTGATTAGACGCGATGGAGAATCAAAGTGGAACGCAACATGGCGCTGGAACGCATCACGGAACCTCAGTCTACACGGAAGCTGAAGTGACGCGTATCCTGTCACACTTTTCCGGTCCTGCGGAGTTTCTGCAAGTGCCGACAGTCACTAATACACGGCGGCAACTAGAAACGCTGCGCAAGAGGACGGTGGATTTGGAACTACACGGGCTGACTTTAGCTGAGTATCACAAAAAGGCATGGATACCACGTGGATTACGAGTAAGTCTACGTCCTACTCTTTTTGCCAATAATACTGGCTATTGTAATCAATTTAAGCAGATTGTCGATAGATGTTCCACTGATATCATGCTATTGACACTTGAATATATTAATAAGGAACTTACAGTGGTCCAACAAGAGATCAGCCAGGTTGAAGCTGAATTAAAACAATGCTGCCCACTTGAGGAACTGGAACAGGTGCATGAACAACTAATTGCAAAGTTGGATCGCTATCGCAAAGAGGGAGAGCGTCAGAAGCGATCGAAGTTTGATAGAGATGCACTTGATTACCAAAAAGGTTATGTGTATGCCTGGTTAACTGATGTGAGAGATAAACATGCTTTTTATCGTTTTGAAGGAAAACGTCATGTACAGGGGCCTAGAGGTGAAGACTCCCACTACTCTAATCAAGAAAGGGCTCAGGGAGCGGATTTTTTGGCAAAATCCCCAAAGAAAGGCCAAGGAGACCATGGAAACGAGGAGGTGTTAAACACAGGAGGCATGACAAGACGACCGCTACGCGGTTGCAGCAAGAGGACAATAAGCAAGTAATTTACAATATTTTTTCTAAACGGCTCACACCAGTTGAGGAGTCAGTATTGTCACTGGGTCTTAATTTTTGTCCGGATAGACCTACGGACTTGTTTCAATTAGATGTTGATCTATACCGCTTTTTTCGTACTTTGAGGCTGAAGGTTCACTTTTTTCAGAAACCACAGGAACAACTGACTTCTAATGGCGATAGCCAGTCATTGGACATTGAGACTTTTGGTTTATACGGCAAAAGTGTGTATGTTCCTCCTACTACATACGCTGCTGTAGAAACATATATTAATAACATCATGGCAGAAGTTAAAAATGTTTGTCAGGTGGAGGGTGATCCTTCATTTGTGACACATAATTTGTCCAAGCAACAGCGTGACGCTTTGAGAGATCTTTCATTGAGAACCGATATTACGATTAAGCCCTCTGATAAGGGGGGCGCAATTGTGGTAATGGACACTACACAGTACATTGCAGAGATTGAGAGGCAATTGGCAGATGGGGAGGTTTGTAAACCATTATCCAGTGATCCCCTGTTGGGCATTATACGAAAGATTAAAACTTTACTGGATTATATGGTTGATAGGGGAGTGATCACTGACAAATTGAGGAATTATTTGATGGTCAGGAACCCAGTCACGCCGACCATATATGTTCTCCCTAAAATTCATAAGGACCCAGTGTGTCCACCAGGGAGACCTATAGTGGCCGGCATTGACTCGGTTTTTTGCCCATTAGCGATAATGCTCGATAAAGTACTAAGTCCCTTGATTCAAGAGGTACCTTCCTATATAAGGGATACTGGACATTTTCTTCATAAATTACAATCACTAGGAAATGTGGGGGAGGGTGTAATTCTGGCCACATTGGATGTGGCCAGTCTTTACACGTCTATACCACATAGTGATGGGTTAGAAGCAAGTCAGTGGATACTGAGGGAAGGAGCGCAGTACTCTGTACATCAGATTGATTTCTTCCTACAGGCTTTGGAGATCATATTATGTTGTAACTATTTCACTTTTCGGGAACAGTACTACCTCCAACTACGTGGAACCGCGATGGGATCCAACGTCGCCCCGTCATATGCCAATGCCTTCATGGCAAGGCTTGAACAGCTACACATTTACCTTGATGTAGACTTCTCCAGACATTGTTTGGCCTGGTGGAGATACATCGATGATGTATTTGTGTTATGGCGGGGTGACGTTGACTCCCTACAGCGGTTCCATGGTAGGATTAATGGGGTACATCCCTCAATCTCATTTACGCTGGTCTATGATCTCCAAAAAATCCACTTTCTTGATGTTATAGTATACAAAGATTTAGAAGGTTCTATATGTACTTCTTTATTCACAAAGCCTACTGATAGGAATCAAATTCTTCATTTTACCAGTCAGCACCCCCCACATACGAAGAAATCAATCCCCATTAGCCAACTCTCAAGGGTACAGAGGTTAGTGAGTGAAGGGAAGGAAAAAGAGAAGCAGGAACAAATTATGTGCCACAAGTTTAGAGAGAGGGGATACCCAGAAAAGGTGATTCAACAAGCCCAGCAAAGGGTCAGACATCCTAAGGGGAAAATTAAACAGACGCAACGTGTGCCATTTGTCACCCAGTTTCATAACAATAGCGAAGCTATTGGTAAATTACTACGCAAGCATTGGTATATTTTACGAAATGCCTATCCTACCATACCAGAATTTAGGGCACCTCCGCTTATCTCCTATAGGAGAGGCAAAACTATTGGGGCACATGTCACTTCCACTTTAGTGAGAACTAAACCTAAGGAGACTCATACATTTTGGGGAGGTAGATCTAAGGGTATGTATCCTTGCCTTAGCTGCGTACAATGTCCCTTCGTATTGAAAGGTAGAGAGTTTATTCACCCCCAGACTGGCCAACGGATACAGCTAAGAGGACACTTCACGTGTATTTCAAAATTTGCGATTTACGTGTTGACATGTCCGTGTGGTCTCATCTATGTGGGTGAGACCACCCAGATGGTCAAATCACGTATATCGCAACATCGGTCTAGCATTAATTTGGGCAATACCACATTACCTGTCTCAAAGCATTTTGTTGATTTGGGACACACGGCAGATCAGCTTAAATTTATGGTTTTGGAAGTAGTACCGCCCATGAAAAGAGGGGGGGATCGAGAATTGAAACTTAAAAGAAGAGAGGTATGGTGGATTAATATGCTCAAATCTTTATATCCTCGGGGTTTAAATCGTGATTATGACCTATTTTTGTTTCTATAGATACATGTATATGATAATGCTCTGTACCTGTGTATATGCAAATTTTGAGGTCATTTCCTGTTTTTTGCCTATATAATGTGATACCTGTGATAAGCTGAGAGAACTCTTTTTGGGCTTGACAAAGGGCACATATGTTGTCCGAAACGTTGCCTTGAGTGATGCTCTGATCTTTAATACACTTTTTTGCAATTGACGAGTGCTGCTTCTTCTTTACATACTCTATTTGATGTGGGGATGTGACGGCGTCTCCTATTGGAGCGAGCACCGACCAACACAGCAAGTATACTTCTAAGAGTGCTGGGGCACCCATTGTATAATTTTCTATATATATATATATATATATATATATATATATATATATTCTTATATATGTTATTTTTTTAAATGTTATTTCTGAGCTATGGATCATAGAATCTATGGAGCTGGCTCTACAGGACCATAATACAGAGCAGTAGATATTTTTAAAGGTTAATGGCCTAGGGCTTAGCATTTTCCTACATTATGCTTTTAGTGAAAAGTTACTTTTTAACAATTACTGTAGCTGGCAGAAGCAGACCTGCATCTATTTATTTTTAGGAAACTGAAGGATACAGACTTGTCATAAAGCAATTTCCTTTCCCTTATTTACCATGCTTAGAGAACCCATATCTACAGTGCAATAAGAATGACAGAGTAATTTTAAGTTCAGTTGAAAATTGTATGTCTTTTTCCTCCTAAGTTATTTAGATTTTGATTAAAGGTTGCCAGATTTTGGAAGCCTTCTAGACAAATGGAATTATTTGCCTTTCTATATATTTATTAAAACGAGAGTACTGAGAAAGTAACTGATTTATGCGCATTATTTTACAGAGATTAAATTAGATCTGAGTAGAAAAAGACGGCTTACAAATGTTTATGTTAGGAACCACAGAATGTCAGCAAACAATCTATAGGGAAGTTAAACTTATTTAGTAATACAGTTGCATCTCAAGCAAAAAAATGAGTTGCCTGTGATTAAAGGGGAACACCACCATAATCAAAGAAAATGCAATATGTAACTTGAGTTAAATAATTATCATTGGTTTTAAAGGACCAGGAAAAGCCCATTCATGGGGGAGGGGGGGCAATACGTTAGGCACATCCCAGTCAACTCAAAAAGAAGAAGAAAGATTGCTAGTGCATGGTTTGCTTTGAAAAATAATTATCACAAAAAATTAGGTGTTAGTACCACGCTTTGGCCAAAAAGAACTGGCGTTTTTTTCTTTGTTTCGTTTTCAAATTGTAGCCAAATAATGCCTATAGCTGCCATTCAGCCTTTTAAACAGGGAATTATTTACAGGTGTATATTAATTGGCTGGGGCTTAAAAGCTCCCTGCTTTCTCAATAGAGCTCCTGGTTTAAAATGGAAAGAACTTGTTACAATTGTAAAAGATAGAATGAGACTCTGTGGTCATGCAGTGTCACTTTCTAGTGTATAAATTGGTTCATATGAGAAGGCTAGTAAACATGGCTTTCTGCTCTAAGAAAATCACTTTAAAATGCTTGCACTATAATAGTGGCATAACATTTTGGAAACATTTTTACAGTTCTGAAATAGGATTTTCATAAAGCAAGAAAAGGAACTTTCTAACTAAGATAATACAAAGGTATTCTACAGGGTTAGTTTAGTACCTGCAATGGAGGAGATAGCAGGCATTGTGAATAACCAGGAAAATCATCAAGCCTGAATTTCAAAATCTCAAATATACAATATTTATTAAGTACAAAAACTTTAAAAATCTAAAGAGTTGTTGGGGCAATATTATTTATACCCAGGGATGACAAGGCTTTGTCACTGTATCCATTCCTAACAGTTTATAGGAATTGCTTAAAGGTAATAGGTTTGAATGAAAAGGCATATGCAACACACTCATTCAAAATTGGGGTTGCTACTCAAGCAGAAAAGGGGGGCAGTGGTAAGTGAAAAAGCAATTTGTGGGATGATAGGAGTCTCAGGGCTAGAAATTGTACATCAGACAACAATTTTTGCAAATATAAGATAAGAGTATAAGCAAAGTAATTTATGGTAATACATTTTCATATTGAATTGCAAATTGTTTTGTGTTTCATAGATTATAGGACTAGTGATTTGCGAATAAATTCGTCAGGCATGGATTAGCTGCAAATTTCCGCATTTTGACACCTGCGAATAAATAAAACTGCAACAATTCACCGGCGAAAAATCCGCCACTTCAAAAGAAATCGTTGGGCGTCAAAATTGGCACGCACATAAAATTGTTGAGCATCAAAATTATTTGGACACCCATTGACTTTAATGCATTTGGACAAAATAGTCGCGTATAAAAATTGTTGGACGTCAAAATAATTTTGACCCCCAATGTGGCATTAGGCATTAGTGTTTTGGCATAAAATCATAGATAGCAGAATGACTTGGTGTGGAGTAATGCCATTAATCTGTAATAAAGTTATAGTAGTTTGGGAAAATTTCCTTATATAAAATTGATTTATGTGAGGGGTACCAATTTAGGAATACACGTTGTGAATAATTTAATTAAAGATACGAAGAAGGACATATGGGAAGTATTGTCGGCACTTTAGTTTAGGTTTGTTAAGAGATAACAAACGAAGGAGATATAAAAACCGCTCTGACTCACCGCAGGTTTTGTAAATTCAAAAGCCGGCAAAATATTGCGTAAATCCGGGTGCAGGAACTTCGGCGTCCCACGCCATATACAAGCAGAAATGAGAAGGAAGGTAGATTCCGCACACCAGATCGTCAGTTAAAAATCACCATCTTTATTAGACCATGTTAAAACACACGCTGCTTGACGCGTTTCGGGCTCAGCTACCCTTAATCATAAGCATAAGCTTATGCTTATGATTAAGGGCAGCTGAGCCCGAAACGCGTCAAGCAGCGTGTGTTTTAACATGGTCTAATAAAGATGGTGATTTTTAACTGACGATCTGGTGTGCGGAATCTACCTTCCTTCTCATTTCTGCTTGTTAAGAGATAACTTCAAGAATGCAGAGGAATATCAGGTCAGTAGAGGCAATAGTGTAAGCAAGCATAAAAACTGATAGGAAAATGTCAAGATTGGTTAGAAACAAAGGCAGAATAGTGTTTTGGCATAAAATCATAGACTATCAATACAATTAGTTAAAATTGGGTAAAATGTAAGGCGAAATACTGTACCACTCATTTACAGGATTTTATACACCTTTAAATAAGCAGTATATCAATCTGCTTAATAACAAATTCACAATTTTGCCTTCTTTTAATTGATTTTTCTTTGCTATTGTTCTCTATTCTTTTTAAAGTCAATCTCCCTGTCAATATTCATTGACTGATAATAACAGGACTGCCTTTTCCATTGGAGTATATCTGCCATGAAACAATAATAGGCTGTCATTTTTTATTAGCTGGAGATGACTGTAGGATACGTGTTTACAAGAAAGAATGGGATACCCTATGATAGCCCTATATGTTTAAATTAGCTGTTGGTTTTGGAGATCTCCCCCTATAAAAAGATACAGTTGAGAAGGAGAAGCCTATAGAGCAAATACATTTATCAGGAAGAACCCTTACCATGAAAATACAACAAAGCATTTAATTTGATCATATGTAAATATCTGGCACGACCTTGTGAGGTTTACTTATAGTGGATTAGCAAATGTATGATCATACAGTCCGGCTAAAGTCTACTTGGAGTGGATTAAGTACATAAATGGTATTCATTATCCGGAAACCTGTTATACAGAAAGCTCAGAATTACGGAAACGCAGTCTCCCACAGACTCCATTTTATCCAAATAATCCAATGTTTAAAAAAATTATTTCCTTCTTCTTTATAATATTAAAACAGCACCTTGTACTTGCACCAAACTAAGATATAAACCAGCGTCTTGGATTTATTTCATGTTTACATGATTTTTTAGTAGGTATGAAAATCTAAAACACAGAAAGATCTGTTATCTGGAAAACCACACGTACAAAGGATTCTGGATAACAGGTCCCATACCTGTACTCATGTGACATTAAGCCATGGAATGTGAATTAATAATGTATGTATACTTGGTACCTATTTGCCTTAAAAGTGCTTTATTTGAGTAGATTATTTAGCTAGCACTTGTCCCTGCAGAAAGGGAGATATTCGGAAATCCAAAGATAGAATTTATTTTTGACCTAATTTACACAGAAGTGTAGTTTCCCCAAAGTAGGTCTAATCAAGAATCCGCTTGTTCCAGATTCCTTGTCTAATTCATCTGCCTAGTTTTTGTGCCCATTTCCCTTCTGCTTCAACCTCAATTTATAACTAATTTTTGTGTACAGTGTAACCATGGCATATTACCTGGGACAGTTCTCATAACATTTTTGCAGACTGCACCATTTGAACTGGTTATCATTTTTCTAAGACTGGTCCGTTGCAAAGAATCCAAATGGGATTTTTCCATGTTAAATAAAAACATTAAGATGCAGACATGGATAACATCAGGTTCAATTTTTTAGGGTCAAAACACACCAATTCA
The DNA here is from genome assembly GCF_017654675.1 of Xenopus laevis. Lineage (NCBI taxonomy): Eukaryota > Metazoa > Chordata > Amphibia > Anura > Pipidae > Xenopus > Xenopus laevis. The sequence goes on from NC_054386.1 coordinate 65,807,824, forward strand.
GGAGTTTCGAAAAAATTGTGCAATCTGTCTCTTAAAGGTGGGGATCACGGAAAGGTGGTACACAGAGACACAACCTTGACATTAGAGATGAAATGGTATTTAGTGATTTGGAATATTTGGCACTGGAATCTGGAATGGAATCAATTTATGCTGATATGAATGTTACAACAGAGGATGGTAACGGGTTGGAGTGGGGGGGACCCTCATAACCTGTTATTTTCCACTCGAAGAAATAGGTTAATGAAAAACCCAACATTATCTAAGATACAAGCAGTGTATCAATTTGTAAAATTGGTACAGAAAGATATTGGGTATATTAAAAATATAACTAAATTATGATAATTTTTCCACAGGTGAACGACAGGCCTGCAGAGTGTTACAGAATAATGAGGCGTTATTAATTAAGCCCTCTGATAAGGGAGGAAATGTTGTGCTGCTTGACCATTAATACTATGTGTTGAGACAGCTCAAAGGTAATTCACAGTATAAAAGATTGGACATCAATCCTATTCAACAAGTTCAGATGAAATTATGTAGTATTTTGAATGAAGCAATTATAGCTGGTGTTATCAATCAACAGGATTCATAAAAGATTAAAAAAAACTTCCAGGCGTCCCATTATTTCTGGAGTCGTACTGAATGAATAGGTAAACACATTGAATTGATCCTGGCACCAATGGTAGAGACACTTCCATCTTATGTTAAAGACACTACTGATGTACTTAGAAAATGACATGGTATAATACTTGGACAATAAATTTTGTTGGTGGCTTTGGATGTGAAGTCCCTGTATTCATTGATTCCCCATGAGGTAGGACTTAGAGCAGCCGCATGCTTCCTCGAGATGAGAGGTAGTAGGTTTGATCAGAATACAAAATTTGTTCTGACTCTTTTGGAATTTGTACTGACTAACAATTTTTTCAGATTTGAAAATTGCTTCTATCTCCAGGTGAGAGGTACAGCTATGGGGTTGACCTGCACTCCTGCATATGCTTGCCTCCACTTGGGGAGATGGGAGATGGAAGAGGCTTACCCCATGTGGGAGGAGAAGTCTGAGGGAGGGAGTGCCCTCTTGTGGCTCCAGTACATGGATGATGTGCTGGTCCTATTGATGGCACCCCTGACCAATTAGCAGATTTTGTGGATTGAAAAAAAATTGAATCATAACACATATAACATTGAATTGACTTACACATGGCACAGGTAGAAGACAACCTTTTTAGATCTCAAATTGAGGAAAGCTTATAGACATTTGTGGAAAGGCCACCTAGGTCCCGGACCTAGGGCGGCAGTATTTTAGGGGGCTGCAGTATTTTAGGGCATGCTGCCCAACCACACCCACATTGGTTCAAAAACACTGGAATGCGCTGGAGATACAATATTATTTTTAATCCGCATTGCTTCGGTTCAGATGATGAAAATTTGCACGCATAAAGGGGAGGGGACAGGGGCGACAAACGGCAGTGGGCCTAGGGGCGTCCCCTATGTAAATCGGACCCTGCTCATGAAACATTGGAAACTGAGATATTTAGAAAGGATCCACTAACCTTTTGTTTCATGCAGGGAGTTGCAACCCCCCATCCCTCATTAGGGGTATTCCCGTGGGGCAGTTCCTTCGCATGAGTAGGAACTGCTCCACGGAGGAAGCATTTGAACAGTTTTCTGGGGACCTTAGGGATCAGTTTTAAGAGCGAGGTTACCCCAAAAAGTGGGTTAATGATGGATATCAGTGAGCAAAAAGGAACGATCGACATTCACTCCTGTATAAGAAAAAGCATAAGAACCAGGACCCCTGAGATATGGACTATCCACATTTAGCTGCCACAATCCTTCACTTTGATATATAACGTATGCAAAGCATCTCAGCAGTCACCATAAATTCATCAAGTGAACTATAACTCCCTTTAATGAGCTCATGGACAAACTGTTTCTATGGGACACATGGGGTGGCCACCCTGCAGATCTAGCATACATGGTGTTTTTTTTATTATAATATATTAATAAATATGGTTATAAAAATGAATTAAGTTTGTAATTGCATGATCGAATGCACCATAGACCACCACAGCAAATTTAAATGGTTTTGAAAAAATCCTTAAGATTGTCAATTTATTGTGGTTGTCAATGTATTGTGAGTGCCGCTAATTGGATCTTTGGTTTCTTTCTTTCTAATATTCAGATTTAAAGGAAGGTGGGATTTCAGAGAGTCGGATGGATTTTTTTATCAACATATATGAAGCTGTGGCACATGTGATACACATTCAGTCTGATTAATTCACCTTGCTATCTGATTTTCTGAGGGAGATGTTTTATGTCTGTACCACATCACAGCACTGTGTGTTATGCGGTAACAGAAGTATCTATACTTTTGTTAAACCAATACTTAAAGGAACAATAACACCAAAAAATGTGTTTTAAAGGAATTACAATATAATGTAGTGTTGCCCTGCACTGGTAAAACTGGGGTGTTTGCTTCAGAAGCACTTATAGTTTATATAAATAAGCTGCTGTGTAGCCATGGGGACAGCCATTCAAGCACAGGATACACAAAATATAATCTGTCATCTAGTTGGAATGAAAGGTTGTCACAGAAAATTAGGATTCAACTAGTGCTGAAAAATTTATGAAGGCATAACATATTGAATAATGACCAAAATAGTTTTAGCTACTTTTCACAAAAAATGTAGTAAGAGATGTTCCGTTGCATCTGATATTTGAAGAATTCCAAAATATATCTGCATAAATGTATCATACTAACTATTTTGTGTAATCCTTCTTTCTACTTGCAAATATTTTGTAAAGAAGAGGCTGCAAGTCAAAATATTCCAGCTTTGTGGAGAGGCAAAGTTGTTCCTTGCCTTGGCAGCCTTGCAAATCCTCCTTCCAACACATCTCTTCATTGAGAAACATGACAGCTGCTTCAGTAATTATCTCCTTTATAGATGGCAAGTTTTGTGCTCTTCAAATCACTTCCAGCAGTATCTCAAAATATCAAGGAACAGCTATGAGAAACATCCAAGTTTTAGGAGGGAGTTATTAAACAGCATTAAACAGTCTGATTTTTCTTGAGTCAAATAATTAGCCAATTAATTTGTTAGAGATCTGAAATTAAATCTGCTCATGAGGACATACACTGTAATAATATTAGTTCAAGGGCATTAAAAATTAATTAAAAAAATTATCTTCTATATTCCCATTTTCAGCAATCAGTTCCAAACATGCTCAGCCACATTGTTGCTTCAGTATTAGCAGTGACACTGGTCTTTGCATTTGTGTCCAATTAGCAGCTCATTGTGGCTTTATCACCTGCGCTGTCTTAGGACGTATGGCACGTGGGGTTATTTCAGATATTTGGACTGCCACGTTTTTTCGTTGTTAGAAATGACCGGACAGAATGCACAAAATGGACTCTATGATGAACTTGTACAAACACATTTGTTATATAAATCTCAAAAACATGCTCAAGCAATAACAAAAAAACAACAGTCTAAGGGGCCTATTTTTCTGTTCGTGTTTTAAAGGTGGACAAAATCCAAATTTTTAGATGAAAAAAAAACCTTGACCATTTTGAAATTTATTATATTGCAAAGCTGCTAAAAATTCAAATCCGAAAATACTCCAGCTAAACCCAGCAAAATCATGTAAAAGTCAATGGCAGATGTCCCTTTCAAAATTGGAACATGTTTTTTGCCTTCAAGATTGTCTAAAGTTTTGGGTTGTTTGTGCTGGTTTTTTGTTCGATAATTGAGTTTTTGTCAAGAATTTTGCCACAAGGACAATTTTCGATCTGAATTGTTAGTAAATTAAGCCAGATCATGGATGGGATTTTTCTCAGTTTTTTTAAATTAAAATAAAGGGGAAAAAAAGAGATTTAATAAATGGCCCCCTAAAAGTATGTTCAGTACAAGCCCAACTCATTGCTCTGAAGTTAAACAAGGAACTATACTGCTCCTTTAAGGAAGACATTCAATTTCACAAATTTATTGTACTCATTTATAAAAACTGTTTGCTCAACCTTAAGATAAACTCACATTCCCTTTATTCTCAAACTCTCTGTTCTCCAGGATTGATCTATTGTTGAATGTATAGTATGATCCTCTTATACATGATCAAAGGCCCCAGAAGTTTAGGTTATAATATCATCTGACAGGGACACTTCCTAAGTTCTGAAGTAACTGCAAGGTCTAATAAATACAACTAGCTGGATTTGCAAGACATGTCTCTGATCTTGTAACCTTACACATAGAGGAAGACTTATTATCAATTGTTCATCAGGTTTGTTGTAATTGTTGCAAAAAAAAAGTCCAAGAGAGGGCTTTATGTTGTTCCCATTTTATTGGATAAAATTATTTTTTTTCTCATTTGGAATTTTTTTCAATGAGCATGTTTTTTTCAAAAAAGGTCTTAGTTGGCAAGGTATTTATTTTTTTTATAAAGAATTTATCAAGGTGCGTGTAATCTTACGCAATATGAAAGCCAGATTTGACGCCGTTATTTTACATTGCTTTTGCCAGAAGAAAAAAGTGTGTAGAAATGTTATGCCATTTTTTACACTGTTTTTTTACGCCATTCTTTACATGTTGAAAGCCTGGCGATATATGGTGTATTATTCCACCTGTTTTTACACAGCATGATAAATATGCCCCTATGTGTAGAGCAACAAGAACAAACTTCATAATTCCTGAAAGCGTTTTTTTCAATACATATTTTTTTTAAGATTCTGTTTTAACATTTCACTCAAAATGTTGATTACAACTCAAGAAAATTTCAAAGCAGTGCGTAAGTTACAGCCCAACTTGTGATGGAAATGTGGAATCATTATTCCCTTTATTAAATAGCTTATTCTAAATTTGCCTTTAAATAGCTTCAATCCCTATTCTCAGGAGTATGCTACTAGTAGTAGTCTTCATGGTTTCTCTGTTGATTTTTTATGACAACATATTCTATAGAGTGTAACAGAATTTAAACTCTTGCTTTAATGCAGCATTAACCCAAAGTTCCATCTGTGACCTGTCCGCATTGTAATCTCCTAGTATTACCAACCAACATTTTGGTGTCATAAATTCCACTTCAAAACTGATCAAAGATCAGAATCTTTAGTTCATAAAGGAACTTCAAATGAAAAATGGGCAAAATACAGTACCATAAAGTCCTATTGATCACCAAAATTGGATTCTAATTTATCAGTGCTGTACCATGGTAACATTCATCTTGCAAAGAAGATTAGCCAAACAAAAAGCTTAATAAGCTTTTTTAAGTGCTTATAATGTCTCTACAGCTTTTTGATAAAAATGTTCACTTAGTACGTACTGTTCACAATGCATTTTGCTTAACTTATTCACTTATATTTTGAATCATTGTGTTAATTATGTAAATCATCAAGGGTTTTTAAACACTGTTTGAAAGTGAATCTGCATGTCTGATGAAGGGGCACGCCCCCGAAACGTTACATCACTTGACGAAATAAACGTGCAGGGGAGATCCCCGCTACACCAGCCTGTGTTGTTTGGCTAATCTTCTTTGCAGATATTTCTGGGAGAGGCGCCGACCCCTCCAGCCAGCACCGGGCAACTATTACCAGGAGAGACCTAGGGGAAATTAGGTAATTCGTTTTGCTGCTAACATTCATCTTGCAGACATAATTATAAGCCCTCATGCATAAGTCTTGTTTAATTAAAAAAACAGCATAGCAGGGTATATTTTTTCTAACACTCCTCTGTAGAAGATAGAGAACGATGAGCTGTAGGCTGCTCTGGCATTACTAGATTAATAGACATTGGGGTCTCATTAGCAAAAAAGTTGAATAAAAGGTGTAAATTGTACAGTTTCATTACAAAGTGTTTTTCTCAGTAGGGTTGTCAAACTTAGTGCATACATGATGGCAGAATAATGCAATTTAATGTAAAATGCTTCTTGTGAGATAATTGTATTCCTCAGGAATTAAGTGCTGTAAATTATCACAGTGATTAACACAAAATTGATTTTTTTTTTTAGGGGCAGATTTATTAAGGTTCGAATGGTAAATTCAAATTTTTGGAATTTTTTTTTTTTTGGTCCAAAATTTACAAATTCAGATTTTAAATCACCAACTCAAATTTTAATGTGAGTTCTAATTAAATAATAGTTGCCACCTAAAACCTGCTGAGTTAATTTACAAGTCAATGGCAGAGGTCCGTTGAACTATTTGAAGATTTTAAAGCGGAACTCCACACAAACATAACTTAAGCTTTTTGAAAAGTAAACATAATTTCAAGCAACTTTGCAATATACATAAATTAAAAAATATGCAGACTTTTCATGATTTTTAATTTGTTTCCAAAGCCTAGCCCCCTGCTGAGCTGGCTGACTACTGTTAATTTGTATCAACAGCCATCTGTCCTCAGCCTGCATCCTCCAAACTCCATAATTCCCTGCACATGTGAATTCAATAAGGAACAGAACATCACAGTGCAATGCGTTGTGGGTTATGTAGTTCCTGCATGCTGTCTGTAAGTCGTGGAGAAGTTGTTACAATTTGATTTCAAATGATGCAGAAAAAGAAGAACTATTAAACAGCTGGACTTCAGCATAGGAAATGGCATTTATTCATACTTTTTACAGAAACAGGTAACTGTGATGGTATATTAGTGTCACGGTTGGCACCCTAAATTCAGAACCAATGCTAAGCACCCTGTTCTCGGCTCTTGCTTCTGCCTTTAACAGCTGCCTTTCACCTCGGGAGGAGCCCTTGGCTAATCGGATGCCGCCAGGTCTTATTAAGAGAGGTACAAAGCGAGGGGTTCTGAACAAGGGGAACCAAGGGGAACCACAGTAATGCAATGTCTTTGGCCAGAAGGTCACGGTACAAGGCGTAGACAGAAGGAGTAGTCAGATCAGGCCGGGTCGGGGCAGGCAGAGTACAATGGAGTCAGGCAGGCAAGGGTCAAACCAGGAGATCAATCAGAGAGGGTTGTGGATACAGAAGAGTCGGTTATCAGGCAGGGTCAGGATTCCAGAAGTTGGGATAGTCAAAAACAGGCAGGGATCATAACAGATAATCAGAATTAAACAGGCAAAACAGCACAGAAGCACCAGGAACAAGATCCTATAACGGGCAGTGAGAAATTGTGTTTTGGCACTTTAAAAATTCTGAATTGCGCACTGGCGTCATTACGCCAGCGCGCATGTGCCTTTAAATACAGAAGAGGTGCGCTGCGCACGCCCTAGTCACCAGGGCATATTGAAGAGGATCGGCGAGGCGGGCGTCCCTGCCGCACCACTGGACCACCAGGGTAAGCTGTTACAATTAGGGGTTTCTGTGTTACGTAGGCCTCTTTATTCAACTTTGGCTTGGAAGCCGGAGTTCCCCTTTAATCGCCTTCCTAACATTCACATTTTTTTTTGGAGAAAACTCGATTTGAATTTGATTCAATCTTTGGGTTGTTCATATTCGATCCAATATTAGATGTTCAATTTTTTTCACAAATAACCTCCCATTCGAGATGTGAGTAAATTCGAATTTAGTAGAGTTAAAAAAAAATTCACAACTTTGAAATTCCACCTGTGATAAATCTGCCCCTTAATTTCTACAGACATATATGGGAACCACTATGAATACATTTTTTGTTCCAATGATGTGACAATCATCCAGTGCACACTAGAACAGTCCTAACAGAAAAAATAATTTATTTACTACCTTATATGCCTTTGGAACATATAGAGGCAGATTTATCAAAGGTCGATGTGAATTTGAATTTGAATTTGTAAAAAAATTTGAAGATTCGAATATCGAAATTTATCATGTACTGTCTCTTTAAACATTCAACTTCGACCATTCGCCATCTAAAACCTGCCGAATTGCTGTTTTAACCTATGGGGGACCTACTACAACCTATTTGGAGTCAATTGGTGGACTTTGAAAAATCAAGGGTTTTTTTCAGTCGAATTCGATCGAATGCGCTATTCCTTCGATTCCTTTGACCTATTCAATCGAAAACAGACCTATTTGACCAAAAAAAACTTTGACTTAATTTCGGTTGGTCTTTTTAAATTCGAATTTCGACAGTTTTTCAATTTGAAATTCGACCCTTGATAAATCTGCCACTTAATTCTAATTTTCTAATGAGTTTGGTGTCAAAATTCACACATTTGAATTTTAATGTAAATTTGAATGTGAGATTTATCATACCTCGAACATAGAAACAGTTCTCATTAGAATATTCGCCACCTAAAACCTGCCAAATTAATTTACAATCAATGGCAGAGGTTCATTGACCAATTTGAATATGTTGTTAGCCTTCCTGACATTCAAGATTTTCTGGATGAAATTTTTTATTTGATTTGAATACTAAACAAATTTTCTGATCGTTCCCATTCCATCATTTCATAGATAATCTCCCATTCGAGTTGTGAGTACATTTGAATTTATTAGGGTATTAAAAAATTCACATCAATTTGAAATTTGACCTTAGATAAATCCACTCATTAGTGTAGTATTGGCAGGATGAGGAAGTCTTCTATTTCTCATTTCTAAAACATGGCCGATGCAACCATTTGTGAAAAAATATGTGCTGTGCGATTTTTATAAATGACCCCTCTATGTTTAAAATAGCTACTTATACATCTCTACAGTTGAAGTATGACAGTATTTTAGAGGGAGTGAAAAATGATAAATAATGTACTTACATGTGGTCTATATAATTATTTGGCCCTATATGATCTAGCCTTAAAAATAATTAGTGGGCTTATGAGCTTAATATATTCATCGCAGCAGCATACGATGCAGTCTTTTAATTAAAAATGCTGTGTATAAGGGAATCCCCTTTCACAAAGTGTCTCACATTTACATATTGCATGAAGTAGCAATTAGATGGCAATGTTACAAATGGCACATTTACACTGCATATGCAAACAAAGGCTACATAATTATCATTATCATATCATTTGGGATTACTTACCATGTTATTTATGCCTAGACTAAATACATACAAACAGAAGTTTAATTATCATGATATAACATAAAAGGCATGACATTTTCATGATATACAATGTCATAAACTATTTTACTTAGTAAAAAAGACAGTTACACGTATCTTATTTAGAGAAAAGAATGTGTAACAGTTGTAGGCATTTATAACCAATAGATCTTTAACTAATGGGAATACAAAGTAGTTTTTAGTGCAAGAATTGGGCTATGGTATTACTGCTCAATCGCTCATTCTGTAGCTATTATCTGTTCACTAACTGCATTTGTTTTTAATACAAGGTTTTATTACAAGGCATGAGTTAACGCAACCATGTTTTACAGCATTTTGTTTGAACCTTACAGTTGTATATTGCTAGAGAGTGACCAATGGAATAGGAGAAAAAAACAAGTTTTGTCTTTAATTTCTCCATAGTAGGAGATGCAAGTTACAGAGCATATGTTTTGCTAAAAAGTGTTACTATTCAAGAGGTTTTGTTGTCACTAACTGGAGTATTATGAAAGGAATGACACTTTTCCACAAGTCCAGTTTACCTATTGGAACAGACTTTCCAAAGCAAGCCTGTCCTGTGAAAATGGTAGGAAGGTCTCTGCGCATGGCACAGACAAGAAGGCTACCTGTCTGTGTAAGGAACACCCAGAGGGGCTGTGGGTGCTGTCTGTCACTTTAAGTAGCAGAGGGAGTATCTCAGATTTACTAAAGGGCGAAGTTACTAAAGTTAGTGAAAATTCTTCAGCATGACGTAATTTCTTTACTTCGCCGATTTACTAACGGGCACAGGCGTAACTTCGCTAGCGAAGGAGATAGATTCTAGCGGTAATTCGCTCCCTTACGCCTGGCGAATTTGCGCTCTGGCTCTTGTCTTTGCCACCTCAGACCAGGCAAAATGCAATAGAGTAGATAGGACTTCCTTAAAAAATAGTTGAGAATTTTTCTCCTTTCCCCCTACATTTTGTAACACATGGCACATAACATCTCTATTTTCTTTTATTAAGGTTTCCCGAGCTTGTGTAATGTAATGTATTGGCTGCAACATATACGTCCATTGAACTTTAACTTCCCGCCATATGAAAATTAGGCAACACTAGCGCAACTTCGGCGCCCTGGATACAACTTTGGATTTTAGTGAATTAGTGTTGTCCTGACTAATCTACACCTGGCTAAGTGTTGCAATGTGAGCGAAGAGGACGCTAGCGCAACTTCGGCACATAGTGAATATGCCCCGGTTGTCTAAGGAATTGAGAGGAAAGCCAGGAGGCTAAGCAATCCCCAAAAAACGTGTTATGGAACTGGTATCCACAAGGGGCGCAGTGTAGTAAGGGAACAAAAATGCTTGAAGGTAACGCCTAGAGGGCAATATTTGCTTTGTGTATTGTATTTTAAATTGACCACCCTTGTGTAGTAACAAACTGCCTTATATGATATACTTGGGCTACACTAAGGGGGTTATTTACTAATGTCAAAATATTTGTGGTCGGAGTTTTAAAGGGGAAAAACACATTATATTCTTGGGTGAAAAAACTTGAATATTTCGAGATTTGTTATACCCCAAGGCTGCTAAAAGTCAAAATCATAAAATACTCTCAAACCTGCCGAGGTCATGTAGAAGTCAATGGCAGATGCCCTATTACTATTGAAATATATCATGATCTGCGAAAACGGAGTATTTGGGATTAAAATCTGAATAAAAATCATACAATGATTTAATATAGTCTTTATATAGTTTATGTAGTCTTTTCCCCTCCAAATTTATCAAATTATTTTATTGATAAATAATGTAAAACTAAGGATGGGAGTTTGGTCGAAGTTGTTTTAATTGTTGAAATGTTTAAATAATGAGAACAATACGTATTTTAGTAAATAACCCCCAAAGGTCAAGTCTCCTTTGGAAAACAATAAAAATGTAAAGATTTTGACCCCAAAAATATGGTGCAATATTCAAGGTAATAAAGAAGGAAAAGTGCTTACCTTAAATCGTAAAGGTGATTTTAATGTTTCCTTGTAGAAGAAAAATTATGTTTTCCTAGTAGACAGAGGGTTTACATACTCGCCATAAAAAAGCTGTCATCTCATGTATTACCACTTCAAAATTATGCAATGTTATGTTCAAAATAGATCAGATCATAAGGAGTCATGGAAAGATCATTGGGTTTCCATTTTCCTTACACTGTAAAATATATTGAAAGCCTAAACACAAAGAAAATACAAATTAATGAAAAAGTCTGCACATTTAATAACAGCCACTGTTCACATGGGGACTAATCATAGTGGGCCCCAGTGGTTGGCTGTTAATTGGTAACACCAAATAAACCACCAGATTTGATATAGGCTTTACAGAATTTCTAGAAAATGTATTCTGCTGAAGCGCATTGATTCATACACATAGTTATACAGAATATAAACTCTCTTACAGGGCCAATAGAACAGGAAAACATAGCAATCTAGCATACATATTCTACTAGAATATTCTGATGCTGCAATACCAATGAAAAGAAATTTTCATAGAGGAATTTTCTTTCCTCTTACTGGCTCATGTTAGAGACTTTGATTAAAACCTTTTACTGTGGTTTCACAGTTGCATGGCAATTGGTTTGGACATACTGTATAACTTGACTTGATGCATAATGTAATTTATTCTTCAATCAGTCAGAATAGATCAACTATAGCATCACATCAATTGAAGTTACAATAACTTTAAATTGCATTTTGCAGTTTAAAGTTTTTTTCTGATCCCCATATGGCTCCTGTCATCATTTTCCTATCCCAGAACGCTAGTTTTATATCTATTTTTTTCCCATGTAAAAAGGAAAATGATATAATGCAAACAATGTGCAGAAAATCTGTGCAGGTACCTTTGAAGGTAAATAGACATTTTTTGCTTGCATTCACACTCTGATAAAGGAACGTGTTCCTTGTAAATAGAAATAAATACAATTTTGTGATAGATTCCCATCTTACCAAGGCAAGCGGAGAAGAAAACTCCTACATGAGAAATAAAAACAAAAAATATGATGGTTTATGAAATGTGTTGTTTTTTTTTATTCTATTACAATTTTCTTACAAAAATCAGTTATAGTCATTTAAGGGCTTTGAAATAAATAAGAATGGAAAATCCTTCTTTGGTAAATGATGAGGATCTCCACTATAGATTAGACTTTTATTTGTATCAGTTCTGAGTCTTCTGTTGTCTATTAGGCTTTAAACATACTTTAATAATTCTTGTGTGATTTATTTTGCCTTGTGAAATAGTAAAAGCTCAGCTTGACTTCAGACAAGTGTTGTCATTTCCATATGTAAGAAAGACTATTTCCCAATAGGCTGAACAACATCGTCAGTGTGGTGATTGAAGTGAACTGGGAACTGAATCATATAAAGGATATCAAACATTAGGTATGCATGTTGTTGTAGAGGGGCAGCAGAGGCCAATAATGTTGCAAATAAAAGAAAACTGTTATTGTTTCATTTCTTATATGTTGCCATGTTTATTCATTAGTCTGTCCATCTTAAAGGGTATCTAAATCCTTTGGTTCTCTAACGAAATTGACCCAAACTGCAATTACAGTTGCAACAGATTCACCAATGAGAATGCTGCTTGTAACTCCAAATATTTCAAATAAAATATGGATTTTCTTGCTAACAATAATGTACATCTGAAGGTACATGGGTGCCAGGGATGTAGTAGGTTCCCTCTTGCTTTCCATTCAAGTAGCCAGAAAGTAGTATGGCAAACTGTATTGTGTGAAAGGAGCATTTATTTACTTCATATAAACAGCGAGAGCAAGGAATCTAAAATAGAATGCAAAAGGAAGCTCACACATACTGTAGAACAATATTTGTTTAGTAGTAAAGCTCACAGAGCCACAAAGTGTTTAAAAAGGTGCCCGGAGAGCTACAGTATATTGCAGAAGATCTACTTCTGTGATACTCTTCAAGATTAAAGTAAAGAAAAAGTCTGGACTTCACACTGGGATCAGTGTGATCACCACACCTACCCTGAGAAAATGGTCAAGGGAGACTGGGAAACGTGAGTATCACAGTGGTTGATCTTCTGCAACATAGCTCTCCATCCAGCTCTCTTATGATTTAAGCAGCAAGCCAAATGAAAATTGGGTTTTCAACACAGAAATCTTATATATTGTATATTAACTTTTTTATTGATATCATTTAAAACGCCCTTTGTATAGCTTGCTGAGTACCCCTGTGCAACAGTGAAATTGTAAAACTCTATCTTATATTAGTTTATAGAGAAAGGACATTAAATAATAAGGATATGATCATAAGAATTACTCCATTGTTATGTTTATCACTCTACAATGATGTGAATGTTTTATTGGAAAACTGGAGTAAAAACAGTAAATTGTGAATTGTGCTTTCCCATATGGGTGGCTGATGAGACAAGGACAAGTTTTTATGATTTCCAATGTAGCATCTCTTTTAAAGGAGAACTAATGCTTAACTAAAGAAGTAGGAAAGACATTTTGTATATTATGTTTATGGCTTCTGTACCAACCCAAGACCTCTAGAGCTCTTAAGCAATAATTATTTGTGCTTCCAAAGATGCGCCAGTAGTTCCCCATCTTCTTTTCTGTTGATTCACTGCACATGCTCTGTGCAGCTGTTAGATACTGAGCTTAGGGACTGATGCACAAAATACTGAATATAAATAATATAAATATCACAATATATGGCTGAGGCTGATTAGTAAATAATTATTGATACATGGCAGATCTCCCATCATCATTGGCCTGTGGTCCAAATAACCAGAAAAGCCATATTTGGCCCAGTGTGTAGATGGACAAATCAGTTAACGATCTGCTGGTTTGGCAATTTAATATGGGCATCTTAAAATCTAGAGCAGGGCTGCCCAACTGGCGGCCAGCAGGCCGCATGAGGCCCTGACCCCATTTGTGTGGCTCCCCACATGAAAGTCTGCCTGCTGTGTCTGTTTACCATGACTATTGTTCATACCCTAAAGCCCTGTACTGTTCACACCTGAGACCCAGACTGAAACTGCCAACAATTTTCACCTGTTCACACTTCATACAAACTGGTGGAAGGGCTCCAGCACTGTGTCACTGTATGTAGTACATCTTAGAGTGCTCCTGATAGGTTTCCCTGTCTCCTGCTCTGTTCTGCTTTCCCTATGATCCCTGTGTGTGCCATTCTCTGCCTTCCCTATGCTCACTGTGTGTGCCATACCCTGCCTGCTTTATGCCCCCTATGTGTGCCATACACTGCCTTCCATATGCTCCCTGTGTGTGCCATACTCTGTTTTTTATTCGGACTTTTGACACCATCGGACTTCAATAAATCCTGAAAAATTTTAGATTTTTATTTTTTTTTTTACAGTTTTTTTCCGAAGGGCCAACCAGAAAAAAATTTACTTTGATAAATAACTTCCTAAATGTGGACATCACTATAGAAAATAAAAGAAGGATGTTTACCCTATGATCTTCCAGTTGTAGCTCTGGAAATAGAAGTCCTACCATCCTCTGGCAGGTCACATGGCAACATCCCTGGTACAAAGAAAGAAATGAATGAGAGAGGATATACTGTATATGAGTAAAAAATATATAACAACTTGATTTTATAGTGAAGGATTTCCTTAGCTTGTACAGGGAAATGTAGATGTAGTTTTAGACTTTCTGATGTTGCAAGGTATGCAAAAACCATTTAAATAGCTGTATTGTAGCTTTTAACCAAGATTTCTCTTAGTTTTCAGTTTCTTTCAGAAGCTAATCTGTGACTTTACTGATAAAAAGGTAGCGATCAGTAGGAAAGAAATTACTAGTCTTTCAGTGCTAGTGATCACTTTTCTTGATAGGAAGATTATTTAATTTGCTTATACAAGCAGCAATGGTATGTCCTACGGCTTTTAATTCAGCAGCAACGTGTGCTGTATTTGGTTTCCGTTTCATGTCATCAGAATAATTGCCGCTTCTGGCTATGTTGGAGCATTTGGGGGTAGAGAGAGAAGCAGAGGGGAGGAAGATTTTTGGCATGGTTGCGTTTTTAATCAGTGAGTTTAGAGCAGAAACCAATTCTGCTGCCATCACTGCAAATCAGTACACCAAGAAAGCTAATTTGATGTTTACAAATTTTTGACATAAAGCAAACTGCTATGGATAAACAGCTTAAAAGTCAGAGCATACTTTTAATGCCAATATGAAGTCTGGAAAGAAAAGGACACAAAGGATACCTTGTCTCTTCAAGATAAAGTCACTTTATAAAGGGGTTTATATAATGTACTGTACAGTACATGAAAAAAAATATACTGTGTATATATCATGCCCTCAGCATATACACATATAAATGCTGAGGGCATGAGAGAGAAGATACATAATCGTGGAAATTGAATTAAAACCTTGGAAAGAATCTGCTTGGATGCTGTTGTTGACCCTGGCAACTGAATAGTAAGTATAAAAGATCATCAATCAATTAATGGGTAATATGAACTTTGACAAATGAGACAGTTACTCTGTATTGCATATTTTGTAAAAATGTTCTGTTTTAAAGCATTATTATAGGCCTTGGGCTGCCACTGCTAGCTTTCTATTATTTATTTGTCTCTTCAGCCTGAAGGGCCCTCCTGGCAGTTACACGCCACCCCCCCACCATGCGCATGTACGAATAACGACTTGCTGCACGCATGAACTGCGGTGTACTGCGCATATGCATGATCGCCAACTTGCTGCATGGATGTGCAAATACAGCAGTGCAGCCCATCTTGGGAGCAGTTCTGGGCTGGTGTCCCACTGGCCCAGTCCGACCTTGCTTGTAATAGAGCAATAGAGTCCGTTTTAGGGAAGATGCACATGCTAAATAAAACTCATGTCAAGCAACTGTTGGAAATTGGGAGAAGCTTATACATCATGCCTTAAACCCAACCACAAATATACAGTTTCCAAAAGCATTCAACAGTCCCTGCCAAGGGTTATCTAAAGCTAGAGTGCTTGAAGATTTTCTGACTGCACATTGCAAGGTCAAGATTTTAATATACAATTTAAAGTTCAAGCCTTGAACACAAAATCTACTCCTCTCCAGTGATCCTCACAATCATGGTTCAAAAAGATTGCAGCAATCAACATGTGTATACTTCCTCTATTTGTTGAAATAGACACTGAATCCTTCAATCAATATGAATGGCTCTACTTTAACTTGTAGGCTTAAGGGTACCCATCTTTAGGAAATAATATGAGGTTGCACACTTAAGAACTACTGGCCTGGTTTCATTTGACCATAAAAAAAGGGTCAAACATGCTATAGACTACTCAAGGAACTTGTCAGAAACCCCTATACAAAAATCTTGACCATACACACAGATAACATTTTCGAAACATAAATGCATTAAGGTTAATTAAGGATAATTAAGGTTAATTTGGTTAATCTTTCTTAAGTGGCCTAAAGGGAGTAATATACTGAATGGAAATACAAGATTCACCTAATTTACAGTAATACGGATTCATATATGTGAAATCAATCAGAATGACATGTCATATTTATTTATAAAGCAGCAGAAAGAAGTGTTTAGTATTCATACATATTACCAGTTTTGTGTTTATGTCAGTAATGGAAAGTGTTATGAAACAAATGCAGTGATTATGGACAGGTGTTGTTGCTAAATAGAGGGAATTTCAGTTTGTATGCTAACTATTTTCTTTCCTTTCTATTAAACCATGAAAGGAAATTGGAAAAAAACTGTTTAGACTGATTAACAAAATTAGAATGGATTAACATGCTTTTAAATCTTGCTTTTACAACTGAATGTATCCATTTAGTAAAATATTTTCCTGATTGTTTGTTAAGGGAAATCACTGGACAGTATGAGGAGTTGTTTAACTCGTTTAATTTTGGCATTTTGATGAATACGCATAGTCGTATTGAATTAATATCTGGTGTACGGTAGTTGTGCGGAGTATGGTGAAGCTTTCCGAAGTGAAAATTCGGACCTAAGTAAATGTGCCCCAAAGGCTTCCATGTTGCTAATTACTTTCAAACATAGCACCCTGCAGTGCATTAAAGGAAGGCTGAGATGTTTATGATCCTATTGGTTGATGTGGAGTCAAGGGGAACATAATAATGATGTCTGCTTACAAAACAGACCGCAGGGGTGAAATTCACAGAATCGCAGCTAGCAGAACCACAAATGTTGCTGGAAAACTGTACTGGGTATTCATACTTAGATAAAATGTTTCCTGTGCTTAGGTTGGCAATTATGCAGATTGTCTTTTTAACCCATTCTTACAAAAATGTTTTATAGTATAATAATCATAAAGCATGTGCTTACTTTACTTTGGTTTGAAAATCCACCCTCTGATGGCGTCCCTTTATAGCATTGTCCTTAAATGAATTTATCTGTTTAAATCCTATATTATTTCATAGCTTTTAACAGCCTGACAGATCTCTTTGATATCTCTAACCCTTCAACAGAAATCTCCTTTTTGGAGCTCTCTCTCTCTCTCTCCGGTGCCAAAGAAATAAAAGGTGGTGTGATTGTGTTAATGCTAGAATTTTTCAAAGCACAAAAAGCAGGTGTAAGATAGGACTATATCTAAAGCACATCACAAGTGAATCAATCAATATTATGGCAGTGCTGTCCAACCTCTGTGGTACCAAGGGCCGTGATTTTCAGGCCTACTTGGTGGAGGGCCAATAATGGAAGCCAGTGTTGACCACTCCCCCTTTTAAACCACACCAATGTTATCACAATAACTTTTAAGACCATGTCCAGATTAATGGTGGTAACTAGTGTCGGACTGGCCTGGCGGGACACCGGGAAAAAACCCGCCGGACCAGACCCCTTTCCCGATCAGTATGTACAAAATGGCTGTGCAGCGCCATTCATGCAGACGCCTTCATGCATGGGCACTCGGCGTGTAACAGTAGGGGGACGGGGGTTTCGGAGGGGGCCCTTAACAGTAGTCCCGGTGGGCCCTGGGCACCCCAGTCCGACCCTGGTGGTAACATATAAAAAAAACCCGATACTGACACCAGAAATTAAACCATTTTTACATCTATCATAGTATTGGCTTTGTTTGGTACTTTTTTTTTGCCATAAAGTATTTGCTCAAAGCTTTTACATTACCCATTGTTTGCCATAAAGTATTTGCTCAAAGCTTTTACATTACCCATCTGACTCCCCGTGCTCATCTATGAGGGGGCTGCCATATTTGTGCAGCAGAAGTCCATTAGCATTAGAAACTTTAACTGACAGGCTGAGATGGGACAGTCAGGTTGGCAAAACAGTCAGGTTTAGGAACATCAACTAAAAATTATTTACAAAAACAGACCTCTCAGCAAAAAATTATAAACATGACCTATAGGAAACTTTTAATGAACATTCATATTTTTAACAGTAGTTTTTTATCATTAGTATCACTTTAAATATACCATAAACATAACCTTAGTTCCATGTGCCACCTTCTCCCCTGTTTATAGCACTGCACCCCCCAGCACATGATTAAACACCTAAGGGGCCCCCTAACAACAATTTCCCAATGCTAACAAACCCTACCAGGCTCACGTCCTACAGGCAGAGTATGGCACACACAGGTAGCATAGGGCAGGCAGAGTATGGCACACACAGGTAGCATAGGGCAGGCAGAGTAAGGCACACACAGGTAGCATAGGGCAGGCAGAGTATGACACACATGGAGCATAGGAAAGGCAGAGTATGACACACACACACACAGGTAGAGCAGGGCAGGCAGAGTATGGCACACACAGGTAGCATAGGGAAGGCAGAATCGAGCAGGTGACAGGGAAACCTATCAGTACTCTGTGGAGCAGAATCAATTTGTATAAAATGTTTTATCTGCTTAAACTGTTATACAAGCTACACAATTCTCCTATATGGATCCCGGAGACCCTCTTTCACAAAGTAAACGTGGTCATACTCCCCAATAAATCTTCACACATACCATGGACCTCTCTAACAGCCCCACTGGACAAAGGTGGTTTAGCTTTACCCCACCTATGCTTATACTTCCTATCCAGCCAAACTTACCATAAACACAGCTGGTCCCACAGCGACCTGGCCTCCTACTCCTGGCCACAAAACTGGGCTTTTTACAGGCGATCAGGAATTTGCCATATAGATAACTACTGTAGCTGACTATAGCAGTTACCCAACAACAATATCTACCCAATCAGAGCCTGGAAGACAGCATGCTCATACTCTGGGCACAAACCGCCAATACTCTCCCCTTACCTACCACTCTAAAAAAACTCTAATCTGCCCCACATCCCTACCAGATTTTACATACTTACACCAAGGTCTTCTACTGCAACCTAATCTCCCCTCCCTATGTGATAAGATGATCCAATATAAATTCATTCATCAACTATATATTATCCCTATAAAGCTTCAGGAAAAACCCAATACCAACAACCTGAGGTGTCTTTCCTACATTTGGCATGGCAATGCCCTCAGATACAGAGGTTTTGATGAGGGGTAATGAGATACTTGGCAGACGTTTTTTTTAGGAAGATTGAAAGGGCATTCTCCAGATTCATATGGCATAATAAAAAGCCGAGACAAAAATTTGTAAGCCTAACCAGAAACAAACAGCAGGGAGGGCTGGGAGTTCCTGATATGTACCTGTATTATGTAGCGGTGCATCTGGCACGCATACATCAGTGGCACTTAGGAACAGAAAAGGGTAAATATTGGTGCATAACAGAATATGATTGCTCTAGAGTACCTTTGGCTAGTACTATCTGGGCTTCACCCCAGAACATACCTAAGGAGTGCCTACACCATCCATTAATTGGGGCTATGCTGCAGGTATGGAGAAATAATATGTTAACATACCGGCTATCCTCATGGCCTTCCCCACTACTCCCACTGATCGGGAATCTTGACTTTATCCCTAGTTTAGACCCCAGAGCTTTTTCCCACTGGGCTACTACAAAGAACAGAATTTCACTAATTGCTGATTTTATGCAGAACGGAGATATTTTGTCTCTAGGACAAATCCGGGAAAGATACGGACCACGACCCAGAGACACATGGTGCTATTCCCAATTGTCCCACTACATCCATTCCTTAAAGGTACAGACATTGGAAAGGGAGTTGACCTGGTGGGAGTCACTGTTGCGTAAGTCTACCCCACTTAAGAAATCGGTTTCTATATTTTACAAGGGTTTGCTAGCTGCCAGGGGGAAAGACATGATAAAGTCTGAGGCAAAATGGGAAAGGGATTTGCACATCACTTTAGAACCTGAAGTTTGGCATGCTATCTATAAATCGATGCATAAAAGTTCTGTTTCATCGAGAACACATGAGGCTAACTATAAACTTATAACACACTGGTACTTTACCCCGCAAAGGTTGAGTAAAATGTTTAGTACATCCACAGACTTGTGCTGGAGGTGTTTGACAGGGGTGGGATCTACCATGCATATATGGTTCGAATGCCCTAAAATTCAACACTACTGGGGAGAAATTTTCTCAGCTATTAACTCAATAACCCCTCTGCACCCTCAAGTTAATTTACCGGCTCTGATTGCTATGCATTATAATACGGAAACTAAATGTGTAATAACAAATCGTTTACTATTATTTATGATTCAAGCGGCTAAAGCCCTAATCCCAAGGAAATGGCGCAGCCTCAATGTACCCACCGTTCAGGAATGGGTAGTACAAATGGAAGAGATTAAGAAATTTGAGGAAATCAGGATGATTAAACAAGGCTCCTATGTGAAATACAAATACATCTGGGACCCATGGTCACTACATAAAAGTACTTTTCTGTCCACAACATGATATTTAATGTCTACCTACTCTTCATATTGTTCTCTTAGGAATATTCTATGCTTTATGGTGTGCATGATCTATAACTTGTCTGTATAAGCGACAAGTAACTAGTCAATTAAAATAGGTATAAGCGACTTTTTGTTTTCTTCTCTCCCCCTCCCTCTTCAGCTTCCCCTATACATGTTCTCCAAATCTCCCTCCCCTGATCCTTTTTGAGAGATGTGAATCCACGTTGATAATACTTAGATTTGGTTTGTTGTGCTATTTGATATGTATTTATCGTCTGTATAACATTTCCAAATCCCCCTCCCCCTTTCTTTTTTCTGTATCCCCCCCCTTACCCTCCGTCCTCTCTTTGTTGAAAAATGGATAAATAAAGAATTATAAAAAAAGAGATACTTGGCAGACAATCTGTCACTCTCACAGGTGTCGCTCCCCTGAGGTCTGTTTACTTGGACTAGTAGGAGAATTACTGCTCCTAAACCTGACCAGGTTGCTTATGAGAACAAATTTGTACTATGCCAAGAAAGTGGTAATTATGGGTTGGATGGTCAACAATCCACCCACAGTAGCCCAATGGGTCAATCTAATTAATAAAGCCCTCCCATTAAGCATACCTACTTAGCCAGAGGCTGCCCTGGAAAATTTGAAAAAGATATAGGACCCATGATTAGATATAAATCCACTTTAGCTCCCTGAATCCTAAGGTTTATGCCAGGCAAACAAACCAACCAAGTATTAAGGCACAATGTATTGATTACATGCAAGGTGCTATGTAGGATCGTTTTTTGTTATACTAAGTACTGATGATTTTGTAATCTTTATTCTAAGGTATAATGGAAACAAGTATTAACTGTTACTTCTATATGTAAACCCAATTTGTTTTATGTACTCTCCTACCTCTACCCTTGAAAATCAAAAAAATAAAAAGATAAATCACCCCCTACAGATTTGAAAAAATGTCCCCAAAATACATTTATATCAATGTATCAGAAAAACAATATAATGGTATCTCCTAAAAATGCATTCTACTCATCCTTTATGTGGTTTATTGAAACAACATTTCTTTTCAAAATGTTGGAAAAGATAAGGCACATTGCAATAAACATTATGGAAACTCTTCCCATTTAGGATTAATTTTATTTAAGCATCGCTCCAAGTTACCATTCATCTTGCATGTTGCATAGCTTCATTTACATCCCGAGCTGTACTGATACTTTCACACTTTGTTGTAGGAGTTCTATTTTACAACTTGTCATGGAGCATTTATAAAAATCATACCATTGGCCCTGAGGTGTGCTGTTGCATCTCTCTAAATTAAACCCCATCTGTCCTGTGTTCCCAGCAAGAAATTCATTCCACTTCGGAACATTTCGCAGCAGACAGTGGCACAGCCATAAATTATACACGAAAAGCAAAATATGTTGCAGTCCAAGGCATTAGCGTGCACAGATCTGCAGATCTGTGTTTTATTATATGCATGTCTTTAAATCAACAAAGAGGACAATTAGGGTTAAAAGTCTAATATAGTGATGACAGCACTGTAGCTGGGGGTGAGGGGGACTTCAGACACCAGATGCTGTTATTTGTAGGGTGTTTTCTACTTTATATCACAATATTGAAGAGATTTGTCTTTGACAAATGAATCATACAGGTATGAAGTTTTCTGCCAATATTTTCTGTTCATCATAAATCCTACAGACCAGCATCTAGTGTACACGGCCAGAAGTGAAACTCTAGAGACCTAATTTGAGAGACTGTTACTCAGAGTTTTCTTATACTGTATATAACCCTCCAGCTGTTCCTGAACTTCAACTTTCCACAACCTTGTTCAGCTTTCTGCTGTTGATTAGCCGTTAGAAGTTCTAGTACAACAGCAGATAAAGACCTGATCTTTAGATGTTCCGGATCTAAATAATAAAGGTAATTGAACATTAAAGGGGCAGTATAGCTCTTTATTTAACAAGTTACATGAAAAAGACTTATGTTAAACAGACAGTTCTTTGTGGCATCCCTGAACAAGCCATCTTCCCAGAATACCAAAAGTGTTAGCTCTCTTCTAGCCTATTCTTAAATAGGGCACATTCCATAGTATTGCATTTTTTAAAAGAGCAATATATATACCCCTTCAATCAATGTGTTGTGTTATTTCTTGTGCTAAACAGGACAAACAAGGAAATACATACAGTACCCTCGGCATACGATTACTTGATTTCAATAATTTACCAGTGGCGCTATTGTGAGTAATTGCACTGCATTGTTGTTGCACATGATTTAATGCAGCCAACAAAACAAGTCATTTCTCTCTGGTTATGTGCAATGGGAATGTAATTATCTGCCCTACAAGGATCAAACATGGAGGAGCTTCAGTTACTCTGTTTCTCTGTAGCTCAATAAAGAACAAAAAATTCAACACATTTTTTTTGTAATCAAAATAATAGGCAAAAGATATGTTCAGCCAAAAAACTATTTGTTGAAATCATAGAGAACAAGGGGTGTAATGCACTTTAAAAAGGCAATGCTGTGGAATTTGTACTTTTATCCAAGTGGTACTTTTTAAGCATAGGCCAAATGAGAAATAGCCCTATCAATATGGGAAAGCGGTAGTGATTAGCAAACATTTTAGCTAGGATTCACTGCAAAAAATGCCTATAGACTCCAATTTATTGTGTGCTGAAAAAGTTGTTGCGGAAAAGATACCACCAAGTAAAACCCTTACCTATAATGCAACTTTTGATTTTTCTGCTTTGGCAAAGCGAAATGGTAAGAAATGCACTGATTCACGTATTACTAGCTCCTTGTTCAGGAACTCCTGAACTGTATATTGTGAATGGCCCAGCTGATCCATTTTAAAATACAGTAAAGAATAATTTGATGAGTAAAATTTGATGCAAGCTAAAGAAGAAACAGAAGGAAAACCTGAAAATGTGCTATCATTATAAGTTTATTGATATCCTTAGCATGTTACTATTGCACTTGTTCATGTTCCTTTTATATAAAGCACCTGGATGAGGACAGTACCAATTTCTCTGCAGGACACTATTTAAACTCCGACTGTTTGTGAGAGTTTAAATAGCCCCACAAATTATTTTACAAAGACCCAGCAACAAAAATATATATTTTTAGGTATTAGTATTTATGCTGTATTTAAAGGGTAACATGCCTTAAGAGATGATAAAGTATGAAGTAATTACTTATTGCATAGTTCATTATATGATTCCATTTTATACATCACTGGGAGTTATGTCATTGCTTGAACCAGCAAAGGAAATCACCATTGACATAAATAAAACAGTAGACAAATGATGATTGCATTCATTTACATGCAGCCTTTGCACTGCTCAGCCATATGGTAACTTGCTTAAACATTTAAAAACACATAAGAAAGTGAATGGTGAGCGCAGTTTCATTTACTTTCAAATTAAGGTCAAATAGCTATTAGGGTGTTTACCTATTAATAATTAAGTAATGTAATAAAATATAAGTCTGTGTATGTTATCTATTTCAGTGCAAGCACAATGAAAATCTGCTATACCCAACACATTCAGAATTCTGTACTTTCTAAAGCTCTTATAAACAAACAAAATATTGTTATCTTGCACACTGAACCAAATATGTAAAGTAATAAAGGGCTAATATATGTCTGAGGCAATCATATTCATAATAATTCAACAACTCCTGCTGTATCTTATTGTTTTAATGAATCTTAATCTATATGTTATTTCCTGGCTTAGACAATCTACTTTGCACAATGATTACAGATATCTGTCTATGTAATTAAATTGAATGTATTATTAAAAGTGATTTTTCCCGAAAAGCCTACACACTTTTTTTTAATGATGTTAGAATTAGGCCTTTATTCATAGTTTTGCAACTGTATGCAAAGCAATCCGACTATCAGTTGGCGAACTGAAAGCCTAGTCATCTGTATACACCGGCTTTGTTGTACAAAATAACAGATAGCAAGAGAGTATTGCTCCTTTTAAGAGGGCACTGGTATCTGTGTACTTTGCAAGACTGGCAGATACTAAAGATTTTAGCTCCATCTGCTGCTCAAAGCAGAGCCATTGTCACAAAATAATCCTCCAACTACTTTCAATGCAGGTCCTTATACATTAGGTTGGTGCGTTTAAAGGCATTAAATATGTTCACATCACAGCATTAAAAATTTGAAAAGAGAATAGAAAAATATACAATATTGAAAACAGCACAGAAATGTGTTTACAAATATGAGATATAAATGTGTTCAAAATTGTATTGCTAAAACTTCCTAGAAGCAACAGATAATGTAAGTGAAAAGTGCATAGTTCACCTTTTCAAGGTAATGACAACTTCCATTGGCCATGCAGCCAACAATACACTTAATCAGGATAATGACACTCGCCCCCAAATGGGCTCCAGTAATAAGAGACTTGAAATAATATGTACACTGAGCAAAACTGAACTTAGTAATGGTGTGTACCTATGCTCCACTTGTTTAAGTATATGGTAAAGGCTAGTGAGTTGTCCCTGTTATGGGCAGACCCATTTAATTTCTAATAACATTAGAAATCATTAGATAATTATTAAATGTTTGTTGGATTGCCAGGCCAAGCACACTTGTCTTTTTGAACCTTCTTTGAAGCTTAAAACACTATAAAAGGGTCAAAGAGAGCTGATAAGGAAGGTTGCACCCAGTCAGCTATTGGGACTAAAAGGGGTTCTCCTTGCAGATCTAATTGGGGTTACACTATGTGGAGCTTTGATCTTTTATTACCTAGTTTTCAGTATAAATGTAATACACTGAGTATTTAGTCATATATTTTGAAAGCAATAGCAATAGCTGAGTTAAAGATGGGTAGACCTCCTGTGGCCGCATCTGCCCCCCTTGTGTGGTCCCCCACATGAAAGTATGCCTGCTGTGATTTCTTCTTCTTGTGTAAGCTTTAAAAGGTATCAGTACTGAAATTAACTGGACCCTGCATTGTGTAAACCTCAAATTCAGGCATTAAGCTTCTGCATTGTTCACATCTGTAATCCCCCTGCATTGTTCACAACCCTAAAGCCCGGTTCTGTTCACACCTCAGAATGAAAGTGTTCACATTGTTCACAACTCATACACACTGCTGGAGGGTCACCAGCATTGTGTTACAGTATGTAGCACAGAATGAACTGTTCCTTTTAGAGTCCTGAAAGGTTTCCTGTCTCCTGCTCTATTCTGCCTGCCCTATGCTCCCTATGTGTGCCATACTCTACTTGCCCTATGCTACCTTTGTCTGCCATACTCTGCCTGTCCTACTCTGTACCCTTTGGAACGTGAACCTGGTAGGGTTTGTTCTGGGGGTTTCTTAGCATTTGGAAATTGTTGTTAGGGGGCCCCTAATGTGTTTAATCATGTGCAGGGGGTGCAGTGTTATCCACAGGGGAGGAGGCGGCATATGGATTTAAGGGTATGTTTATGGTATATTTAAGGGTATGACTGCCAAAAAATCAAAAAATTCTGAAAAATATATCATCTATAAACTTTGACCAGTTTATAGGCCAGTTATAGGAATTTAAAGTGAAAAAAAACCCCACATGCCCACATTCATTTCAAAATAAAAAACATGGTGCATCTTGCCAAGCTCCTACAGGGAGACTGAATACTACCCACTGTATAATATGGCTTGTACTTGACATTTGTTGTGTAACGATTTTCATAGTAACAATTGCCAAATAATACAAGAATACATTTTACTGAGAAATGCCATTATTCTTTGGAACAATTCCATGTTTTTCCTGTTGTTTTTGCTCTACTTAAACTTTATAGGAACTTTTTAATAACGTGCCACAGAAACTATGAATTTAGATAGCTTATTGGTTTTGGGAGGTTAAACATATACTGTAACAAAATCTGGTATCTTTTTCAGCCTACATACCATGAAGTGAATTTAGAAATTTCAGTGACAAATGTGACTGCTTCGGTTACCTTGATTTCCCATCAGAGCCCTCACATAAAACTTCCAAACTGCTTATTAATTTGAAGGAAATATGGTTTGTCATTCACTCACTTACAAGATTACAAAAAGCATTTTTTGCTCCATCTTGCCTCCCCAATCAATCTGCAACTATTTAGTACAATTACTTAATGGGATTAATTGGCATTTTTTAAGTAAGCCGTTATATATATATATTATGCTGGAATTGTTCAATGTTGAGTTCATGGACTGCAACTCTAAGATTGCATTCTGAGGAAATGTGCTTGATTTGTTGCCATGGAAACCCTTTTTCTGTAAATGTACTTTAATCTCCTGATAACACTGTATCTTGAAAACATTTTTGTGACAAATTCTTAGTAGACGCTTGCTAGTAAGAGCTTAAGAGCTGCTTTAAAATTAGGTTTATGGGCCATTAATATTTTTTCGAGAGTTTTTTCCATTGTCATTTTGGAAGTCGTTTTTGGTAAACACTTTTAAGATGACATTTGCAAATGCATAAATATATGGTAGCATGCCATCAGTAAGTCAAGCACTTTGTGTAACGGGAGGAATATCTTAATGGTATAAGCAATAGTGGCCTTTAAACTGTGACAGCAGTTTTAGATGGATTTCCAGTGTCATATGGTATTATCCAGCACTGCTGGTCCAGTACTAAACTAGAAATACCCTGACATTAAAGAGCATTAACAGATTGAATGATTCCATTTTTTCAATTGCTTCCCACAGTTTAAGGTAGAAAACCCTCTGGTGCTGCATCGCTGTCGGATGGAATCTGAAGCATGACTACATTAAATGCAGTCTTCAAGCTAGAAACCCTCAATTAGTATTCATTAATAGGTTTGTTTGTGAATTTGTGAGGTTTAAGTGGTTTTTCCTACTTCAAGTATAGATATGGGTATATATAATTTATGTGTAAAAAGTATGGAGGGGTGTATGTATGGATGCTGGGTTTCCATTTGGAGGGGTTGAACTTGATGAACTTTGTTTTTTTTCAACCCGATTTAACTATGTAACTATCTTTTATGTTGTAGACTTTCCAATTTATGGTGAATTAAGATTAAGAACCCCAACAATCATACTCCTACCATCAATTAGTGATGGACGCAAATTTGCTGCGAAGTCTTTTTGACGCTGTAGATGGTTTTGACGCCGGCGATGGTTAATGGATGCCCATTGACTTTAATGGGCGGCGGCGTCAACTTTGATGCTGGCAAATTGTAGTTGGCGTCAAAATTCAAGTTTTGAGAATTTTTTCGCCCGTTTCGTGAATTTTGCGGGAAATTTTCGAATTTATTTGCGAAGCAAAATGGGACAAATTCACCCATCACTAGCGTCAATATATTAGTTGTAGTTAGCTATTGTGCATTAATCCTTTAGTTGTACTATGCTGTAATTAATCTGAGTACAGTATATGGAGAAACCAGTTTAATATATATATATATTATGCAACAGAAACTGAATTACCAAATCCCACAAAAACAAATGCAATATGAATCCAGCCCTCTCCTTATTGTTTCAAAGCTTCATCATTAAGAAAAATTAGCCATATCAATGTTTTTGTTATGTCGACAGATGTTAACGAAGTACAGATTGTTGTTCTTTCTGATACACGCAGAGTGAATTTCAATCCACCCCAATCGCTTGCAACGAATGGTGTTTACAATATTAAGAAATGTCAATTCCATTTATCTTTTCTATTCTGCCTTGTAAGAGTTTTATGAGCTGTTTGTCATGCAAACATGCAAATTGCTACAGACAGACTGTGGGAAGATTATGAACAAATGAGTGCAAGGGACTTAATCTTCTTCCTAGTTCTTGTAGTCAATAAAGGTTAAAATATTGGGGGTGCTTTGAATTTATCTGAATCTACAAAAATCTATCCTTTTGCCTGGATGCTCTCATCACTTTTTATGACCACTGAAAACAACTTAGTTTAATGCCTACATATCCTTTTTTTAACAACGCATATTTACAAATATCTAATTGTATTAACAGTTGGACTAAAGAAAATGTGACACTATTAATTTTGAGCATTAATAGGGAACAAAAAAATTGCAATGCTTAATCAAATCTATTTAGCCATGGCAGATTTCTATTGTAAGATATCTGAATACCAACCTTCTTATAGGTAGAACTTTCACACAATAGAAATAATGGTTATGGAGAATAATGGGCCATTAAGTTGTTCTTGTAACAAAGTAAGATTCTCGACAACACAATAATGTGCTTCAGGAGTAAATATACAACTTTATTTTATTTGCAATGAGAAAGAAACTGTTAGCTTTAAACATACGGTGCTCATCAAAATGGTTATCGCTAAGCTCAAATTTCCTTGTATCGTGTTTGCAGTCACATTGAATGTGTTTCAATTATGGGTTTAGTAGTTCATAAAACAAACATGGGATTTCTGTTGGTACTTGTCTGCGGGATGCTATTGCTTCTGTAATCACTGTACTACTTACAGCTAAAAAGATTTAACTTTTTTGATAAACAGTGTAATCTCAAAGGGAAAACTCACATATAGCGTTCTATAACTGAACATGGTAGAGTTTATGGTTACATTTCAGGGCAACCCTTTTGAAATAAAGTGGTATAAAGATGATACCTTTATTGGCTAACTAAGAGAATCATAGCAAGCTTTTAGAACATTTAAGTTCCTTTTTCAAGCTGATTACTATGAAGCTGTGGTTTTCTTTGGTATATATATATATATATATATATATATACCACATTCAGCTCAAATTACCAACAAAAAGGAATAGTAATCTGTGTGTAAGGTGTCAAAGTCATTTACGAGGGTATCTGCAAGCAGGATCGGACTGGGGGGTCCGGGGCCCACCGGGACTGGTGTCCAGGGCCCCCCATCTGGCCCCCGCTACCTACTTGTTAGGCGAATCCTTGCTCGGCGCCCAGGCGGCGCATCACGCATGCGCAAACGGAAACGGCGCTCGACGCGCATGTGCAAACGGCGCTGCTATGCGCCAAAAATTTTTTATTATTTTTTTAAAAACTGTTTGGGAGAGGAGGACTGGCCCGGCGGGGCCCACTAGGGTCGGGGCCCACCGGGTATTTTCCCGGTATCCCACCGGGCCAGTCCGACACTGTCTGCAAGAGACAAGCAGATAAGGTTCAAGATAATGTGGGGCAAAAAGGCTGAATATAAATTAGGGCTGTAATTCCATATGATGTCTTAGTCCAGATCCACACATGTTTGTAACACATAGTTACATACTGTAGTTAAATCAGTTTGAAAAAAGACAAAGTCCATAACGTTCAACCCCTCAAAATAAAAGCCTAGCATCCATACACACATCCCTCCATACCCTCACATAAATTATATATACCCATATCTATACTTACTATAGAGTTTAGCATCGCAATAGCTTTTGATATTATGTCTGTACAAGAAATTATCCAAGCCCCAATTAAAAGAATTAACAGAATCAGCCATCACAACATCATCCGGCAGTGCATTCCACAACCTCACTGACCTCACTATGAAGAACCACCTACATTTCATCAAATGAAAGTTCCTTTCTTCTAGACTGAAGGGGTATCCTTTGGTGCAGTGATCCCCTTTATGGGTAAAAAGATCCCCTGCTATTTGTCTATAATAACCTATAATGTACTTGTAAAGTGTAATCATGTCCCCTTGCAAGCGCCTTTTTTCCAGAGAAAACAAACCCAACCGTGACAGTCTACCCTCATAATTTAAGTCTTTCATCCCACTAACCAGTTTAGTTGCAAGTCTCTGCACTCTCTCCAGCTCATTTATATACCTCTTAAGGACTGGAGTCCAAAACTCCACTGCATACTCCAGATGTGGCCTTACCAGGGACCTATAAAGATGCATAATTGTGTTTTCATCCATTGAGTTAATGTAAGACAGAACTTTATTTGCTATAGTGGCCACAGAATGACACTGTCCAGAATTAGACAACGTGTTATCTACAAAAAAAACCCTAGATCCTTCTCAGTTAAGGAAACTCCCAACACATTGCCATTTAGTGTATAACTTGCATTTATATTATTTTTTCCAAGTGCATAACCTTGCATTTATCAACATTGAACCTCATTTTCCAGTTTGCTGCCCAGTTTTCCAACTTAGACAAATTACTCTGCAAAGTGGCAGCATCCTGCATGGAACCTATAGTTCTGCACGATTTAGTATCATCTGCACAAATAGAAACAGTACTTTCAATGCCCACCTCCAGGTCATTAATAAACAAGCTGAAAAGTAAAGGACCTACTACAGAGCCCTGCGGTACTCCACTAACAACACTGGTCCAATTAGAAAATGTTCCATTTACCACCACTCTTTGTAGTCTATCTTTTAGCCAGTTCTCTATCTAAGTACAAATACTACAGTGGTGTGAAAAACTATTTGCCCCCTTCCTGATTTCTTATTCTTTTGCATGTTTGTCACACTTAAATGTTTCTGCTCATCAAAAACCGTTAACTATTAGTCAAAGATAACATAATTGAACACAAAATGCAGTTTTTAAATGAAGGTTTACGTTATTAAGGGAGAAAAAAAACTCCAAATCTACATGGGCCTGTGTGAAAAAGTGATTGCCCCCCTTGTTAAAAAATAACTTAACTGTGGTTTATCACACCTGAGTTCAATTTCAAAGGTTATAAAGCCATTTCTAAAGCTTTGGGACTCCAGTGAGAGCCATTATCCACAAATGGCAAAAACATGGAACAGTGGTGAACCTTCCCAGGAGTGTCCGGCCGACCAAAATTACCCCAAGAGCGCAGAGACAACTCATCCGAGAGGCCACAAACAACATCTAAAGAACTGCAGGCCTCACTTGCCTCAATTAAGGTCAGTGTTCACGACTCCACCATAAGAAAGAGACTGGGCAAAAACGGCCTGCATGGATGATTTCCAAGGCGCAAACCACTTTTAAGCAAAAAGAACATTAAGGCTCGTCTCAATTTTGCTAAAAAACATCTAAATGATTGCCAAGACTTTTGGGAAAATACCTTGTGGACCGACGAGACAAAAGTTGAACTTTTTGGAAGGTGCGCGTCCCGTTACATCTGGCGTAAAAGTAACACAGCATTTCAGAAAAAGAACATCATACCAACAGTAAAATATGGTGGTGGTAGTGTGATGGTCTGGGGTTGTTTTGATGCTTCAGGACCTGGAAGACTGGCTGTGATAGATGGAACCATGAATTCTACTGTCTACCAAAAAATCCTGAAGGAGAATGTCCGGCCATCTGTTCGTCAACTCAAGCTGAAGCGATCTTGGGTGCTGCAGCAGGACAATGACCCAAAACACACCAGCAAATCCACCTCTGAATGGCTGAAGAAAAACAAAATGAAGACTTTGGAGTGGCCTAGTCAAAGTCCTGACCTGAATCCTATTGAGATGTTGTGGCATGACCTTAAAAAGGCGGTTCATGCTAGAAAACCCTCAAATAAAGCTGAATTACAACAATTCTGCAAAGATGAGTGGGCCAAAATTCCTCCAGAGCGCTGTAAAAGACTCGTTGCAAGTTATCGCAAACGCTTGATTGCAGTTATTGCTGCTAAGGGTGGCCCAACCAGTTATTAGGTTCAGGGGGCAATTACTTTTTCACACAGGTTTGGATTTCTTTTCTCCCTAAATAATAAAAACTGCATTTTGTGTTTACTTGTGTTATCTTTGACTAATAGTTAAATGTGTTTGATGATCAGAAACATTTTGTGTGACAAACATGCAAAAGAATAAGAAATCAGGAAGGGGGCAAATAGTTTTTCACACCACTGCTATGTTCAAAACCAACATTCCTTAATTTAACCAGTAACCTTCGGTCTGGCACTGTATCCAATGCCTTATCAAAGTCTAAGTAAATCACATCCACTGCCATCCCAGAATCGAGGTCCCTGCTCCCCTTCTCATAAAAAGAAATTAAGATAGTCTGGCAAGATCTATTACACATAAAACGCATAGTACAGTTATGGGATCTTAATTTTGGGATTTTAAAAATGATTTCCTTTTTCTCTGTAATAATAAAAAAGTACCTTGTACTTGATCCAAACGAAGGTATAATTAATACTTATTGAAAACAGAACCAGCCTATTAGGTTTATTTAATGTTTAAATGATTTTATAGTAGACTTAAGGTATGGAGATCCAAATTACAGAAAGATCCATTATCCGGCACCACTGGTGCCTTCTGATTTCTTCCAGGAGGCCTATTTAACAACAGTGGAACAAGACAGGTACTGGCACTCAAGGTGATTTCAAGGGGGAACACCCCCGAAACATTGTGACATCAAATAAAGGGGCTTGTCCCCTGCATGAAATCGCCCTGAGTGCCGGTACCTGTCTTTTTGTTCCAGTGTGTATTGGGGAAGTGCCGACTTCCAATGGTCCGTGCACCAGATGGAAAGCTTAGAGAAGGGCCAGGGTGTGCACATGATTCTTCACGTACTATTTAACAACAGTCTCATTTTAGTGGTTTTAGAAACCACGACTAAACTCACTTTCTCTAAAAACTACAAATGGCATAGAATTTATTAAAAAATCCAAATTTAAAAAGAATACTTCTAAAACCTCTAACAATTTGAGTTCTTTGGACAATTCCAAGCAGTGAACAAAATCAGAAAACCTCTAAAAGCCTGAATTGATTAAAAAGGTCCAATAGGATCAGTGCAACTCCCTTTGACTACTTTTAACTGGTGAATGTTTGCATTACAGTTTTTTTGTGGTTTTTACACTTAGGGGCAGATTTATCAAAGGTCGTAGTGAAAATTTGAATTTAAAAAATTAGAATTTCGAGCTAATTTTTGTGTACTTTGACTAGGGAATAGTCCAAATTCGATACGAATTTGAAAAAAATGAGAAAATTCAAATTTTGAAATTTATCATGTACTGTCTCTTTAAAAATTCGACTTCGACCATTCACCATCTAAAACCTGCTGAATTGCTGTTTTAGCCTATGGGGGACCTCCTAGAACCTATTTGGAGTCAATTGGTGGAAAAAAAAAATTTTTGTTGAAAAACTTCAAATCGAATTCGGACAAAAAAAACCTTTGATTTAATTCAGTTGATCTTTTCAAATTCAAAATTGGACCCTTGATAAATCTGCCCCTTAATAAATCTCAAATCTTTGACATTTTAAAGAATATAGAAAAAAATATTTTTTAGAAATTTATGAAATAAAAGATTCAAATATTAGTACACAGGCCCCATAGTGTTTAACTCCATTACTGTGAGGGCCCAGGTGATAGTTGCATGTTGCAGTGTTCTACCTTTATCAGGAAAGGGGTATTGTTTCTCCTTTAATATATAACATTTCTTGTCTATTCTAATTAAAAGAAGAGTATTCTGCTTCAATGCTATTCTTTTTTTGGGGGGTAATGTGATACCATTTATTGGCTGATTTATGTTAAAAAGGCAGACTTCCATGATCATCTCTTCATCATGCTGATATATTATGCAAATATGTGTAATTTTTCATTTTTAAATAATAACATTTTTACATAAATCAGCCAATAAAGGTACCCTTAGTACGTTTAATACAATGAAAAGAAGTTAGTCTAGGGAAGCAGACAGCTGTCACTGCTCTTCAAAAGATCATTGAAATTAAACACCAATTGTAGCTGCTTTTACCAAGACATTGTAAAAATATATTTGTTTTATCATTGGCCCTATCATAGTTATTCCTATTTACAGGCTAGAACTATGTTTTCTATTTATATAAACAAACAAAGAAAAAGTATTGTGATTGAAAGGATAATAAATGATGTACTTTAAGAGACTTTTGTTAAGTACTTTAAGAGAAGAAACAAATGTAGACTTTTGTGACTTTAATCATTGAGGCACACGTTATTTACTAAAATGTTTTCTTGATGTAATAAGAAAAATATTTGACTAAACTTAATTTACCAATAAATCTGATACAAAAAGTCTGTGCGGCAAAATGTTTTGACAATATAATGCGTCAAATCGTATCTTGCAACTTTTTTGATATGACACTCAAATCGTCCTACTTTTTCGAGTTTTCAGTCTCCTGAATTTCGAATTATCGAACCAAAACCAGCCCAAAACCCTCATAGATCATGAAGACAAGAAACATCTTCCAGTTGTAAAAGGGTCATCTGCCATTGACCTTTACAAATAGGCCCCAAATGTTGCTTTAAATAAAAAGAAATTAAAGAATGGATTTGTGTAAACTGATGCATAGTTTTTAGATACATCTACATTAGGTAATGTGCTGTAGTACAAATTTGTCTGCGCACTTGTAGCTTCCATTTACATAATTCATGGCTGCTTTATCTATTCAGAGGAATCTTTGATAATCCACATCTGAAATTAAAGCCATCATATTCATCCCCTTATTTATTATCTAGAGTAATACATGGTAGAATTCAGCCCAGTGAATAATGCTAGCCATAATAGTTAATTTACTTCTATTCATTGGCAGTAATAAAATCGTACAAGGGGGATGCAGTAACATTATTATTTCTTGCTTGAAGTGCAATTTCATGTGGTGAGAAAAACATGTTAATATGATGCAAAGTGCCACAGGAATTTAGTCCTCAAAGGAATGGTAGCATTAAATGTATTCCGACAAGAAGGGGCTGCAGTAAAGAAACATTTATCTTCATAAAGTCATTACATTTATTGAGCAGCATTGCATTCTTAATGCAATCTGCTCAATCCATTAAAGGCAGCTCGGTGGAATGGCCTCACTCATCTATTGGTGCCTTTTTGCTGGCAACGAAAGAAAAACACATTTTGTAGAATTATTACTTACAAATTTGAACAGAATCACCTTTTACATGAAGACTATTATTTCTGCGCATTTAATCTGTAAATACTCTGAAAATAAATATGTAAATAGAATTTTTAGGATACATAACATCCACAAATATTCAAAACAATATATCTTTATAAATAGTGCTCACAGATATAATAATCTATCATTGTTGCTTAGTGATGTCCATTATGCCACGGAGGTTAATGGAATGTTGTTGGGATGTTATTGTTGGTAAAGCAGTCAGCACATTGATTATCTCTCCTTTAGAGAAATGGTGCACGTTCCTCCGTGGTCACACTCCACTGATATCACAAAGGAAAATGTTTGTAGAACAGCACCAGACTGGGAATCGTCTTGATAAAAGGCTGCATGGCCTGAAACGTTGCTGTGATGCCCTTAGCTGAAATAAAGGCTTTTTAAACAGGAAGATTCCCAGTCTGGTGCTGTTGTAAAAACATTTTCCATTGGGATGTTATTGGTAATAATGTACTGTACCTCCTTGTTTACATTTTATGAAAATTAGAAGCTCAAGTTCCACAAATGGTTCCACTATATAACACAGAACCTGTATCATGTAACTTCTCGTCAATGTCCAACAATCTTATGTTTTAGAATGGGCTAAATTATTCCCTCTGCAAAATAATAAAGATTTTTGAATTATGTAAACTATAAATCTAGACATTTTACATACTAGAAAACTAGAATATTTTCCTGAAGTTTCGGGTGCATACAAAATGGAAAGTACTAAATGCTCCTTATGAGTATATTTAAGGAGATTTTTGGTTAATAATCGTTGCACACTTTAGTGTGAATGCTGAAATATATGGGGGGGGGGATGCAATGAAAGTTGTTAAGATTCATAAGGTGTAAAATGTTTCCTCTGTGCCAAAAACTATTAGGGGTTTATTTATTAATGTCCGAATGCAAAAAAAAGTTTTTTTTTATTATAAAATCCAAATTTTTAGTGGGAAAAAACCCCAAAATTTTTCGAGATTTAGTATATCCCGAGGATGGAAAAAAAGTCTGAATCCAAAAATCCTTCATCTCAGACCTGCCATGGTTGTATATAAGTGAATGGGTCATCTATTTGGGCGTTTCTGTGGTCTGCGCTGGAATTATCCCGAAAATCTGACTAATTCTTAAAATTCTTAAAATCCAAAATCATAATCAGATTCGGATTTTCGCTCAATTATATAGAGTTTGTCCCCGAACCAATTAAATGGTGCTTTTTTAATAATAAATAAGGTCCAATTGTGTATTCTAGTTTGGTCTAAACTTTTTTTAATTAAAAACAATTTGGATAAATAAGGCACCCAATGAGAAGTCATTATATTTGTGTCTTATAAATTTTATAGGTGCAAGTTGGGTGTTAGTTGGGTGTTAGTTTGCCTACAACAATTTTTTTCAGGGCATTTGCCACAAAGCATTTTGATTGACCCCTTCAGTTCCTTGTCCCACTGTCTTATTGAATCTTTTAACTCTATTCACTTCTCATATTTATATTGAGATTTTCACTCTGATGATTTTCTCCGCAATCACCTCTCAGTTTTGAAAACCCGTATGCCTCCTCACTCCTTTTTATTATTTGTATAGCTATAAATATCTATAAGATTTATTAGATTTATAATATTAATATATCTATATACAGTCATATGAAAAAGTTTGGGAACCCCTCTCAGCCTGCATAATAATTTAATCCACTTTCAAGTAAAAAGATAACAGTGGTATGTCTTTAATTTCCCAGGAACATCTGAGTACTGGGGTGTTTTCTGAAGATTTTTAGTGAAGCAGTATTCAGTTAATTAATTAATTCAGAAATTAAATCAAATGTGAAAAACTGGCTGTGCAAACATTTGGGTACCCTTGAAATTTTACTAATTTGAATGCATGTAACTGATCAATACTGATTACTGGCAACACTAAATTGGTTGGATTAGGTTGTTAAGCCTTAAAATTCATAGGCAGGTGTGTCCAATCATGAGAAAAGGTATTTAAGGTGGCCAATTGCAAGTTGTGCTTCTGTTTGACTCTCCTTTGAAGAGTGGCAGCATGGGATCCTCAAAGCAACTCTCAAAAGATCTGAAAACAAAGATTGTTCAGTATCATGGTTTAGGGCAGGGTTCCCAAACTTTTTGCAACAAGGGCCAAATTTGGTGAGGTGAAAATGTGTGGGTCCGACCATTCAGCCTGACATTCTTTGAACCATTAACATTTAACTCATTTAAACAAGGAATTGTGTAGCAGTAATATTTTGGCACATTAGTGAAATGATCTGCCACTTGGTCTATATTGCTGCTCGTGTAATGAAGGTGTTAGCAATAGACATGTACTGGCACATAGTGACGCCATACTTCTTTAGTTTACTGTACTGGCACGTCAGTACGTCTATTGACATCTTAGCCCTAAAGAAGTATGTGAAAACAGCGCGTCTCTACGTGCCAGTACGTGTCTATAGCTAACACTTTCAGCACACAGGCAGCAGTATAGACCAAGTGGCAGATCATTTTACTAATGTGCCCAAATATTACTGCTATGGGATTCCTGATCACACTGTGCTGGGGTTCCTCATTATTATTAATTTCCTGATGGAGGCTGAGGGCCGGTCTAAATTTGAATACGGCCACAATTAGCCCCCTGGGCCACATTTTGGATATGCCTGGTTTACGGGAAGGCTACAAAAAGCTATCTCAGAGGATTAAACTGTATGTTTCAACTGTAAGGAATGTAATCAGGAAATGGAAGGCCACAGGCACAGTTGCTGTAAAATCCAGGTCTGGCAGGCCAAGAAAAAGACAAGAGAGGATTGTGAGAACATCTTTGTAAGGAATCCTTACCCTGGTGGTCCAGTGGTGGTGCGGCGGGGATGCCCGCCACACCGGGTTTAGGGTGCCGACCGTGACATTATCACGGGCCATGCATAAAAGAAAATGTCTCTTTAAATCCATTTGAATTTCGCGACATTGCGCACTGACGTCATCACGCCAGCGCGCATGCGCCTATATAAACCGGAAGTGCGCGTGTGGCGCGCATTAGGAAGCTGGCAGAGAAGAATGACGGTGTGGCGGGCACACCACTGGAAACCACCAGGGTAAGGATTCCTTACAATCTTGCTGCAGATGGTGTATCTGTACATTGTTCTACAATTCAGCGGAATTTGCACAAAGAACATTTGTATGGCAGGGTGATGAGAAAGAAACCCTTTCTGTACTCACGACCACAAACAGGGTCACTTGTTGTATGCAAAAGCTCATTTGACAAACCACAGTCATTTTGGAACAAAGTGCTTTGGACTGATGAGACTGATATGACCAGAGTTATCTGGTCATCACAAAAAGCACTTTGCATGGCGGAAGAAAACACCTGCTACCTACTGTCAAATTTGGTGGAGGTTCCATTGTGTTCTTGGGCTGCGTGGCTAGTTCTGGGACTGAGGCCCTTGTTAAAGTCGAGAGACTGATGAATTCAACCCAATATCAACAAATTCTTCAGGATAATGTTCAAGCATCAGTCACAAAGTTGAAGTTACGCAGGGATTGGATATTCCAACAAGACAATGACCATAAACAAACTTCAAAATCTACAAAGGCATTTATGCAGAGGGGGAAGTACACTATTCTGGAATGACCATCCCCCGACTTGAATATCATTGAAAAATCTATAGGATGATTTGAATCAAATTTTACTGAACTGGAGAGATTTTGTATGGACGAATAGTCAAAAATGCCGCCATCCAGAATCCAAACACTGATCAAAATGTATGCACTTGTCTAATTTTGTTATGTTGCATATTGTATATTTTCTGTTATTCCAATAAACTTTATGTCACTGCGGAAATACTACTGTTTCCATAAGGCATGTTATATATTAAAAGGAATAAACAAAACTCCAAAGAATTCAGGGGGGTTCCTAAACTTTTTCATATGACTGTAACTGAAACTCAGCCCCTTTCTCTCCTGTCCTTCTTCTACCTCTTTCTTTCTGCTTTAAGCCCACCTTTGCCTATTCCTCCCCACAATGTAAGATCTGTACTATCATGCCTTCTACTTGGATGGCTTATCTTTTAACCCTTGGCCTTCTAAACCACCACACCACTCTGGTAATAATGAAGCTTTCCCTTGGCTAACAAAATGCATAAACATCCAACACTGTGCACCAGGCGTCTACCTTCGAAGGCCAGGGTGTGTGAGCAGGCCACACTATCCAATAAACATAAATTCTACACTCATGTCATTATGTTAACCCCTTTGCCCACCACCTAGAAAGTAGGTTGTTGGCAGCCAAAGTAAAGGGCATGTGTTGTACACGTCTCCCAGTTGTTGTTACTTTAAAAAGTTGATTAATAATCAGTTTGTCCACTCTCAGTTCACATGAACATTTTTATTTCTCTTGAATGTAAGACATTGTTTGGTTATGCACAGACTAGCAAGCTGGCTATTTTATCTGATGGACTGACTCGCCTTGCTAAATGTACTTGCCAAAGGTACTGATTTAACTAATAAAGATGGCTGCATAGAATAATGTATGTGTACGTAAAATGTTGGCAAGCTTTGTGAAAGAGCAAAAAGTGAAAATGTAAATCCAGAGAGCAGACACCCTTGACCCTTACTAGGCTGGGATTTAAAAAAACTCTTTAAATTATAGACAGTAATGAAATAATTCAAAATAACTTTGTAAACTGTGTGTTGTTTGGTCTCTTATGCAAATCCTGTGAATGCACAACTGAATACAGTTAAGCTGCACTGCAATATCTGCTCGCTTGGAGAGGTCACTGAATGAGCATATCTAACATCGCCAAACGAGCGGATCTCTCCATGTATGGCCACCTTAAGCCTGATTAGGCTACCCACATGCTGGGCCAGTTGATGGTAAAGTGTCAGTAAAAGAATGAGAATGCTATACATACAGTTTGCAATTGGTACTACTTTATATATTATAGAAAAGCTTTGTAGATTCTGAAATCAAAATATTGGTACAAGTAATTTGTACAAATCCTTTGCCTCCTTGCCTCCCACCTCTAAAAAAGTTTTATGCGGACACCCATGACTAGGGATGGGCGAATTTTTTCGCCTTGTTTCACCGAAAAAATGACGCCCATAGACTTGTATGGCTTTGCGCGACAAAATTTTTTTGACGCCCATAGACTTTAATTGGCGCCGGCGACATTTCAAATTTTTGTCAAAGTGAAACGGGTAAAATTCGCCCATCCATACCCATGACCATACATCTGATAATGTTTCGGTTTTTTTTAATGCAAACTTACAATACTGACACATTCCTATAAAAATCATAGGAACGTGTGAGTAACAAGTAGTTGCTGCCCCTGGAATAGTTCCAGTGAAAGCCCCCCTCAAAGCCGCGCCAAGCCTCGCTAAACTTGGTGCAGCAGACTGTATGACACTACTAAGAAATCTTCCATATTGCTTTACTGACACTTTAAATGGATACAATAGGATTCAGGTGGTTAGTGCTACAGTATTTTCTGATGGTAAACAGTGACATATGAAAAAATATATAAGCCCAAACTGTGGGCCTAAAATGTTCTTTTGGTGTATTATATTATATGTATTAAGGCAGCTATCAGTACCCTTTTAAAAGCCAGACTTTATTGGTGATTGTAGATAAACAACATCTGGGGGACCACCAGTTTCCTATTCCTGGTCTTTATTTTGCCATTAACCTTGTGATATACTGTAACAGGACAAAATATTGTGTTTTTTCATTGTTTAAAAAATACAATCATGAAAATCTACATCTACGCAGTTACATTAATTAAGTTCGAAATGTCTTTTTATGTGCAAGTGAAAAGAATTAACTTTTTTAAAGCAACATTTCTACTGATGGGTCTTTTAATGCAGAGTATTCACAAAACACTAGTTAGGGAGTTTTTGGATTTTGCAGAAAACTTAATTATAATATTGATCTCTTTCAATGGCTGATATTTTAATTTCATTATATGAAATTCATGAGTCATCTTTTTAATAGACATTGTATTTATTTCAGCTCTATCTTTGTATTTTTTAATTAAACC
The DNA here is from genome assembly GCF_017654675.1 of Xenopus laevis. Lineage (NCBI taxonomy): Eukaryota > Metazoa > Chordata > Amphibia > Anura > Pipidae > Xenopus > Xenopus laevis. Next base: position 65,849,288 of record NC_054386.1, read on the forward strand.
ATGTATTTATGGTAATCATCAAAATATCTTTGAACAAACTAGAACGGTTTACTGCAGCTGTAATGCAACTGTACCCAAGAGAAATATAGCTTAATTTAATCTCCAGGCCAAAATGGTTAGTCACAGGAGTGCAGGGAATTAGTTTAATTTGAATAGGCCGCTCTGGTCAGAAGGAATGGATCGTGTTGAGAATATGCAGATATGTTTAACTCAAATGAGGTTTGGGCTGCCAAGCATAAGAGCAGCCTGAGCCAAAACAATACATGTCTAAATTTATATTAAGAGTTTGAAAAGGCACAGTTATAATTTTCTCTCTTTTTTGTGGGGGGGGGGGCAAATCAAAGAATAACATTAAAAATGATATAGTAAATCTATAGTCAGTGCATTGCTGCAAACTTGGCATGGCAAATAATTTCAACTTTTGTGTGGCAGAGATATTATTAAGAATTAGAAGTCTCAGAAGTTAAGTATTTTCCCCATTTTTAACATCTGTCTGACTGTCAAGGACATTTCCAGGAACATCCAAGATACATTTATCAAAGAAGACACGTCTGCCAATTCATTAGTATTTGTTTGGCTGCTTTGAGCAGTGACTACCATTCTGCTCTTTTGGATACTGGAGATCATTAGCAGCACTAAATTGGGGAAATTTATTGGGGAGAATTTGCCTAGAAATTGTAGCCCATAACACACAAACTCTTCCTGTTGATTTAGAATCAGAGGGATGGTAAGACCCAAGGAGACCCAAATCCTATCATGTCATGGAAAGCTGGATAATTCACAGGTCAGATATTAAAGATACATAACTTTGAATATATTTATGAGACATTTACTGCAATTGTGTTTCAAACAATTCCTTTTCTTGGAGGGTGCTACCATCTGACCATGGTGTCATCATGTTACTGTCATTTAGTTTGCTTCATTCTATTTAAAAGATTATTTTACCTTAGGTAAAGTGGGAGAAGCAGTTAATTGAAACAACAGAACACTCACAGAATTCCAATTACAGATTTACTATAGCTACATCACATTATCTTAACACTATTTCATGAACCACACAGAACATGAATTACATTTATAAATCCAGAGGTGCAGCCCTACTGTCCCCTATGATCTGACATCTAAATACTGCAAAGGCATTTGATTCTTCTTTGATTCTGCATTTACTGTTCATGTAATCTTTATTACATTATTTTTTATTTTCCAACACCAAGGGGCAGATTCACTAAGGGTCGAATTTCGAAGTTAAAAATACTTCGAAATTCGACCCTCGAATTGAAATCCTTCGACTTCGAATATCGAAGTCGAAGGATTTAGCGCTAATCCTGCGATCGATCGATCGAAGGATTTTTCGTTCGAAAGATTCGAAGGATTTTAATCCAACGATCGAAGGAAAATCCTTCGATCAAAAAAAGGTTAGCAAGCCTATGGGGACCTTCCCCATAGGCTAACATTGACTTCGGTAGGTTTTATCTGCCGAAGTAGGGGGTCGAAGTTTTTTTTAAAGGGAAAGTACTTCGACTATCGAATGGTCGAATAGTCGAACGATTTTTCGTTCGAATCGAAGACGAAGGTCGTAGTCGAAGGTCGAAGTAGCCCATTCGATGGTCGAAGTACCCAAAAAATACTTCGAAATTCGAAGTATTTTTCATTCGAATCCTTCACTCGAGCTTAGTGAATCTGCCCCCTACAGTATGTTACATGGCCCATTTTTGGTCAACAGTTGAATTGCCACTACTTACAAGAAGAAATCAAAGCACCAGACTTGTAGGGGGTTATTTATTTAAGTTCGATTTTTTCTGGTCGGACTTTTAAAGGGGAAAAACATTGAATTTTTCAAGTTTTACTAAACCCCGATGGTGTTAAAAGTCTGAATAAAAAAGTTCTCAAACTGACACCTGCCGAGTTGACGTGGAAGTCAATGGCAGATGTCCCATTGACATGTGGAAGATATCCTTTTCTGCGCTGTTCAATGAACCGAATATTTCATTGTTTTCGGGCATCAAATACGAAAAAGTCACAGGTATTGCAGTTTTCGGCAACAAATCCAAAAAAGTCTGTCAATTTGAATTTTTTCATGATTTTATCTTTTCCCCATAATGTTAGTATTCCTTCATTATTCTTGACCAGTTAAAATTAAGTTAAAAAATATGTTTTCCTACAATTTTAAAATTGCTTCAGAAAAAAAATTGTGAAATTTGAGTGCAGTGTTCAGTTTTTGTGCAGAGTATCAGGTAAGCAATAATCACTGGCGTGATAATTATACCTTTTCTTCTCCTTTCCAGTTGCTATCCAATTGGGGTTCTATAAAACAGTGGCTGGCCAAGCAGGACAGGCACCCTAGGCAACCCAAATGGCCAACCTGCGAGGTGGTGGCAGTACCAGGCACAGTGAGGCATGAAATTCCAGCAGGACTCAAAGCCCAGACTAAGAGTAGGCAGACAGAAAATGTAGTCTAGCGCCAGCCCACCTTTGAACCCTAGGCATGTGCCTCCTTTGATTACCTAGAGCATATAGATAGTAATCCAGCATTCAAATCTACAAAGGCTTACTTCAAGGGGTGCACGCCAATTAATGTGTTCACCTTCACATCCTTCAAACGACATCAAAAATAGGTAGCAGACTAGCAGCACTCCCATAATAAAATTAAACCGCCTTTAGTTTAGAATTACATCTGGCACAGCAACGTTTCGGGACCTCCTGGTCCTTTTTCAGCTTGAAAAAGGACCCAGGAGGTCTGAAACGTTGCTGTGCCAGATGTAATTCTAAAATAAAGGCGGTTTTATTTTATTATGGGAGTGCTGCTACCTATTTTTGACCTCCTTTGATTACCCCCTAATTCTAGCCCTGCATTCAAACATTGATTAGGCCTGGTGAAAAATATTTATTTGATATGGAATGCATATGGATCAGCTCAGAGGTGTCAGATAGTAACTCTTCAGGAAGTTATGCAAGACTGGCAATATTAATATTACTATGCCACTTTTATCCAGTCAGAATCTCTCTGCAGTCAGAGTCTCTGTGCATGCTCTGTGATATGCCTCATGTGATCAAGCCCCACAGTTTGGGTAACTGTAAGCAGTGTCAGTCTGCATGTACTAAAGTGAATAAAGTGCTGTCTTTCACAAAAAACTGCATTTACTCCTGGGATGAAAACATCATTATGTCATTTTATAGGTCCTACGGAAAGGCCTTACCTTGAGTATGCAGTGCAGTTTTAGGCTCCTGTCATTAGGAAGGATATTCATGAGCTAGAATGTGAGCAGAGACTAAACTGGTAAAAGGAAAGGAAGAATTAAACTGTGAGGAAAGACATACAAGATAGGGGTTTATTTTCTCTGTAGAAAGGCATTATATTAGGGCTCATTTGTTTTTCCACAATGCGTAGATACCCTCCCAAAAAAAAGAAAAAAAGATTGCATTAAGAAAAGTAACTTGAATGCTTATTATTTTTTTGAAGAATATGCAACAGTGCTAACAATAAAAATAATCATTGCTTCTATTCTTAACAGTGGCATTTCAGTTCTATTTAACTGAATATTATCCGCTATATTATTTTCTAGCAAACAGGCTGCACATACAATAAATATTTAATAAGCATTCCCTTGCAGGTTGAATCCAGGACCCATATCATCTCATTACCTAGCCTTGGAAAAAACATCCTTATTGTCACTTGCTTAATTATGCTGAGAAAGAATTTAAATGTGTGGCTGTTGGGATCAAAAAGTAATTAAATTGGCTTGGAAAGAGTTGGGTACCTCATTATGTTTCTCGCTTAGCACTTTTAATGGATTTTGTTTCCAAGGAAAAATACTGATTGCGAGCAAATGCAGTATTCCTCTATGTAAACCTCAAAATGCCAGTATCAAAAAAACACAGATATGATAAAGGTAATTCAAACATATTCACAGTCATTTTAGGGCTTGTATTAAAGGAAAAATGTAGGATTTGTTTTTTTTCTTCTATAAATCTTCTGTAAAAATATGGATCCCTCTTATTGTAGACATAGACTTATTGAACCATATACAGTTACAGTATCTATATTAACATCTTCATTTACATATTGAAATACAGTATGATATGATATTCACAGCTTGGGGTTACCTAAGAAAACATTTATAACAAAGCATCTCTGAGAAACGGGGGTACTCTTATTTAACCACTTACAGGAAACTATGCAGGTCTCTACAAAAAAAATGCATAAACCAGTTCATATGTAAAACCATGCTTCATCTAAAGAAACCATCTTCCTGAAAATATACTTTTTTAGTGGTATGCACCCTAGGGTAATCCTAAACAGTAAATTGCTATTTTAAATACTAAGGGCTGCCCCCAGAATCATGCAATTCACAGTACACCCAAACAAACTAAGGGCACATCAGCCAATTAATGGACAAAGTTCTGTCATTTACAAAGTTGTAAAACCTCCTCCTGTTATAGTTAAGGCTGCATTATTTTTGGTCAGGTGAACTCTGAGGCAGCATACAAACCATCACAAAATGGTGGCTCAAGGGAAAAGAGGGAAAAGGCCAATATTTATTGATACAGGTATGGGATCCATTATCCGGAAACACGTTATACAGAAAGCTCTGAATTAAGGGAAGGCCATCTCCCAAATAACGCTTTTTAAAAATGATTTCCTTATTCTCTGTAGTAATGAAACAGTACCTTGTACTTGATCCCAACTAAGATATAATTAATCCTTATTGGAGGCTAAACCAGCTTATTGGGTTTATTTAATATGTAAATTATTTTTAAGTAGACTTAAGGTATGTAGATGCAAATTACAGAAAGATTCTTTATACGGAATACCCCAGGTCTCGAGCATTCTGGATAACAGGTCCCATACCTGTACATATATATTCCAGTTTGGTAAGATTTTTTAATAGGCCACTTAATGCAACATAAACTATCTGCAGGTTAAGTAATTATTCTAGGGGGTTTGCTTTCCTTTAACTATAATTGCAATGCAGAAGCTAAATGCATAAAGCATAGGCTGGAAAGGGCAATCCATTCCTTGCTATAGAAAAAGTGTCATGCCTGCCACAACCAGCAGTAAAAAGGTAAAACTAGCAAGAAAAAAAGCCCATGTTTTCAGCATGCTTAGGGGCAGATTTATCAAAGGTCGAGGTGAATTTTCAAATGAAAAAAAAATCGAATATTGAGCTATTTTTTGTGTACTTTGACTAGGAAATAGTCCAAATTTGATTTGAATTTAAAATGTCTCTAAAAGCTCGACTTCAACAATTCATCATCTAAAACCTGCCAAATTGCTGTTTTAGCCTATATGGGACCTCTTAGAACCTATTTGGAGTCAATTGGTGGAGTTTGAAAAAATGTAAGTTGTTTTTGGGAAAAACTTCAAATCGAATTCGAACGAATGCACTATTACTTCGATTCGTATGCTTTTGAATTAGGCTGAATACGGACCTATTCGACCAAAAAAACCTTTGACTTCATTTCGGTTGGTCTTTTTGAATTCGAATTTCGAAGTTTTTTCAATTCAAAATTCGACCCTTGATAAATATGCCCCTTAGAGTTTCTCTCTTCTTTCTCACACAACCTCGACTCCAACCGATTTTCCTATATTTGCTGTGCATAGATACATAATTACTGTACAAAATAGTATACTCCTGTTCTTGCTTAACACAGAATTTAAGAAACATTTAATATAAAATTAAAAACAGTGTGGACACCACTAATTTAAGTGCTGCTCATTTGTATGCACATGAATGGTTCATGAAAGCTTACAGAGTTTTAGCCACATGGCTCTGTCATGATCCTACAGGCCACATATGAATGTCACCTAGAAGATCCAGACAGTAGAATATATTGGTGGGTGTTGCAGACGACAAAGCCAATTCATCCTGTAGCAGGCTCCAGGGAGTCAGTGTTATATTCCTGTTTTAGATATGAATTCTGCTGCTTCTTTATCAAGAAACAGGGGATATTTATAACACAAACAATAAAGTCATGGCTATATACAAATTGCATGGCACACTGTTATTTTTTTCTGCTGTGCTCTGCCACATATTCACAATACTGCAAGTGCCAGAGCCTTTCTGAGTTTGGCTGTGTTGCCAAAAAATGGTGCCAGAAGCAGCGCCGGACCAGGCCGGCCAGGTCATCCTATCATGCTCTGAGGCATGCGTATGAATAGATGCAAGCACAGTCCCTCTCAGCCGGAAACAGCCGTCTTAAAAGTGGAGAGAAGAGACCGAACTAGGGGTAGAAAGCAGAGAAGGTACATGCCTGGTGCCCCCCCAGCTTTCCGCCCTAGACACATGCCTACTCTGCAGTACCCCCAGTTCCGTCCCTGGCCAGAAGTGATGCTTTCCAGCTAATTTATATTGCAGTGCAATGTGGCAGAGTATTCTCTGTGAACAGGATTAATGTCCAATGTATTCTGGGTAAGTTGACAAAGGGTTACAAATATAGATCATCTCCAGGGTGTTCTCGACCCCCTTTCTATTGTATATTCTATATTATATAAGAAATCCATTGTGCCTTCATATTATGATAATTGGTTTTAAAAACATTTAAACACTGGACATTTTGATTGCAAAAAAAAAGGTATAGTTATTGTGCATTAAACTCACCAGATTTAAATAGAATATAATTCAAAGTACTTGTTCGTGCCACTGCAGGAAATTTGCTGATATGCATAATCTTTTAATTCAAATATCTATCATTTGTATGTACAAATTATTCGGATAATATTCAAGCACACACTTTTGAATAAAGTAGATATAAAACAAATAGCTGGAAAGCCCTGGTAATCTCATTTAAGCATATCATCCAACACTCTCATATTATACAATTATGTTAATTTTAACACTTTTTATAAACAATATTATCAAATGACTAAAGATAAGTATACTAAGAAGTCCTTAGATTGATTATTGTACTAACATTATTTTTCTTTGTTTAACCAGTCTGCTTTGTTCGAATAAGGGGAAAATGTTATTTTCTAACCATTATTATATAATTAAACTGACTGCTAAGGTTACTTTCCATAAAATGATGTAATTTACACAAGCACAAAACAGAAATATTCAGTATCTGTATAAATCAATGTATATCAATCAATGTATATCAATAATAAATATAGCATGTTATAGCCTACAGACAGTCCTTAGAAATCCCCAGACTCCACATTGTTCATAAATCCAATTTGGGATCAGGGGTTATTACACTGGGGTTATACGATAAATGCATTAAAAAGGATCATAACCATTACAGTGTGCTTCTATTTTGAAGTGCAATGACCTACATCTGTGGATGCTCAAAGAAAGGGCAAGGTGTAAAGGGCAGGAAACATAGCAGATTGCCCTAGTTTTTTGCACTTTATACCCTCCTCTACTATTTGTAAATGACAACTATTGTCTCTAACAGTAAACCAAAAAACAGTGGTCAAGCATGCAGAGACCACTCCATAGATTTTTCCAGATATCAGAAAAGTGTGCCAGCACAGGTAATTATGTATGAAACACAATTCTGCAGGAAATCTTGAGTGCCCTTACTACATAAAACAGCACTCACTGTAGGGTTACCATCTGTCCCTGTTTCCAACCCTGTTAAAGGACAAGGAAAGTTAAACTAAAGAAGTATGCTAGAAATGTTGTACATTATGGTTTGTCTTCTGTACCAGCCCCAGGTCAACCACAACCCTTTATCAGTGAAAATCTGTGTCTCTGAAGATGCCCCAGTAGCTATCCATCTTCTTTCCTGCTGATTTACTGCATATGCTCCATGCTGCTGTCAGTTACTGAGCGCAGGGACTGACTCAAAATATACAGTACACATAGAATATAAATATCACAATATAAGACTGATTGGTAATTAATATGCAGATAAGACAAAAAAATAAAGACCGCTTCAACTCACCGAACCTCCCCTCCTCCAGGTGCTCAGTCGACAGTGTCCCCACTGTAGGTACATATAACTCAGGCAGACGGCACTTCTGGAATGTGGTTTATTAGGGTTGCTGCTGTTAGACACCTAACGCGTTTCGGGAATGTATCCCTTAGTCATAGGCTTATGTGCCCACAGCCTTAAAAGTATAGTGCCTGACTGTATATCTTTATTCAATATGCTGAGAAAAAAGGCAGAGCTAAGTTATTGGGAGGGTACTGCCCAGTAATAGGATTGAGGAGATGTGAGCATATTTCGATAGAAGGCATAATAGATTTTGAGCAGGATATGACCTAAGCAGACCTCATGGACTCCTCCACTATGAGCTTCACACTCTCTGACCATTTCTTTTCCTATCACTTTGTTGTCTCACCCCCGCACAAATCTTCATGCCCTCTTATTTTGTCTCTTCCATCTCCAAGAATTTCCCTTTATCAGCCCCAAGTGATCTTTCAATGCCTTTCTTCTGCTCCTTCCCAGCTCTCTGGTCCTCACACCTTCCTTAATTTTACATCTTCACAAATCTTTAAGACATCTCCTTCCTCAACCTCTATGCTCTCTCTGATTCCTTTATTTGTTTCTCCCCTTTCCTGATTTTTGTGCACTCCATTACAGTTATCTCTGGCCTCTTCTTTCCCAATCTCAGTGGCCTCTGTACTCCTTCCCAAGCCTCTGTGTGCCTTTTATTTTTACAAAATCATCAGAAAAAGTTGGCAACATACCCCGATGTATGAAAAAATACACATATACATGTAACAAAAACGATATCATGCTACAGGGTATAAAGTATGTCATACTTTCTTTTACTCTAGAGATAAGTAAACACATACTATTATTAAACTAACACAATAAAGTAGGACTAAGTTATCTTTAGATTTGTTTGCATTTAACCGGCAAGATGAAGTCACATATTTTATAGCCATTTGTTTTGCCAAAATAAGCACGGCCTTCAGATCCTATTAATTTGACTTTGCAAAGTTTATTCACATATGGTTTTGATGCAGTCAATTTTGCTGGTCACATATTAAACATGGAGTTGTAATAATATTTCCTCATTTTGTAGCAGCCAACAAAGGAAGTCTTAAGATAAGTTAATATTTGTATTTAAAGAATTAACAACAAACGTAAGCAATTTAATTAATGGAAGAATCTGGTAAAAATGCTATTGGTTCTACATGCACTGTCTTTACTGAGTGAAAAACTTATTTAAAGAGAAACTAAAGGTTCTCAGAAAACTAAAAGCATATATTTTCAGCTCCTGTAGGCAGAAAACCAATCCCGTAAGAAAGGAAAGGAAAGAAGCAGCAAATAATTGCAAGAACTGGCAAAGAAGAAGAAGACTTTAAAGCTTCTTTCTAAAAAATCGGGGCATTTAAAAACCAAAGGGAACCCCATCTGCATATTTCATATTTTAGGCGCCTTTGATTCTCCTTTGAAAACAGTTTGGAACCAAGGTATAGCCTGTCTATTGGAGTCAGTCATCAGTATTTCAATGCATGCTCATTATTCCTTGGAAAAACTACAACATTAATGGCATTTGCCAGTGCATTATTATAGGAAACAAACATTGCTAACACAGATAGAATATAGATTGCTGCATAAGACAGATAACTATAACCTCGAGTGCAATTCCATTACAGTTCAGTTCTTCTTACCAGCTGCACAAATGTCAACCACCAATAAGAGCTGAGGTCTTTTGCTATATGCCTGCTGAGCAGCCTTAGGATGTGTTCTACCACATAAATTATAAACAGCATGCCTTCTACCCTTCATATGATGCCAGTTTCCAAATCATGTTGTAGAGCAGGATCCAAATAACCCCTGGTATTCTTTAAAGCTAGGTTAATGTCAGGAGTTTTACCCTTCTCATCATACATATTACTAAAACAAAACAAAGTTTTCTGGAAAACTACATTATATTGGCTGATTATATCAGGATCTGGACAGGTTGCCAAGGTCTTGAAAATTATACTGGTCTACCTATCTCTTTCTTATTAATAAAAATGGCATGTCATGCAACATTGAAGGTCACACACTATGATTGTGATGAGAAGTTAATATTTCAAAACGAAGTAATTAAATGTGTGTATGTAACATAATGTAGGTACAACTTAGTACAGTCTGTTGTAAACAAATAATTCTAATTTTTAAAAAGCATTTCCTTTTTCTCTGAATAATAAGATATTAGATTGTACAGATATGTGATCTGAAAATGATATATATACTTGCGACAGAATAAAATAGAACAAAGACTCCCAATTTCCATCTTATTTTTTTCCCTAACTGCCTATTCCAAGCATTAGAACTTTATACAGGGTAAGTTATTGCATTTAAAAGTACAAATAGTTCTTTTGGCATTTAATGCATTACAAAATATTTTTGAATAGTGAAACAGAAGGCATAAATACACAGTAAATTATTCTTTAAAAATATAAAAGAAAGACAATAATAATAAAAATATGTAGAAAATGACTGTGATCTGTATTCCATGGCAGTCTGTTCCTGTGCTACATACAGATCTTTCTTGTGAGGAGATCTCTAGATTGATTTCTGGGTGAAGGACATTTCAATGCATGATTAGAAAGGTGTGTATTATTAATTATATATTTATATAATTCATACTCTAATGAGTTACAAAAAGCACACATAGGGGCACACCACAGTAGTGGTTTGTGAGTAGGCATTTTTGAGGTGCTAATTTGGGGTGAAAACACAGGAACAACTGCTGCACTTACCAAACCCCCCCCCCCACAGAATTAAGACTAGAATTAAAATAATAAAAGGGGATACCCATAATATAAGAGGAAGGGGAAGCACTCCCGTAGAAACTTGAGCACTGGGTGATTTCCTTTTTATATAGACATACTATACTATATTGGTTTCTAAATTTCCATTTTCTTAGGCGCTGATCTCCACAAAGGAAATGTTTTCTTTTCTCGGGGACTTTTTATGCGCCTAAGGGAGACTGCGAGGAGGCAGGAGACCGACAGGACCAGCATTTTTAAACGTGGGACATTTGTAAATATTTGTCATTTTTTGATGAGTTAGAATACTTTCCCTCTTTACACAGAAGTGAATGCATCTCCTACTTGATTAGGTTATTAGGGGACTCTAAAAACACAGAAATGAAGAAGGCCTCAGACAAGGGGGTATATTTATCAAAGACTGAAGTTAGAGATCTCCATAGTCCGCAGAGTGAAATACCGCCTCTCTCCGTTTAATTCTATGGGATTTTTAAAGGAGTATTTATCAAAGGGTGACAGTGAAAGTTCACCATTTGATAAATACGCCATTAAAAATCCCATAGAAATGAATGAACAGAGGTGGTATTTCACTCTGTGGACTATGGAGATCTCTAACTTCACTCTTTAATAAATATACCCCTAAGTTCCTTTACACTAATGGCATATGTAATGTTTGGATCAGCACAGTTCTCTTACTAATTAATATAGGGATAAAAACACCCTTGCATATTAAGCACTATCACGGTAAGTAACGCTCAGAAATAAGGAAGCAAACTTTCCAAAACAATATCAATTTGACATAGCTAGCATCTGTCATATTAAGTGAATATTAAGCAAAAGTCAAAGGAGCTGTGATCATTGGGTGTGGAATTGAGGCCCAAAGGGGCAGATTTACTAAGCTCGAGTGAATAGTTTGAATGCAAAAATATTCGAATTTAGAAGTATTTTTTTGGGTACTTGGACCCTAGAATTGGTCAAATTTGATCGAATTCGATCGAATCAAACGATTCAAATGAAACGAAGTAAAAATCGTTCGACCATTCGATAATCGAAGTACTGTCTCTTTGAAAAATCCTTCAACTCAATACTTCGCCAAATAAAAGCTACCGAGTTGAATGCTAGCCTATGGGGACATCGTAGATAGGTTTGGGCACTTTTTATGATCGAATAAAAATCATTCAATCATTCATTCAGTCGTTCGATTTGAAAGGATTTTATAGTTCGATCGATTTTTATATGAATGTTCGATCATACCTTTTGCACTAAAATCCTTCGAATTCGATATTCGAAGGATTTTACTTCTAGGGTCGAATTCGAGGGTTATTTGATAAATCTGCCCCTTAGTGTTGGCTTTGTCTGATAACAACAGGATCCTTAAAAATCAGAGTTTTTGGGCGTCAAATCCAATTTTTTCACTATTTTATTGAGTCTTTTACTGCACCCGCGTTTTTTCAAGTGCCAAATGTATTGACAAATACTGAAAAAATGTGAGTTTGGTGAAAGTGGTTTTAAAAAAATAATGAGAGATTTTTAGATTTTAGTAAATAACCCCCGCAAAGTGCATCCACTTTGTTGTACACACAATATCTTCAGAATTTAAATTTCAACCACATGCAGATGTATATTGAAGTGAGTACACACACTGCATAGAATGGCTTACTGTGTACTGGTGTAAAAGCGTCATGTCAGTCTCAGAAGAGAGGATAACAATAGGATCTGAAACATTTTTTTAACATATGGAGATCATAATCTATATGCACAAAGTGCATGCACTTTCTCATCAATCTAAGCTTAAAACATTTTGCTTCTTCATGTAATGAAATAATAAGCTATGTTTGTGAAGTAACATTTATAACTTATTACCTACTGCCCTCTAGAGGCTAAAATATGATATGATAATTACAATATATAATTGGATATAATACAGGATTGGGATCTATTATCCAGACTACTTGGGACTTGAGTTTTTATGGATAAGAGATCTTTCTGTAATTTGGATCACCCTACCTTAAGTCTACTAAAAAAAAAAAACATCAAATAAACACTATAGGATTGTTTTTTAATACAAACATGTGCAACACCATGTGTTGCTTGTATTCATATTACTAAATGAAGCTGGTGCATATTATTCTATAGAGAGTTTTGTAAATATTATATTTTGTGAGGCAAGGTGATTGATGTTTGGGGATTTCACAGTACCACCATAGCATCCAAGACTTGTACGTAGATCAGCAATTATGAATAAAATATTCTTTATACCTGAACAGATAAATAACCAGATCATTTGATTATAGATGGGTAATAAATACCATTGCTACTTGCAGCATATTCTCTCTTTATGCAGGCATGGGATCTATTATTCTGAATCCCATTATCCAGAAAGCTTCAAAATAGGGGATTGCCATTTTCAAAAAAGCAAAATTTAAGAAAAAAATGTCTGTATTAACAAGACAGTATCTGATGGTTACTAAGCTGCATAAATCCAAGTAGGATAGCAGAACAATCTGATAAGGTTTTTTAAAGTTCATATTTTTCAAATGGTGGTGATCCATATTACAGAAAGACCCCATATTTGGGAAATCCTGGATTCCAAGTATTCCAGATAATGGATCCCATAACTGTGTTACCTCCCCCCTCCCGTAACGCTTTAAAATGTCATTGAGCTTCTATGACATGTTCTTTGTTTCTGTAGCCTTATAATCATACTCTTGTCTACCACCTTCTTCTTAAATGTATTATTTTTCCACGGGTGTGACTACAGATGACCAATTCCACTCTCCCTATGGCAGGTAGGACAGAGAAGGGAAAAAGATGGGAAAATGAGAGGGAGAGAGGCTGAAAGAACACAGATATGGGGTAAAGAGGTAGAATGAGGCACACGGGACAAGGTACCCCATATTTGGTAATCGTGTGTGTAATGGGCCTATTACCATAGAGAATAGTGACAGTTATACTGAAGAGTTAGGGAATTTTTACTAACTTTTATTTAAACTTGCACAGTCAAATCAAATTTGGAAATATACATTGAACTCAGGGATGCCTGACACATATGCAAACTTTACCAAGCATCCAATTCTAAATACCTACCCTCACCTAGCAATCTACTATTTCTGAAGAGGTTTGCTCTCTCTTAAAGGTGACCTGTCACACCAAGAAATAATTCCAAATCCGATTTTATGGTTTGAGTCAAGTAACATAAACTTCACTTTCACTACATAAATTATTTAAATCTTGTTTCTTTTAGTCTTGGAATTCACAATCACAACAAGCAGGTAGGTGCCATTTTGTGGACACTGATATTAAGGTAAGCATTGCATCATTCCAAATTCTTGTTTATGGTCTAGAATGGTGGACCTGATGCATACTTCTAAACATTTTGGAAATAGGAGGGACAAAAAGATTTACCGTGCTGAGACTTTTTCTTAACCACACCCATTTTGTGGCCACACCCCTAACTTCCTTGTCCATTGTACAAAATTTGGCAGGTAATGAAAGTTTGATTTTTGTGGTTTTTATGTGTCATCACAGTTATGCTAATGACGGTGATTTTCCCTGTAAAATGCACGTCACACTTTCCCCAAGAGAGCTGTTTATTCGAAATTGTTACAATTGCTTCTTTGCTTATCTTAAATTGTTACAAAAGTATGCATGACTGACAGCTAAGACTTTTAAACACATTTAAAACAGTTACAGATGCTTTAATAAAAAAAAGAATTTTGGTTTCATGTTTAATTTGAAAATAACTTTTATTATACTGCTTTTATGTCTGGGTGATAGGTCCCCTTTAACACGATAACCCCCTATGCTCAGTCATGCTCATGGGTTACATTATACAGATTGATTCATGACCACTTTTAAGTATTGTGTCATAAAGAAAATCTGTAAATTCTGATAAATGAATACCCAAAAGGGCTACTGTAAGATCTGTCACTATTTTTGGGCCTCTGTGTACCTTAGGGTTGCCACCTTTCTGTTTGCCCAACTCCGGGCAGGTGACAATCACTGATTTCCATTTACTTCAATCTCCTGTCCGGACTTCCTAATTTGGACATATGGCAACCCTAGTGTATCTGCAATACCAGGGTGTATTTAGACTCTCAGCCTGGACCTGCACTTTGTACACAGTCAGAGATTTGTTACAAATGTATTTGCAACTACTAAAAGCTTCCTGCTTACTAATGCTACATACAGGTTACTGGACAAATGGCAAACTGCCCCACCCCCAATACAACAGAAAAATAACAGTGTTTACAAATTGCCCTATAGGAGCCAATTGATTGGTTGCTATAGAACGCTTTATCAAACTTTGCAGCTTTAACCACATAACCCTAAGCACTCTGCTTTTTTTGACCCCAACCACTAGCCGTTACATATAATGTAAACGCATCACATTCCCTAACCAGTATCTCGCAGCAGACAGCCGATACGCCCGTCACGCATATCAGAAAACTGATGCAGCCAAACAAATTGATATGTCCAAGTTTCTCTTTCATCTTCTGCACAGCCAGAAAAAGATACAAAGTTTCTAACTTAATTGGCTCTTCCGGGCCAGGGCTCAGGATGCCCTCTAGATGCGTGGATTACTTACCACAGCGATTTTTGGCTGGACTACCGCACTGCAGTGTGATCTCCGGTGGGCCCCGAGGAGTGGTCCCTGGTGCAATTGCACCCCTGCTCCCTCGGTAGTTATGGGACTGGAAACTAGACAGTTCATATAAGAACAAGCTAATTCCTGTCCTGTCTAAGGACCTTCTCTAACAGTACAGGAACCATCTGTGTTAGGCAAATACCTGACAGGTCCAGTAAAGGGATAGAAACTAGTCAGTTCATATAAGAACTAGCTAATTCCTATACTGTCTAAGGACCTTTTCTAACAGTAGAGGAACCATCTGTATTGGGCAATTACCTGACAGGTCCAGTAAAGGGATAGAAACTAGTCAGTTCATATAAGAACAAGCTAATTCTTATCCTATCTAAGGACCTTCTCTAACAATACAGGAACCCTCTGTATTGGGTAAATATCTGACAGGTCCAGTAAAGGGATAGAAACTAGTCAGTTCATATAAGAACCAACTACGGTAATTCCTATCCTCTCTAAGGACCTTCTCTAACAGTACAAGGACCATCTGTATTAGGCAATTACCTGACAGGTCCAGTAAAGGGATAGAAACTAGTCAGTTCATATAAGAACAAGCTAATTCCTATCCTGTCTAAGGACCTTCTCTAACAGTACAAGAACCATTTGTATTAGGCAAATACCTGACAGGTCTAGTAAAGGGATAGAAACTAGGGTAATTCTAGGTAATCCCTATCATCTCTAAGGACCTTCTCTAACAGAGCCATTGACATACATCATAGGACTGCTCCTAGGTACCAGGGTTTAGCAGTCTACTAAAAATATCCAATTCCAGGTTCCCTCTGCCCAGTTATGAGTTTTGACCTAAGTTTATTCGTCCATACAAAATCCTTGAAAGTCTAAGTCAAGGTTTGTTCAGAGCTGCCAATGGATGAATACAGTGATCCACATTTCTTTAAGTTGCTCCAAGACACCAACTATAGGGTCCAGAGGTAGCCCTTTGGGGGAAACATAACATCCTGCCTATGATCTGGTGTTTTTATGTTGTTTCCATAAACACTACTCTAAATGAGCAGTTATGACAGCTATGGTACTGGTTCACTTATATTGCTATCCCTGAATTTGCAAGTAGGTATGGCCTGTTTCCCCTGTACCTTACTTGGCCAAAGGTGATCAGTGGAAGCCATAAGTCTGGCTATTTAATTTTTACAAGATTTTCTAGTATACTTAAGGTATGAAGATCCAAATTACAGAAAGATCCATTATCCGGAAAATCCCAGGTCCCGAGCATTCTGGATATCAGGTCCCATACCTGTACTATCAACTAAGGCTGACTTTGACAAGTGTAACCTTGTGCAGGGTCTATTTCAAGCCAAGTAGGTAAATTTACCTTTAAACTTCTAAAAATTAACTGAAAAAGGTCATTTTATTGAAAAATAAATATGTAGCAGGATCAGACAACAAATCTTTGACACAGTAGCATGGTATGATATAGTATAATAAGTTAGGCTGAAAAAAAACACACGTCCATCAAGTTCAACCTTTCAAGTCTATTTATAACCTGCCTAACTGCCAGTTGATCCAGAGGAAGGCAAAAAACCCTTTTGATCGAAGCCTTTCAATTTGCCTCAGAGGGGAAAAAAAATTCTTCCTGACTCCAAAATGGCAATCGGACTCGTCCCTGGATCAACTTGTACTATGAGCTATCTTCCATTACCCTGTATTCCCTCACTTGCTAAAAAGCCATCCAACACCTTCTTAAAGCTATCTAATGTATCAGCCTGTACAGCTGATTCAGGGAGAGAATTCCACATCTTCACAGCTCTTACTTTAAAAAACCCCTTCCGAATATTTACCCGGAACCTCTTTCTTCTGTCAGCTGTAAAGGCCTACTTGTAAATAAAGCATTACAGAGACTATTATATGATCCCCTTATATATTTATACAGTACATAGTATCATATCACCCCTTAAAGCGATACTGACAAGTTCCTTTTAAAAATGATAGGAATGTGTCAGTATCAAGTAGATGTTGCACCCGGAATAGTTCCCCTCAAAGCAGATGACCCTCTGACACTACTAATGGATCTTCCATGATGTTGTGCTGGGGGCGGAGTGATCCTTCCATAGGCTGAAGTTCTGTTTTCATTTGTAATTAGCCAATGGAAGGATTGTTCCGCCCCCAGACCAGTGTCACTGAAACAGCACAGAAGATCTTTTAGCAGTGTCAAAGGGTCGGGTCAACGCAGGTTCGCGGGGCAGGCGATGGCTTTGAGGGGAACTAATGCGGGTGCAGCACCTGATACTGACACGTTCCTTTTTAAAGGATTGTGTCAGTATCGATTTTAGCGCCTTTTCTCCAGTGTGAACATCCCCAACTTGGCCAGTCTTTCCTCATAGCTAAGATTTTCTATACCTTTTACCAGCTTAGTTGCCCTTCTCTGTACCCTCTCTAATTCATTAACGTCCTGTTTGATTGATGGAGACCAAAAGTGTACGGCATATTCTAGATGGGGCCTTACCAGTATTCTATAAAGTGGAAGAATGACCCCCTCCTCCAGTGAATCTATGCCCCTTTTAATAAAGCTCAAGACCTTATTTGCCCTTGATGTTGCTGACCTGCATTGTTTGCTACAGCCAAGTTTATTATATAAAAAGACGCCAAGCTCCATCTCCATTATGGATTTGCCTAGTGCAGTACCATTAAGGGTATAAGTGTATTTTTTTTTTTAAACATATGTTTTTAATTATTTTCCAAATCAAATAAATAACAAAGTAACAAAATGGAAATTTGGAGGTACATAAGTTATACAAAGAGAAAATATTCCATTGTCAATACAAGCTTAGTGATATATCTGAAAACCTGTCAAATTGTGAGTTAATGTAGATACCGTATATACTCGAGTATAAGCCGACCCGAGTATAAGCCGAGGTACCTAATTTTACCTACGAAAACTGGGAAAACTTATTGACTCGAGTATAAGCCTAGACACAACTACAGCCCTGTCTCCCAGCAGCGCACATTCCGCCAAAGCGACCCCCCAGCGATCAACCGGACTTCTTTGCAAAGTTGATGGTGACAGAGAATTGCCAAACGGATTACTGTGTGCATTGTCCCACTGTCCCACTACCATGTGCAGAGGGTGCTGTGTGATATTGCCATCACTGTTAATATTTAGTATAACCAACAGAGGGCGCTGTGTGATATTGCAGTCACTGTTATTCTTTCATATAACCAACAGATGGCGCTGTGTGATATTGCAGTCACTGTTATTCTTTCATATAACCAACAGAGGGCACACTGTCATTCTTTCATATAACCAACAGAGGGCGCTGTGTGATATTGCAGTCTCTCCCCAAGCGAACTGTTGGTATAGGAATGATTAAAAGTGACTGCAATCTCAGCTATTGCTCGCTGACTCGAGTATAAGCTGAGGTAGACTTTTTCAGCACATTTTGGATGCTGAAAAACTCGGCTTATACTAGAGTATAGACGGTAGCTTGAAAATGGGATTGATTAAAACAACAATATTTCCTTACATCATAGTTTGAAAATAATTAACAAAGAAAGCCAGTGATGTAAAATAGTTTTCCTGGTTGCAGCAGTTAATCTTTCTGCTAAGAGTCTCTCCGAACGTGTAAGTTTTAATTGTGGGGGGTATTTCAAAAACTGCCCATGTTAATGTAAAGGGTGCAGTTTGTTGTGTTAGAGATTTCCAATATCCCTGAACTTCTCCCCATAATTTTTGGATACTAGGGCAAAGCCATAGACAGTGTACTAGGTCAGCTCTAGGTTGTTGGCATCTCAGGCATTTGTCTGTATTTGTAGTACCTATATGATGTTTCCGAAGTGGTGTCAGATACGATCCATGTTATTACAATATTTAAAAAGGGATTATGATCTCAGCCTGGCAATTATAGACCAGTAAGCTTGACATCTGTGGTGGGCAAATTATTTGAAGGCTTGTTAAGGGATCCCATTCAAAATTTTGTCCTAGTGAATGGCATTATGAGCAGCAATCAGCATGGTTTTATGAAGGATAGGTCATGTCAGACAAATTTGATTGCTTTTTATGATGTGGTAAGTAAGATGCTGGACAGTGGGGGGGGCAGTAGATGTGATCTATTTGGATTTTGCCAAAGCATTTGATACTGTGCCCCACAAATGACTGATTTCTAAACTAAGGTCTGTTGGGTTAATGAAGTCGTTTGCACATGGATAGGAAACTGGCTACAGGATCGGGTACAGAGGGTGGTTGTTAATGGTACATTCTCTACTTGGAGTAAGGTTCTTAGTGGGGTCCCCCAGGGCTCAGTATTAGGTCCAATTTTATTTAACTTGTTCATTAATGACTATGGGGAGGGTGTTGTAAGTAATGTATCAGTGTTTGCAGATGACTATCCAGCTCAATTAATTCCATCCAGGATGTGGCATCCTTGCAACACGATCTTCACAAACTGGCAATCTGAGCAGCTAAGTGGCAAATGAGATTCAATGTTGATAAATGTAAAGTCATGCACCTAGGATGTATAAATATCCAAGCCACTTATACCCTTAATGGGACTGCACTAGGCAAATCCATTATGGAAAAGGACCTTGGAGTCCGTGTAGATGATAAACTTGGCTGTAGCAAGCAATGCCAGTCAGCAGCATCAAGGGCAAATAAGGTCTTGAGCTGTATTAAAAGGGGCATAGAGTCACGGGAGGAGGGGGTCATTCTTCCACTGTATAGAGCACTTGTAAGGCCCCATCTAGAATATGCCGTTCAGTTTTGGTCTCAATCACTCAAACAGGACATTATTGTATTAGAGAGGGTACAGAGAAGGGCAACTAAGCTGGTGAAAGGTATGGAAAATCTTAGCTATAAGGAAAGACTGGCCAAGTTGGGGATGTTCACGCTGGAGAATAGGTATTTAAGGGGTGATATGATAACTATGTATAAATATATAAGGGGATCATATAGTAATCTCTCTAATGTTTTATTTACCAGTAGGTCTTTCCAGCTAACACAGGGACACCCATTCCGATTAGAAGAAAAGAGGTTCCGCCTAAATATTCGGAAGGGTTTTTTTTTTTACAGTGAGAGCTGTGAAGATGTGGAATTCTCTCCCTGAATCAGTTATACAGGCTGATACATTAGATAGCTTTAAGAAGGGGTTGGATAGCTTTTTATCAAGTGAGGGAATACAGGGTTATGGGAGATAGCTCATAGTACAAGTTGATCCAGGAACTAGTCCGATTGCCATTTTGGAGTCAGGAAGGAATTTTTTCCCCCTCAGAGGTAAATTGGAGATGCTTCAGCTGGGTTTTTTTTTGCCTTCCTCTAGATCAACTGCCAGTTAGGCAGATATTTAAAAAAAAAAAAAGGTTGAACTTGATGGGCGTGTCTTTTTTCGACCTAACTTACTATGTAACTATCAAGTGCAAGGTACAGGTATGGGACCTGTTATCCAGAATGGTCGGGACCTCGGGTATTCTGGATAAGTGATCTTTCCCTAATTTGGGTCTTTGTACCTTATGTCTGCTAGAAAATCACGTAAACATTAAATAAACTGAGTAGGCTGGTTTTGCTTTCAATAAGGATTAATTACATATTTTTTTGGATCGAGTGCAAGGTACAGGTATAGGAGCTGTTATCTAGAATGGTCGGGACCTGGGGTATTCCGGATAAGGGATCTTTCCCTAATTTGGGTCTTCGTACCTTAAGTCTACTAGAAAATCACGTAAACATTAAATAAACCCAGTATGCTGGTGTTGCTTCCAATAAGGATTAATTGTATCTTAGTATGGATCGACTGCAAGGTACAGGTATGGGACCTGTTATCCAGAATGGTCGAGACCTGATGTTTTCCGGATAACGTATCTTTTCTTAATTTGGATCTTCATACCTTAGGTCTAGAAGAAAATCATGTAGACATTAAATAAACTCAATAGACTGGCTTTGCTTCCAATAAGGATTAATTGTATCTTAGTTGAGATCAAGTACAAGCTACTGTTTTATTATTACAGAAAAAAAGGAACTCCCTTTTTAAAATGTGGATTCTTTGGATAAAATAGAGTCTATGGTAGATGGCCTCTCTGTTATTCGGAGTTTTCTGGATAATGGGTTTCCGGATAATGGATCCCATCCCTGTACTGTTTTATTATTACAGAGAAAAAGGAAATAGTTTTTGGGTGATTTGGATAACATGGAGTCTGTGGGAGATGGCCTTTCTGTAATTCATAGCTTTCTGGATAATGGGTTTCTGGATAATGGATCCCATTCCTGTACATCCTGATTTGAAGTGGCTATAAATTGCTGTTGCACAAGGTGACCTGGAACCCCATGAAAACTGCAGTAGAAATGTCTGATGTTCCCATAAGCTTATACTTTAATACGAATGAAGCAAAGACATCCCAGTACAGTGAAACGGAATGTAATTGCTACATATGCCTGGTCTCTGCAGTCTCTAGTTTGTGTAGGTTTAGGCCTGGTCTTTTGGGTTATACCTGGTGTCACGTAACGTGTGACGTATGACCAACTAGCACACACCGGGAAATACCACACCTTTAAGAGGGGTTTACACAGGGGTTTATTTCCGATATACAACAAACAGTAGATCAGGAACACGGCATTAGCATGTGAACTCCCCCAAGTTCCAAAACACTCCTGGTCCGAAATAAAGAGCCTCCCTTGGAGCAATCCGCTCCAAGATGCACACGCCCTCCAGGCCAATCCAAATCCAAAGTCAGGGAGTTCCTTTGGGCAATTTCAAAGGGGTAAGGAGCAAAGTGCCTTTGGGTGAATCCACAGAATAACCATACCTCAAGGGGATCCAGGTATAAACAGTCCTCTGGGAGGTAGGGAGATCCAAACTGTTGGAGGGAGTCTTCTTGCCTCAGCTAGGATAAACTCCAAGGAACCGCAGAGGAGGGTGACCTGCCGCAGCCAGGTTACACCCCAGACGAACAACAACCCCTCTCTCCCCTTCCCCCTGGTATTTATACCCTGCATCTGGTGACCCTGCCCTTTTCCCCACCCCCTAGGGTTGATTGGCTGGGAGGCCGGCCCTGCTTCTGGTTAACCCCACCCAAGCAGGTCTGATTGGCAGGGGCCCTGCAGCATCATGAGGGGAGGGGGAAATACCTTGGAGGGGTTTGTCCAGCTCTTCTGGAGGGCAATCCTGGGAGCTTCTTTGTTTCAAGCTTTTTGGCGGGAAAGTAGAACAAAGAACCACCATCTTGGATTGTATGTGTACTAGTCAGTAAACTATGGGTAAAATGGGGCCAGTAGAAGGGGGTTTTGGTCACACCTGGGTATTCATGAGTTTTCAAATTCCATTTGGGGGGGGCTTCTGCAGATATACTAGCAAGTTACAGATAATAGTAAAGATGTACGTGCTCTATTGAATTGTAAGTTACTATAATTATGTTACAGTTATGGGATCCGTTATCCGGAAACCCATTCTCCAGAAAGATTGGAATTACGGAAAAGCCATTTCCCATAGACTCCATTTTATACAAAATGCTCCACATTCTCCACTTGTACAGGGCCGCTGGTGCTTTCTAGGAAACGTGTCAATCATGTGCATGAAGGCTTATGTCTTGAGTTGGGAGAGGGTCAGAGACTACTTTCTAGTTTTCATGGAATAATTGCTCATGACTCTGAGTAAACCCTCTGTAACATCCCTTCATACTACAGCTCCCATGCCCTCAAACTCAGTTGGAATGGGAAGAATTTGACCACCAATTAGTTTCTAATGCAGGAAGTTGCCAAGCAGTTTGGCCTATAAGATGAGCCACTTTCCAATTTTTGCAGCTCTCTTAGGTAAGTAGATGAAGTAGCAGCAGTGTGAAGAATACGTCTGGTAGTGTCCTAGACCACAAGCTTCCAATTTAAGTCAATGGGAAATTGCAACAAATTCTTCAGCCTTTTTGATTAGCCTAAAGAATGAAATATATCCTATACACATACTAGCCTCTTTTAATGGAACATACATTGATGTGTACCCTCTTTATGGACCCAGCATTTTGCCGCTTGAGTGTTTTCAGTGCTGTGAACATACACCAAACCACTCCAAATTGCCACCCCCACCCAATTCATTTCTGTAGAAATTGTTTGTGCCTGTAAATACATTATTGCATTAGCTAGCACTCGCAAGCTGTTCCCATAAGAATGAATTGACAAACATTTTGCTCAACAAAACCTTTGGTGTTCTGTTACACTTATAGGAGAGAAAAGATATCATGTTATCTCACGTTCTCCACAAAGTGCACACATACATTCACTTTATCCTTTCCCTTCAGTTTTCTTAGTCTATAATTTGCCTTCATCTCCCTTGTGCAGCTAAGTTTTAACCATATCCTGTCCTGTGTAGTAACCCTTTCCACAATAACTTCTCCCCACTTATTGAAATACATTTTGCATATAAATGTAGCTGCAGCCTACAAGTGTTTACCAGCCCTGTCAAGTCTCTATAGTAAAGACACTGGGATGACAGAACTTATCTTTAAAGGAACAGTAACACCATCATTTTTAACACTCAATTCATCCTCAAATAGCTATAGTACTAGGTCAGGTTAACTATAATTTTTTTTTAAAAAAATCTTGAGCTTGAAACTGACTTCCAAAGTGCTCCATAGCAGAAAGGTGATGGCAGCTTGAATTCCTCTGCTATGCTGAGCTTAAAGGAATTGTTCAGTATAAAAATAAAAACTGGGTAAATAGGCTGTGCAAAAAAACATGTTTCTAATATAGTTAGTTAGCCAAAAATGTAATGTATAAAGACTGGAGTGACTGCATGCAGAACAGAAAACTAATTCCTGCTTTGAAGCTCACTTGGTTGACACTGATTGGGTTTCTTATAAATTAAGAACATGAGTAGATTTCACTTTCATTCTTCTTTAACTTTTTAATGTTTCTTATATGTTCCATTCTCACCCCACCCACCCCATCTATAGGTTACCCCTCCCAAATGTGACCAATACCCAGAAAAAAGACAAACACACACAAAGCAACTTGATGTTAAATCTGTGTAAGTCACAGTTTTATTGATAATAATTAGATAAACTGCGCTATTTGATCCAGAGGAAGGCAAAAAACCTCTGGCAAACTTGGGACAATCTGCTTACTAGAGGGAAAAATTCCTTCCTGACCCCTTAACCGCGATCGGATTAGCTCCCAGGATCAATGTGCCAAATTAAATCAAGGGAAGCAGGGTGAGGGAAATAGAAGGGAATATGGCAGCATACACATGAGTACCTTTAAGCTACAAGGTGAACACTACATTCCATTCTATTGGACCCCAGGCAGCCTGTGGCCCCGTTTCTGCAGTCTGAAGGATGGATTGGACAGGAATGCAGGGTCTACCGAGTGGCTTAAAGGTGCTCCTGTCTATGGAACCATATTTAGGGGGAAAGAAGGGACACTGTGGTTGGAATTGCGATGGAGGGAATGCAAATAGAAGGTAATATGGCAGCATACACACGAGCACCTTTAAGCTACAAGGTGAACACTGCATTCCTCTCCATTCCATTGGACCCCAGGCAGCCTGCAGAACCCAGCTTCAGCAGTCTTGAGGGATGGAATGGAAAGGAATGCAGGGTCTACTGAGTGGCTTAAGGGTGCTCTTGTCTATGAAACCATATTTTAGGTGTAAAGGGGGCAGCGCTGGTGAAATTACTGTGGAGGAAATTGAAACAGAGGGGAATATGGCTACATATACATGGGAGCGCTTTTAAGCTTCTAGGTGAACACTGAATTCCTCTCAATTCCATTGGACCCCAGGTAGCCTGCAGACCCGGCTTCTGCAGTCTGAGGGATTGAGTGAAAAGGAACACAGGGTCTACCGAGAGTCTTGAGGGTGCTCCTGTCTATGGAACCATATTTTAGGTGTAAGTGTGGTACCGCTGATGGAATTACGGTAGAAATAATTGGGGAAATAAGGGACACTGTGGTATTGCGGTGGAAGGAACTAAAATAGAAGGGAATATGGCTGCATATACATGAGCACCATTAAGCTACAAAGTGAACCCTGCATTCCTCGTCATTCCATTGGACCCCAGGCAGCCTGCAGACCCAGCTTCTGCAGTTTAAGGGATGGATTGAAAAGGAATGCAGGGTCTACCAAGTGGCGTAAGGGTGCTCATGTCTATGGAACCATATATAAGGTGTAAGGGGGAGCACCACTGGTGGGATCATGGTTTATTGGAGTGGAGGCACCGCTGGTGGAATTGAGAATGGCTCACTCAAGTCTGTGTCATGAAGATCACCTACACAGAGGTGCATCGGTACGTGGTACTGTGTAAACTGCGACGGGGCTGGTAGGCTCTCTGCAAAACCAAACAAAATAACGTTAAACTTGTACCCAAGGGTTTTATCTTAGCAAGTGATATCTCTGTAGAAATTCTATAACATTTTGGGGGATTTTCATCAGAAATATGGCAGTTGTGCAAATTAACATTACTAAATGCTAATGTACCATTTCCCTCTGTAATTATGGGACAAGTTGCAAATCGCAGGTTTCTCTGCATTTTCAAGCCATTTTATCCCAATCCCAATTCCTTGCAAAAAATGATGAAGATACACTTCCTATTAGTTTCTATGGCATCTCAATAGGTTTCAGCTGCGCAGGATTTATATGTTCTTTTTGTGGTTGTTTTACACAAAATCGCAGCATTGCAATGGCTTTCAATACATCAGCCCCATTACAAAATAGTAATAATTGAACAAATATATTCATTAGATACTGCACCTGGATATGTATCAATGAACTTCCTGAAAATTGCCCAGTTTATCTCCTCTAGTTGTTTGTAGAGGGATTTCAGTTGGGCTTTGGCCTTCATCTTGTCCTGCAGGACCTCAGCCATCAATCTGATTTTTCTCTGGCCATACAATAATCATAGCTTGCCAATTTGATTTCGCCTATGATTTCCTTCCTCATGCGCTCCAAATCCGTCATCTCACAGATCCCCTCCTCCTTCCTGTAGATCCATTGTGAGTCCTAGACAAATGTAAGAAAAAAGAAGACATTAAGGTTTCCAGCAGCTTGTGTTTAATCCCCAGTAAAAATTGAAAGTGACAATTTCTTCCCATAGGCCAATAAGCAAAACAATATGTATTTATTTCCACTAGGGGAGCTGTTATATTGATCTCTACAGAAAGAGCAAATAACATGGCAACTCTCACTAATAAGGTCTAACACTAAATATGGGAAATGTAACGCTAAGGGCAAACACTAAGCTAAACCCTGTTATATTTCTATATATCTATCTATTGGGTTAGTAGTCCCTTTAACCCTTACCTGGCGATAGCGTTTATGTAAAGGCGGTCCTTGCTTGAACACAAGCCCATCTCCGACACCCCTGCAATATAAAATAGAGATTTGGGAAGGTTAGAGTTAATGTGGAGAGGTGCCATATGTATAGGGACAGCACATAGGAACAAGCAGGTTTACTAATATGATTTATCTGCCATGATATTATGGCCCCTTTTTTTTGTGCTTCTACTGAACCTGTTGAACTGGAACTATTCAAATGCTCCGATTTGCTGCCCACCTGCCTTAAATTACATAATACATAATTTGCCCCACCCTGGAAGTTTTCCAAGGGAGTACCATGTTAGGGGTACCATGGAATAGAAAAGCATAGAGTCCAGTTGATACTAGTGGGATAAAGTACATTGCTGGGGTGGGGACTGTACATTGAATTTCAGGGACAATAGTGGGTTGGGAGCCACCAAGGGTGACTGCAGGGACAGACTAAAGATAAACCCACCAACTCACAAAGGTGAGACTAAAGAAGAACAGCTATAGCTACATCTATAATGAGCAGCATGGCAACTGCTACAGCCAAGGGATAAGCTAACCTTACTGTTGCAAGTGCATATTATAGAGGGGGAAATACAGGACCAGTACCTTTGTCCTGAGGATCCCAAATGAGAAGATCTGGCTGGGGGTCACTCAAGGTCTTCTTTCTTCTTTGTCTTCTCTTCTCTTTGCTTCTCTCTCTCTTCTTCTTTAGCTGTCTCTCTTACAATCGCTCTCTCTCTCAAATCGGTCTCTCGCAAATCACTCGGAATATTTCACTTTTTTGGGAGAAATAATAAGAGATTGTGAGCAGGAGCATAATGGGAGCTGTGGACCCTGACACTTCTAGAGCCCCAGATGCCCTAAATGGCAGTCAGCTCTGTATCCTTCTACACTATGATTAAAAACTACAGATCCCATAATGCACTCACTATAACGCTGTAATTGGAAGTGAGGGAGCCTGACTGCTGTTGCGTGTGCTATTTAGCTAACAAAAATGTTGGGCAATCAGGATGTAGACTTTTATCACTGGCATATGGAAAGGTCCTTCATCATCTCCCATGATGCACTATAAGGGTTGACCATAAGAGGTAGGTAGCATTTGTATTGCTTATAATGTCATGATCAGGGTGGGCTTGTAACAGCACTACAGATCCCATCATGCTCTATGAATCCTTGGTATATTAACACAGGGGTCAACTCCATATTCCTATTGGTTTCCCTTTCCCCCTGCATGTACCTAGTGTTCCTGCTTCCCATAACCAGCTGTGTTCTGATCAGTGCCCCTGCACCCTTAATGCCAGGAATCCTAAGGGGAGACATTTATTCTTATGATTTGTGCTACTTGTCTTTCTACTTAAAGGAGAAGGAAATTCCCTGGGCGCAACAACCCTCCTCCCTCCCCTGTGTTGCCCCCCCTCCCTCCTCCCCCCTGGCCTACCTGTCCAGTCGGGCAAATGCCCCTAACTTGTTACTCACCCCTCTGCGCAGGTCCTGTCCATGGAGCTCACAGGCGCCATCTTCTCCCCAGCGGTTTTCTTCCTGATTTGATCTGCGTTTTTGGCATATGCACAGTAGGAGCATTTACCAGTACGGATCTACTGCACATGCGCCAAAAGTCACAAAGTTTTCCGCATTCGGCGCATGCGCAGTAGATCCGCAGCTTTAGAACCAGGGCCCCCATCAGATCGCCAGGGACCCCCCCTGTTCCGGGGCCCACTGGGATTACTGTCTCAGGTCCCTGCCCCACCAGTACCCCCGCAGTGTTAGCAGCTGTCAGTGAGCTTTTGAGCGACACATAGGTACAGAGGTTTTTCTGCTCACAGTGAAAGCTGCAGGGGTCTGTTCTAAAGCACTCACTGAAGCACTTAGTTACTCATGTCCAGAGAGAGTCGCTGACTAAAGGTGGCCATACACTATTAGAGGTTGCCAAATGAGTGAATCTTAACCCGATATGCCCACTAATGGCTGGGCGATGTCAGGTTAATCCGAACATTTGGCCCTGGGGCTGAACGATCAGATTACATTGCTGTGAATGGGCACCGACGGGTCACAGAACCACATCAACTAGCCGATGCGATCCTGGATCAAAGAAAAAAATCAAACTTGATAGATCTTTATCTGCCCGATTTTTGGCCTGATATCGATTCGGGGGACCCGTTGGGAGTCCCCACACACGGGCAGATAAACTGCCGAATCGGTCTAAAGGACCCATATCAGAATCTTTAATCTGGCCGTGTTTGGCCAGATTGGAGATCTGAAAAGCAGGAAGTTGGGTTCTGTTCTATTCTGTTCGACATCCAATCACTCCAGCCTTTATACATTACATTTTTGGATAACTATATTGAAAACATTTATTTATTTTGCACAGTCTATCTATTTACCCAGTGTTTTAAATTTATACTGAACTGTTCCTTTAATATATATGCTCACAATATTACCCCCAAAGCTGTCTGAAGGAAAATAAACATACATTTGAACTGCAGATGCTTAAAAAAAAAAAGCTTAGGTGCTTTAGGTCATCCATGTGAAGCTGACTTCTGGTTCAGCACACAGAGGAATTCAAGCGGCCGTCACCTTTCACATTCTGTTATGAAGCACTTTGGAAGTTAGATTGAAGCTCAAGATTTAAAAAGAAAACCAAAGGGGAGACTAAGCCTGACTTATATAGAAGTTTGGGGGGAATTAAGTGTTAAGTTAACTTGGTGTTACTGGTCCTTTAAAAAGGTTTAGGGGCAATGATCGTCTCCTTAAATAGAAGCCCCTCTCATGACTGTTATCCCATGTTCTATTACGTGACTGGGCGCTCCACATATTCCGTCAGCTCATGAAACACCAAGGCAACAGTTTCTATACAATTTATTGTTCCCAAGTTGTCCATGAGATTATTCTCCATTAAGGGAGACTTTCAGTGCATGGCAGAAAAGCAAAGCTGTTTATGGTTAATGAATATAATATTATTATAGCTGTGTCAGTATGTCTTGCCTTTCATTTTTATCTTGCTATTGTTGCACCGTAATTGTGCGAGAGTAATGGTAAAAAAACCCAGCTCCAACAACAACAATATTGTAGTTGCATTTGGGTATCTAAATATTGAATAGAGTCTACCTGACATTAATCCACTGTGATCCCCCCTCACCCCACAGAAATTCAGAGGCAGTGATCCCTTCAATCCCTACAAACATCCAGCGACACAATGAACTGCCCCAAAACCTGAGGTAGAGGTTACAACCTGTACTAAACCTACAATACAAGTTGGCAACCCTGGGAATTTAGTTGCAGGTCCTGTCAAGAGTCCGCAGCCCGCCACTAGAACCCATTAACACTTTCCCATGTTTGAATTTGCCCCTCACGAATAGGTAAGCCGCAGTGGAGCGGTCACATGGTAGGATCACATAACCGTGACGTCAGGACCTTTCCTAGGATAGGAACTAGACGCTACCCTTTTCCTAAAGCGTATATGTAAGCTATCTTTTGATTGGCTTAAAGTAACTAGACGCCGAGTGGGTGTCATTTGAGAGACTGCGATTGGATCTTTAATTTCTTTCCGACACAGTAATAAAGAGGAACATTTTGGTTGTGTCTCAAGGGTTTTGAGTGTAAAGGTTGATGTGTTAGACTGGAGTAGTACCACGTGACTACTAGTTGCCCTTTGCGAGGAACTTATGAGCTGTGGGGAATTTTTAGCGTACCCAATGAAAGAATTGATGTTTTAATCTTGTTTTTTAATCAGACTGTATCACCCGTATATATGTGGGTAGTTATAGGGACGATGTACTTTTCTTGCGTCACACCGTTTCTCAAATAATTGGCTTTAATATTTTCTGTCAAGTGAGTCCCAGTTATTAACTTGCGCCCGTAATTACAGTAATTATACCGGATATTATCTGCTCATTCGCTTCCCGACTCCCCGCCCTCCCACGTTACCGTATTGATGTTACTAGTAGCGCACAGAAACATCCTGGTCTAAGCAGTTGCAGCAGGTACTGCGTTGTAGTGGCGGTAGTTACGACTCTGTAGGTTAGAGCGGAGGCTTTGCTGGAGCAATGTCCGCCTAGTGAAGCTCGGAGAGGTGCTCGCACCATGAATCTTAGGGGCCTCTTCCAAGATTTTAACCCCAGGTGAGAGCGCCGAAAACAAGGGCAGAGTGGGATCGGGAAGGCGAGAAGGAAGGGACGGATATGAGGCCTATATGGAAGGGGGCAAGTGCTGGGAGCTCATATTGGTTGGAGGTACAGGGCCCATCTGAGGTTGCTTCAAGATCCTATAGAACTCTCTTCCTACGCTCGCGTTGCTGCTCACTGAAGGCTTTACGTTTCGGAAAGTATGTGCTCCATGGCATTTCTGTATAGCTCAGAATGGCCGCAGCCTTCCTCACAGTATTGGGGCTGTAAAGCAGTGACTGTTAAATGTTTGGCTCATGCCTGTGGGCCCCTTATGTCATGGACACATTCAGCCTTTTATAGTTCCTGGGGGGCTCAAGGGCAACATATAAGCACCCACCCAAAATCACAGCCTAACTGCTCATTTGACTTGCACCCCTTGGTTCATAACAAAGTTACAGATGGCTTTATATTTGCCGGGGGCACGTCAAAACTGTGCAAATTCCAGGAAAATGTAGGCATTAAAAGATGCAGTTTGCCTGTGTGGGACGATACAAGTTTTCAGCAACACTGGAAAAATGTAAAATCTGTGTTTTTCTGTATATAGAAATACTGGTGTAACAGGTAACATTATATAATCTTAGGGGTACCCAGGACAACCGTCACCCTGATTTTACCCATAGGGACCCCACACCTCACATTATAGTGACAGATACACAAAAACATCTGTGTAAAATTCATCCTGCTAGTTCTTGATATCCAGAGGAACTGTCACCCTACATTTCACTAAAATAGACCTGACAGGGTCCCCTTTATTCATACATAACATTGTTAAAGATATTAAGTATGCAAATATTGGTGTTACAGTCATTATTCTATAGTCCTAGAGGTACCCAAAGCAGCTCATAATAGTGGTTTAGGATGCAAAAACGAGAGGTGTGATGATGAACTTCAGTCAGACGCAGTGGATTGCTGCAAAATTGGTTGTGTTTTATTTAACACTACATGTTTCGAGACTAGCTCTTTATCAAGTGTCTAGGGGTTTAGGATGGATGCCCTTTGCTTTTAAGGTTGCAAATTTAGTTGTGTAACAATTACCGTGCTCACTTAAAACTATGAGTGTATTTCCAGTATTTATGTGTCTTTTAGGATATACGTGAAAGAGAAGAAAAATAACGTGTTGTAAGATGAGTGGTGAGAGTTTTAGTATGTTAATATTGTGTCCCTTTATCTCTATGTGGGCTACATTTCTTACCGGTTACCAATTACAATTTCAACCACTTTTTGTACAGCAAGATTTTGGCAAACCAACATCTAGTTTAACATAGTAAGTTAGTTAGGTTAAAAAAAGACACACGTATATCAAGTTCAACCTTTTTACTTTTTTTAACCTGCCTATCTGCCAGTTGATCCAGAGCAAGGCAAAAAAAAAAGGATAATGTTAGCGAAAAAAGGGCCTGCACTCCAAATAAATAGATAGACCAAGTGGTATTTGAATAGTCATATATTTATATATTTAAAAAGAAGTACATGCATAATACAGGGCAAAAAACATGCCAGAAGATATCACAGAAAATCAATTGTACATACCACTTAGAATATGGTCAAACAGCAATATGAAAAAAGAAAGCAGATACACCTGCCCTGAGAGGAGAATCAACCCGACGTATCGGCTTTTAGCCTTTCTCAAGGGGAATTCTTTTTTCATATTGCTGTTTGACCATATTCTAAGTGGTATGTATAATTGATTTTCTGTGATATCTTCTGGCATGTTTTTTTGCCCTGTATTATGCATGTACTTCTTTTTAAATATCTATTTATTTGGAGTGCAGGCCCTTTTTTCGCTAACATTATTCTGTGTTTGGCCTTATATGGGGGCTTCTTTTGGGCTTTATTTGCACCCATAAGTGAATAATACTGCATATACTTTATATTAGAGTGCCCTCCATCTGAAAATATTTTCCAAGGCAAAAAAAAACCCATCTGAAGCCTCTCCAATTTGCCTCAGAGGGGGAAAAAATTCCTGTCTTTGAATGACTAAGGGGAAGATTTATCAAAATATGATGAAGAGAGTGATATTCTGAGACTATTTGCAATTGGCTTTCATTTTTTATTATTTGTGGTTTTTCATTTATTTAGCTTTTTATTCAGCAGCTCTCCAGTTTACAGTTTCAGCAGTCTGGTTGGTAGGATCCAAATTACCCAAGCTCCATGCATTGATTTCAAGAAGAGGCAGGAAAATGAATAGGAGAGGCCAGGATAGAAAGATGAGTAATAAAAAGTAGCAATAACAATACATTTATAGCCTTACAGAGCATTTGGCAGTGACCCCCATTTGAAAGCTGGAAAGAGTCAGAAGATGGCAAATAATTCAAAATCCGTAAAAAAATAAATAATGAAGGCCAATTGAAAAGTTGCTTACAATTGGCCATTCTATAATATACTAAGAGGTAACTTAAAGGTGAACCACCCCTTAAAGGCTAATAAAATACATAAGCCGTTTTTCCTAGAAATGCTTGTGATCATTTCTTACAGGTCCCTTTCAATAGGAAATGAGCTGAACTGCAAGTGCAAGTTCTTTTCCAACCAAAAGCACCAGCGCATTTCCAAATAAAAAAGTGCTTCCATTGTAAAGTTCCATTGCATATCCCACTGAAGTAAGGGGGAGCCTCAAAAGTCAGTAATGGGGGTGTCACTGGGGATCAAATTACATATCTTAAAGGACAAGGGAAATGAATTTCACGACAAGTGCCAATCAATAACAAACTGCCCTACGGTGCCTTAGCCAAGCATCCTTTACAGCTATCCAGGACTGGCATATGCACAGTAAAGTAGGCTTAGAAATATTATTATATTGTGCCAATCCTGGGCAGTCACAAATGATCCCTAGAAAAAAGCAGTCAACATGGTAATACAGTGTTCACATTAGCAGTGGCTGTTAGGGTTATTTACAGAAGAGGTAAGTATTTGTATTCACTGGGGGATGTCTAACCATATTTGGTACCTCTTGTGAATTTGTACATTCCTTTGGAGTGAATTTATCATGTGCTGATTGTGGGTAAATAGGTGTTTATGTTTTATCAATTGTGGGGTTTTTATGTTTTATCGATTGTGTTAACTATACTGCAGTGTTATGTTTACTACTTAAAGGAATTGTTCAGTGTAAAAATATAAACTGGGTAAATAGATAGGCTGTGCAATATAAAAAATGTTTCTAATATAGTTAGTTAGCCAAAAATGTAATGTATAAAGGCTGGAGTGATTTCATGTATAACAAGTCAGTCAGATCACTACTTCCTGCTTTTCAACTCTCTTGGTTTACACTGACTGGTTGCCCTGGCTACCAGACAGTAACCAATCAGAGACTTGAGGGGGGGCCACATGGGTCATTTCTGTTGCTTTTGAATCTGAGCTGAATGCTGAGGATCAATTACAAACTCACTGAACAGAAATGTCCCATGTGGCCCCCCTTCAAGTCGCTGACTAACTCAGAGTTATAGAGCTGAAAAGCAGGAAGTTGGATTCTGGCTGTTTTATTAGACATCCAGTCACTCCAGCCTTTATACATTACACTTTTGGCTAACTAACTATATTAGAAACATTTTTTATTTTGCACAGCCTATCTATTTACACAGTTTTTATTTTCACACTGAACTATTCCTTTAAGGTAGGCACAAGTCATTAGTGAGCTGATCCACTTCTTTCAGCCTGCAAAAAAAAAACTGCAGCTGAAAGCATTGGGGCCTACACTCAGGGGCCCATTTACTTAGTTCGAGTGAATGAATAGAATAAAAAAAACTTAGAATTTCGAATGTTTTTTTTGGCTTCTTCGACCTTCTAATTGGCTACTTCGACCTTTGACTTCGAATCGAACTAAAAATCGTTTGAATATTCGACCATTCGATAATCGAAGTACTGTCTCTTTAAAAAAAAAACTTCGACCCCCTACTTCGCCACCTAAAACCTACCGAAGTGCAATGTTAGCCTATGGGGAAGGTCCCCATAGGCTTTCTAATGATTTTTTGGTTGAAGAAAAATCGTTCGATCGATGGATTAAAATCATTAGAATCGTTTGATTCGAAGGATTTAAGGATTTAATCGTTCGATCAAACTATTTGCGGTAAATCCTTCGACTTCGATATTCAAAGTCGAAGGATTTACATTCGGCAGTCGAATATCGAGGGTTAATTAACCCTCGATATTCGACCCTATGTAAATATGCCCCCTAGTGTGCCCACAGCCTTATCACACAAGTTGCTGCAGTGAGTGTTGCACTGCACAGATTGGAGAAAAACACTTATTGATTGGGTTATCTCTGTTTATGTTTTAAACCATTGTTCATTTGCTTCATGCAATTTTGCTGCTTAGAAAAAAAATATGTTATTGTTAGTGACTTACATTTATTAAAGTCAAAATAACTATTCGTTTTTTTTTTATTGATAAAATGTTTTTATACTTTTTAAAGTTTTGCAATTTTATTCTGTTTTTCAGTAAATTTCTCATCTACGCATGTTTGTTGCTCTTTTCTGTTCTCCTTTCCCTGCGACTGGATAATATTATTCAGTGGAGTTACTGGGCGGTGTTTGCTCCAATATGGTTGTGGAAACTAATGGTTATTGTGGGAGCCTCAGTTGGTACAGGTGTATGGGCACGTAACCCTCAATACAGGTAAAAAAATAAGTAAAAATCCTTGTTTGCCTTGATTTATGCAATAGATTAGTTGTAATTTGTAGGTTACTTGGGTAGTATGAGTAGTCTGCATGTTTTTGCTGCATACATGAAATCCTCTACCTATAGCCTAATTTGCCCATGTAGGCACCTCTTTCATCAGTGACTAGCACTTTCTAATGATTAATACGGTGAATTGGATTACCTCAGTCTTAGGACAAAGATTTTCCTAGGCACCTCTTGTGAGCAGGAGCTTCAAAATCCTTCTCCTCCTCTAACCCATTCTTCCCCCTTCCTCAGGAATTTGCTTTGGCTGTTGACTTATGAGCATGCTCGGTTCTTCTCAGCTCAGATTACTAAACACACCCTCTAGTCTAACAGCCAATGAAGAGATAGCACTGCTGGTTCCCATAGAAACTCTAGCTGTCTGATCCCATTTTTTTCTCCTAACCACCTCTCCTGAGCTCAGCTTAAACGCTATTGTGCCTGTGTAAACCTGAATTCGGCATTGCATAAACTTTACAGCATATTGTCCTGTTTGCAGATGTCAATGTTACTGATGATGTGTCATAGGGAAAATGGCCCAAGGTGAAAGCTGCTATTTGTTTTAGGAAAATGTGATGATGGCACTGCCAAATAGAGGGGATACACGCAGTACACATGATGTGGCTTGGGTAGTGAAAATATGCCCATAATATATACATGGTAGACAAATGTAGGCTTTACATGTCCTTTAATTTCAGACAAAACTATAATTATATCTTTCAGTTGTTTTGCATTTGTAGTTTTTGTACAAACCACCTCTACATCCCTTGCAGGACAGACAACTCATTTATTAAAACAGAAATAACAGTTTATGTTCTTGTTATTTATAATGTTAATCTCTTTCTACAGGGCAGAAGGTGAAACATGTGTGGAGTTCAAGGCCATGCTAATTGCAGTGGGAATTCATTTGCTGCTTCTTATGTTTGAAGTTCTTGTTTGCGATCGTATTGAAAGAGGAAACCACTACTTCTGGTTGCTAGTCTTTATGCCTTTATTCTTTGTGTCCCCAGTATCCGTTGCAGCTTGCGTTTGGGGCTTTCGGCATGATCGATCATTGGAAGTAAGTAAAGAATGGCCCTTTTTCTCTTAAAGGAGACAATTTGTATAATGCTTATTTTCTAGTATAATATCCCCCCCTTCCTTACAATTTGTATTGGTGCTAAAAAAAAACTATCATTATATCAGAGCTGCAGAGAGATGCTTCTACTTCAGAGTCTAGGCTGAAATGAGGAATGGGAGTGTCTCTCCATTCTCCCGCAGGGAGTCATAGTTTTTACTGACAGGCTGAACTCCGTATTATAGAAAAGTTTGGTTAAAATATAGATTGTCCAAAGCCCTTGTAGTTCTACTTAATGCCGATCAGGCAGTGCGTAAAGGAAGGAAAAAGAGAAAAATAAGAGCCCAGGAGGACACATGCGATTAAAAACACGTGGTGCAATTAAAAAGTGTGAACTGTAACTCATACATACTGTGGAGGTGAATACGGTCGTGAGTGAGTGTATGAGATTATAGAACTGCAACATTGAGAAATCTAGTAC
This sequence comes from Xenopus laevis, assembly GCF_017654675.1. Classification (NCBI taxonomy): domain Eukaryota; kingdom Metazoa; phylum Chordata; class Amphibia; order Anura; family Pipidae; genus Xenopus; species Xenopus laevis. The sequence continues at coordinate 65,886,161 of NC_054386.1, forward strand.
ACTATATATTATTCTTCTATTTTACTCTTCTTCCTTCGTCCACTGCCTGATCTACTACTCGATCTCCCAAGCTTTTTAGCGCTGACTCTGTTTATTTTTCTTTTGGATATTATTTATTTTTTTAAACTCCGTATTAGTAGGGAAAACCCTTCCCAAGTTCCTCCCTGCATGTGTCTTCATTCTCAACTTGCCCACGTGTAACCTGTAGTTATTATTAATACTATTAATGATATATATGCTGCTGTGTTAACTCCCTGTATGCAATCTGGGGCTTGGGCATGCAGTCAGCGTTGCAATTAGGGAAATGTAGGAGCTACTCACAGCGTGCAGGAGAGAGCTGACCAGGGTGGATGGGAGGGAGCTGGGAGGCATCTAAACACTGCTAGCAGGAGAGAGCGAACAGTGCAGGTGAGAGAGAGCCAGAGGAATCCGAACACTGCAGGCATGATAGAGATGAATTCTGTAGGCGGGGTTACAGGCAGCTCCGTAGTGCAAGTGAGCTGACCTGAATTTGTCACAAAGAAGCACCTCCTACCTCTTACCGCCCCATCCACAGTGCCTGTATGAACCCTGCCATCTGCAAGGGAAAGTGCTGGCGGCCCCAGGTAAAATCGGTGAGGACTCAGACAGTAAATACGGGAAAGGGGCAGAACAATAGCAGTTTTTGTCATTTTTAAAAGAAATTTACCCCAGAATGGTTGAAGAAAAGATTTATGGCTTCTATTTTAGATTATATACCATCTATCTGTGCAGTTTGACAAATTATGGTACATGTCCCCTTTAAAAGCTTTCCAATGTATTTTGATAATGAAACAGGACTACAATTAATATTCGCAATTGTTACATTTTGATTCTCATTATGAAAATATAAATTCGGCAACATGGTAAAAAAACATTCACTATATCAGGACATTATCACAACTTACTTCTAACCCAACAGAAAAAGCCAGCTGAAGCATTTATCCAATTGAGCAGAATGACTTGGGTGGCTAAAATATGGAAACATTACTGGGTCAAAACACTGGGTCACTTTTTAAAAAGGGTTGTGGTTAGCTGCATGACCCATTGATTTTGGAATGTGTGAAGCAACTCCACTCGTTTCAGGCCATACCAGCTGAATGGATAGGCAGTGCTTTATTTTATGAATTATATTACTGTAGATTAAACAAGGTTAAAATGTATTTATACATTCAATTATTTATTATATACCTATTTCCATTAGATAAATGCAAGTATAAAAATTCACTCTTAACAGATCACATACAATAGTCATGCTATATAGTAATCTATTTTTTACTGGGTATTACATCAGAAATTTGAAATGCATGCTTTAAAATTCACTCTTAACAGATCACATACAATAGTCATGCTATATAGTAATATATTTTTTACTGGGTATTACAGCAGAAATTTGAAATGCATGCTTTAATATCCTTTTGCAAAACTGACAATACTATTGCCTTTCTCTGTTTTACAGTTGGAAATCTTGTGCTCCGTCAATATTCTGCAGTTTATATTCATTGCTCTAAGACTTGACAGCATCATCACTTGGCCTTGGCTTGTATGTATTTTTCCTTTGTATTCTCACAAGGTTTATTATCATTTATAGATTATTGGCATACCTTCAAGGACTCAACTATGCCATTTTAGGATGTTATTACACATTACAGGAATTTTCTAAATCAAATATGTTCATGCTTTAGGTGGTATGTGTCCCGCTGTGGATCCTTATGTCCTTCCTGTGCCTAGTAGTTCTGTATTATATTGTGTGGTCAGTTCTGTTCCTGCGTTCAATGGATGTTATTGCAGAACAAAGGAGAACTCATATTACTATGGCAGTCAGTTGGATGGCTATAGTTGTACCGCTTCTGACATTCGAGGTAAGCCTAAAGTTGTATTGTGACATTTTCATTAATAAAAGAATATTCCTTGCAGCAAAAATCTGAAATAGCCCTCTCCTACCCATCATCTGACAATTTAAGTATACACCCTGCCAACATAGAGCTATTTGGAATAAGTATATCTAGTATAAGTAATTCTAAAACTGGAATCATTGAAGATGTTCCACTACTCAAAAGAGCAGCTTCTTCAGTTCAACTGACTGGTATGGGAAGTCCTTGGCATATAAACTCTTCCACTATTCCAATCACAATGGCAATTGTAACTCTTCAGAGAAGTGACATCTGAATTTCACAGGGGTGTGAATTCTTATTGAATTACTTATAGCAGGGCTATACTCGCGGCCCGCGGGCCGGACCCCCCCTCATGTGGCCCTCCACATCAAAGTCTGCCTGTTGTGTCTGCTTACCATATGTAAACTTTAAAAGGTATCACTACAGAGATTAACTGGCCCCTGCATTGTCTAAACCTCAAATTCAAACTAATCCCCTGTATTGTTCACACTTGTGACACCTCTATTGTTCACTCCCCTAAAACCCTGTACTGTTCACACCTGAGACCCAGACTGAAACTGCCCACATTGTTCAGATGTTCACACCTTATTCAAAATGTTAATGGGGCACCAGCACTGTGTCACTGTATGTAGTACATATTAAACTGGTCCTGATTCCTGTCTCCTGCTCTGTTCTGCCTTCCATATGCTCCCTGTGTGTGTCATACTTTGGTATTTGTTCTGGGGGTTTGTTAGCATTTGAAAATTATTGTTACTGGCCCCTAAGGTGTTTAATCATATGCTGGGGTACTGTATTAAACACAGGGGAGGAGGAGGCGGCATATGGATTTATGGGTATGTGTTAATATGACTTAACTTTTTTCACATATGAGTGGCATCCTTGCCAGGGCAGGCACAAGGTAGTTTGGCACCCTAGGCAAGAGCTTCAATCAGTGCCCCCCTGTCCTGCATTACCATTTCCCTCCTTACCATGATGGTTTTTAAATAAAGAGAGCAAGAAAATGTACAACACTTTTTCATTTATATTACTGCCCCCTGTACCTGTGCAAGCAAGCTCAGCAACCATCCATCATACAGCCCTCCTGCAGCCATCATATTGCCCCCAATCTTTACCTGTGTCAGCAGCAGCCAAAAATAAATCTGATCACATCATATTGTCCCAAAGTATTTATGTACCTGTGCCAGCGCCCAGCAGAAACAGCAAACATATGGCCCCCAGATCTGTACCTGGCTGTGCCAGCAGGAAGCTTCACACTTTACAGTAATAGAAAGAATGTCTTCAGTTCAGTGCAACTGTGCAAGGCTGAGAGCAGCAAGAGCCACACCAAGCAGGCCGCCAGCTCTCTGCCTCTCTCTGTCATCACATCAGTGACATCATTGACGCATGTACGCACATCGCTGCACCGCACAGAAGGAGCTATTACTTGCCGGCAAGAGGGAGAAGGGGAAGGAGATGGATTCCACCCAACTGGGTGACCATGATTACTGAAACAAATTATTAAATAAACGCTTGAAAAAAGTGTGCCCCTCAATGATGACGCCCTAGAGAGCCGCCTACTCTGCCTACCCCTAGTTCCAGCCCTGATCCCTGCAGTGAGCACCAACCATTTGGTTTTGTGGTGTGCTATTAATGTGGACATGGTCTTGCGGTAACATGGGTGTGGTTTAAAGCGGGTGTGGTCTAAAAACAGGGAGTGGCTAACACTGGCTTCTGTTATCGGCCCTCCACCATGTAGATTGGAAAAATTCTGGCCCTCGGTACCATAGAAGTTGGACAGCGCTGACTTATAGTATAAGAATTACTTATACTAGAATATCATGACCTGAATGAATAAAAATCTTCATAGTCATATGGAAGAAGTGCAGATGGCAGACACAGGTAAATAGTGAGGGCAGTGGTATACTTGTCCATGCCTAAAACTGAAATATTAGAGTACCCAAAGAATCATTTATTTAAAGAGAAGCATAGCACAAACATGGCAATTTATGTGAACTGTATCAAATATATACTTTCTTTTTTTTATATTAGATATTACTTGTTCATCGACTTGATGGGCACAATCCATTATCGAATATCCCTATATTTGTTCCGCTTTGGCTTTCCTTAATAACGTTGATGGCAACAACCTTTGGACAGAAAGGAGGCAATCACTGTAAGTAATGTGTTTGTGATCCTTCAGGGACTAACTGCAAACAGTATAAATATTATTTTTTACAGTTGGTGTCTGAAACATGACATTGTGCTGCATTGGGTCGGGTACACACGGAATACCCGCAATGTGATTGGGACTTGGTCAGATTATACTTTTTGTGCGCACAGTGTGAGTGACCAGTGATAACCCGATCTTCTGCAGTTTTGTGGGCTACAGGCCATTTTCCGGTTAAAGTAAAAAAACTATGCTTTTCAATGTAAAAATAGATCGAAGTGACATCATCCCCGGCTGGCGCAGTGATTGCTGCGCCAAATAGGTCGGGAGGAAATCAATGGGCTTCAGAAGATGGGTAAGCAGGTACGACTTAGGCTAAGCGTTTCTCTGTTGGGTTGCGGGTCTTAAAAACCAGACCAGTGCAAGTCTTTACGTTTTGCTAATCCTGAGACACTGCAAGCTAGTAGCAAATTTACCCATTTCCTTTGAATCCTTTATCTGTCTTCAAGATCTTTAGTTTTAATCATTTAGGGGGTTCGGCCTTTATTGAAGAATTGCTTGGTTAATAGCTCTCCTTGGGTTATGTTGCAGAGGATAAAGATGAATAGAGAAGAGCGATTCCGCACACCGGACCATTAGTTAAAATAGGAAATCTTTATTAGACCATGTTTAAAAAAATACACGCTTTTTTAAACATGGTCTAATAAAGATTTCCTATTTTAACTAATGGTCCGGTGTGCGGAATCGCTCTTCTCTATTCATCTGTATTCTCTACGGCGTGGGACGCCAAAGTTCCTGCACCCAGGTCTGGATTTATCGTGTCGGCTGCCTTTGACCAAATGTGCGGTGAGTCGGAGCGGTTTTGCTTTTCTTATGTTGCAGAGGGCTCTATGTGTGGATGCATTATTGAAAAAGCATACCACATCATCTTCAATATACTGGCCAGTGGCTGTCTGGAATGGCTGACCTACCACTCAGCCCCGAAAAGAGCATGTTCCAACTGTATCTTTTTGTATACTTTTCCCTAAGTGCTTCATCAAGCACACTTTCTCAGTTGGTTTTGTAGTCCTGAAAAGGGTAATTAAGTAGGTTTCATGGTTCACTAGTGATCACCTCTTCATTTTTACATTATAGCTAAAAGTAAAATGGATTACCTAGTCTTCAATAGAAGGAAACAGTTCTTTATAATCACTTTGTTTCATGTTCTGAATCCAAAGCAAAAATACCATGTGCTGTGCAACAACAGCTGATCTCTCCCTTAAGGTGGCCACAGACGCAAAGATCTGCTCGTTTTGGCGTCATCGCCAAACTAGCCGACCTTTCCCCGATATGCCACTAACGGGCATGGCTATATCGGGGGTAATCTGAATGTTCGGCCCTATGGCCGACCGATCAGATTACGATGACAGTGCAATGGGCTCCGGCAGGATGGTAGGGACAACATTAAACCTGTCCGATCGACCAAACGACCGATCTCTGCCGGGCGAAAAATGTCGGGACTCTCCACACACGGTCCGAAAATTGTATGAATCCTCGAATAGGATCTTTGCGTCTATGGCCACCTTTAGACTCACTCCAGACATTTCTGGTAGCAATATATATGTGGACCATCTTTGAAGTTCCCTCAGATAATCCAGCACCTTTAGACAAAGTAGAGAGGTTTGCAGGCTTCCTATTCTCAAGATATGCATCCAAGTGGAAGACATTCTCCTAGCGAGTCACTTATTTGCATAGAGCATTTTTGAGTTCTTGATGAAAGTGAAGTTTCTAGCTTTGCTTTTAAAATAATGTCATTGCACCAATAAGAACATAAACCACTTTATTTGCATGCTTATACAAGAGCTTTTGGGTCAAGGATTGGTCCTATGTATAATAAACTTAAGCTGGCCATAGACGCAAAGATCCAATTGTAAGAATCCTTGATTCGTACGATTTTCGGACCGTGTGTGGAGAGTACCGACATTTTTTGTTCCATGGAGATCGGTCGTTTGGGCAGGTTAAAAGATTTCTGTCGGCTGCCGATAATTTCTCTGCATGTATTGCCGATCAGACGATTTTCAGTGGGAGACTGTCACTAGCTTTTGTTGGATATAACTTTTGTATGATTGTTGTCAGGGGCAGAACATTGGCTGATCTGTTCTTTTACTACTTTATTTGATCTGAAAGTTTAGTGGCAGGTTGGGAGATGGGGATGTCCGATCGTTTGAATACTTTATTTGATCTGAAAGGTTAGTGGCAGGTCGGGAGATAGGGAAGTCCACTGCCCTTCGTTCCTATTGCAGGCAGCGCTTTTCAAAGATGCTTCAGATAAACCAGTTAAGCATGATTCGTACCCTATGAATTCTTCTATAAGATAACTTGAAGGAAGGATGTCAAAGGTCAAACAGAGAAATTGATATAACTCAAAGTTTGGTTCTTGCAAGGTAGATAACTAGATTATCATACACAGATAAGCAGGGGTTCATTACGCAGGGAGATTATTTGAGCTGGTAAACTAGTTATCTACCTGACAAGAACCAAACCTGGAAGAATTTTAATCCCCCTGTTAACTGAACAAGGGACATATTTCCAGTTAGCAACACCAGACAGCAATTGAATGATGCTTGAACCTGCAGCAGGAGCACATCACCATTACTTGAGTCTCCTACACTAGATGGACTTCTAACCAACACACACACAAAAACTGATAGCATTTTTATTTGAAGCAACATAGGTGGTTCTTCACAGTGAGGTTGAGGAATGCACAGCCGGATGATGTTGGATTGGCTGATACTGTTAATGCCTTTAAGAGTGGCTTGGATGATACTAAAATCTACAATTAATATAGATCTTGATATATATAATTTCTGTCGGTGTGTGTAAGTATGTGTGCTGGGTTTCATTTTGAGGGGTTGAACTTGATGGACTTAGGTCTTTTTCCACTGAACTTTACTACGCATGATCCAAAACAATGACGGTGGAAAATGCTCGTGTTATGTGAAATATCCTTTTATGTACAAAATAGTTTGAAGTTTTAACGTGGACACAATTCCAATGATTCCTTGTTGACTTTATTGAAAAATTGCTTTTAAAGAAAACTATGATTATATCAAGTCCCCATCAACTTTTAAAAAGAAACCACGATTTTGTGTTAACTAAATATGTGAATTTCATTTCTTGAACTACTTTTATGCGATATCACACCGGTGTTGCCAAAACCTTTGTGAAATATTATTTTGTGCAGCATTATCAAAATCTCAAAGTGTTCTCATTATTTTCTCAATCAAGTGAGAACCTTGAGTATTCCACTAATCGAGCTAATAAATCTTATCCTTTTGCTAAACGTGCTTCTAAGTATCTGAGGTGTGTAACATCCTACTCTGTTTAAACCAACACAGGGTGGTTTGGGATTCGTAAAGACTTCTGCCAGTTTCTGTTGGAGATTTTCCCTTTTCTTCGAGAATATGGCAATATCTCATATGATATTCATCATGAAGACAGTGAAGATGCTGAAGAAACACCTGTACCGGAGCCCCCCAAAATCGCACCAATGTTTCGAAAGAAGACTGGCGTTGTCATTACCCAGAGCCCAGGGAAATATATTGTTCCTCCTCCTAAACTTAACATCGACATGCCGGATTAAGGTGAAATTTGGTGGCTTGAGGGCACTTTTTTCTGTTTTAACTAATCCTGTTAGTAGTACACTATCAGGTGTCATGGACTGAAGGGAAAAAAAGACTACTGACCTCATTCCTTTTTTGTATTCATTTGTAATTTTTTTTGTTCCTGCAATGGTATGTGTTTTCCCATTCCTAATTCATGTCATCATGTTACTCAAGATCAGGGAAGCTTCTTAAGGGCAAAGAATGCTGGAATTTGTAGTTTATAATTTGTGGATGACTATAAATTTTCACATCTGTTGTCTTGGTTATGACTGCAGTATTGCATTCTAGTTTCTAGTAACACAGAGATAGACCAGCTTGTGGCCCTCCAGATACTGAGCTAACAAGCTTTGGGAGACATCCTGGGAATCTTAGCAGCTCTGGGGCCACAGGTTGGACTTCTCAGCAGTAAAATTAAGTATAATGTTTATCTTAAGTAAATGTCTTTGTGTGTGTTGTTATGCAATGCAGCTATTGTTTGATATTCTTTTACAGCAGAACTTGTGCATAGAATTGAATTCAAGTTGTGAGCTGTTTTATACCACTATAAAAATACTTTTAAAAAAAATCTGTTTAAGGGTCAAGCATTACCTTGGAGAAGTGATATTTGAGCAGAGGGCTTATGGGATATATCTAATATACACCTTCCCTTAGGAGTTACTACTCCTTGCTCACTTGTATAGTATTTATAAGAACATTTTATCAATGTAATATATTGTGTTCAAAATTATTCTTATGTACAGTATAAATGGATAAATACAAAGTATTTTTTTAAATAAAAGATGTAAAATACATATAAGTTGTCAAAATTTTGTTTGTAATTTACATTTTAAAATGATCTATGTGAATTCTACAATGAAAAAAGATCTATACAATTTCAAAAGCCAGTATGTCATTTTTATATACTGACCATGTACATATTATGTAAGATGTAAAGCCAAACACCAATGACATGAATGTTAAGTTATTAGACTATGAATAAAACATTGATTTTATTTTATGTTGTAATTTGGTTGGCTGTGAGATTATTGTGTAAATTCAATAAATTCTTTCCATGCCTATAAAACAGTTATTGTTTGTGACATTTTCATTAACTGTGAAAACATATTTATCCAGACATTTTCAATAGACAGAAGGAAGTCTATTGAAAGTTTGTTCTAGGACCTCTAACAGTACTTTCATAGATTTTCTTTAGCTCAAAACCTTGACGCTTGAAAGCACGAATAAAAATTTTTCTCTAAAAACCACAAACTTTTTATTAAAAGATCCGAATATAAAAAAAATGAATGAAAGAAAATGCTGAAAAATGTGCTAAAGAAATAGGAATACCTCGAAAACCTCTAAATATTCAAGTTGTTCAGGCAATTGCTAACTAAAAAAAAATTGAAAACCTCAAAGTCCAAATGGCTCAAAAATGGTCCAATAGGATCAGCACAGCTCCTATTGACTTCTATAGGACATCAACAACTTTTACTTGGGAATATTTGTACTTTTCTTGGTTTTTACATTTAATAAATCTCTAGTTTTTTCAGATTGAAAGAAGTATAAGAAAACCGCACTTTTAAAGATGTGAAAAAAGACATTCGAATTTTAATTAGCCGGTTCATGTTGAAATTTTTCAACTTTTTTTTGACAACTAGTAGTATGTTTAGCGTGTAAGGTACTTACTTCATGTTGAAAGCAAATGGGTCCAGGTGGAGGCACTTTAGCTCAGCTAGAGAATTTGGCAGGTTTTTGCTGGTGAACACATCCAAAATCAAATTATTGTACTATTGTATTGCACTTTACACTATATACCTACTGGGGTTATTTCATTTCAACACTTGCAACCTACTCAAATCCCTAGAGAGGAGACAATGGAAAATCAATACATACCGAGATTTTCTTGTCCTGAACTGGAACATGGCAGTGGGCACAACTAAGGTTAATCCCTCCTGTCATGTGGACGGAAACAGGAACTAGTAACAAATAAAAACAGCTCCCCTCCACCGCCATCTTAGGACTTTATTGAACTCCCCCAAAATGAGGGTTGGGAAGCCTTGCCCACTGCCATATTCCAGTCCAGGAAAAGAAAATCTCGGTAAGTATGTATTGATTTTCCATTTTCCAGTTCCTTCCACATGGCAGTGGACACAATAGGGACATAAAAAAGCAACCAATAAACAAGGGTGGGATAATAAACTTTTACTGAGACAGTACACTATTCAGAACTAAGGAACCAAAATTTTAAAGATTTTTGGAGTATAAATCAAATTTATAGTGTTTTATAAAGGTGTTCCAAGAGCTCCACACCGCTGCTTTGCAGATGTCTTCAGAAGATACCTGGGCCCAGAGTGCCCTAGACGCTGCTGTACCTCTGGTCGAATGTGCCTTAACTCTGGAGGGTACAGAGACTGACTGGTGTGAATATGCCATGTGGATACATTCCTTGATCCAGTTTGCTACAGTGTTCTTGGAAGGTTGGCTTCCAGCTTTAGTGCCTTGAGTTATAACCAATAAGGAATTGGTTTTTCTTATTTCCTTTGTCCTGCTCAGGTAAATCTTTAGGCATCTCACTACATCACTACTACGAAAAAGGTGGGAATGATGATGTCTTGTGACGTATGGAATTTAGAGATTACTTTTGGTGTGAACCCATCCTGAGTTGTTAGGGTAGCCTTGTCTTGTAGGAAAGTGATCTTATCTTTCTCTGCCGATAAAGCGTGAATTTCACTTACCCTTCTGGCTGAGGCAATTGCTAATAGGAAGATTTGTATTCCCATCAGTCTCAGGTTTGCAAGGACTGGAGCTAAGATTTTTGTAAAAATCCTTGGGGCTGTGGCCAATCCAAACTGCATTGCTGCATATTGAAAATGTTTCCCCAGAATCTTGAACCTCAGATATTTTCTGTGGTCTCGGTGTATTGGTATGTGTAAGTACGCATCTTTTAAATCCAGTTTTATCATACAGTCTTGTCTGGACAGAGTCAGGGAGATTGGCTTCAAGGTTTCCATCTTGAACGTTGGAACATGAAGATGTTTTAAATTCAGGATTACTCTGTTTCCCGTTTATTTTCCTCCTGAGAAACAGGTGTGAGTAAATGCCTTTGAATCTTTGGCATGTAGGAACTGTAGTGATCTCTTTGTCTTGCTGCAGCTTCTTTATTGTAGCCCTGAGTTTTCTTATGACCTGCTTTGTTGTTGGCCCTTCCGAAGAGTAAAAAGAGTCTCGGGGCTTGTTTTTGAATTCTAGACGGTAACCATTTGACACGGTATCCACCACCCATCTGTCTTGTATTTTTTGACTTTTTCATACTGCCTTGAAACCTGCCAATCTTCCACCTAAGTAAGGCAGTTGGACTCTTGCACCTTCATGCCTTACTTTTGTCGGCTTTGGGCTCTCGTTTGAACCTTTGGAAATTTTGGCTTCTGGCCTTCCATTGTCTGTTTTGAATCTCGAAAGGAAGTGCGTTGATTTTTTCCCTGAAATCTGTTATCCCTTCTCTCTTGTGGTAAGAAAGCGGATTTACCCGCAGAGGCCTTGGAAATAATTTGGTTAAGTTTGGTTCCAAACAAAAGATCTCCTTTGAAGGGTAACGAGCATAGGTTGTGTTTGGCTTGGGAATCTGCATTCCAATGCCTTAGCCAGAGAGATCTTCTAGCTGATACTGCTAACCCCATGGCTCTGGCTGGCAATTTCACGTTTCCTAGAGAAGCGTCAGCTGAACAATCATTTGCCACCTTGATGTCATGTACCATTTCAAGAAGTTTGGATCTGTCTACCCCAGCTTTTATGGAGTTTTCCAATTCATTGATCCAGATCTTGTTGGCTCTTACTGTTGTTGTGTTGGGTACTTCTGCCTTGCAGGTAGCCCCGTTAGCCAAGTATAATTTCTTTAGAGTGGAATCTTGTCGTCTTTCCATCGCGTCTTTGAGTGACACGCCTTCATCCACTGGGAGAGTTGTTCTCCTAGCTACCCTGGTGATAGCCACGTCCACCTTTGGAACATTGTCCCAGATTTTTTAATCATTTTCTTAAATTTTGTAGAAGGGTCCAGTTTTCTATCTGGCTTTTCCCATTCAGACTCCATGTTTTTCTTTATTACGTCATGTATCGGGAACAAGTGGTTTCTTTTAACTGAAGATTTGAACATTTTATCTTTAGTAGACGGGATCTGTTCGTCTTTCAGATTCAGGGTTTTTCTGATAGCTTTGATTAATGGTTCCACCATATCCAATGACATCTCAGATTCCTCCTCCTCCGAGTCTTTCCCTGAAATTTCACCTTCTGAAACTGTATGAGATTCTTCTCTGTATTTGGAAGTAGCTCTACTTGTGCTGGCATTTTCCGGATTTATTCAGAACCTTGTCTGTAACTTGGGAGACTGTGTTTGTCATGGAGTTATTAAAGGATTCTTTCATCCAATCCATCAGATCTGTGAGTTGTTTTGAATTGACGCCCGTTGCTTCTTCCATGCATTTCCTGCATGCTTTTTTGCTTAGCAATGCTGGTTCTCCACAAGATAGACATTCTGATCTGCTGGACTTTCTCCTGTGCTCCTCTCTGTTAGGGGAAATCCTTGTTATAGTAACATCACTATTAATTCCATGTGAAGCAAAAGAAGGAAGAACTCACCCCCTGGAGCCTGATTATGAGCACCTTGAACTCATCACACCAGTCACTGAAAAATTAATCACATAAGGTTTTTAGAGAAAAAAAATCCGTCAAAAGGCTCAGCGTAACATGCAACAGGTTCTTTTACTGACAACCTGACCCTCAGATCCATGCAGTAGGCACATACTGTAATGCCAGCAAGTTTGGGGGTGAAGACGCCACTCTGAACACCAGTAGTGCTGCTTTACCAATTTCGCACTATTTAAACTCTTGCGCATTACCTGTCCGCCATGTTGGTAAAGGTCCACGGCTTTGCGGCTTACTGCGCTGTCGGCAACGGATGGCCAAGGGCTCGCCAGCCCCTCTGGAAACTCACATAGGCACTCAGCACGGTCCCAGAGCTTCAACGCGGGAGATGTTCCATGCTGGCACAGTAAGGAGGGAGTTCAGGAAGGAAAAAAAGATGGCGGCGGAGGGAAGTGGAGCTGTTTTTATTTGTTACCAGTTCCTGTTTCCGTCCACATGACAGGAGGGATTAACCCTATTGTGCCCACTGCCATGTGGAAGGAACAGGAAATAAAAATTTCCCCTCCGTTACCCCAAAAAAGTTTTTGAGGCTGCACTGTGAAGGTAATGGGGAAGACGTATATCTTGTTTCATGGCCAACAGCCCAGCTGAGGCAAGAGAATCCCTGTGAAAAAAATCCCAAAACGCCTTCCTGCTCTGTAATACTTGATCAACTTTTCTAGCCTTCATACGGCCACTGACAATATTGTTTCCCCCCTTCTGGGCACATAAAATGCACTATTCCACTTTCACAAGTTTAAATACAGCATAACAATGGCAAACAGAAATGACAATTCTCTTCTCTATGTTAGATAGCAATAAGTAGTGATGTGCGAATCTGACCCGTTTCACTTCGCCGAAAGTTTGTCGAAATGCATTGAAGTCTATGGACGTCAAAATTATTTTGATGCGTGACAATTTATATTTTACCCATTGGAGTCTGACTCTATGGGCATAATTTTTGTGGCGAATAATTTAGCCCATCACTAGCAATAAGGGACTTGTGGATAATATTGATGGTTCTCATGGGAGAATCCCCCTTATTTAAGTTATAAATGCCAGGTTTAAGCTAGGTTTATGGAAGGTATTCCCAAGCACTTGACAAACTTTTTCTTTGTTACAGTGTAATATTGATAAAAACGCCATTGAAATCAACATAGCAAGAGATTTAAAGCTTCCCTGGCTTTGAAGTTAATATATATTTCATGATTCCAATACTACTGTTTCCTTAAAGTTTTCATTCTCATTAATATGGATCTATATATTTATCATGTCAGGTTGGCATCACTGTCTGAGTGATAAATAACAAGCAGTGAATGGAGATTCATCCTGTTTATATTTGTGCTCTCCCTAGGTCATATGGGCTAAGTTTAAAATGGTGGGTTATCTTTAAGTTAACTTTTAGTACATTATAGAATTACCCATTCTAAGCAACTTTTCAATTTGTCTTCATAATTTTTGTTATTTGCCTTCTTATGTTGACTCTTTCAAATGGGGGTGATGAATGACCCCAGCAGCCAAAAAAAAAAACATTGGTCACTGAGCCTACAAGTTTGTTATTGTTACTTTTGATGACTTATTTTTCAAATGAGGGCCTCTCCTGTTCATAGTCTCTTATTCAAACCATTCCCAAGCTAACGTAATATGAACCTAGCGACCTTAGAATATTAATATCTAAATCATACTAAAATAAAGTCAAAGTTGAACAACCCCCCCTTTTAATTCTCACTCAACTGGTTGCATACTATACTAGTTGATTATTTTGGATAGTTTTGCATTGGCCATACAGTTCACATTTTTCTTATGTGTGAAATAACGCTGAGGCTGATACCATAGGGACACTTACAATACAGACATAGCACACCCTGCAGTAGTGATTAAAACTCAAACCATAATAAAGTGGTATAGTTAAGAGACAATTGAAGATAACTGGTTGCTCTATGGTGTGTTGTCTTTGAACGTTATCCTCATAAACTTACAAGGTGACTCTATTAGTTATCTGTAGAATAATTTAGTAATTTGAATAAAAATACTTATCAACATTGTGGGGAAAAAATGTTTACAGTGCTAGCCCGGGTCACAGCCTTAGCTGCTGTAGGCTACTACGCCAGTTGGCTTTTGTATAAGATGTATCTACAGCAAGATCATTACCAGCCAATCGGAGCATGAGCCCAGTCATTGACTAACCTGTGTGGGCAGGACCAAAACTCAATGCATACAGAACAAGCAAAGCAAAATCCCTTTTGTGCAGCTGTTCCAAAAAAATGAATGTAATACACACCTGAATAATTGAATAATGGGTAATTATTACGTGTAAACTTAAGTTGGCCCTGTGCCCAATAGTCTCCCTATGATAGATGCCACCTAAAAGGATGAAGTATATCTGTCAGTATGACCATGTCAGTGGAGGTATATTTGTATATAGACTTGATACCTACTTTGTAAGTGCAATGTAAGAGTTCTGAGGATAGTTTACTTTGGGGCATAGAGTATAATAATTGCTTTACTTCACCCCCATCCAGAAATTAAACAATTTGATTACAGATGCAAACAAAACATTTTTATTTTGCTGACAAACGTAATTTAAATTGTGTTGTGATATGAAAAGAGGGGCCATTATTATCTAAATAATTACTGTACATTACTGAATAAATGAGAGAGATTATTTTGTATACATGCTTAATTAACATGCATTTCACAGTGAATGGAGTTTGTGGCAATCTAATTATGAGTTATTGCTCCCTGAACTACTTTTTTTTCTTGTTTCTGGAAAAGCAGATGTGTCACATACACAGTGTTTATATCTCTCATTCAGTTATTAGTTTTTTTATCTACAAACCGAATTGTTGCGTTTTAGTTCAGCCAAGGTAAACAGTGCTGCAGCTTGTGGCTAGCAAATTAAATGGAGTGTAGTTCTTGTAGTAAATTTTCTTGTGCCCACATGTACTTTTAACAGCTTGCCAACTTGGTATGAGGAATTGCATATATGAATAAAAGGGAATATCAAACTGTTGTCAGACTGGCCTGGTAGTATAAACGTGACTGACTTGTTAAATCCAGGCCAGAAGTGAGGATATCCCAAATATGAAACCGTGAGCAGCAATTTGTGGTCAAATTCTCAGAAGGCAGATGCTAATTCGCTCCATCTTCCGGCTCTTCGGTAATCTTTGGGTCTTCTTCCGGCACTTTGGCAATTTTGGCGCATGCGCAGTTGTCAAAAACACAAAGACTGCTCCAACTGCGTATACACAGATATGGCACTTACTTCCCGAAAAGACAGAAGAGCTGAAAGATGGAGCAGTGAGCTCCGCTGAGCTGAATCTGCAAAGAGAGGTAAGTAAAGCGTTAGGGGCATTTACCGAATGTAACCGCTAGACTGGGGGGAGCAGGGAGGGGGGTTCTATGTAGGGTAGGGAGTAGGCGTTTTTATAATTAAGGGTTTGGTCCTCCATTAAGGTCAAGACTTTGACTTGGCCATTGCAGAGCATTCACTTTATTCTTCTTTAACCATTCTTTGGTAGAATGATTTGTGTGTTTAGGATCATTGTCTTGCTGTATGACCCACTGTCTCATTAGATTCAGTTCATGGATAGATGTCTTGACATTTTCCAGAATTCTCTGGTATAGTTCAGAATTCATTGTTCCACCAATGATGGCAAGCCTTCCAGGCTCAGATGCAGCAAAACAGGCCCAAACCAGGACACTTCCACCACCATGTTTTACAAATTGGATAAGGTTTTTATGCTGACATACAGTGTTTTTTTTCTCTAATGTAATGCTCCTCATGCAAGCTAAAAAATATCCTTATGGTTTGTCCACATGATCTTTAACAAACTTAGACGGTTAATATTTACACACCATTGCTGTTTAGTGTTCTACTGATGGTGGCCTCATGAACATCGACATTTGCCAATGTGATATAGGCCTTATGTTGCTTAGAAGTTACCCTGGGTTCCTTTGTAACCTCTCAGACTATTGTTGGAGTTAGAGTTATCTTTGATGGTCGACCACTTCTGGATTGGGTATCAACACTCTTGAATTTCCTCAAACTGTCTGTTGATTGGTGGAGTCCAAACTCTTTATAGATAGTCTTAATTTTTTCAGCTTTTTGGGCATCAACAACTCATTTTTGAGGTCCTATATATATCCACAAATGTGCTGTATGTTTGATTAGGGTCTCTCACTCACACTTGATTGTCATCCCATTGACTGAAAACACCAGACTCTGATTTCACCTTCAGATCTGTATATAATAATCCTAAGGATTCATTTACTTTTGCCACACACAGATATGTTCCTGGATAATACATTTTCAATAAAAACATGATCACATTTTTTTTGTTTTATATGTTAAACTAGGTTTTCTTCATCTTATTTTAGGACTTGTCTGAAAGTCAGAGGATGTTTTAGGTCACATTCATATAAAAATGTAGAAAATTTGAAAGGTTTCACAAATATTCACGCACTACTGTACGTTTTAAACTCTGTATACTGGAAGTTGTAGTTTAGGAGGGGTGGAGCAAACAATGCTCAAGTCTCACTTTGAAAGTGATCTAATTCCCCTCTAAATCTATCCCAACTTTGCCTCTGAGCTTTCTAAAGTACAAACTTAATTCCAAATTAAAGAATTCATCCTGCTGTTCATGTGCACACTGCTAAAGGTTTGTGTTTAATGTTTCCAGATCCAGTTGCAGGAACAAAGATTTTTCCTACCATACATAGTCATTTCAGTTGTTCCTAAACTAAGTAAGAAACTTTAATGCAAGTGCTGTAAATGCTTTCGTTTCTCCTGCAACTTTAAAACACGTGTTTCCAAATTTGGCACTATCATCCTACATTTATGTCTTTACTGTAAAGGTTAACTACTAATATGGAAACAAACCGCGTTTGTCACATTCCTGCACATCAGCTATGCAGCAGATTGTGTGGGTAACAGCCAGAGAACAGAGAAAGGAAATGCCTCTAATACTTTTTAAATACAGTAATTGTATTTGGTTTGGCAGCCTCAGCTGTAATCCAAATGAAACTATCCCCTTTATTTGAGAAATGATTTTCTAATTACTCCATGGGGGAGGATTGAGGGATCCTGCTCTCTAAAAATGATCTTCAAAATAGCCTTTTAGTCATATGAAATGTGATTTCTGGCAGACTGTGGTAGGATTACACTGTTCCCCGATTATGCATGCACTTTGCAAGAGGAAAAAAAGGGCATCCTACACCTTTCCCATGACATTAATGCCTGCCATTTCTTATGAGAACCACTATTTAGAGATGTTCAAAGACATTTTAAATAAGGTATAGGAATATGCAAACTTTTGTTGAACTTATACATCAAGTCTTCTTCAACCTATAAAGGGGGCAACATCTTTACTAACATGGCACAGTGGCTTAATGTAGTAAATAAAGTACCCCCAGTTGTAAAATATAAGGATATTATAAGTCACCGAGTTCCATACCCATACAATGGAACAAGGTCAAGCACTTTGTCATGTGGCAGACATTAGATCACTAAGCACCAATTCTAACTGGTAACATCACTAAGAACTGTTACAAGGGTATAATGTACAAGAGTCATTGCTCTTGTATATTATATAAATATTAGTTATATAACAAATAATGTAATGTATTTGCTACAAAGCTTGATCAAATTTTGTATTTTATTATATAATGAGCTGGTTATGTTCTGTATTTTATCTGTTCTTACCTCCTTTTACTCGCCCCTTTACAGCCCCACCCATGCAAGATAGACATATATTTGAAAAACAAAATCCCAAATAAGGCATTGGTATTAATAGGCTATCATTACCTTCCTTTATACACCAACAGCATACCTTATCACACAAGGCCTAGAATGTCACCAAAAGGAAAATGTTCTTTATCTTACTAAAAATTATAAGCAAAGTACGCTAAATTAAAAGCAAAATACATCTTCCTTATGCATCTGGCTTTTCCATAGTAAAGGATATAAAAAAGCCATTGGGGGATTTCAGTTTGTTACCCTGGGCTTTAGGGAGCAGAGTCACCGAGTTCTCTCTTTTTTCCAGGCTTACCTTGTGCCAGGTCAAGCTTGACACTAGTAGAGGAAAAATGTAAAGAGCAGAAAAGTTTATGCAAATAAATATAGAGACAGTAGAGTTAGGCAGAAATATGATTGTAATTTATAGAATATATAATATATATATATATGTATTATATAATATATGGGATTGATAGAATATGTTAGTGCAAAACTGTATCATGCAATAACAGTTGAGCAGCATTTATATCTGCCTTGCTGGCTCTTTGATCAATCCGAGGTGATCAATCTGATAAAGCTCCAGTTCGCAAAGAGACTCTTTCTAAAGGCCTGTGGTTGTTGTGTTGGAAATACTATTTATGCGCAGAATGACCATTTTCATGGTTAGAAAGCACTATGTCATGTCTGGGTGATGTAATGTTTTTGTTACAAATCTGGATATCTTCCCCAGTATTTATAAACTTTTATATACTTTATATTATTATAGTGAGGAGAACATGCTTAGATCAGTGCACACCTCATTGTCTGCTAGAAATTAATTTAATAACTAAATAAACCCAACAGGTTTGTTCTGCCTGCAACATGGATTTATTATATCGTATTTGGGATCAAGTACAAGGTACTGTTTTATTATTGAATGGAAACCATCTGTAAAAATGAAAATCATTTGATTAAAAAAAATTCTTTGGGAGTTGGCCTTCCTGTACTTTGAAGCTTTCTGAATAAGGGGTTTCTGGATAACAGATCCATACCTGTACTGTACTGTAGGCGGGAACTGCAAATATTGTAATGTGTGCATGAACACGTGGGTCTAAATTAAAGTTCTAAAAAAAATTGCAAAAAGGAAACTGAAGAATCTTTTTTAATGTTTTTCAAGTAAAGCACTAAAGAAAATTGCACTCTAATAAAAGACAACGCAGGCTGTCATTTGACACATGACCAGTAGATGATGCTATTTGGCAACCTGAAAATTCAAGTGGTACATAGGTAATCTACAGGAAACAAACAGAAAAGCAAGAAAAAAAATCAGACTTTTAATTGCTTAATATAGTCTTTCTGTGCCTGGGCTGTTCCAGACAATGCTTAGTCATTGTAGGACTGTATGTTTTTAGTTTTTTTAACCTGTTTTGTGAAAATTGCAACACTAAATAATTTTGCAAAATAAACGGAAACACCAAACAGACATAACACTAAGGGGGTTATTTATCAAAATCCGAAAATATCTCATTCTTTCTACTCGAACCAAATCTACACTGGTTATTTCCCCTTATTTATCAATACATTTTCCCGAAAAATTACAGTGCGGGGAAAAAAAATGGTGAAAATCATATGAAAATTCGAATCTTATGAATTTTTATAATTCCTCACCCAAAAACTCATATTCTTTCAGATTTTTGTCTGAAAACCACGAAATTGGAGGATTTTTGCAAGAAACCCAGTGCAGATCAAGACTTCTCCGATTGACTTATATATAACCTTGTCAGGTCTGAGATGGCAGATTTTCAGATTCAGACTTTTTCCATCCTCTGGGGATAATAAATCCCGAAAAGTTTGAGTTTTTTTTTCACAAAAATGTTGGATTGTATAGTAAATTTTTCACATTTTTTGGCATTTGAACTTTAATAAATAACCGATTAAGCTTTCACTGGAGGGCAGTGTTCTTTGGTCTCAGAGATTTACCCTGCTCCTGGAAAGGGGCCAGCTATTGTTAGCTTAATACATATCTTAAGATTTTTCTCAATATGTTCTTTTAGGTAAATGTTCAGTGTGTATATATATATATATATATATATATATATATATATATATATATATATATATATATATATATATATATATATATATATATATATATATATATATATATATATACATATACAGTATACACTGACTATGTTTTTAATAAAATTTAGACTTTAGACAAAGGCATAATGTGCATCTTGCAGAAATCACATTGTTGCTATTTTTAATTAAGATTCACAATAGCAAGCAAGACCTTTTCTCTTCCCCTTTGAATCCATTCACAGTATAATTCTAATGATATAAGTGTGGAACAGTGGGGAGGGAGGTAATTGTGCAATAAATCTCAGCCAGCGTTGGTTATCAGTTGGAAAGAAGAGATAACCTGTACTTAGGGAAGAGATGTTCCTTCTATCCTTCCTGGACTGCCACAAGATGGAGTTTTCTGTTAAAATATGTAGGTATCTCACAAAAGACGGAATATTACCAAGCAGAGTGTTTAATCATCCCTCTTTTTCCAGTGGATTGTCAGGTAAAATGTCTATTAGCAAGATTTACTAGGATGTTTTCTTGTGCTGCGTCAGATAGAATCCTTTAAACATGAAGGGGGAGTGGGGTAGGCATGGAAGTGTGGGCATTATTGCAAGCTCTATCACAAATATGTAAGTGAATTTGCCCAAGGTTAATACTAACTAGTGATCCACTGCTATTACGGAGACCAAGCAGCATCAGAATTCACATGTGCCATGCCCCTTAAGGCAAAACCAATAATCTGCTCAAAACACAAAAACGTTAATATCAAGAAAGGGACCATTATTCTTTCCCCAGTATTCTGAAAGAAAGAATTCATTATAACTAGGGGCAGATTTATCAAGGGTTTAAGTGAATTCAAGGGGAATTTTCTAAGTAAAAAAATTCGAAATTCAAAGTAATTTTTTGGGTACTTCAACTATCGAATCGGATACTACGACCAAATTAAACCTGCCGAAGTGCTATGTTAGCCTATGGGGACCTTCTAGAGCATTTTTCTACGCTTTTGGGAGTCGAAGTAAAATCATTCGATCGATCGCTGAAATCCTTCGAATCGTTCGATTTTACTTAGACCGCAGGATACCCAAGTTCGCTGAAAAAAACCTTGACTTCCATATCTGAAGTCGATGTATTTCAATTCGATGGTCGAATTTCAAAGTATTTTTAACTTTTAAATTTGACCCTTGATAAATCTGCCCCCTAGTGTTCTTTGCCAGATTACTTCAAATTTAGTGCATTTTTTTCATTATAATGCAGTGACAGAAGTTAAAGGGCATGTAAAGTCTAAAATAGAATAAGGCTAGAAATGCTGTATTTTGTATACTAAATATAAACATGAACTTACTGCACCACAAGCCTAATCAAACAAATAATTTATGCTTTCAAAGTTGGCTACAGAGGGTCACCATCTTGTAACTTTGTTAAACATCTTTGCAAGACTAAGACTGTGCACATGCTCAGTGTGGTCTGGGCTGCTTAGGGATCGTCATAAATAAAGCTGCTTTAGTTCTGCATGGCTGGTAAGTAAGGTGGGGGCTCCCCCTGCTGTTCATAAGTATGATTGTTTCCCTGCTCTGCAGTTAGGGACCATCTGACAATTCCTATCCACAGCAGTAAATGAAGGGAGAATTTCACTGCATACAGTCAGGTTTTCATTTTTTTATTAAAGTATATTGGAGATAGGTTTCTTTTTCATTAAAGAAAGTAAAAATGGGATTTTATTTTTTTTGCCTTTACATGCCCTTTAAAGGAGAAGGAAAGCTACGGAGGCATTTTATTGCCAATAGATTAGCTGCAATAGTGCAAGCTAGAATGCTATATTTATTCTGTAGAATGTTTTACCATACCTGAGTAAAACGCTCTAGAAACTCTCTGTTTGTTTAGAATAGGAGCTGCAGAATTAATGTGGTGTTACATCACTTCCTGCCTGAGTCTCTCCCTGCTCTGGGCTCAGATTACAGTAGAGAAGGGAAGGGTGGTGGGAGAGGAGCAAACTGAGCATGCTCTTGCCCAGGGCAATGAGGTTTAAGCTGAAGGCAGGAAGTCTGATACAGAAGCCCATGTGTACACAATAGAAGGAAAGAAATGCTGTGTTTCTTTTGACAGGGGACTCAGAGCAACATTACTTTGGGGGTTTACTGGTATATTTAGATGGACCTTTCTGATAAGGCTTACTTAGTTTTAACCTTTCCTTCTCCTTTAACTCAGTTTTTTACACCTTGAATTAACAGTGCCTCATTGATCATTAGCATTTGTATTGCATTGTATGACCAGCTGCTGTAAAGCACCCATGCTAACCCATTAATAACAAGTAGACCGTAGACCAGCTCATAAATAGCATAATGCACTTTTAATATTCCCAATGTAGTCATTGTCTATTGCTCTTATTTATGCACAATTTTTTTCTGCAGGACGTTTATTACATTTCCCTATTGGAATTTGTTTTTCTGTTCTTTGTGGATTTTTTAATTTTTTAACACAGTTGCTGTCCATTTTGGCATTGTGTTATCTCGTTGTCAGGGATTGAAAGATAATGAATACACAATAATAACACATGAAATTTAGCCTGTATTGGTTGCTGGACAGCAACAAGGTACTTTTTTCAAGTTTAGGTAGAGTAGAAGGATAAATAGTATAATTCATCATTTTAGAATATCAAAATCTACATTATATTTAAAAAGTTAATTCTAGGGGGAACTTAATAAAAACACCTATGTACCAGATATTTTTTTTCAGTTGTCTTTTCCAAAATGTAAATGATGGAACAGAAAAGTACAGACATGAGTCACAAAAATACATCATTAATTTCCACTGGTAGACAATGTGATTCACGTTGCATTACACAAAACCTAGCAAAGCCTTCTGCATCAACAAGTGTAAAACCATTGTTGTTTTACAGCAATTTCCAGTGGTGTTTGATCCATTGGAAAGTTACGTCCGTGCAAATCTTAGCTGCAGGTGCTTTACTAACAGTTTATGACATCTGCCAAGTCAAATGATGTTGTCTCAATTCATGCACTGTTCTAGAAATAAAATAAATAACTAAAATCAGAAAAAGGTAGTCAGACAGCAGACAAACAATGCTTTGCTTTGACTTCTATTGTTTTTTTTATGGAACGATCCCACAATCGTTTCAGTTTTATGGTGGCCATGTAAAGAGTATTGTGGTAGGGTAAGACATTTAAGACTAATGCTACATGCATTGACTTCAGTTACACAAAACAAATCAAGCTTGTCCATGCTTCCTATCAGTGGGCGGGGGAAGTTGATGGCCACTGGGACAATTTTATTGAATTTTTTGTCATAACATGTTTTTGGTAAGTTTGGATTTTTGCAGCCTATAATTAGACTTCCCTTAGACTGAGCTCACCCTCCTGCTATGAGGCTGTATGTTCAAAGTTCTCCTGCAAGCATATTGAATCCTCTTATTGCTCACTGCTGCCAAATGGCTGCACTAATAGTAAATATTTGAAGTAGTAGAAATATCTGATAGTAGCAGCTGCAAAAGTACCAAAAGGGGTTGTACAAATAATTGTAAATAATAAGGGGCAGATTTACTAAGCTCGAGTGAGGGTTCGAATTTAAAAAAGTTCAAATTTCAAAGTAAATTTTTGTGTACTTCGACCATCGAATAGGCTATATTCGACCATTCGTCTTCGATTTAAACGATTCAAAGTAAAAATCGTTCGACCATTCGATAATCGAAGTACTGTCTCTTTAAAAAAAATTTGACTTCATACTTCGCCAAATTAAAGCTACCGAAGTGCAATGTTAGCCTATGGGGACCTTCCAGAGCACAAGTTTTTTTTGGTCGAATAGAAATCCTTTGATCGATCGCTAAAAATCGTTCGATCAAGCGATTTTTATTCGACCGCAGGATTGCCAAATTTGTTGAAAAAACTTCGGATTCGATATTCGTATTCGAAGTTTTTTAATTTGACGGTCAAATTTCGAAGTTTTTTGTATTTAGAAATTCGACCCTTAGTAAATCTGTCCCTTAATGTTTAAATATTTAAAGCTATTCATTGTATAGCACTGAATTTCAAATGTTTTTTTTGGCTACTTCGACCATCGAATTGGCTACTTCGACTACAATTTCGACTTCAAATTGAACGATTCGAAATAAAAATCGTTCGACTATTCGACCATTCGATAGTAGAAGTATTGTCTCTTTAAAAAAAATTCGACCCCCTACTTCGCAATCTTAAACCTACCGAACCTCAATGTTAGCCTATGGGGAAGGTCCCCATAGGCTTTGCAAGCTTTTTTTGGGTCCCCATAGGCTTTGCAAGCTTTTTTTTTTTTTGAAGGATTTAATCGTTCGATCGAACGAATTGCGGTAAATCCTTTGACTTCGATATTCGAAGTCGAAGGATTTACCTTCGGCAGTCGAATATCGAGGGTTAATTAACCCTCGATATTCGACCATATGTAAATCTGCCCCCTAATGTACATATTATTGCTGGTCTAGAACCCAGCATTCCAAAACAGCAAAAAGTTGTGAGTTTTCTCCAAAAAGTAAAGACCAAGGTTATAAGTAAAAATTCAAATAATTTATTAGGACATACAGATAACCACCTGAATTTTTACTTATAACCTTGGTCTTTACTTTTTGGAGAAAACTCACAACTTTTTGCTGGGAGCACTGTCATACAAAATGGCCCTAGCATTAAATATACTGTATATATATCTATATTAAGTTCACATACAGTGACCAACAGTAAGCCATGAACTGTAGGAAAAAATCAAGAATCTATCTATATATATATATATATATATATATATATATATAATGAATGTGCTTCAGATTCTAATTAAAGAAGTGCTGGAGAGAGATAAGATATTTTTTTTGTAAAATTGTCAGTTCCACATACTGTAATAAAATCCAGTATTTGGAATTGTATCACTTTGTATTTGTGGCTGTTCTAAATGCAGAGGGGTGAAAAACACGCTGGAATACTTTCAAAAGAAGAGAAGAGGAAAAGTCTGATGAAGAGAAAAAGCACAGCAGTCTTTCTGTTGGTGGTCCACTGGAAAAGAGAAATATAAACCATATTACATTACAGAACCATTTACATCATTATAACATCTTTTCCGTCCAGAGAATTGCGTCGGTTTTTTAAAAGCAAACGAGTATTTAACTCATTTTTAAACCATGATTAAATCAAGTGAGGTAATAGTTATTATTTCCTGTATTATACATGTTTGCAGAGCTGCTGACTTCTCTGGCATTTATTTCCAAATCTGCTCTGCTATCATCAAAATGTTCAGTCTTGTGTTTGGGCCAGAAAACATATTGTCAGGAAAGAGTAAAGGCATTTTGGATGAAGTGTTACATTTTACATACAATGATTTATGGGGAAATATATATAATATATAATAATATATAATGGATTTTGGGGTAATATAGTGGATAATGTCTCCCCTTCTGTAATTTATAAAAATATTATTAGTCACCAAGGAGTTATGTGACCATTTAAATTCATACAGGTCACATAAATCCAAAGTGACTACTAATATTTATATATATTTAAGTAGGGGGTACATTATGCATTATAATCCACAGTTTTTGTCTCCAGTGTCTTACTTCCTTTGCTATATGTATATGCTGTGTTTTGGCTTTGTTCTATCTGCTACAAAATGACACTTTTAAGGCTGTATTGCTTTTGCCCCCCCCCCCCTTGCTGATTACATTTTCTCCCTGTAGTTCCTTTTTTGGGTCAAGTGCACTTTCTAGCTTATAGTTGGCATGTACTGCTATAGAACACACCATTTATAAGGATAAAATACACAAAAGCCATGAATATCTTGTAAATGATATCCTTATAAACAGTTCTGATGTCATCAGTTATAAACGGTGAGTTCTGATGTCATTTCTGTCACATGACTCACTGAAACTTGTGTATTATAATAAATAAAGTACCCCCAGTTGCAAAATATGAGGATATTAGAAGTTACCTTCGGCCTCATGATTTTATATGGTCATGAAACTCCTCGGTAATTTATAATATCCTTATATTTTACAAGAGGGGGTACTTTATTCACTATATAATTTACAATTTGGTCCCACAGTAAAATGTCCAAACTAAAGAATATATATATATATATATATATATATATATATATATATATATATATATATATATATATATATATATATATATATATATATATATATATATATATATATATATTTGGGTAGGAATGAGCGAAGTATGTAGCTGCATTTCACCATCAAAAAAAACCCCACCATAGACTCTAATGTATAGTAAAACGTTTGGCACATAAAAGTTGCACAAAATTTCTCCCATTGATTTCAATTTGTTGGTGATTTTTTTGCCGGGCATTCTGGATAACAGGTCTCATACCTGTACACTATTCATCATTATGCCACTTATAATATTTTAGAAGGGTTTAAAAGGAGTCAAAAAGCCTGTACACACAGTCTATATCAATCTTTTCCATAATAGATATATTTTCCTTTAATATTGATTGATTTTAATATAACCCAGAAACATAGATGCTGTTGGCAATAAATGAGTTCTATGATATCTAGATATTGTAACACTGGTAGGGAAGGTATGTGTAGTGTTTTAGCAGCAACCCTATGAATATGTCTTGCCATCAGGTTTACTGCTATAGAGCGCTGTTGACATTTGAGGGTTCCCAAAATAGCAGGCCAAAGAGTATCCTCCATGTGGAGCAGAGTTTGCCTTCCTACAGCCTGTTGAATAAATCCTGCAACCAAAGCCTTCTGTGTGTGTGTGTGTCAAAATTTTACAGTATGTACTAGTTAACCCTTATTTGCATCTGTAGTTAACTTTTGTTTACAATCTTTCTCAAAACAGCAAATGGATGCAAGCTGACCTTAATAAGGACCAGTACAGCTAAAGTTGACATTGCTAATAAAATAAAACATATCAACAGCATCTGTAGTCATGAGGACCCACACTTTGTTAAAGAGAAAAGCCTTGATAAGAATTCATGTGACTATTTTTAAAATAAATATTCCAATCTATAGAAGAACTATGTTACTATATCTATTGTAGCCAGCAATGAAGCACAAATCTGCCCACCTCGTTTACTTCTTCACCCAAGTCTATAGAATGTGATATTTGCTGCGGCACTAATTACTTTTATAATCTGCTGTGAGATAACGGCACCATTAACTTGTTATGCTGGGGGGAAATTCAACAAAATTGTTCTGCGTTGTAGGAGCCCATAGCACTTGAACGATAACACTGCAATAATTGTCTGAGACAATAAAAAGCAGTGCTGGGCTTTAAACTTCTATCTGCAGTTCTACTATCAGTATTCCAAGTACTTCCCACTTACAGATAAGTGATAAAACAGTGTAATATCAACAAACAATTTAAACAAGTAATAAACCATATCAGTACAATGCTGTCTTCTTTGTAAGTGCAGAATATATATCACAAGTTCTTAGGGAAATTTTTGAGCATGCTTTTAATTTCCTAAAGAAACAAATGAACAGTAGATCAAAGAATCCTGAGTTCAGTTTTTGTGTTCTCAAATAATGTTTATAATAACGATAAATTATAAGAGACATAAATCATACAGTAAACGAATGTCCTAGGAATAAACGCTTTTATACAAACCCAGAGAATTAAGTGAGATGTTTAAATGAAAATAGATGCTTTTCAAATTCAGCAAGTAAGCACGTGGCTTGGCATAGATGATTGAGAATGTAGAATCTATGCTGTTGGCACTATAGCTCTATTATGCTGACACTGTAGAATATTCCGTAAATGGCATTCAAAAGAGTTATAGAAGTACTGGAGGTAAACAAATTTATTTTGTTTAACTGCTCCTTCTCATCATTTATTTATTAAGCATGCAGCTAAGAGAACCAATCCCAAGGCTCTCTCTGTCTGCTTCCTAAGGGGCTACAGCCTTGCTCTGTCACCTTGGCCCACTGTTCTTGGCTCATTCCTGATATTCGTTGTGTGGACCATTAAGTGAACTGTGAGACTTTCCACCTTGTAATGAGACATGTGCTAAACATTGAGTTTTCCTTTCCATACATTATTATAATTAATTAATTATTAATTGTTTGGAAAGTATGTAGTATTTACTATTTAACAGTAAAAGTAATAGGATTTAGTAGAGCTTTATTGTACAGTGGGGCTTTGTGTCTAAGTTACAGTATTTTTAGGTCATACAGCCTTGGTTGAAATCCTTTTACACTTTTATATGTGTTTAAATGTATTTTTATGTTAATACAAATAATACATATAATATTGTCCTTTATCTTCATAAATATAATACATATACAATATTGTCTTTTATCTTCATAGTACCATTAGTACAGCATCACATCAGTTCATGCCCTGGTAGAGGTTGTAATCTAAGTACCATATCATTAAACACACACCCTATGGTCAATTTAAGCAGAAGTCAATTAGTCTGCCCACACGTTTTTTGAATGCGGGAAATAACCTGGAATACATGGATGAAACCTATGCAGACAGAACTTTCTTGTAGTAAATGCCTCAGTTGGAATCAAATATAGCACCCGAGTACTGCAAAGACACTGATAATGATTAAGCCAATAGGCTAAAAATGCCTATAACTTTAATATAACATTAAACACGCCCATGACGAGTAACATTCTGTCGTTTGGTGGACGAAAAAGGTTCCACTTATATATATAGCTATAGTAAAATGAGCAGCACCATTGCTTTAACTAGTAGCTTTACCGCAAATACAGTATTTGCTCAAGATGAGACCTATTATTCTCAGGGAGTGAGCCCTTGCAATGGTGTGAAGGTAGGGTGCATAGGTATACAGTGCACAATAATTGGGCTCCAGGGTTTCTTATAACTTAACCATAGAATTTATTTATTGTAGAACACATTTCACATTGGAGTTCAATAAGAGATAAGCAGGAATATAGAAAATCAGTGGATAGCCATATGCTTACAGCACCAATGATTAGTTAAATCCCTGCAGGGATAGAGACAATAAACAACTCTTTAAGCCTTTTCCCTAAGTGGAGCTCCAAGGGTGTCTCTCTAAATCCTAGCTCTGACACGTGGGGGAAAATGTAATAAAATTTGCAAAGAGAACGAATTAGTGAATAAAAATGTACATGTCGCAATGTAATATTCTTCATTAGACTTTTATTGCGTTGTGAATTTTAATTGCGCATTGCAAACCTAGATGATATTGTATCAAGCTGTGAATCAAAATCACATACTGTATAACTTGTTCAAACATTTTTAGTAAAATATCTATTTGATTGGAGGAGTATTGATAACCATCAACATCCTAGAGAACTGATTGATGAGAATTGCTCTCTTTTAGATTTATTGCTATTTTTCAAATAGCAATGGTTTACCATGTGTAGGTTTTGTGTATAAACATATATATATATATATATATGTGTATTAGGGATGCAACTAATCCACTATTTTGGATTCGGCCGAACCCCCGAATCCTTCACGGAAGATTCGGCCGGATACCAAACCCTATATGCAAATTAGGGGTGGGAAGGGGAAAACATTTTTTACTTCCTTGTCTTCTGACAAAAAGTCAATTGCCCTCCCTGCCCCTAATATGCATATGCAAATTATGATTTGGATTTGTTTCGGCTGGGCAGAAGGATTCGGCCGAATCCCGAACCGAATCCTGGATTCGGTGCATCCTATATATATATATATATATATATATATATATATATATATATATATATATATATATATATATATATATATATATATATATATATATATATATATATATATACACACACAAACCTACTTTTCATATGTGTATAAACACATATGAAAAACATCCACTGCATGTGTTGCCTGAGCATAAAGAAGATGCAATGCATTTAATTTCTTTAAAAATTATGGAGTACTTTAGCTAAGGGTGTTCTGTATTGATCCATATCACCCTGCCATCATTGATGTACTTTTACCTCACTAAACAATACATTGGGAGGACTATATATGAATAGACATGTACCAAATCAAACCAATGATAAAATGATTGGCAAGGGCAGGAATAAGGTGGGTTGATCGTCCCCCATAGTTGCAAGAAGCACCTCTCTTTGAAATAGTTATTGTTTAACTTTTGTTCAAGGAAATCAAGAAAAAGTTAGCTTGAATATCAGTACTAGAAAAAGGTTTTCTTCATATTATTTTTTATTATAGGGAACTTGGCCACACATATCCCTTCCTCATGAAAAATCAAAGTATATAGACAGTCAACATCCATTGTGGGCTACCATACTTCCAGAGTCAATGGCCTCTCTTGATCTAAATCTGTTGTATCACATATTCACTCTATCAATATACTGTATGATGTGGGATCACATGCTTGTATACTCTTGAGAAAGATCCCTGTGAGGGATCGAAACCTCGAGTTAAATAAAAAGTTTTTCTTTATTTCGCCTGAAAATCCTGTGAGTGCCACCATTCTTCACCTATACATTTACCCTGCTGGCTCGGGCACCCAGGTACTCTATCATATAAATGGTGTGCACCTTTGGGACTGTATATATATATAAATATATATATAAATGCAAAAAAACTAAAAAGGCCAGCATCAGGGAATTTCCAGTGAAGAACGCGACTGTATTCAGTGCATGTAACAAAAACTACGTTTTGGTCCCTACTGGCAACTGGCAGGGCATTCTACAACCTCACTGCCCTCAATGTGAAACACCAAAGTCTAGAATGATGGTTATTTGCTGTGAAAAAGAGAACCCAGCTAGTTGTCTATAATATACTTAAATGTACCTGTACTTGTAAAGAGTAGCCATGTCCCTTTGCATGTGCAAAGTCAACCCCAAACTTTGCAGTCTTTTCTCATAGTTCAATTCTTCCACACCTTTTACAAGTCTAGTTGTTCATTTTTGAAATATCTCCTGCTCATTAATATCCTTCTTAATGATTGGGGCTCAAAACTGCACTGCCCATTCAAGGTGAGGTCTTACCAGGGCTCAGTAAAAAGGAAAAATTGTACTTTCATCTCTCAAGTTGATTCCCCCTTTTTATGCAAGACAGTACTTAATTCACTTTAGTAGCCACTAAGTGACACTGCCTAGAGTTAAACTGTTTGTTATCCACATATATATCCAAATCCTTCTCAAATTAGATCCACAATACACTACCATTTAAGGTATAACTCACATGTATGTTATTTCTACCCACATGCATAACCTTGCATTTATCAACATTGAACGGCATTTGCCACTTTGCTGCCCAGTTCTTCAATTTAGTCAAATTGCTCTGCAAAGTGGCAGAATCCTGCTTTGAGGACAGTGGCAAGACATTGGATAACTTTTAGTTGAAGCATGAAAACATCTCTTCGATGCCACACTCCAAATGGTGGTTTGGGGTAAAGGTAGAATATGATTCTAAAATATTATTTATGAATTCTGCATAAAAAAAATGTTTGATTTGCCTAAAACACACACAGCCAGGAGACAGATAATATATTGTACTTGTTCATAGAGCCAGAATCTGATCTACAACTCCCAGAGGAGGATCCAGCATGTAGCTCAGCACTGACTCTGATGCCCGCAGAAGATTTAAATTCATTATAACTGACAATTGCAAGCAAACACTATCATATCAAACACTATCTTATGGAGAAAAAAAACTTCTGAAATAGTCTGGAATATGTGTTTGATGTCATCTCTAAGTGTTTTCTGTTTCCTTTAATCTTTTTCCAGTGTTTGCTTGTAAAATCCTCTCTTTGTATTTGATGTTTTTATGAATCATTAAATAATGTTTTAAACAAATCCTAATGGTGCAATAAGGGCAAAAGTATATTTTGCCACCCATACCAAGAAAAAAAAGGAAATCTAACTTTTAGGGGCCTATATACTAAGTCTCATAATGTTTGGTTGAGCTTTTAAGGGGAAAAATTTAAATTTTTAGAGGAAAATTTATTTATATAGAGGAGATTTATTATGCTCCAAAGCTGCTAACAAATCAAATCCAAAAATACTCCAGCTAAAACCTGTCAAAATTATGTAAAAGTCAATGGGAGATGGTACCTTTTACAATTGGAACATGTTTTTGTCTTCATGATTGTCAAGAGTTTTGGGCTATTTACGCTGGTTTTCATTTGATATTTTAAAAAATTTGTGGTTTCCATTCTATAAACTGATAAATTAGATTATTTTTTGAGTGACAATTCAAAAAAGTTGCACAGTTCAAATTGTCACACGCTTTTGTAGAGGCTACGATTTTCTATCAGAATTTTTAGTAAATTAAGCCAGATCGTGTTTGGTAGTTAGGTTGAATTTTAAGATTTAGTATAATGGGAAATTTTTTTAGAGTTTTAACAAATTGCCCCCTTTTATGTTTTATATATTGTATATGTATTTATATATTTTTAAACCAAATAAAACTCATTAATTGAAGATTTTAGTATCTCTATAGCCTTAAATATTATGCTTGTCCAAGAAATCGTCCAATCCCCTCTTAATGACATCAACCATCACTGCATCATCTGGCAGTGCATACCACAACCTCACTGTCCTCACTGTGAAGAACCACCTACGTTGCTTCAAATGAAAGTTCTTTTATTCTAGTCTAAAGGGGTGGCATCTGGCGCAATGATCTATTTTATGGAAAAAAAGATCTCCCACCATCTGTCTGGAATGCCTTCTAAAGTTCTTATAAAGAGTAATCATATCCCCTCTCAAGCAACTTTTTTCCAAAGAGAACAACCCCAACCTTGACAGTCTACCCTCATATTTAAATCTTCTATCCCTCTAACCAGTTTAGTTGCACATCTCTGTATGCTCTCCAGCTCCTTAATATCTTTCTGAATGACTGGAGCCCAGAACTGCACTGCATACTCAAGACGAGGCCTTACCAGGGACCTATAAAGAGGCACAATTATGTTTTTATCCCTTGAATTAATTCGATCTCAATTAAGGAATCCCTCAACACACTATGATAAAAAATACTTTGAAATTCGACCATCGAATTTAAATACTTCGAATTCCAAATTTTTTCATCGAATTTGGGTATCCTGCGGTCGAAGTAAAATCATTCGATCAAAGCGATCGATCGAACGTTTTTATTCTCATCGACCAACTGCCCCCCCCAGACATGCATTTACAGATAACATTTTTTTTATTTTGCATAGCCTATTTACTCAGTTTTTTTTTACACTGAACTGTTCCTTTAAATGATTATTGTATGTTGCGCTCACTTATAAACTCAGTTACGCCACAACTTTGGTGGTGGAGAAAATATTCACAAACTAGTTTTCACAATTTGGGAATTTAAATTACTGTCACCATAATTTTCATGCACAATGACCTCGCACAGTGGCCACAACCACCCGTCACCCGAGCCATTTGTGAATATTTATGCACAATGCAGAGTGGCAAAAAAACAGAAAGCCAGTTTCCATCCTGACTGTAATTTTCAAACACTTTTGGAGTCCTTTTTAGTCCTATTTTGTGTCAGATCAATTCTCAATTCTTACGATCATGTGTACAACATTTTATATATACATTTCACACTTGTGTTGGGTCATCTTGAAATAGATTTTTTGTGGTACCAAATTGAAGCAACTTTAGGAATTTTTAATAGAGCTAGATCTTCTTCAGTGACAGCATTAATTGAAGTTTAATGTAAGGCAAAAATAATCTTTTAATGTTCTCAGGGTCAAGAGAGATAAACTCATAAGTAATACAAGCATGTTTCCATTTAACGTTTCTTATATTTTATCTGTATGATATTCTATGGCAAAGAAATAAGTTGATAAAGTACTTAGTTCTATAGGATTATAATACTCATCTGCTTGTTATTGGTTAACCATCAATAAAACTGTTAATTCACAATAGAGGTAGAAATAAAATTGTTTAATGCCTTGTGTAAGAAAAAGAACTCATGGAGAAATAATGTCACATTCACACATTACAATATAGCCTTGCAGTTTATCTTCCAAATTAAAATATGGGCACTAAACACCATTCATAAATTATACCTCCAGCTTTGTCATTTTGCTTTGGGCAGACTATTACGTTTAAATAAAAGTCTGCATATATATTATTTTAAAATTTCTAACACCACTTAATCAGTCCAAATATCTGACAGACACCATTTACCTTAATGTGGGCTGAAGAACATGAGTGTATTTTGCATTACCAACTCATAGCTGTCTCATGTTACTTGAATGGTCTCATTGAATGGCCTCATGCTTTAAATTCTATAACAAAGTGTTGAAAGAGTTAACCATTAGGCTGTTGCTATCTTGGTCTTGATTAAAATCTTC
Organism: Xenopus laevis; assembly: GCF_017654675.1. Classification (NCBI taxonomy): domain Eukaryota; kingdom Metazoa; phylum Chordata; class Amphibia; order Anura; family Pipidae; genus Xenopus; species Xenopus laevis. The sequence goes on from NC_054386.1 coordinate 65,920,580, forward strand.
CCTGTTGTCTCCTTTCCTTGCTTCTGGCATGCTACTAGAGAGATCCTGCAGACCAAGTGGAGACAAGCAAGGTTAGATTCTGAAAATGAATCATTACGCAAGTTTGGTGAAGAGGCAGTATGTCTGTGTCCTGTATGTACAATGCACTTTGCAGGCATATTGTAAATCAATGGAGTTCTACAGCATGTTAGGGTCAACAACACAACTGAGATGCATGTTTCCCGCCTTAGCAAATTACACATCACCAAATGTCTGGCACTTCTATGCCTATTCAGACTAAAATATCCATTTATATTGAAGATAACTAATTCACAGTCAGATGGTCCTTTGTTTCCAATACTATTGATCGGCAACCCGATGGGTTACTGTTTTTAAACAACAATATAGTCATAATACAAATAGATATTAAAATACATTTGTAAAGTGGCCCTAAATATAATTTACTTATCACAGTCATTGGACCAAATGCCTACAAAATACAGTATGATAAAAATGATAATATGGCAGATGGATGAAAAGTAATGTTTAACTGAAGGTCAGTTGTTTAGAAAGCTGGATACAACAAATTATTCTTTGTGGCAACCAAGAAAACTTGAACTAATACAGGGAAAGTACACTTTTTTTTTTTTTTTAAAACAGCAAAATATGAGAATATTTTTGCAGTCATTACTATTGCATTACTAGTATTACTATACAGTAGGTCCTGGACGATGATCAAATTGGTGCAACTTTAAAGTATTATAAGGTTCATTTAGTAACACTAGGGGGGTTATTTATCATGGTCCGAATTTATCTCAATATCGGCTGCTACTACTCCAATCTAACCCGCTCGGGTTTTTAACACTTATTTATTATTACATTTTCCCGAAAATTACCTTTGCGGGAAAAGTTCAGATTTCCACAATTTTTTTGTGAAATTTTTCACACTAAAGCTCCGAAAACATTGTGAAATTGCCCTAAACCCCCGACACAACCAAAAATCAATGGGACTGTTCCCATTGACTTTTATGCAACCTCGACACTTTTGAGATGCTGTGGTTTTATATTCGGGCTTTTTAGCCCTCTGCGTTTAATAAAATCCAAAAAATTTGTGAATTTTTTTAAGCCTATTATAACACAAAAAATCACAAATTTTTCGGATTTCGGGGAATTTTGGGCATTCGGAGCTTTGTAAATAACCCCCTAGGCATAAGAACTATGAGTGCTAAATTGTACCCAATACCCATATAACTTATGTGTGGCACTTACACAGTACAGCTACACTCATGTTTGTACAAAATATTTAGTTTCAAAGGGATGGCATGTTAGCAGCTTTAATTCTCTTTCATATAGTGGTAGCAATGACAGCAGTGGATCTCTTATTTTGCACAACAGGTTTCCTAAGGTGCTTACATTACAATCAGTGGGATTTGACACATAGGGGCAGATTCATTAAGGGTCGAATTTCGAAGTTAAAAATACTTCGAAATTCGACCCTCGAATTGAAATCCTTCGACTTCGAATATCGAAGTCGAAGGATTTAGCGCTAAACGTTCGTTCGATCGATCGAAGGATTTTTCGTTCGATCGAACGATTAAATCCTTCGAATCGAACGATTCGGAGGATTTTAATCCAACGATCGAAGGAAAATCCTTCGATCAAAAAAAGGTTAGCAAACCTATGGGGACCTTCCCCATAGGCTAACATTGACTTCGGTAGGTTTTATCTGCCGAAGTAGGGGGTCGAAGTTTTTTTTAAAGGGAAAGTACTTCGACTATCGAATGGTCGAATAGTCGAACGATTTTTCGTTCGATTCGTTCGATTTCGTTCGTATTCGAACGAATTTAACCAATTCGATGGTCGAAGTACCCAAAAAATACTTCGAAATTCGAATTTTTTTCATTCGAATCCTTCACTCGAGCTAAGTGAATCGGCCCCATAATGATACCTGGCATTTAAATTGCCGTAAATCAAAAGGCACCATCACCCTAAAGACCTATAGCTCAACACTTCTATTTTTTGCCATATCCAATACTGCATATTTTTCCTCATGTTTTATAACTCAAGTCCTTTGTTTTACAGTCTATGTGTGTTTCTGCAAGTGAATATTTCGAACAGAAGGTCAAACATTCTTCTGCTGAGAGAACTTCTATCAGTTATGCTTAGAGATAGTGAAATATAATCCAGATTCATGGAAGATTTAGTCTGTTCAGTTGTCAAAGATATTTTCATGGTCACCTTTTCCCTACAAAGATAAAAAATATCCTGCACATAAATTCAATTGATATTTGAATTCTAGTGCTTTCAACAGAAATTTCCTCAGTTACTGTAATTAGTAAGAGTATTGGCAATACGGACATTCCTAGAATAGTTCAGCCAAAAACAACTGTCTGCTTATCTGTGTTTTGCTTATCTTTATTCACATTCCCAAAATTAAGATACATTGGAAGATTTTGCAAAACATTTTCTTATGAAATTGAGGTGAAAGTATTAAATATATTCCATACTTAGAACTGAACTATTTGAACTATATAAAAAGCAAGATAGAAAAAAACTCCACTGAAGTCTACAGGGAAATATGGAAATGAATTAGACAATAAGCTTTATTTTGTTTAAAATAATTAGGCCCTGTATTTGCATAGGGAGCTGATAGTATAACATGTAGTAATAAAGTATAAGTATAAAATCTGAGTTTTTAGTGGAAAAAAGATTGAATTTTTTTAGATTTATTTTAAATTTATTTTACCCTGAGGATGGGAAAAGTCAGAATCCAAAATCATATATCTCAGATCTACGAGGTTGTATATAAGTCAATGGGAGAGGTTCCTATCCTATTTGAAATTTTCTGTGGTCTGTGCTGGAAATATCCAGAATCCAACTATTTTGGCCTATTAGAGAAAAAATCCAAAAAATTCAAATATTTTTGGGGAAAAGCCTGAGTGATTCGGAAATTTTTTTTTAAAAAACTATACATTTCGGATTTTTGCTTGCTTTTTTGGGTTTGTCCCCGATCCGAGTTGTGGTTTTTTTTTTTATAATAAACAAGCTCCAATCGGGGATTCTAGTTTGGTCGGATTTTTTAAAATTAAAAAACTCCAGATTCTGATAAATATGCCCCCTCCCAGTCTATAAGTCACTTTGATAACCATAAACTGTATGAAATTTTCAGTACATGGATGGTCGGGTTGTATTGTTTGGGACACCTATTTTATAGAGCTATGGAGGAAAGTTTTACAGGGAGTTTAAAGGAGAAGGAACATTCAAATCCCAGTGACGGTTGACAATTGTTAGACACCCCCATTGATTATAATCACTTTCCTGAATCCCTGGCCTGGTGCTCCTGGTCACTGAAAAGTGCACCAGGCAGGGTCACTTCTGTATGAGCATCATCTTCCTCTGCTTCTTCATTCCTCCCTGGGCCAGCGCATGTACAGTAAGGTGAAAAAGCCGGCTTTTTTCCTTAAGTTCAGCTTTTCAGTCTGCTGTGTCTACAGCCCAGAAGGAGGAAGAAGAAGTGAAATGCACTTCTCCTACAGAAATACCCTAGGCAACTGCACTTTTCAGTAGTGATGGGTGAATTTGCAGAAAAATTCGCGAATTTCGCGCGAAATTCGCGAAACGGCGAAAAATTCGCGAAACGGCGTCGGCGTCTCGTTTTTGCCGCCGGCGCCCGTTTTTTCGACACCGGCGCCCGTTTTTGACGCCGGCGTCCGTTTTTCGGAAAAAATTTTTTTACGTCGGCGAATTTTTACCGCGAATTTTCGCGGGCGTTTCGCGAATTTATTCGCGAATTCGCGCCTGGCGAATAAATTCGCCCATCACTACTTTTCAGCACTGGCCTCAGGTATCAAATTAGAGATTATTATCACAGGGGGTGCCTAATATTTGGCACCCCCCAATGATTTTACCTTTCTCTCTCATTTAAAATTGAAACAAACAACCAAGGTAATTCAGTATCAAAAGTAGTTATGGTAGATGTTCATTTTTAAAAAGTGTTGGATACATTACTTGTACCAATTAATGTTGAGCAGAAATTAATATCAGAAATAGAGAAATAGAGCAATCCGAGCAAAGTAAATCTAGGGGTTTATATTATGTGTGATAGATAGATAGATAGATAGATAGATAGATAGATACTGTAGATTGATATATAGACAAATAGTATCCTGCGCTGTCTTTTATATCACTGATCTCACTGAAAAGCAGCATATTTATAATGCTGACAAATGAATGTGCTACTGAGAAAGTCAATTTTAAGCAGAAGTCAATTTTATGCTTACTAAACTCATAGTTTTAATCCTATTCATTTCAATAAAATATTTGCATGCATAATTTACTCTGAAGAGGAACCTGAGATTTATTTTGATTCAATTCTGCCTGCTCTTTTTTTGGCATAAAACTGCACATCTTTATACTGTAATGATTTCCTATAGACAAGAATTTGCATGGAAACTGGATCTCATGTGTAACACAAAATAGCAATCTTACTTGCATAACAGATAACAAAGATAACATGCTGCATGTTGCAAAGGAGTCTGTATAAGCCCATCAATTATTTGTACTTGAGTTCATAATAATTTATTATCTTTAATAACTTAAATAAAAAATGTATAATTAAAGTACAGATTTGAGTTAAGGTATATCTATTAGTTGCTAAAGAAGAAGAACATAGTTGGAAAACAGCATCTTTGAGGTCCAAGGAAGACCCTAAATAATCTTAAAATTTCCCATGCTACACATGGTCGAAATAGGCTATTAATTACTATGTGGCTATCAATGACAGTGGGATGTAAAATCGTGTGCCTTGAAAGAAGCGAGAAACAGTAAAAATGTTATAAATAATACAGAAAAAAATCAAGCTTTTGTTATCATAGTAGTAGCAGTATACCGTAAATCTCCCTGCAGATGCTAAAACAATTGGGAAAATAATGGAGTGCAGCTTAAAGTATATTTCTCAATGTGTCATTATCAAAGGCCATGGCTTGTTGTAGTCTGTAATGAGTGTTAACCTCCTAATATTATTGCAGTTCTTGAAAACACAATTGGGAGAATGTCATATAAGTCAGAGAAAAGAATAAAAATTTGCATTTCGCAATGTAATATTCTTCCTTATACTATTATTGCATTGCTGATTTTAATTGCGCACTTTTCAGTAAGAAGTTTTATTACATTCACTGCACACTGCCGCAAATGATGAAATTCGCAAACCTTCTTCCACTGTCGGAAGAGGTCGCTAAACAGTTTCTGGGCTCACAAAAGCTATACTAAATTAGTGGAAAATTTGTTCACGCAAAGGCATTACTTTTCACATTGCGAATGTATTTTCTGTTACCTGCTTTAATTACATTCCCTATATGTGTTCTTGATACACCTCACAAAGGGGGAAATTTACTAAAGGGCTAATTGGCTAACGCTGGCGAAAATTCGCCAGCGTGACATCATTTCGGCACCTCGCCAATTTACTAATGGTAGCTGGCGTAAAGGTGATAGACTCTGGCGCAACTTTGAACTCTAACGCCAGGCGAATTTACGGTCTGGCAAAAGAGCGTTACTACGCAAATTCATTAAGTTTTTGATTTTACTGACCGTTACCTCTATCGCCAGACTTGCCTTCGCCATCTCAGACCAGGCGAAGTGTAATACAGTAGATAGGTGTTCCTCAAAAAAAAGTTTAAAATTCTTCTAAGTCCCAAAAAACGCTGGCGTTTTTTCCTATTTAAAGGGTGATAGACTGAAAAAGATTGTAAATATTTTTTTAGGGTATCCTCCTTCCCCCCTACATTTGCTAACATATGGCACCTGTGGGCACATGTTTAGGGCATTATAACAACTTTTATATAATGTTATTAAGGTTCCCTGGCCTTATGTAGTGCAATGTATTTGCTGCAGCATATACGGCCATTGTACTTTAACTGCACGCCATATGCTAATTATCCAACGCTAGCGTAACTTCGAACCGCTGGCGTAATTTTGCCAGCGTTCGGTACCCTGTGCGCAACTACGAATCTTCGTGAATTAGCGTTGTCCAGGCGAATTTACGCCTGGCGAAGTGTTGCGATGTGCACAAAGCCATTGCTGGCGAATTTTCGCCTGTTAGTAAATTTGCCCCAAAGTGTCTAGAGGAAAAATGTTCCTCGTATCGGGACTACAACAAAATCTCATGGCAGTATAGCAAAAATATTATCCCAACTGCCTCTTCTTTCTTAACTGGGTGGAAGCATACTGCATCAATGATGATGTACAAATGTAGGGGTATTTATAAAAGGGCAGCTGTTACGCTCCAACAGATTATAGTCATAATTGCTCATGAATTATATCAGATAGTTGAATTTTTTTAGCTTCAGTTGAATTCATTTTGAATTTACTACACTCCTTGACTTTAAGGTGCCTTCAATGGCAGGCATACAGGATAAATCTTAGGACCACTTATTGCTACAGTTTTCTGGTCACATCTAACTGTAATTTTAACATATAGATTAAGTAACCTTATATCTCTCAGTCTGTATATTTATTTCTCTAATCTATATATAATAAACAGTGCTGTTATTGGAGAACTTTACTTTTGTTTCGGAGAATTATAGTTTTTAAAAAAAATTGCCAAATCTTTTTTTCCTGTTTCCCATTGTTATGCATATGTAACAATTTAGTGATATACTTTAGTAGACTCAGCTAATAACTTGGAGTGTGGTGTCATGTGAACTTAAAAAAATAGTCCTCATTTGTGCATTTTGTTATGCATCTTTTAAGAGCTGTCTATGCCTCACTGTCTTCATAGATAAAAGGAAAGAGACAATAAGCCAGAAGAAATTCCTTCATCTTTTCCTCATTCCTAAACATACTGTACAAGGTACACCATGCTATAAGGCTGAATATGATCACTAATCCATATTGATGAACTGGTTGCAGTGAACTTATTCCACATTAAAGTACTAAATCATATAAAAACAAACTGATGCTCATCCAACAGAGTCTAATATTCTTGGGACCAGGACACAAGCCATGGCTCAAACCTTTACCTGCTCTTCCACAAGTTCTGCTAAATGATGAATGAATGAATAATTGCATTTGTATGAAGAAATATACATAAAAATATTTTTTAGAGATACTGTGACCTTCAAGTAGCAAAGAACACAGCCATGGCACAGTTTTCTGCAGGGAAAATGGAGACTGACACCACCTTTGAGAGTTCGAATGCAGCTTGGCTGGCTTTTATTATACACAACACAATGCTTCAGCACACTTGCTTCAACATAGGGATTAGCAGTCCCACTTAAACACCCTCACTGGTGTCCACACAAACTCAAGTTTCCAGCGATCACAGGTGTGGACGCACACAACTCCCTACATCCTCTCTGGGGCTCACTCTAGACACTCTTGTCATCTGGGAGGGGTTTCTCTCTTCCTCTCTCCAGTCCTTTTGGAGCTCTCTCCAACTTTAACTCAGTGGTAATCACATGCTTTTCCCAGCTACACACAACTCTCTTCCCTCCACTCAAGGAGGTTCTCACGACCCTTCACCCTCCTCCACTCAAGGCAGTCTCTAGAGGGAAGTCTTGTGGTGTAGTCTCACACCTCCTTTTTAACTACAGCTCATCTGCAGCCTAATTTCTTAGCTACCTTTACCTGGGCAACTGCAAAACACCTAATGGAGCAAGGAATGGAAGCCCACCCTGCTCTCTTCCATTCACCCCAGGGACCCATTATACAGCTTTTCCGAAGGCGGTACACCAATTACAGCCATGCTTGCTGCAGAAACACACATACTGTTTTTTCCTGGAGGTTTATATTCACCAGTCTAACACTGGTAAAATATACAAAAGATTGTGCCTTTTGCACACATATACTAGATGTTCAGTGGGGAAGGCTAGGGATCCAAAACATGAACTATCAGATATCTTAGTAGAGTGATACTGCAGTTCTGGTCAGGAAAATGAATTTTTCATCTATATTCAAAACATAATCTATATATGTTATGTGACAATGGGGTGTAAGTACTGTAGCTGTTACTTTTTTCAGTTTTTTTTATTTTCTATAGATGAAATACAATGTATTAATTCTGGCCACACATGGGCTGAGTTACCATACAGCTTCTCTATAGTCCGATGAGATATGATATAATAGTAGAATTCAGCAATGCATGGCATGGCGAGATTTAACTAATCGCATGGATTGTCTTGCAAGTTGCTTGGTCATACCACTAAGCAAAGTGATGCCTTGTGCATAACTGTCCAATATATGAATTTCATCATTCTTCAGTCAGACCAGTTTTCATCTTTACAGATATTATAGGCTGATCCTTACTTTAGGAGACAAGAGATACACAGATACTATATGCACTATGTGTACATGTGCACAGATGGATGAAACGGGACACTAAAATAACAGCAGCCTGGACCTTCTGGTTACAGGTTCTATTTGTGGCTTTATCCATAGATGCTGACTTGAATGCTAACGCCATTATTGATGCCAAGCACATTCGAATGCTGTCATTTTACTATGTAAACCATGTGCTGCAGCTTGCATGCAATTTGCCAAAGTGGACAGTAATTTGTGATTGTATTGGTGCATTATATACAGTTATGGACTGGGACTCAAAATAGGTGCTGGCATTCCAAATACACACAGGCCCAAACAGTCCCCCACCAGCCCAATATACAGTGACTGTCTATGGCATCTTACAGCAGCCACCCCTCTGACAATTGCCAGAATCCACAGATTGCCAGTCCAGGCCTGATTTTATGCAATTTGCAGTGGAGGCTTCTTAGCAGCCCCCACTATTATACTGGATATGGAAATTTACATTGTACTTTCCACAATGCTCTGTCTCTGAGCTGCTAGCTTAATACAGACCTACAAGAGACAGACATACATTTTCTTTTCCAGCTACAAAAACTAACTTGCGATATTTCTGTGGCGTTAGCACAAATATTTGTAGAAACCCATTATCCAGAGGGCTCTGAATTGAGTCTCCATTATAATCAAATAATCCAAATTTTTTCCTTTTTCTCTGAGATAATAAAACAGTACCTTGTGTCTGATCCAAACTAAACCTAAGTCTACTAGTTCTAGTAGATTTAAGGTATAGGGATCCAAAATAAAGAACAATCTGTTATACAGAAAAACCCAGGTCATGAGCATTCTGGATAACAGGTCCCATGTCTGTATAAGATATGGCATGAGTGGCCACTCTAATGAGTAACCCTATGATATTATAGAAATGTAGATCTATTTCTATAATAGACCTAGCCCCGCCGTCTTGGATTCAACTCTGAAAGTGATACCACACTCACTCACAAGCAATAATAATACAACAGAAATCACATATTGTAACTGCAAGCATTATTCCAAGTCATAAGAAAAATGGAAAGTGGACCAATGCCAGCCAGAGAGTATCAAATCCACTCTAATGTTCAAAATTTTTTTTTTTTAAGATTATATCCAAGGGACACAATTACAAAGAAATGTAGCCAATGGACATTATAAAATCTCTGATTATACCTGAGTATGTGAGTTCAATATCTGCTAAATTCCATCAAAATAAAGGAACAATAATGAAGAGTACACATGTACAATGCAGAACTGCCAGCTCTTTTTCATATGCCGCCTTTTACGGCAGCCAAGGATTTTGCATTTTAATGAAGTAGGTTGTTACCATATGCAGCTGCAAATAAATTCACTTCATAGAAAAAAATCAGTGTCTTATTCCAACAATGAATTACAGAACAAAGTGGATACATTATTTAAAAAGTCATACAAATTAGGGATTTTTTTTCCTGTTTGTATGTAAAAATGATGAAATCTATTTGCTTAGTGAAAATTCAAAGCAGCAGATTAGAAATAGTTTTGAGCATATTATATAGCACTGAGCTGACATAAATAGAAATTTGTGCAGCTTACATGATTCCTCTCAATATACCCAGGAAAAAAAAAAAGCTACTGTATTTGGTTGGTTCAGTGGGTTTATGTCTCAAAGAGCAATTTGTTAATAAAATGCTAAATAATAAGAATAATATATCAATGTAATTACTCAATATTATATTGAGGTTGGTAAGAGCACCTCAACCCATGATCAGCAGCTGTCACACTGAGTCTCTAGCAGAGTTTCTAGCCCAGGCAGTGGGACATGGGCATTTGAGGCAGGTTTACCAGAAAGTAAGGGCTTGGCTGGTCCCAATTTAAGAACAATATTAAAAAGCACAGTTTCAAAAAGTTATAACTATAATGATTACATTTGTATTAAAGAATATGGGTCTGTAGTTCCTCTTTTGAATGTCTTTCAGTGTTAGAATATCCATCTGACAAAGAAAGTTTTCATTCTACTTCCTTTATTTTATGCTACTGGAAATTTGTTCAAGTACCTCTACTCTGACTAACTAGGGCCTCATTTAGGAGTCTTAACCTTTGTAAATAAGCAACTTGTAAAACTACAAATGCTATAGTTTATAGATTATAAAATGTGTAGTAAAATGTGAAATTCTTGATGAATTTGATGAAAGTGAGATTATAAAAATCTACAGGGCAGGAACCTCCTTCCTACTGTGCCACATGGCACTTAATCTCTGTATATTTATACTTATCCTTCCATAGGACATATTTTAAAAGTTTTCAAAAAATGTTTTGGGGTCCCCTAAAGGTGATTTTATCCTTCTGTAGTATTGCCAAACCACACATCCTTTGGCAAGAAAAGAGTCTGATTTACACATATCAGGTGGGATTATCATTGGAATTGCATTTCTGAATTTAGAGTTTATAGTGACATTGACTCAAGACACAGCTTTTCCCTGCATCCCAGAGCTGTCCCAGTCAAGATCATCCATCTACATATTGTGTAGGAAAGTGGGAGGGGCATGGCTCCCTGCAGGAGGTGAAGTGATTTCAAGGTAGGATCCTGATCCTCTAAGCCAGTGATCCCCAACCAATGGCTTATGAGCAACATGTTGCTCTGCACTTCCATCGATGTTGCTCCCAGTGCCCCTTAACTTAAGTGCCCATCTTGAAATTTTTGTCTTAAGTTCTGCAGGCATGAAGACATGGGTTTACTTCAACAGAGTGTGAGAAATTGCGCCTGCGTCCTTTCCGGCGCGGGCGCACCAATGCGCACCGGCGCGTGACGCCGGCGGCAGTTGCTGGCGCAAGGACGCGGGCGTAAACGCCTATGACGGACGCGCTGGCGTCAGTTCTGCGACGTCAGCGCAAAGACGCCAGTTTGGCGCCAAAGTAACAATATTTAAACCTGGTTCTGACTGAGATGCATTGTCTGGTTATTAGGTTGTTTGAACTGAAACCCTAGCGTCTCTGAACTTCTGTATTCCTGATTATCGACCCTTGCCTGTACCCGGATTTGATTACTGCTGCCTGTCTCGACTTATCTGCCTGTCTTATCGTTTACGAACCTCGCTGCCTGCCTTCTGACCTCGGACCTCCTGACTACGACTCTGCCTAATCCCTTGTACCTCGCTTATCGTCTCATTGGCTACTCTCCACAACCCTGCTCCCTGTTCCACTCCAGGTGGGTAGCGGTTGTGTGAGGCGTTTGTGGGTTCAATATCTACTGCTCTAGCTCCTTCTACGACTGGATTATACTGGTGAGTCTGACAGTATAACCAGGCCAAAAGATGGATCCAGCTGAAGGGGCGTCTCCGTTTGCTGTCCTAACTCAACAGCTGTCTTCTCTCACGCAAGCTGTTCCGGAGCTGCAAAGTGGTTATTCGCAGCTACAGGAGCACATTAGGACCCATCCGCCAGCTGTACTCCCTTCCACGGCCGCTGCAACTCCTCCTGCTCCAACAGAAGTCCAGGTGATTACCTCGGAAATTTCTGAACCTAAAGTGGCCTTTCCGGAGAAATTTGCTGGTGACCGAAAGGTGTTCCGGAACTTCAGGAGCAACTGTAAGCTGCTGTTTACGCTCAAACCCCACACCTATCCTACTGAGCAAACCCGGGTTGGGGTTATTATTTCTTTTCTTACGGGAGAACCACAGACTTGGGCTTTCCGTCTCATGAATCGTCACAGTCCTGTATTGGCCACAGTGGACTCTTTCTTTGATGCAATGGCAGTTATTTTTGATGATCCACACAGAGCCACTACTGCCGAGGCGGCCCTGCGTGCCCTGAAGCAAGGGAGCCGTCCAGCGGAAGACTACACGCTGGAATTCCGGCAATGGGCAGATGATACCGAATGGAACCCGGCAGCGCTAAAGAACCAGTATCGTTTTGGACTTTCATCCGAATTAAAGAATGAATTAGCCCGTACTGGCATCCCTGACAGTTTGGAGGACCTCATCCTTCTTTCTATCCAACTGGATCAAAGGCTCAGGGAACGCAGAGAGGAAGAAAAGGCTGAGAAAGCAGGCCTTCCGCCTCAGACTTGGATGCTACCATCCGCTCCTCCTCCTATTCGAATGCCTTCTACATTTCCTCCAGCTGTTCCTCCACCCGTCTTCAGTGCAGCTCCGGAGCCTATGCAGATTGGAGCCATTAGATCTGCATTAACTCCAGAGGAGCGGATCAGACGTCGCAGACTCAACCTCTGCCTTTATTGTGGACAAGCAGGTCATTTGCTTCGGGGTTGTCCGACCCGCCCAACGGGTAAGAGGATGTTTGAAAAAGACTTTTCCGGTTGCCATGTTCCTGTGCCTCTCCTGACAGTCTCTTTGTCTTTGCAGTGGGGAGACAAGCGGGTAGAACTCCAAGCAATTCTTGACTCTGGGGCCAGCGGGTGTTTCCTGGACAATAAAGTGGCACTACAGTTCCAGATACCACTCCAGTCCAAGAAGAATCCCATAGCTCTCCGTGTGGCAGATGGTTCTCTGATTACTTCAGGCCCTGTGGTGCAAGAGACTGTCTCACTTTTTGTTTTGTTAAATAAAGGGCATGCTGAAGTCATGAACTTTGATGTGGTTTCTTCTCCTTTATTTCCCGTCATCCTGGGATTACCCTGGTTGCAGAAACACAACCCGTCCATCAACTGGACTACCGGTGAAGTAAACTTTCTTTCAAATTTTTGTTCCTCTCAATGTATTTCTTCTTCAAATAGAGTCTGTTCGTTATCTCCTGCCTCTGAAATCCATAACCTTCTTCCTCAAGCTTATTGGGAATTTACGGACGTTTTCAATAAGAGAGGGGCTGACAAGTTACCTCCTCATCGTATTTACGATTGCCCTATTAACCTTCTTCCAGGGGCTCAGATTCCTTTTGGACGAGTTTATCCTTTATCTGAGTCTGAACTGTCGGAACTTCGTTCTTATTTAGATGAGAATCTGGCCAAAGGGTTCATTAGACAGTCTTCTTCTCCAGCAGGAGCCGGGATTTTCTTTGTTGAGAAGAAGGATCGTTCGTTAAGGCCGTGCATTGACTACCGGGATCTGAACAAAATTACAGTCAAAAATCGTTACCCACTTCCTCTCATTTCAGAACTATTTCAACGTTTGGCGGAGGCTAAGATTTTTTCTAAGCTGAATCTCCGAGGCGCATACAATCTAGTCAGAATAAGAGAAGGCGATGAATGGAAGACGGCCTTTCGTACTCGTTACGGGCATTTTGAATACCTGGTCATGCCCTTTGGTCTCTGCAACGCCCCCTGCAACGTTTCAACATTTTGTTAATGATGTATTCAGAGACTTCCTTGATATATTCGTCATCATATATTTGGATGATATCCTTGTTTTTTCTAATTCATTGGAAGAACACAGATCACATTTAAAGAGGGTCCTGGCACGTCTGCGCACTCATCAGCTGTATGCTAAAATCGAGAAATGTGTGTTTGAACAAACATCTGTGGACTTTTTGGGTTTCTTCATTTCTCCTCAGGGAATCCAGATGGACTCCAGGAAGATCTCTGCAATTCTTGACTGGCCAATTCCGTCTTCCAAAAAAGCTGTTCAACGTTTTATTGGTTTTGCAAATTTTTACAGAAAATTTATAAAGAATTTTTCCCAAGTCATTCTTCCAATTACTGAGTTGACTGGCTCAGGGGGCTTTTGAGAAACTGAAGGCACTCTTCACTTCGGGCCCAATTCTTCACCATCCAGACGTTTCCCTTCCTTTCACCTTGGAAGTTGACGCTTCAGAACTTGCGGTGGGTGTTGTGTTGTCGCAGAGAACTGGAATTCAAGAGGATCTTATCCTGTTGCTTTTTTTTCTCGTAAGTTGGCCAAAAGCGAATGTAATTATGATGTAGCTGACCGTGAATTACTTGCTATCAAGCTAGCTCTTGAAGAGTGGAGGTATCTCCTTGAAGGGTCTAAACATCCGATTCTCATCTTTACGGATCATAGAAATTTGGAGTATCTACGTTCGGCCAAGAGGTTGAGACCGAGACAAGCAAGGTGGGCTTTATTTTTTATGCAATTTAATTTTCATCTCACATACCGACATGGGTCAAAAAATGTTAAGGCGGATGCTTTATCACGAATGTTCTCTCCCGAAGACGAGGTTCCTCTGGCTCCTGAGACTATTTTAAACTCTAATAATTTCCTCTTGCTACAGTCTACTCTCGTAGATGGAATTAAAGACGCATCCATGAACATTTGTGAACCGTCATTAGTCCCCAAGGATGGTTTTCTTATTCATCAAGGCAAAATTTTTGTTCCGGGACAAATGCGTTTAGAGGTCCTTAAAAATATTCATGATTCCAAATTGGCAGGTCATCCAGGTATCAAAAAGACCATTATTTTGGCTAAGAGATTATTTTGGTGGCCTGGGATGGCTAAAGACTGTTTTGAGTTTGTCTCATCATGTGAAGTTTGCACCAGATCCAAGGACTCTCATTCTAGGCCTATTGGTCTTCTTCAACCACTGCCAGTGCCTTCTCGTCCGTGGGGATCAGTTTCTTTGGACTTCATTTCTGATTTACCATTATCCTGTGATTGTTCCACCATTGTTGTTTTTGTTGACCGTTTAACTAAGATATCTCATTTTAAATCTTTACCAAGACTTCCTTCTGCGTCTGAGACTGCCGATACCTTCATTAAGGAAGTAGTAAGACTTCACGGTCTTCCAGATGAGGTGGTGTCGGATCGGGGACCGCAATTTACGTCACAGTTTTGGAGATCCTTGTGTAGAGCACTTAAGATTTCGGTGTCCCTTTCCTCTGCTTTTCATCCTCAGTCCAATGGCCAGACCGAGCGAACTAACCAGACTCTCGAGCAATATTTAAGATGTTATTCTTCGTACCTCCTAGATGACTGGGTGAATCTTCTTCCTCTGGCAGAGTTTGCTTATAATAATGCTCATCATTCTTCCATCAGTCAGTCTCCTTTCTTCGCAAACTATGGTCTTCATCCAGTAACTTTTCCCTCTGCCATTGTTGCTGATATTTTAGTTCCTGCTGTCAAGGACCGATTAACTTTTTTGTCCAATAATTTCCAGAAACTACAAGAAAACATGAAGAAGGCTCAACAAAACTTTAAAATTTATGCTGATCGAAGACGGAGAGGTGACCCAGAGTTCAAGGTGGGTGACTGTGTGTGGCTGTCAACTACTAACCTCAAGCTTTCTTGTCCCAGTAGGAAGTTGGGTCAACATTTCCTGGGTCCTTTTCCCATTATTTGTCAAATTAATCCTGTGGCTTTCCAGCTTAAACTTCCAGCGTCCTGGCACATTCATCCAGTGTTTCATGCAGCACTTCTGAAACCGGCCTCAACGTTTCGATTTCCTGGGCGTACGGCTCCTCCTCCGCTTCCTGTTGTGGTCGATGGTCAAGAAGAATTTGAGGTTGAGGAGATCTTGGATTCCAGGTTAAGAGGCAAGCGTCTCCAGTACCTGGTAAGATGGAAGGGTTATGGTCCGGAAGAGAATTCTTGGGAACCAGCTTCTAACATCCACGCTCCGGAGTTACTGGAAAAATTCCATGGAACTTACCCTGGTAAGCCTTCTGGTTGTCGCGTCCTGAGGCCGCTCCTTGATGGGGGGCAATGTGAGAAATTGCGCCTGCGTCCTGTCCGGCACGGGCGCACCATTACGCGCCGACGCGGGACGCCGGAGACGGGCGCGAAGTCGCCAGCGGCGGTCTGCCTGTCTTATCGTTTACGAACCTCGCTGCCTGCCTTCTTACCTCGGACCTCCTGACTATGACTCTGCCTAATCCCTTGTACCTCACTTATCGTCTCATTGGCTACTCTCCACGACCCTGCTCCCTGTTCCACTCCAGGTGGGTAGCGGTTGTGTGAGGCGCTTGTGGGTTCAATATATACTGCTCCAGCTCCTTCTACGACTGGATTATACTGGTGAGTCTGACACAGAGACTGCTACAGGGTAGCAGCCCACATGGGACTATCAATTAGCCTATCTCAACCCTTATCTTGCTTGTGTGGCTTGCCAACAGGTTTTAGTTTGTGTGGCTTACATGTAAAAAAAAAGGTTGGGGTCCCCTTCTCTAAGCATTTGGCTTAGGGAAAGAGAAAACCAACTCTTCCCTGGAAAGTGTTGATTTAGGGTTCCTATTTAAAGGGCTGTTGAAAGCATATAACCCATCCCTTGTTAAAAGACTTACTGAAGGATCCTACCTCATTTCCTTTGTCCTTTTTTTTTGTTTAGAATATTAAAGACTATAGTTGTGATGATGATCATGACTATTAGACAAGGAAATGCAAATTATCTTTTTTCATGGTTTTGGATCAGAGTAAACATGTACGGATATATTTCACACTGGTTATATCCCATACATTGTGTGTATTATATTTCTATGCATTATTTAGGGCTTAATGATACAGTATATTTCTTTTTTTTTACTAATACCTGTGAAGTCTGCCACATAATGATGTCACTTGCAATGCAGATTCACCCTTGAGTGAGCCAGCAATGCAATTTGTACCCAACAATGTTGAGTTTAGAGCTTAATATATAAAAACTCACCCACATTCTATTCATTCCTATGGGATTTTTAGTGTCTTATTTATCAAATGATAAATAAAATTCTAAAAATCTCATAGGAGTGAATAGAACGTGGGTGCGTTTTTATTTATTAAGCTCTAAACTCACATTTTGATAAATCTGCCCCTTAATAATTATAGGCCATCTACAAAGAAAGTACAAACTGTAGCATGTATTTCAACAAAGTTTCCTATAAATTAATTTGTAACCTTCTTGCAAGAGAATCCTTCAATGAGAATTGCAACTTACAGTATGTGTAAATCTGGCTCCATGTTCTTTGTTCCTGCAACTGCAAGATTCATCCTGCATCAAACTGAGTTGAATTTCAAAAATGGCTCCGTTTCTATATTAATACAATGTGGGGAAAAAAAAAAGAAAAACAGATCTTTAGTCATGATTATGAATTGGTTTACTTACACTGTGTATATTAAATCTCTCTCAGCAGTGCTGGTTCTATGTGCTGACAGATATATGATATATTTTGCTGTTGTTGATTTTAAACTGTCATTATAGGCAGTAGTTAGGTAAAATGGTGGGAAGTTATTAAGCCCTGCAGGATTGTAACTTAGAGACAGATTTCTGGGAAGCTTGCATATGGGAATTTGCTAGAATGCAATGCATAAATCCATAAATATGTTTAATTGATAGTTATGGGAGTGGACGTATAATAGGGAATGTTCTGATAACACATGATTTCATTGATTGTGGGGTGATAATAAATCAACTGAATTTGAGGCAGATTTGTGTATCATTTATTTTATTTACTAGTATGTATACATAGTACCGATACATTTCCACAGTGCTTTACAGAGATTATACATTGTTCACATCTGTCCCTGCACAAGATAAGCTCGCAAGCTAAAATCCCTGTCATCCCTGTCACATTCACGCACACTATGGTAAGTTTAGTCCAGGGGTCAGGAACCTTTTTGGCTGAGAGAGCCATAAACACAACATTTTTTAAAATGTAATTCCGTGAGAGCCATACAATATGTTTAAAACTAAATACAAGAAACATCCACCGATCCATCACAGACAGTTCTCAGGGTGCAATTTTTCCAGGCAGGTCAGTACTAGCCAGCCCAGGTGGAGTAGGCGGCAGTGCTGTGGGGCCCAAGTGCAAAACCGGAGCGGAACGCAGGCCACGCGCATGCCATCCCTCCCCCGTTTTTGTTTGAATAAAGAATTGGCATCGAGCCAGGTGCAACAATTAAAAGAGCCACATCTGGCTCGCGAGCCATAGCTTCCCGAACCCTGGTTTAGTCTATATGTTTTTGGAGTGTGGGTGGAAACCCATGGAGACACAGGGACTGTGTACAGGTACATCAGTGCTGTACCTGGAGAGGACATGGAATCTTTGGACACAGAAGGATAGTTATAACTTGGGGAGAGTTGCAGGCTGGAAAAAAGGAAAAACTTTGGGACAGAACTGCAGCAAGGAAAGATGGTAAGGCATTTATAGCTAAAGTGGAAAAGACAAATGGCTGGAAAAATGCATTAGGTCTAACTGGTGGTGGAGACTGAAAGGAGCCCCCAGGAATGTCTCTGCACCAAGTTGAAAGTATAAAACCATTGCCAGCAATGCAGGATAAGACAAGCCGGGGCTTTGGTTTAGCCCCCCTGTTCTACTTAGATTAACACCTTAAAGGTGTGGTTGCATGGTTGTGGAGATAACTGGGATAGATACAATACAATAATAATTAGCTCTGTCTATATGCAGAAAAGCATATATTGTTGCCCATGCATAAACAGTAGCTTATTGTCTATATGACTTGTTCCACAAAATGCATGTTCTGAGCAAATTCTGCAGCGAACTGGGAAGTTTATTATCTGACTAGTAAATCCAATTGCCCACTGATAATATACAAGAGGGAATAAGAAGATGGCCAACAGAATTAAAAGGCTGCCCCTTAAATTAAAATAACCTTCCATTCAGCCAGTGTGTAAATAAAAGATTGACCCATGTGTTTCCAGTATTAAAGATCTAATTCATATAACCATTACATAATATATAAATAAAGAATGTATCAAATGCAAAAAAGTGGCCATTTTACTTACTATTGGGATACCCAATAAGGTTTCCTATATGGTCTTTATGTAATTTAAATCACTGGACCTTGAGGCAACAAACATCATTTAAACATGAAGAAATGCCAAGGTGATTGTTTTGTCACATGGATTTATTCAGCTTAGCTATCAGGAAGTACACGGTGCCGTTGTATTATTACACATGAAAAATAAATCATTAAAATACAAACTATTTGATTATTTATATAGGACATATGGAAAATGGCTGTATTAATACTAAGGTAATAGATCTCATATCTAGATTACTATATACAATGCATCCTTGAAGAACAAAAAAATACAGAACGATAAATAATCACAAACTGAGATGCAATGGGGAATGGAGGGTTTTAGAGAAGGTTCATGATTGTAGAACTTGAATTTTGTTTGCTCCAACAATGACCCTAGATTAACTTGTTGCAGAGGAGGAAACATCCATTATACTCGCTTTGGCTGTTATGAGTCACATCCTTTGCTAAAGTATCTCTCCTTTAAACTAGGCTACTGAAAAATGATATCTACAGTGTATTTCTAACTTGACCTTACTTAATGCTGCCAATTGCCTTTGTCAGTGCACAGCATCTGTGGGAGACTTTTCTTTGTTTGTATTACCATAATCTGTAGCATATTAAAATATATCAGACAATGCTTCTTAGTAAGATGATTTCTTGTGAATCTAAAAAATTAGCTCATATATATATATATATATATATATATAAAGGGCACACATCAATGAAGTTCAACATTTTGCACAAGTAAATACGACCTGACTTCTACTTAATCCAGAGGAAGGTACAATATATCTTCTGTCTCCAGTTTGCTTCAGAAGGGGGAAATGTTTATTTCCGATTTCAAAAAGTAAGTAGAAGTCTCTGGGTCATCATTGTACAAAATAATGAATAATGAAATCTAAGGGAAAGCGGTTGTGTGCTTTGGATATATCTCTTACTGAATAAGGCACCATAGAGCTTATTATATAGTGAAGTTTAGCACCCTCCCCACCTTCCAATCTATACCCCTAGAATATATGAAAATATCTTGCCAGCCCTGATGCCAAATGACATTGCTTGATATGGATTAGTGTATTGTCCACTATTAAAGTTAAAGTACCCTGCATATATTAAGTTCTAACCTTACTTTTACTGAGGCTAATTTGCCTCTCGTACTGACAGTTTGTCAAGGTCTCCCTGGATGCCATTTGTTCTGCCTTGATGTCATCACTAGAGATGAGCACATTTTTTTGCCTGATACAGATTCATTACAAATTTTACATTTTCCACAAACCTGAGCTAGAATTTCTCCATGCCCTTTGTTTCACAAGAATAAAAATCTTGTTTTGCACATGGAAAAAAATGCATTTGGTGTAAGAAAAAAAAAACACTGACTCCAATTAATATGGTACGAAAAAAGAGCACTAACTCCAATGCATTTTGCATGACTTAAAATGCTCAATTACTCCTTACATTTGACGCAAAAAAAATGGCACTTGACTCCTTAACACTGGGTCATAATTTATGTTTGTCATGACAGCATGCACCTCCCATATGTAATCACGTATGTAATTTGGGTAGCATTTTCCTTAAAACATCAAAACCACAATAAAACTCTGCTCACACAGGACAAATCAACACAAACCTTTCCAACCTTTTTACCTCTACAACTTTCCCCAAAGTTTTGACTTTTCCTACTGTTGCCTCCAGTCTACAAATGATAGAGTAAATTCTTCTCCCATTCTCCCCTACCCTCTGCAAAATAGTCAGCTCCCACTGTTGCCTACTTCATGTAAAATACTATAACAGGTCTTCTTCCACTGTTTCCTCCCTCATATAAAACAGTGGGGCTTATTTACATATAAAGATAGGTACTAAAGTGCACAACTTTGCTTTCATGTTCTAACTCATAGCTGACTGATCAAAACGAATTGGTCGCTATGGGAAACTGCAGTTCTTCAGTTTAAATAAATCATTATAGAGTCACCTCTCTTTTGTGAAGTATTTTCAGATCATTCTCAATTGTCTGTTCCTTCTATTTTTGCACTTTTTATACGTTTGTGTAAACATTTACCTTTTTCCCAGTATACAATATAGTGCCCCAACTTTAAAGTTGTTTTGAAATGTTTTATTTTATACACATCTTGAATAACCGGAATTAAATAACACAAATTGCAAATGTTTACATGCTGCTCTATGATATTATAGATGATTGCCAGGGAGCACTGGGAATGATAAAGTGTGAATTTTGTGAGGGAGGAAGGCTAAATGATGCAAATCATATCATTAAGACTCAAGTCAGACACAACAAGATATCAAGAAGGTTAAATGATGCAAATCATATCATCAAGACTCAAGTCAAAATCTACAAGACACCAGGCCAGAGATTCATGAAGCAGGCAGTTTTACTGGGGTTGGATATGTTTTGTTAGACAAATACTTGGTTTAGTTTGGTCAGACACTTGTTATATGGCTGAACTGCATGAGTATCTTTAGGCCAGTGACTTTATGTCTGACACAAAGGTGAACATTGCACTAGACCAGTAACAGAAAAACATTTTAATTTTTTTGGTTTAATGAAATAAAAAGTCTGGTGTGTGCCCATATTTAGCAACCTATAGCAACTTAACAGATGCATGTTTTTCAACCGCTAACTAGTAAATGCTACCTGCTATAGTTTACTAAATAAAAAGCAAATGTAAGACCATTTATGACATTACCACTTTTAATTAACTTTTTTAAGTTACTATCACTACATCTAAAAGCAACCATCACTGGGACAGGGTTAATAAAGGCCTCCAGGTCCTTCACACATCCTCTTTCACATTTTTACTTATGTCTTAAGCACTTTTTTTTATTATGAACAAATAAATCGTTTTTGGTTTGTAGAAGAAAAAAGCAATGACTGAACTGGAGAGCAGGGATCTTCTGGAAGTTGAGGTCTCAGAATTTCATATTGAAAAACGCAAGATATATTGAAAATATTTTGAACAAACTGCCAAAGGTATTGGTCTGTATAAAGTATGACACATTGTCAGGAATTGTGATGGATCGATATGACTTTTGGAAATTATTGCTTCAAACCCAACCAGGTAAATGTACCTCATACCAAAACATCTGAGATATACATTTGAGATATTTTGCTCAATCCAAAATCTGTATATTTTTTTTTTAATTAAAATAAAAGTCAGCAAACCAACTTACTCATTTTAGACATGTTATGTTTTTCCCTTTTATTTCTGGTTTGAATTCACCTGAAAATGGACATGTAATAATAACTTTGACACCAATGATTAATGAAATAATCTTGCAAATCTGCCAACGATCTTCTTATAGTTGTGTGAGGCCTCTTTATGCATGGCATACCTATATGAAATTGGTTTGGGAAAGAATATGGAAAAAACTAAGGAATGTCAGAAATAACACATGAAATATTTTGCTTGTGTAAAATATGACAATTTCAGATTACAAAAAAGGCTAAAACAGCAGGTCGTCTTCCGGAATATTAGAGGTGATGGTAATGTATTCCAAAAGGGTGAATAAAATGTTAAAAATGTTATTAACATGCCTGAAGAAAATGGTTTCTTCCTTTCTTCAACAATTCAATCAGTTCTTTCCAAATCATCCAATTCTTTTTATTTCTTTTTAAGTCCTTAAAGAATATACTGTAGTCCTTAAGGTCATGGTAGATATTAATGCACCAGTGAATTCTGCCATATTCAAAAGATTGTTGGTGGAAGCTGTTCCATTTATGAAGAGCAAGGGGTCAAGACAAGCTTCACCAAATTTCAGAAAACACCTTACAGTTTGAAAAAGACTTGTCTAAAACATTTCTACTTCCCTCTCTGAGAATGTATGTATCCTTGATATCTTTTTGATACATAAATATATATATATCACAAGATTTCTAAATGACTAAACATCCCATAGACAAAAACATTATTTCAAGGCACATACAGTAATCTTGGAAACAAGCAAATTATTTCAAATAACTGTACCATGCAAGTTATCCAAAAGAACACTGGGAAACAATGTGTGTGCAATCTATGGTTATGAAATATGAAACATTAAGATGTTGGTCCTTCAAAGGACGAAAAATATTTATTGGAAAATGTCGGTGCATGGTGCATCAGACCTTACACATTTATTAATTGTTCCAGAATGTGGACCTGATGTGTTAAAGAAAATAAATTGCACACCACTTTATGTAAAGTAAATGTATTTTAAGGAAATAAGTGTATCAAATGCCCCAACCACAGGCCTAGTGTTGTCTTTCTTTAGGAAATAAATGAGCTGAACAGAGCACCAGGAAAATCCAACCCCTAAATGCTCAAGGACTTAGTTTATTCAGTCTGAACTGTTTGTTGAAGCTTTGTACAATATGTTTGTTTGTTGTCTTTTTAAATGCATTAAAACAAGTGAAAGTAAACACATGCATACTGCGTGTTTTGGATATCTCATTCTGCCATAGCACAAACTTGCCTGTCACAGTGATTGAACCAGTGAAAGATCCAAGCAGTGATGAGAGAAATGTCTTCACAGTTATGGCACAAAACATGAGTGCATATTTGCAACCGTGCAAGAAGCTATAGCAACCAATTAACAAGTAGTTTAAATTGTATGTTAGAACAGTGATCCCCAACCAGGACTCATGAGTAACATATTGCTCACTCTCAGCTGTATGCTGGCAAACATACTATTAACTAATAATACCAAACTCATCTCTAGCTTTTGAGTGGGTGAGCATTTACTGAATAGTGATCATAGCATGGTCTCTTTTAAAATTATGTTACAGAGGCATTTCTATAAGGAAGTAACTAAAACACTTAATTTTAGACTTGCAAAATTGCCAGTATAAGGGTGTCTCTGCAAAATATTAACTGTGAAAGCTTTTTTACAGGGTTGAACATAGAAGAGAAAAGTGATGTCTTTAAAATGTTTCTTTGTTAGCAAGGAACATTGTCTCAAAGCAAAACCTTTTGTAGTTTGATAGACATGTTGGTGTTGAGGTGGGTAAAAAATATATATGATTTTAAGGCATAGTAAATAGTTAAAAGAATGTAGAAGAAAGGGGGGAGACCCCTAATATCAGAAGGGGTAGCTGGTAGTTGAGAACAGAGAAAAAAGCATAGATTCTGAACTTTTATTTTTTGTTTGTCTACAGAAATGAGGAAACAGCTAATGAAGGTTTCCTTCTTAATAGTCCTAATTCTAGTAATAATATGAATTGCAAATGTGATGCTGCTATTCAAAAAGGATCCAATCCTCAGCCTGAAGACTATAGGCCGGTTAGTCTGACTTCAGTGGTAGGAAGGTTTTTGGAAGGGGTATTAAAGGACTTCATTGAAAATAATAAAACTATGTTGTGCCAGCATGGTTTAATGCATAACAGATCTTGCCAGACTAATTTAATTGTCTTTTAAGAGGAGGTGAGCAGGAACCTTGACTCTGGGATGACAGTGGTTCTAATCTACTTAGATATTGCTGAAGCATTTGATACAGTACCACACAGAAAGTTACTGGTTAAATTAAGGAATATTGGCCTGAAACATAGTATTTGTACTTGGATACTGGCTGAAGAATAACACAACATTTTATAATTGGACCATTGTTGTACCACAGGGGTCTGTACTTGGTCCTTTGCTTTTTAACTTAATGACCTGCAGGTGTGAATTGAAAGTACTGTTTCTATTTTTGCTAATACAAAATTGTGCAGAACTGTAAGTTCTTTGCAGGATGCTGCCACATTGCAGTGTGATTTGACTATATTTGGAAATTGGGCAGCAAACTGGTAAATGAGGCTCAATGGTTATGCACTTTGGCAGAAATAATATAATAGCGAGTTATACACTAAATGGCAGGGTGTTGGGGGTTTCCTTAATTGAGAATGATCTAGGTTTTTTTGTAGATAACAAGTTGTCTAATTCTGGGCAGTTTCATTCTGTGGCTACTAAAGCAAAAAAAGTTCTGTCTTGCATAAAAAAGAGCATTAACTCAAGCGATGAAAACATAATTTTGCCTCTTTCTAGGTCCTTGGTAAGGCCTCACCTGGAGTACAGAGCGTAGTTTTGGGCTCCAGTCCAGAAGAGGGAAATAAATAAGCTGGATAGAGTGCAGAGACGTGCAACTAAACTGGTTACAAGGATGGAAGGTACAAATTATGAGGGTAGACTGTCAGGGTTTGGGTAGTTCTCTCTAGAAAAAATTATGCTTGCAAGGGGACATGATTACTCTTTACAAGTACATTAGATGGCATTATAGATGTTAGCAGGAGGACCTTTCCACCATAAAATTAATTGTTTCACCAGAGGCCACCTTTTTGGAGAACTTTCATTTGAAGCAGCGTATGTGGTTCTTCACAGTGAGGACAGTGAGGCTGTTGAATACCCTTTAGACTAGTCAATGCTTTAGAACCCAACAGTTTTGGAACCATGTCTATAAGTAATGAATGACTGTGCTGTGTGCTGGCATTGTTGAACACACCACTTCTGAAAAATGTTATTTAAAAATAAGAATACAAATCTTTAGAACTAGTGAGAAGTAGGGCACTGTTAAGACTCCATAAAAACAAGTTGATGGTAATGATGTTTAGAAATACTTCTGTCTATTACTCTAACAAATTGCAGTGATGCAGTGTGACAATATTGTGCCATATCTGAAAATTACACTGCCATTCCTATTCAAAACAAATCATTATAGTGGACAACAATATCAGCTATATTTGTACAAACTAAGTTTTATGTCACAAAATGAGGCACTACCTTGTGACATGCCATTCCTTTTTTTTAGTTTAGAAGTCAGACCCGAGTGTCTGTTTTTATGGTAAAAAGGGGATCAGAAGTGACAGTACAACTCCTAATCGTGATATTTTTAGTCTGTTTGATAAACGTGACAGGCAGGGGGAATTATAGGTCTGCAGGGAATCAAAGCAAAGGAAACAATTTTGTAGAAGAATCATGTCTTGTAGGCATGTATTTTATTTCAGTGCATTACTCTGGCAGGTTGGCAGGTTACACTGTTTTCTAAAAGATAGCTTTGGAGCCTGTCATTTGTGTATTTGCCCATATACTGTAAATGTCTAACCTGTTCTACTTTCCTCCTTACCTTCCTCCTCAACCAGATTATATAAACAGAACAACGCAGTGGGACAACAAACATATCAGATTAAACAGACCAAAACTAACTGTAGATACAGCCTTGATGTACTATAAAAAGCAAATTGTCAGCATATGACAGAGGCTCTTGTTTCTCTATTGAGAGAGGAGAAAAGCAAGTGAATTGGCATTGGTACTAACATTACAAATGTTATATTTAGACATTTAATTGTTTTTGCTTCCATCAGAAATGTGTGGGGATAACAGCTTCATGTATTTATGTTGCCACTGTTTGCATCAATGTGTTACATGTCTGGACCCACACAGAGTGGTTTTAATGGTACATTTAGCTCAACATAGTGCAACGTGCTACTAAAGGTTCCTCACAGTAAGTGAATGATGTTCATCTGAAATGTGTTTCACCATGACAAGAGGTAATGCACCATTAAGGCCTGCTTCTTCTGTATGGTTATATTTTTTTTATATTGAAATATCCTAGATATAAAAACAAGGTATTTCTAACTGCCAAGATTAATGGAAGTGCAGTAGAGTTATGTCCAAATACCAAGATTAATGGAAGTCCAGTAGAGTTATGTTCAAACATGAACATAACTTGGATAATGTAACTTTTTCACCCATCTATATTTGATGACTATGTTTATATCTGAAGTCAGAAGGATGAGCATTAGAACCCATGGCCAAGTCCACCTCTGGGAGCCTAAGACTAGAATAGATTTGGCCAAAGATGGTGGCCGACAACCCCACTAAGCAGCTCTGTATTTTAAGACCAGGTACCATTCCTTTGGGTAAATAGGTACAATCCATGGGGGTGTTTACTTACCCTTTAATGAGTGCTCTTGTTCTAGTAATGGAAAATATTAGGTAACTAGACTTTACTTGTCTTTGCATGCTATTTACAAGTTTGCTATAAAAATATTTGCCCAATGTTTTTACTTTACCCCATGTTCCTGTATAAGTGGGCTGCCATATTTGTTCAGGCAGTAATGATACAGGAATTGGTGGACCAGGTTGTGGTATATCTTTAAATTATCCGATATCCAAATCCCAAGCTTTATGTCCTAAGATAAAGTAAAGTTGCAATAACTTGCAATAACACAACATGTTTCGAGCTGTTGGCTCTTTCTCAAGTGTTAGGGTAACACTTGATTGAGAGTCCACAGCTCGAAACATGTCCTGTTAATAAAGAAAGTAGCAGCACAGTTCCTGTGTTGGAGTATCCATTCCCGAATTCATTATATGTTATTGTTCAGGCAGTAGGCAGTAGTCAGTTAGCATTAGAAACTCTTGACTGGTTGAGAAGGCACAGTCAGGTTGGTAAAAGTGTCAGGTTAAGGAACCGCAATTAACAATTACTTACAAAAGCACATCTATTTGTGAAAAATAATCACCATGACCTATTGGTAACTTTTATGGGGGTTACTCGAAATGTTCTCATTATTTTAGTAAAACTTCAACCAAGCTTCCATCCACAATTCTGTCTTATTTATAAATAAAATAATGTAAAAATTATGGGGGCGTGGCCATGCAGCGGACCTAACCAGACGTGTTCCATCGGCTCTCCGCACCCAGGGGACTCTCATAGCTATCAGTGAGCATTATTATTGGACTTTTTACTCACCCTTTGGCTGGCTGAAGCCCTGACCATGTCTAAAAGCAGCAAGCCCAAGAAAAACCTGCCGCCGCTGCGGCAAACGACGACACCGGCCCGCAAACCAGAGCTATGTCGTCGTTCCAATATGGCGGACAGTGCGCCTTCCTCCCCGGCCTCAACCCCGCAACGAGACCCGGACTCGGATAAACTGGACTCCGATCCGGAGACCCAGACGCAATACTCCGGGGATAAACAGCTAATTGCCCGTTTCAAGCAGCTATTACACTCTGAACTGGACGCGGTGGCGACAAAGATCACGGACCACGTGACTCAGGAACTCCGTGAGTTAGGCCAGCGCACGGCCGCGGTAGAGGACAAAGTCGACGATCTGGTGAGCAAAGCCCAGTCGCATGACTCCTTGATTACTCGCTTACAACAACAGCTCTCGGAACTGCAAGACCGCCTGGAGGATAGCGAAAATAGATCGCGGCGGAACAACGTGAGAATCCGCGGCCTACCAGATTCGCTCACGAACCTTCAGGAAGAGATCCCGCTTCTCCTCCAGTCCCTTGTGCCTGATGTTCCGCCCTCTGAATTGCTGCTTGACAGGGTGCACCGAGCCCTCGGTCCGAGAAAGGAAGGAGCTCCACCGAAGGACGTCATAGCGAGGCTTCATTACTTCACTTCCAAAGAGGCTATTATGAGCGCCTCTAGGGCCTCCGCCATGCTGGAATACAAATCCTTCAAATTTTCCATTTATGCGGATCTCGCAACCTCCACGATTCTGAAACGGAAGCTTATGAAACCGATCACATCCATCTTGACGGCTCATCAGATCCGCTACAAGTGGGGCTACCCGTTTAAGCTGATTTTTACCCACCAGCACCGTCAATATTCTACGGTGTCCCCTTCAGACGGCATGGAACTCCTAACCCGCTTGAAGCTTCACTCACCTTCGGCCTCAGCTTCACCTACGCCAACGCCTTCTGGCAGCCCAAAGGAGAGGGCTCTCTCCCCACTGTGGCACCGGAACCAGAACGGTAAAATAAAGTGACGGGTTTGGGCACCTTGTTTTTTTTGTCCTTGTTGTTACAGATGAGTCCCCTGGGGAGCTTTTTCCCCCCTTACTGAGGTCATACCCTGAGACCTCCCGACGTGTTTTCTACAAACGTTCCCCCTATTGAGGGGTCAGTTTTTTCGAGTTGCTTTTTTTGTTTTTCCAGTTTTGTTATGTGTAATATTTTGTTTTTTGAATGCAGGTTATGTATACTGAATGCTTTTAGGTTAGGTGTATGGCACAATGTCTTTAGCTCACTCCTTACCCCACCATGGGGCTGTACTGTATAACTCACAATGTTAAGGGCCTTAATTCCCCCATGAAAAGATCAATGGCATTTAGGCAATATTGCAAGATGGGAGCCGATATCCTCTTCCTCCAGGAGACTCATTTCTCTATCACATCTACTCCCAAATATTTTCACCATGTCTATAGTCGTTCCTACATGGCTAGCACAGATAAGAAACACAGGGGCGTTGCCATTTTCTTACATAAAAACCTGAACTTTCACCTTACTTACTCCAAATCTGACCCCGAAGGCAGATACTTAATATTGGTCGGCCAAATCCAAGACAACCTGGTTACCCTGGCAACGGTGTATGGCCCTAATGACTCTCAGCGCAATTACTATTCTGATTTTTTTTCGATCCTGGAGGAGGAGGGTAGAGGTCCCATTATCCTCGCAGGGGATTTCAATGAGGTGGTTAATCCTATTGTTGACAGACAATCTAGTGCTCCCTCCTCTTCCCCTAAGAGAGGCCCCCACTATTTTGCTTCTCTGCTAGGCCAATATGGCTTCGTGGATGCATGGAGGGAACTTTACCCCTTTAAGAAGGATTTTTCATTTTTCTCCCCCCCCCACAATTCGCACTCAAGGATTGATATGATTTTACTAAGCAGGCAGCTGACCCCTTCTATCCTTCACTCTACCATACGCTCTTGCTCTTGGTCGGACCACTCCATTGTAACCCTGGAACTTGCCAGTATTACGGATAAACCGTCCAGTAATAGATGGCGCTTGGATGACACCTTATTATCCTCTCCCCAACATAGGGACCAAATAGAGTCGGAGATAGACTCATACTTTTCCATCAATAACTCCCCTGAAGTTAGCAGCCCGATACTGTGGACGGCCCATAAGGCTTATTTGCGGGGTATTCTGATACAGCTCCGGTCACGGGTCAGGAAAGCTAAAAATGCGAACTTACAAAAACTTATGGTGTCATTGCAAGAGTTGGAAACTCAATATATCCATGACCCCCATAATTCCAGGTTAAGGAAAGACATAGACAAGCTGAGGACGGAAATTAACTTACTTCTGACTGAGTCAGAAATTGCTAAATTACAATGGACCAAGCAGAAGTTCTTTCGTAGGGCCAATAAAGCGGACACTATGTTAGCTAGAAGGCTGGCTAATAAATCTTATAAGTCCGCCTTTACCCAACTCAAATTGAAAGATGGCTCCTTGACGGCTAACCCGGAACGTATTGCTTTAGAGTTTGCTTCTTTTTACCAGACTCTATATAGCAACCGTCCTGATCCTGACCCATCTACTCTGACACATTTCCTCCAAAATTTGAAGTTACCTTCCCTTACCCCACAACAGATTGAAGTTATGTCAGCCTCAATTACATCGGAGGAAGTGCAGACAGCTATAAAGCAAATCAAGACTAGGAAGTCCCCTGGCCCCGACGGGTTCTCCGGAAAATACTTCAAAACCTTTGCCTTGAAACTGATCCCTTGGCTCACTATAATGTTTAACGACATTATGCAAGGCAAGAGTGGATTTTGCCAGGAGGATTTGCTAGCGCAGATAGCGGTTATACCCAAACCAGATAGGGATACCACTTGTTGTAAAAATTTCCGCCCGATCTCTGTCCTTAATGTTGACGTTAAATTACTGGCTAAAATTATGTCCACTAGACTGAACACCGTCATTGAGAGCCTCATTCATAAAGATCAATCCGGATTTATCCCTAGGAGACAGGTTACGGATAACATCCGTAGGATCCTTAATTTAGTTCATATTGCCAAATCGGAAAATATACCATCTATGCTCCTCTCCCTAGATCTGGAGAAGGCGTTTGATACTATATCGTGGCCTTTCCTTTTTGCAGTCCTCAAAACTTTTAATTTCCCTCCGTCCTTTTCACAAGTCCTCTCTGCGCTTTACTGCCGTCCTAGAGCAAGAGTCAACTACATGGGATTCAGTTCCACGGAGTTCCCTATACTGAGAGGTACTAGACAGGGATGTCCCCTGTCTCCCCTGCTGTTCGCCCTAGCGATCGAGCCGCTGGCACAAGCCATTAGAGCTAATAATAAAATTTCGGGGGTGTCAGTGGGGGAGACTGAATATAAATGTGCCCTATATGCCGATGATATTATTTTGACCCTGACCAAGCCCATGACTTCCCCACATATGCTAAATTGTCCGGCCTAGTGGTGAACTCCTCTAAGTCGGAGGCACTGAACATTTGCCTTCCAGAACATCACAGGAAGCTTCTGGAAATAAACTTTGAATTCCACTGGAGGCCGAAAACCATTAAATATTTAGGGACACTGATATCTTCCCATTATTCTACTCTGGCCTCAGACAATTATACTAAACTTGGTCATAAAGTCTTAGCCATGATAACATCCTGGGGTAAACTTAACCTGTCCTGGTTGGGGAGGGTTACGGCCTTGAAAATGTCTGCTCTTCCACTTTTGTTGTATGCTTTCCGCACTCTGCCTACCTACCCTCCAAGGGGTTTGCTGGACACTCTACAGAAGGCCTTTACTAGGTTTGTTTGGAACGGTAGGAGGGCCAGATTGAACTTCTCTACAGCTTGCCGCAGTCGTTACAAAGGGGGCCTTGGTATCCCGAACTTGAAATGTTACTTTTTTGCTGCTCAATTGTCTCAAATAGTCTCCTGGCATCAGCCTTGCGATGCCCCGTTGTGGGTTCACATTGAACAACATTCTCTCCAGGACGTTTCCCTTCGGAATATACTGTGGATTACAAATTTTCCTACTAAAGCCACGAATAACCCTATAGTGGCGCATTCTCTGACAGTGTGGGCCCGCACAAAAGACACCTTTGGCCTATTCTCTCCTCATAAACCGGCTACCTCTTTCCTCAACAATGTTGACTTCCTCCCCGGTCAGTCATCTAAGGCTTTCGCCTGGTGGGAACAGTCTCTCCTGTCGACTATCTACTCCCTCACACGCTCTAACAAGATACTATCGTTTTCCCAGCTCCAGGAACAATACAAGGCCCCCCAGGGGGAATGGTTGAGATACCAGCAGATCGTGCACTTTATAAAATCTCACAAAGGGGGTACTACTTTCCCCCCTCCGACTGCTTTTGAAAATCTTTGCCTGCATCTCGTCTCCACCAAAGGAGCGTTGTCATATATATATGGTCATCTGATCCATATCACCCCTATCAAGTCATTGAAGTTCGTCCAATATTGGGAGAGGGATCTCAGGCAATGTCTTGATGAAGATACTTGGTCTGACATTTTTACAAATACCATTAAGTGCTCTGTCAACGTTCTCATACAGGAGACCTCCCAGAAAGTGCTGCACCAATGGTACCTGGTTCCAGAGAAGGTTGCCAGATGGTATCCTGCTTCCTCCACTCTTTGCTTCAGAGCTTGTAACCAGTCCGGCTCTTTCCTTCACACGTGGTGGAACTGCCCTGTGGCAGTCCGCTTTTGGATTCGGGTCTATACTCTTATTACTAGTGTCACGGGACTCACGCTCCCTAAAAACCCGGCTGAAGCCCTGCTAAACAAACATGTCCCTGGTGGCAATAAATACTCCAGGCGCATGATCACATATATCTTTTCTGCAGCTAAGCAGACAATAGCGAAAGCCTGGAAAACCAACACCTTGGACATACGTGAGGTCAAAAAGCGGCTCGACAATTTGCTGATAATGGAACGGCTTACGAGCATTGAGTCTGGCCAATCCAAGGCCTTTAACAAAACCTGGTCCCTCTGGCTCTCCTACCGACAAATTTCTCAGGGGTTGTTAACCTAGTCAAACTGTTGCTGGGAGTGCGGTTACGCTGAACAATCCTAACCTACAGCTCTTCTGCTATACTTGTTATAACTTGCATTCATGTTCCCCCTTTTTTTTCCCTTTATTTTTATTCCCTTCCCCCTTTTGGTTGACAATTTGCTGGATATGTTTTCTAGTTTGCCATATGTATGCATCCGTACTATCTATGCCAATGATAACTGTGTCCCGGGGTGTTCCCGGTTTGCACACGTGTATGATGTCAACTTTTCATTTGAAAATAAAAATACATAAATATAAAAAAAAAATTATGTGCTAAAAAATACGATAAAATTAGAAATGTGCAAATTTTTTGAATTTGGCGCGCAAAAACTTTCTATTGTACAAAACCCAGCACAAATCATGATATCTTCTACATGACCTCGGCGGGTTTTAGATGGAGTATTTTTGGATTCTGACTTTTAGCAGCCTCAGGTTATAATAATTCTCGAGGTTTTTTTCTCCCCACAAAAATTTGTGTTTTTCCTTTTAAAACCTGACCAGAAAAAATTGTGTTTTAGTAAATAAACCCTTTAACGCATGTTAATATTTTGAACAGTATTTTTTTAGTGTCAGTATCACTTTAAATAAACACTATGTGAAAGTACCTTCATTAATATATTTCACAGCTTTTACTGTTTTTACTTTATTTGCACTTTTAACACCATCGGGGTTTAATAAATATTGGAAAATGTTAGTTTTTTTATTCAAAAAATTGTGTTTTACCCCTTTAAAAGTCTGACCAGCAAAAATTTGACTTTAATAAATAACTCCCTAAATGCAGGGTCAGACTGGAGCCTTCGGGGGCCCACCAGGCTGCAAAATAGGTGCCCTCTCCCGTCCGCCGATTCCCTGGTCAGGATACAGCGCAATGCACGCACATGTGCTAACACGACACGCTCTGCACACATGCCTATACATGGCGTGCTCTATGTGCATGCACGAACATGACGTGCTCTGCACCAGGCCGGAACTAGGGGTAGGCAGAGTAGGCATGTGCCTAGGGCGCAAAGCTGAGGGGGCACCAGGCACGTACCTGCTCTGTCGCCTACCCCGTGTCCGGTCCCGTGCTCTCCCCGACTGCCACTGGCTTGCGCTTCTGCGCATGCGCGAACACATTTTGCGCATGCGCGCTGGAGCTAAATTTCGCACATGCGCGCCGGCAAAAAAAAAACGCGCATGCGCGATGGCAAAAGGATTCGCGCATGCGCGCTGGCAAAAAATATGCGCATGCACAGTCAAGCGTGCACAGAGCCGGCGCCGTGGCCCGCCAGGTTGCCTAGGGCGCCTGGCCGGGTTGGCCCGGCTCTGCTCTGCACGCATGCGTAAACACTGTGCTCAGGCTTTTTTCTTCATGCAGTAGCCTGGGGGAAGCACGTCTGGTCCGACAGGGGCACATGAGGGCCGGGGTTTTTTTTCCGATGTCCCGCCGACCCAGTCCACATGCTGTCCACTTGTTTAACACTAAAAATAAAAAACTCAACAAAACTTTACACAGTCTATACTCAAACATTCTTTATCTTTGTTCACTATTTTTCACCTATACATAGTTGATCACTGATCAACAATTGTGACATGGACACATTCCAATTTTTGGCTTACCAAAAAAATACTGTCTGGGCTCTTTTTTGCTTCAAAAGTCAGCCCATAAACTGTATTAAAGTGGACCTGTCAACCAGACATAAAAAAGCTGTATAATAAAAGTCCTTTTAAAAAATTAAACATGAAATCCAAATTTTTTTTTTTTTTTTATTAAGGCATCCATATATGTTGAAAATCTCAGCTGTCAATAATATATTGCCTGTCCCTCCTCTATGCCTTAGGCATAGAGACGGGGGAGGCAATTACTTTCACTTTCCTTTCAGCACTTCCTAGATGTCACTGCCCTCCTGTGCATGGAGATTGCCCCCATTCTGGCACATAAACAAAAATGCAAGGCTTGCATTAATATCATTGTCTACAAAATGGCAGCTGCCTGCTTGCTATACTATGAATTCCCAGGCTGAAGGCTGATTTAAATAATTTATATAGTATAAGTAAAGTTTATTTTGCTTGCCTTACATGATAAAATAGTATTTGGAATTATTTGTTAGGATGACAGGTCCCCTTTAAAGTAATTTAAATATAATATACTGTTGCCCTGCATTGAAAAAACTGGTGTAATGTAATTTAATCTATGTAATTTAATGTACAGAGTTTCACAAAAATATGATTTTTTGAAAAACTATGCATAAAGTATATTTTGTCACAGCGATTCCAATAATAGAAAGATATGTTTTAAAGTTCTGCCAAGGCATGCAGATTGGAAGGCTTACAAGTTCTGCACAAAAAACATCAATTTATTAACAAGATAAATACATGAAACATTTTTCCCAGGCAATGATTATATTATGTTTGACCTCAAAAATGTCCTTCCCTACAACTGCAGCCAATGCAAGCTAGCTTTCCATCTGTTGTCTTCTGTTGCAAGTAGGTGCTATTATATTCACATGTGATCAGTTGCTTGTGTATACCAGACCTTGTAAAAGGGCTAAATGTAATAAAAAAAAGTGGTAAATAGAATTTTTTAAAAATGGGAAAATATGAATGGAAAATGTTTTCCGTTTATTACATTGCAAAAAATGGAAAAACAATAATGACAAAGTAACAATTTGCAATGTAATATTTTCAGTTTATTACATAACAAAATAATAGCTTTTCAGTTCTATAACATACATTCGCACTAGAAGAAACTACAAAATGTGCAGGTTTTTTTTCAACAAATAAGTTTATGGTCTCGCAAAACATTACATAAAATACATTGAAGTCTATGGATGTTTTGTCATCATTGGCAAAATGCAAAATTTCAATGCAAATCTATACCTGGTGAAAAATTTTGCTTGGCACTAATAATAAGTTTAAATCCATCCCTTGCTTTTTTCATGAAATCATTAAATATATATGGAAGTTATTTAAAACTGTCTTCTTGATTTTTCATCCCACTTTTCTTTGTTTTTCTTGTCCTTTCCAACATACTGTATTTGCTCTCTCCTTTTGAATTGTTTTATTTACTAGAACTTTTCTGTTGTTTCTCAGCTTTTGTATTTCCCTCTGTTATTACACTGTTTCACTATTGTTTTATTTCTTTAATTACTCAAAAAAATGAATATTTTCAAAAATATATATAACACATTTATTTTAGAGCATGTTTTATAAGTTGTTTTAGCATTATTCCTTATGGCAAGATGTTTTCTAGATTATTTGTAGCCACAACACAACACAAACTACAAAATGCGACATCTTGTTACCTGCCTGTTGTCTTATTGATCATATACTGAGGGATGGAGCAGAGGTTTGACATCACTCCAACGTGGAGTGCAGAAGTAAACAGAGATTGAAGCTTATTGGTGTTAGTCAGATGGCTGGGGGCACTTGGGAAAATAAGAAATGACTTGCAAAATTAAGTATAAGAAAATCCATTCTACTTGAAGAGTTCTATTAACCAATGCATTTAAAAAAAAAAAAACATGTCCGTTTAACTAATGATTTGCATTAGCCATTGAGATCTTAATAGGATCAGAACTCCATTATGTGTGAGCTTGATTGCATGTTTGTATGGTTGGAAAGACATGTCCTTTGTTGTGGCACTTTAATGAGGAGGTAGAATTTGTAAATACTGTATATACATATGGCGAAGGTAAATATCCATTCACAAAGCTGTAAGACCTAAGACCTTGGGATTGCTTTACCCACTAGATATTTGGAAACACTACAATGCGAAAGGCAAATTTTAATGATAAGGTGTGAGGGAAACCTAACTGTTTATGTTCATAAAAAAAAGATTTGTCAAATGCCTATCTTCCGCAATGAATATATTGATTGATGTACCAGTTTGTTAAAACTCTTTCCTGACAGTAAGGGTAATAACAATAGAAAAGTTTGCACCTAGTTGAATTGTTCAGAGCTACCAGTGAGTAAGTACAATTTACAGGTTACCTGTTAGATGCTATGGGTTATGAGACCTTGTGCAAACTTTGTATCGCGTAAGCACCAGAAATTGTCTTCTGCATTTGCAATACGTGATATTTGTGATAAATGTTTTATGATGATTCACACTGGCACCAATGAAAAGTTACCTTGGGCATTTTGTAACCCAGGCTTGAGGAGAGCTAATATCCCATGTGCCATCACCCTTTTTTGCTTGTTTAAACCTATGTTTCATTTGTATTACTATTTATTATTTAGATACACTTTTCTGATCTAGATATTTTTTTACATATAATACCAAGAAGCATGTAATTTCACAGTTTATTTTTTAACTGTCTTATATGTAGTTCATATACTGGCTTTATCTCCCCAGACTTTGTGCAAAGAACACCTGTCTGTTTGTATTGTTTAAAATCCTTTGAAATGTGGATTCCAGATAAATATACAGAAAAGGCAACTCAGTATCCACTAGTGATGTCATATAACAAGAAATATGTTCTTATGCCCTACAGGATTTATTTTCTCAAGACTACTTCTCAGTGAAAGGTACTTTTCTTAAGGATATCTATTCAACTTGACAATGACCTTCACACACAGTGCTCAGTATTCTAGTCCCTAGAGAACTGTTATGTGGTAGTTACAGGGGAGAAATTATAGAATACTGAACAAGTGTAACATTCAAAAAATGTATGGCATGGTCTCCGCCTTCTCTCTTTATCAGTGGATACACCTATAATTTTATACTCTTTGTGTATTTATCTGTTTTTTCTTTTTTACAACAAACCCTCTTTTTATGTTTTTTGACATGATGACACATTGACTTGAGTTTGCAAATACTGTTTGCTCTTTGTTGTAATGACTTTCGGTATT
Organism: Xenopus laevis; assembly: GCF_017654675.1. NCBI lineage: Eukaryota > Metazoa > Chordata > Amphibia > Anura > Pipidae > Xenopus > Xenopus laevis. The sequence goes on from NC_054386.1 coordinate 65,958,131, forward strand.
ATATTGTTCTGGGCTGCAGAAGGAGTTATAATAATAATTATGTTACAGGGGTAACTCTGATGCGTATAGTTAATTCTGTATAGATCTAACTGTCCCGGAGGAAATACCTTTTTTATTCTTCCCTTGTGCTAATTATAATCATATGATCAGAATTCCGTTCTGCATACAAATGCACCATAAAAAACAGAATAGAATAGAAAACAGAATACGGATAGGTGGTTCAGTAACCTAGGCTGGCTGTTCTAATACAAGGTTAAAAGGTAACATGCTGTAAAGTTAAAGTACTTACAGTATAAGTAAACATGAAACAAAGCTAAATGTCTTCTGTATTGTCCTCAGCAACCGCTTCTCCTCTGTCACGCCATTCTGTCAATCCCTGCACTGGCTTCCGCTACCTTTCAGAATCAAATTCAAATTAATGACCCTGACATTCAAAGCACTTCATAACTCTGCCCCACCCTACATCTCTGAACTCATCTCTATATACTCACCCAACCGCTTACTACGCTCCTCTACTGACCTGCTACTCAACTCTTCTCTCATTACCTTCTCACATATTCGCATTCAAGACTTTGCAAGTGCTGCACCCCTCCTCTGGAATTCTCTCCCACTGTCTGTCCAAGTTTCTCCCAACCTTTCTGCTTTTAATAAATTTCTTAAAACGTACTTCTTTCAAGAAGCCTACCCTCACTCTGCTTAACTACCAAACGCAACACCACATACAGTACCACATTTCTCACCCACTTAATTCGATCTTGCCTACTCCCACACCTTGTGTATTACTTCCCTTTAGAGTGTAAGCTCTTTCTGCATAGGGCCTTAGTCACCTTTTGTACCGGTATTGATTGTGATGTATGTAACTCCATATGTTCTATGTATATAATTCATGTGATTTAGTTGTATAATCACATTTACTTTACAGTGCTACGCAATATGTTGGCGCTATATAAATACATGTTAATAATAATAAATTGTCTTCATATTGTTTGCCTAAAAAGTATTTTCCACGTGCTTTAACCACCTTTGGCCTGCATTGCATAACCCAATGCTGGTGATGCCCCTGGCGCATCTTAAAGAGATAGTATACCCCCTTTTTCAAAACTCGTTCAAGGAATATGGTGTGTGCTGAAAATACTTCTTGCCTTTTTTGTGGATGTTTTTTTTTTATTTCTTGCACTAAAAAAGGGCAGTATTTGAAAATGAAACAAAAGTTGCCTTCTACTTCTTGATCCAAATGAGCAAAGTCAAGACAAATCAGAAGTCCACGTAGAAACCTGTGTATAATAAGCTGCCCTTTATCTAAAACGATAGGTTGTAACTGAGGAAAGGGAGGGGCTTATTTATACAGTTTTATACAATTTTATTCACTGAGACCAGAAATTAGATTCTAACTGTAGCTTCATTTCCAAAGCTTGCACTGTTTTTAGCAAGGAATAGCAAAAGAGTAGATGTTTCCTAATTATGACAATAGATATAAATTATGTTTAGCACAAGCTCTTTTCAGAGAGCTAATATTGATTAAAGTGTATACTATCCCTTAAGAAGCCTTTAAACAGGAAACATTAAATCCCATTTGTACTGCATATATCCTGCACCAATGTTTAATTCAGTTTGCGGTAGAAGATTGCAGGTGGGCTTCCGTGCATTATCCCCTTCTCTCTCTTAGAGATGTACGGTGGCACCCTATGGCATATGAATCACATTCTTGAAAGAAGATGTTTTGTTCATGTCTCAGTCTGAATTAGAAAAATTAATGTACCTTTGTGTCTTTTAGTTAGCGGGGTTATACTATGCAGCCATTATGTGCAAAATTGCGAATGCAATTTCCCTAGTTTCACGTTGTTACCCTAGCTGCATGTCCATTGCTTGCCTATTTTCTCTCCAATTTAAAAGGCTAACCGCTTAAAAAAATACAAAAATATATACCTGTAGTATAAAACGTGTACACTAGTGATGAGCGAATCTGACCCATTTCTCTTTGCCAAAAATTCACCAAAATGCATTGGTCTATTGGCGACAATTTTTTTTAATTTTGGAGGGTTTTGGCAATGAAACACAGTAGAAAATTTTGCTCATCACTATTGTGCACCCATGCTGACCAGTTCTGTATGGTTGTTGTTGTCTTGCTACTGTTTAAAGGGGAACTCCGGTTTCCAAACCAAAATTTGATAAAGAGGCCTACATAACACAGAAACCCATAATATATCCATCACAGTTACCTGTTTCTTCAAAAAGTATGAATAAATGCCATTTTCTATGCTGAAATCCAGCTTTTTAACAGTTGTTTGCATCATTTGAAATCCTGGCAGGGAAGGAGGGTATAAAACACTGATGTTACAAATTGTGTTACAAACAACTACTCCACAGCTAACAGATAGCGTGCAGGAACTACATAACCCAAAATGCATTGCGCTGTGATGTTCCTTTCCTTATTGAAATCACATGTGCAGGGAATTGTGGGGTTTGGAGGATGCAGGCTGAGGACAGCTGGCTGTTGATACAAAGTAACAGTAGTCAGCCAGCTCAGCAAAATAGTCAGAGAGATCAGCAGGAGAGCAGGGGCTACGGGCTAGGCTTAGGGAACTATCAGAAACCATTATAAATCATGAAAAGTATGCATATTTTTTAAATGATGTATATTGCAAAGTTGCTTGAAATTGTTTACTTTTCAAAACGCTTAATTTGTGTTTTTGTGGAGTTCTCGTTTAATAAAAACAAAGCAAAAATAAAACCACCATTGACATTGTTTCATTGATGTCTAGGGAAGTGCAATATTTAATTTTGCTAGATCCAGATCCAGCAACATGGTTGGCTCGGCTTTTTCAAATGGCTTATGAATAAATTTAATAAAAATGAATTGGACAAATGCATTTCGAAAGGTTTTTCAATTGATTGACTTGAATTTGACATAGCTTGAGTAGCTTTGCAGTTTATCTGATTTAGTCTCTTTTCAGAGTTTCTGTAATGATATTTGCCACAAACCCTGTGTGAAAATTGTAGCATAATACTTCCCAGGCCCCAGTAATGCAACACAGTATTACTGAGTCTTTACATTCTTTAGAGTGAATTTGCAAGACTTATTGTGCATAATAAACTGAGCCTGGCATAAAATGCCCATTTTATTTACTGGTGATCGAAAAACCCTCCTAGTTGTTAGCAAGAGCAGACAGGTGATGTATTTATTCTACTAAAGACTATTTCTTCTACAAATCTATAAAACAACATGAGTACTGTATATATGCTGAGAACTATGTGTTTCAAAAAACAAGTGGATATGGATTATTGATTTATGTGGATTTAAAGGGGACCTGTCACCCAGACATAAAAATCTGTATAATAAAATTTCAAATTGAACATGAAACCCAAATTTTTTTTAATGAAAATATAAGAATATAAAAATCTCAGCTGTTGATAATATTTTGCCTGTCCCTCCTCTATGCCTTAGGTATAGGGCCAGTGCAAGCAATTACTTTCACTTCCCATTCTGCACATCCTAGATATAATGATATCATTCCCCCTCACTCCTCACTATCTAACTGTATAGTCAGTGCATGGCATGGACATCATGTGTTCCATTCTGGTAAATAAACAAGAATTTGGCATGGGGCAAAGTTTGCCATAATAACAGTGTCTACAAAATGGCACCTGACTGCTTGCTCTAATTGGGGATTCCAATACTAAAAAAAAATAAGATTTAAATAATTTGTATAGGGTAAGCAATGTTTATTATGCTTGTCTAACATCATAAAACATAATTTGGAATTATTTCTTTAATTGACAGGTCCCCTTTAATCTCAAGAAAAATACCTGATTTGATTACAAACTGAGTAAGTTGCTACTTACAACACCTTACTCTATTTGCAGTCAAATCTTCCAATTAGTGTCCCCTTAAATAGACAGTTCAGTAGATTATCTTCTAGTGTGTACAAAACATTCTATCTATAGGTTTGTATTATAGTTTTGTACTTATGCACTTGCCTAACATTAAATATTTTTCATGGACTTTAACACAAAATCACACCTATTTATAACTGGTTAATGTCTTTGAAGAACAATCTTTATGATGTGCAGTCAAATATAACACAGCAAGACCAAATAGGAGAGGCGGATGGTGGTCAGTACAATTTTCCAAACAATTTGTGTCCGATTCCTTAATGGTTGCTCTGTGCTGCAACTGCTACAAGTGATCCAAGTATAAAAGAAGGAAAAGGAATTCCAGCAGTATGACTGCAAACAACCTTTTATTCCGGGTAGTGAATTCACTTGATAAAGGGTATTGAACCCGAAACATGTTGTGTTTACCACTACCCGGAATAAAAGGTTGTTTGCAGTAATAACAAAGCAAGAATTCACTTGATAAAGGGTATTGAACCCGAAACATGTTGTGTTTACCACTACAGGGAATAAAAGGTCGTTTGCAGTAATAACACAGCAAGAGCCATGAGCAGTATATTTCTTCTTAGCAGTTGCCTACCAATAACCTGGAGAGTGATTGAGGGTCTGTGAGATCTCCAAAAAAAAAACCACATGAAATCTTGGCTGTCAAACAGGAATTTTTCACTTCTGCTTTTGCATTGGCCTTATACCTTGGGTTACAGCTTTGATGGAAGTCAATGATCTTCTAAGCTCTTTTTGGGCAGGGCACGCTTCACCATATTTTATATGTAATTCTAAATGTTCATTGTATGAACCCATTTATTGCACAGAGCTGTGGAACACATTGGCACTTTCTATATACATGTAAATAATAATAAGTTGCTTGGTTACTCATTTGTACATATTGTTATCGTTATCAGACAATAGTCTTGATTCAATCCAATATGATAGGGTTAGTGATGAACAAAATTTTGAGTTTTGCCACAAAAATTACGCCCATAGACTCCAATGGGTGATAAAAAATGTTGCACGACAAAAAGAAAATTGAATCGACGCATCACAAGACAAAAAAATTGTGACACCCGTAGACTTGCAATTTGGAGAATCTGTAGCGAAACGGGTCAGGGTCGCCCATCACTAGATATGGTACATTTCTTGTGATAAGTGCAACTTTTGTTTTTCTGCTATGCAATTCTTAGCGCTAAACACTTATCTACAAACATAGCCACACAAATCCAAATAGCCTTTCAACAATTGTCATCACAAATCATTCTTAAACATTTCTTTTTCAATCTCAAGAGAAGTCTCCTTGCTCTTCTAAGTCATTTTGTCTGCTCAGTGTAAAACGAGCAAGGAGACTTCTCTTAAGATTGCAGGTTAGAAGGGCTGCTGTTTCTCTTGCTCGTTTGTAATGGCAGACTGGAATAGTATTAGAAATGGACACAAACATAAACTATTTAGAAACATAAACAAATCAAACGTGATACCACAAAATTGTGGGATGGTAGGATCAATCACCAATCTTGTAAACATAGCATTATGTTGAAATAATCATTACATGTTTTCCAGTAAACAGAGTGATTTAACCCTTTAATTCTAAAGAAGCCTAATTATATTAAGACTTAAAATAAGTGAAAAAATTTGACATGTCCAGTAAATGGTTGTAAATAAATAGGTATATGTTTGTTTGGATTGTTGGAGCTGATGGATGTTACAAATATGATTAGTTAGATGTGGGTTATTTTGGCACTCAAACATTAAAAATCATTTTAAAAAACTAAAAGCAGATAAGAGAAGATGAACACTTGCTGAAAATGAAAGATAGATGATCTGTTTTGAAGGCTGGCGAAGGTCCTTTGCAGCTGGTATGGTGTACACTATAAGATTATAGAGGATATGGTTTAGAGTGCAGGTTTAAATTTTGAAAAGTCCTTCAATAAAATGTGAGACTGAAGTGAACATGGTTGTCTTGTGGGTTGTTAGATGCACATGGGTGTATGTTTTGCAAAGCCAAACGTAGTAGTGGACTTGAAACACGCAAGCACCTGTAGGATGGAGGGTAAAAGCGGTCACAGAAAAAAAGTCTCTCCCTGGAATGCTGGAGAAGGTCCCTTTCGGCCGTTATAGGGTACATTATAAGATGATATAGAGGATATGTTTAAGTGGGCAACTGGAAAAATGTGAAAAAAAGAGTGAAGTGGAGGTTGTTTTTGTACACAGTGAAGTTAACATGGTTGTCTTGTGAGTTGTTAAAATGCACATGGGTATATGGTTTGCACAAATGTAGCTGGGATAACGGACTTGGAGCACACAAGCACCTGCAGCATGGAGGGCAAAGGCACATATTTTCCAGAACAGCAACTTTTTTTTATAGCGTTGCTATATATGGGTGTTGTGTTTAAGTACTAACCTTTGATTGATTGTGATGAGCCAATTTAAGATGTTGAGGGAACAAACATCTAAACTAAAGGTGAAATTAGGCAGCCACAAAGCATGTTCTGTTATGTCAGCCTCAGCCTTGCATTACTGGAGAGATCTAATGGTTTTCTTTATTAGAGGAAGTTTATCTAAGCATTGTTGCTCAGCCATACTGTACTTTACTCAAAACAGGTTTTTTATTCTCAGCACTGAACAAAACATTTTTCCAGCTTTTAATTCTCCAATGAAAATCCCAATTATTCTGTGTAAAAACTAGCCATTTCCCTGTCTGAATCCATTTTTAATTGTATCAGGGCATGATCCAAACAGATTTTATAAGTGCCCATTTTCTATGTAAAATAGGACGTTTCTGTCCAAAATATAGCCCTTAGATGTTTGGAATTCCACTTCAACAACAAAGGACAGGCTGATTATTTTTTTTTTACATTTTGCCTTGTTGTACCTGGTGTACCCACTCTTTCTACATATAAAACACAGCCCAGAGCAGGGTAACCTGTTTAATCAAACTGAAGAATCCTTCTAAGCACCTCGTCAATAAAAATTACTTAAAGAGTGATCCTATAAAGGAGCATCCTACAAAATCTTAGACAAAAGAGAATATATTTTCTCTAACAAATATTAAAGAAATAGTGAGTGTCCCAGAGGCATTACGTAACTATGCACTGAGTAGGGTGATGATTTCTATAGAAGCTAGCAAATTACTTTGAAGCTAAGCCATCTCAGGCCAAGATGATTAATAATTAGGCAGGTCCAAACTTTTAGGTATAGTACATTGAGCCACTCCACCATGTTGAAGGGTAGTATGGGAAAAGTCTGTGAAGCCTGTCAGGGTGTCACGTTCGGCACCCAATATCCAGAACCCAAGCTAAGCTCCCTGGTCTCGGCTCTCACTTCTGCCTCTAACCGCCGCCTTTCACCTCGATAGGAGCCCATGGCTAATTGGATGCCGCCAGGTCTTATTTGAGAGAGGAGCAAAGTTAACTGTTCTGGACGAGCAAAGGGGCACGATCGTCTCACCAGGATACTTTACAAATAGAACCTAACAACGAGCTACTTGCTAAACACTGAATTCCCCTTTTATAGTTTTGAATGTCGCGCCAATGCACAATGACGTCATCACGCCGGAGCATAAACCCGGAAGCACGCCATGGGAGAAACAGCACTAGAAGGAGAAAGACACATGCGGTGGGCGTCCCCACCGGAGGCATGGCGGGCTCCCCCACATGCCCAGAGGGAAGCCACTGGACCACCAGGGTAAGCATTCGCCACTAGACCACCAGGGTAAATGTTCTTTACACAGGGTTGTAGCACCAGGATTTTAATATTGTTCTTTTCGCCTGGCACACATGAACATCTTTCTAGCATTATTACAGATATGACCACATTCTGTATTAGAAGTTGTTGTAAAATTATTAGTTTGTAGACTTTAGAAATAAAACCTTTTTGTGGGGTTTTGACAGCTGTAGAGGGAGTAAAATTTGTGGCAGTTAAAATGTGGCAAAGTTTGATATATATTCAAATAATTGTTCAATTGCCTGTGTATTATTTTTTTTATTTATTTATATAGAGCCTATCAATTTATGCAGCTCATAACAGATATTGTTCTTCATTCGCTCCAACAGACCTCACACTCTAAATTCCTTATTACATTAACATCAATTTAATCAGAAACGAATTAACCTGTCTGTATGTTTTTTTGTTTTTTGGTTGTGTTTGTTTGTGTTTTGTGGGTGGAAACAAGTCAGAGGAAACTGACATGGATTGTGATTGATTGTGCTGCCCTAGTTAAAGGAGTGCTATCATCCCTGTATAATCAGCCTTTATTCACCCCCAAAATACTACTCTGCCCTGGAAAGAAATAAGAGGGGTCATGCTGCAAGAGGTAATGCTCTTAATGCAACTGAGCTGCGCCTACTGAAATCGTGTCCAGTAGCAAAAATTAACACAACTACACGTGTGCTTCATCACAAATCTGGCACAAAGTGGCCAAATATTGCTTGGGGTCATTTCCAGTGTTTGTCCTATTCTGTCAGTGCAACTAAATTTAATTTACACAGGGAGCAAATATTTTAAAGGAATTCTCACCTTGGTATTTTCACCTTGGTTTCTTAAATGCAGTGCAGTTGTGTAGAGCAGTGTTTGCTCCCTGTGTAGCAGAAGGGTTAACATGACTCTACCTTACACAAACCCAGCAGAGGTCTAGATAAAGCAGAAATAATTGTTTTCACTTCACTGCCTTGCAACACTGAACATCGGCAAATCCCTAAAGACGTGTCCTTATTGTAAAAGAAACATTTCCGTGGATTACAATTTTATTGCTAAAAAAGGGGGGGGGGAGAACAGATCCTTTATGCGGCTGTTAAACCAAATAACACCATCAAAAAGATTCTCATTATCAACTTCAGTTCTGTTTGCCTTTTGAAATGGATAGAAATAAAATATAACCGGTATGTTTAAGATTTTATATCAAGTTTACAATAAATAAAAATATTGCATACTTTCAATGTGTCTAAACAATTTCCTGCCAAGGTTAATACAGCTGTTTTATCCTTGTATCATATCAGGACACAGGGCACGGTTGTTTATGCAGCTGGGAACTTTTTGCTTTCAGTGTTCATTGCGACTCAGACATTGTGTAGAATAATTTAAGCAGCATGTAATGTCCTATACAAGCACTTATGTGGAAAAATCAATATGAGTGAAGTGCTATTGTGTTATCCAACAGCTCCAGTGGAGTGTCATTTTAGTGCAGTAAGACTCTTACATTGTGTCCTGGTGTTATATCAAAAAACATCATCTTCCTTCCCTTGAACAGGTATAAAAGATACTGTAGAAGATTTTTGTTTGCAAGAAAGGTCAGCAACACCGAGGGCACAATGCAGGCAAATCAAGTCACTAAAGTGTTAAATGTGTAACAATAGATTGCATAGCCTTCTGTGGTTTGTGGTCTAATCTATATGTTCACCTTGGGAAATGTTTGCCTCCTATTGATTCCACTAGGAAAAAAAAATACAAGACAGAATACATTATAGAGAGCCTTAAGATACAACACAATTTTGTCTTAACTACATTGAGACATCTTATACAACATTAACACAGATTTTGTTAATGGATTGTCATAATCCTTTGCTGACCACCCACATCACATTAGCCAATAAGGAGCAATGTCCTTCTAATGCATGTGAATTGGCTAGTTATTTAAGGCCCTTTTAGTATGAGCAAAAAAGATCGATGCAATTAAATGTCGCCAAGATTAAAGAAGCATTTGTTCTGTTTAATGTTTCCCTTCTCTGGGCATTAAACAGAAGTGTGTAGTTTAATTCACAAATCAGCGAACAGCTCACCACTGCTAAAATGAATCCTTTTCACTAGTAGCAATGTCAGTTATCAACATGCCATATTCAACCTGGTCATTGATATCAGACAAATTGCCTCTGTTTATAGGGCACATTTACAAATGCAAGTGTGCAAAGTGCAACTTGGAGCACAATTTGCAATGTTTTTTACCCATAATACAGTGTTTTCCCCAGAATTGCAGTGTAATTGCAGCTGTGAGAAGACGCAATTGCAGCTGATTAGCTAAAACATGCGCACTTGAATTGGCCACTAGAAGATTTCCATTGTCGTGATTGTCATAGTTTCCAGCATCAAAATGGCATCTGTGGCCAATATTTTAGGTGTATGTGCAGAGAGTGCATTGACACACACTACTGCGGGAATGCTGAATCAAACTCAACCTTCGAGGTATGACTGGTGATAGCTCATGGGTTCAACAATTCAACTTACAGGTCGTAAATGGACTTTATGGTGGTTATTTACTAAAATCAAAATATTTCTCACTATTTTATTAAAACCACTTCAAACAAAATCCCATCCACATTTTTTACCTTATTTAAAAATAAAATTAACTGCGGAAAAGCCTTGATAAAATCGTCAAAAAAAAATTGTTTCGGATTTGAGGCCCAAAAACCACAAATTATACGTATTATTGTATGAAACCCAGCACAGATCATGAAATCTTCCAATTGTAAATGGGACATCTGCCACTGACTTCAACATGACCTTGGCAGGTTTGAGATGGAGTACTTTTTTATTTAGACTTTTAGCAGCCTCAGGGTTTAATCAATCACTAAAATTCAGGTTTTGTTTTTCCTCTGAAAAATTTTTATTTTCCCCTTTACAACTCCGACCAGAAAAAATCAGACTTTTGCAAATAACTCCCTTTATGTTTAAGTCTAGCATCCAGCTCATTAGTACTGAAATGTAATGTACTACATTGACCATGGAGCAGGGAATGTGAGTAATTTAATAGTAGTTTTCAGCTACAGTGGGAAGGCAACTTGCTTTAATGGTCTTAAATAGTATGTATGTATGTATGGCTTATATGAGGATAGATCCTCTGGTTGCTAGGCTACACTCATTGCTTATGGGAAAAAGGTAAAAAAAAAAAATTAGCTTGACACCAATAAAGCTGAATTATGCTGAAAGTGCAGGCTTCTTAGAAGATAGATAGGGAACACATAACAAGAGGAATAAATTCTTCTCTCAATTAAAATATAACCATTTGAAAAATATCAAGGAAAAGTAAATGTGTATTGAGAGGTGATTGTCCTTTAGTTGACACCCTGTATTTACTATATTGGCTATTGTCTGTTTTATTATCTGGCTTCAGATACTCAACCTGGTTACTACAACTTCAGTTTTCCTGGTATAAGTATTTCACAAACTCTCTTTATCCAGCTACTGAGTTCCCTCTGTCTCTACAATCAGGTCCTGGGTTCTGAGTGGAAGGCATAGGAAAGGCTATAACTTTGACAGACTCCGTGGGAAACCTGATCTGGGATTCATGATTGGGCATTCTTGGTCTCAAAATGTAAAGGGAATAGTCCATCTATAATAAGTAATATTTTTATTTTCCATTTAAAGGGTAATTTAAACAATTTTCTATGCACTAGGCATGAATTCTTTAGACATCTGTATTTAGAAAAACAATATTTGCATTGCTGCCTGACTTAACATGCCTAAACTTCAATGGAACAAAACATATATGGGGGAATGTAATAAAAGTCACAAAGAGCAAAACACTTTGCACAAATAAAAATAAAAATTAGCATTTTGCAATTTTAATATTCTTACTTAAGCTGTTATTGCATTGCAAATTTTCATTGCGCATTGCAAATTTTTATTGTGCATTGCCCACTTTTAAGAAGAGCTTGAAGGTGTCATAATCTTCTGGAGCAAACATAACTTTTTCAGTAAGAAGTTTTATAACATTCAATGCACACTGGCGCAAACTATAAAATTCACAAACCTTCTTCCACTGTCAGGAAAATGTATTTGCACAGAGGCATAACTTTTCGCATTGCAAGTATTTATTCCATTACCAACTTTTATTACATTCCCTCAATAGTATTTAAAGGGGATCTAAACCCTGTTGCTTAAAAATACTTTGCTAAAATGTTGCTAGAATGAAATATGTTCTTTTAATTAACATATTAACAAGGGTTGCTCAGACCTAATGAATGAAGTAGTTGTCCAGCTTAAATATATAGCAATATATGGACAGTTTTAAAGGAAAGATCATTTTTAGTACAGAATAGTTTAATGTCCTTTGATATATTTTTATGGTTGCTATGGATCTACATTCATGATCTCCCAATAAGAACTGCACCTGTAAAGTTGTCTCTATTTTCTGTGTTTCTCCCTCCTCATGTTTATTTACAATATAATATTAGGAAGCTAGTTAGGCCAGAAAGTTGGAGTTATAGATGTTAGATTACAATGGGATGAATGATGGTGCACTGAGGAATAGACTTGCATCAGGAATTAAGTTTGGCCAATCTTATTCAGAATGCTGCGGAAGATGCCCTTTAAATAGTGAATCATGTGTCAATGTGTGTACTCAATATATCCTTCATTAGAACATCACCATCAAGAGGTCAGCCATTCAGCTTTGACATTTTTATGCCGTCTACATTTTCAAAAGGACAGATATACAGAAAGAGAGTTTTCTATATTCTAAAAGAGAAATATGTCTTATTTATAAGTGGCCTCTGTTGGCCAAATGCTCTTGAAAAACGAGCAAATGTATTTTTTGCTTTTGGAAGTGAACAATGCCTGGAATACCTGGTATTAGGGTACAGGTTGATTTTGACTCATTTTGCAAAACACATCTTACCTACAGTAATAATATCACTGTCATCACCTGGAGTGGGAACTATTTAAATCATGCTAAAAGAGCCCTTTGGTCTATATGTCCCGCACAGCTGTTGAGAACTTATGAATGGAATAGTCTTCTCCATACTATGTTTAAAAGCCAATGCACTCCAGGCTGCCTGTATTTGTACCAGTATTCTAAGGTTATGTATGAAAACAGCTGCTGTAAAGTGTTGCTAGTGCTACTTCAGGAGGTGACAGATGTTTGGGCAGTAAGTTTTACTTACATGCATTACTTAGATTTACTTAGATGCATTATATGCCTTAATTACAGCTATGTTTTTCCAGAGCATCTGGTTGCAGTGGGACATCTATATGATGAAAAAAAATTAAACTCAATGTTATTCAGTGCTTCAATGTTATTATTTCTTCAAATATGAAGCACTTTCATAATGTTTAATCTTCTTCTGTTCTAAAACCACAAAATATCCTTCCTTGTTTTTGCAGAAGCCAAATGTACTTATTATTTCATGTAATATCATAGTAGAAGTGATGCTGTTCTGTATAGCTTTTAAAATAAGGGGCTATTGATTCATCAGTTTCCAAAAAAAAAAAAGTTATTCTCCTTGGGGTATATTATTCAAAAAGTGAAGTTAAAAATATCAGTCTTTTAGAGTGAAATTCCACCAATCCATTCATTGCTATGGGATCTTCTAAGGTGTATTTATCAATGGATGATCTTTCACTCATTGATAAATATTCTTTTAAAGATCCCATAGAAATTAATGGAGTGTGGCGGAATTTCACTCTACTGAGGACTGTGGTGATCTCTAACTTCACTCTTTCATAAATACAGTATACCCCCGAATGTCTTGGTCACTGTCATTTTCAGATTAAATGCCAATTTTTTAGCAGCTTCTCTGGATGCCAAGGAATATACCCTGACATGCTCCTGTTCATTATGATAGTACAGGCTTTGCCCAAACTGTGCCTGTAGGATGGTAATGATTTAGATCACCAAATATTTACAGGTGTGTCATTTCAGAGTAGAAAATATTTTTTTTAGTCAATGAGAAACACTGGGGTATCTCAAATAGGAAAAGCCGCTATTTATTCACTTCATTATATGCTTAGATTAGAGTCCTGCACAGGTCCATTTTTTGGGACCCAAACCCGACCTGTACCCGCAACCTGCAATCCGCAACCCGGACCCGCAACACAAATCCGCTTGGACCCGCTACCCGACCCTACCCACAAGTACCTTATCCGCTAATAACACTGGAATATAACATCACCCAATAAAAAGAAATCAGCATTTTAAAATCATACTTACAACAGCTTAATCTAAAATCTAACAAGGAGCATAATTGAGATTTTCAACACACATGTGCTTCTACGGATGTATAAATGAGCTATCAACCTTTTGTTGATGAATGAGGCTGCCAAGCAATGAACACAATTCCTTCCATTACTAAAGAGTTACTGTATCAGAGCTCTGGTACAATTGTATGGCGAGGTGTCAAGGAATCCAATTTGTTTCCCTGGTGAAAGTGTTCATGTTGTATATATGAAACGGAGTCTTCCATCCCTTCACGTATTTACATTTTGAAGTTATTATGCATTGGCGAAATGAAAAGTTACAGACTCCAAACGATTGGAGGGGGAAATTGCATATAAAAAAAAAAAAAAACAGTAATAAAAATTGCCCAGCTTTCAGGACTCTACTGGGCCCTTTTATTATTTCCCTAATGATCTATTGAGTTTATTGCCCTTTTTGTTGTGTACTTGGTCTTTTGCATTCGATAGCCTAACCAGTGTGTTCTATGAAATAAATATTGAATTTGTATTGAAATTAATATTAATTTATTTCACTGTATGGTCTCATCTGAGGTGACCAGATCATATCATACCCTGCAATCTACAGGGGGCATCCAGTATTTCATTATTTTGCAGTCAGAATGGCTGGTTGTATTGTTTGTAAAGATCCGATGTGCTGTGTAACCACTCGCTAAAATTAAAGAGGCTTGACAAAAACTTTTTTTGAAAATAAAGGTTTAATAGAGGCAGAAAACAATTAAGGTCTGGGCAGGTGGCAATCAAAACACAGTCTAAAAACAGGGTCAGGGCAGGCAGCAAACAAGGATGCAGATTTACTAAAGGGTGAAGTGACCGTTGCTAGTGAAAATTCGGCAGAAATCTCATCCGCAGGGACATCTCCAATTTACTAACAGGGGAGACGAGAATTCGCTAGCGAAAGAGACCATCGCTAGTGCAGTTTTGCGCCCTATCGCCATGCGAATTTTCGTTCAGACGAACAATCGTTACTCCACAAATTCACTAAAGTGCGAATTTTATAGAATGTTACCTCTTTTGCCAGAGTTTCCTTAGCCACCTCAGACCAGATGAAATGATAAAATGAAGCTTTATCCTCCTCGATCTTATGTCAGTGACATCATATCCTTTATGCCGGAAACTCAAAAAAGTTGTAAAAAACACTGGTGTTATTTCATTTTTTAAAGCAGATTGCCTTCAAAAGTCCTAATTACAAAAGATTTTTGTGTTAACAATTTTTTTTTACCACTTTGATTTAGGGTGGGCTCATGTCTAGGGCATTAGAGGATCTCTTTATTCTTTATTTTGCTTCCTTGGACATCTGTAATAATAAGTGGCCACTTCAAGCACTTTAACCAGCATCTCTAATAAAGACGTCTATACGATCTATATGTACCCGCCCTATTCAAATCGTAAGTGTAAGAGTACTAACAAAGTTTCACTAGGCAGAATTAAACGCTAGCGAAAGATTGCTAAGAAATGCTCACGCTGATGAATTAACGTGAGCAAAATGACAATTCACCAGCGTTACTATCCGCAGGGACATCGCCTATTTACTAACAGGCGCAGACGTTAATTCGCTAGAGAAAGAGACTGTTGCTAGCGTTCATTCACAGTCTATCACCAGGCGACCAGAGTTGACTTTGCCACTTCAGATCAGATGAAGTGCTAAAATGAAGCTACATCCTCCTCAATCTTCTGTCACTTACATCATATCCTGTGTGCTGAAAATGCATTAAAGTTCCAATAATGCTGGCGACTTTTCCTTTTTTAAAGCAGGATTGCCTGCAAATGTCCTAACAAACAAACTTTTTTTTGTGTAACCGGTTTTCTCCAGACATTTCATAACATATGGACCATTCATTTTACAATGGGCTCATGTGTAGGACATTATATTAACTGTCTTGTCTTTATTAAGGTTCCCTGGACATTTGCAATAAAAAGTGGTAACTTAAAGCACTTGCACCATTTATAATAAAGACCTACATACAATTTTAAATTACCCGCCCTATGCAGATTGACCTAAGCACAAGTTAACTAGCAAATTTTTGCTTGGCACAAAGAACGCTAGCACATCTTCGCTATGAAATGCTCACACTGCCGTAGCGAAAAGTCACCAGCTTTGAATTGGCATAGTGGTAGCTCATTTGCGCCTGGCATACTGGTGCGAGCTGTGCGAAACTGATGCTGGCCAAAAATTGCCTGTTAGTGAATCTACCCCCAAGAGTCAAAACCAGGGAATTCAAAACCAGAGGAGACAAGGGGGCGCAGGAACCGACTTACAGGACAGCAACTAAGTACAGCAACTTCGACAAAGCAGGAGGATTAGTGATCAAGCACAGGTTATTTGAGAAGGCAGATTTATAGAGCTTCTTAATTCTGAGTAATTCTAGAGTACATAAATTCAACTAGCACTCAAAGAGAGCAGTAGCATAAGCTTCGCTTTGAAGGTAACCACCTAGGAAAGGGTCTGATTTTATGTATGTATAAACGATCATAATAAAATCTTTTGGTAGATGAATCTTTGTTTCACCTTGCTTACACATATTTTATTAGCACAACTGGCACTTGAATACAAACAACTGGTTTTCTTTTTATAAGGCAAAAAAACCCTAATACAGCAGTTTTGGAGATAATATTGCACTCTTTCATGGTTATTTGAATTAATCATAAAAATGCTGAGATAATAACAACTATTTATTCATTTCTAATTTGAGAGGCCCTTCAGGATAGCAAATCTGGAGAGATTTTATTTTTGAAAAGTAAAAACTAAAATGTGTTTGTAAATGTATATATAATGTTTTAAATGCTTATAATGAGTAGAACCCTTAGAATATATGCTCATCAGTAATCATAGGTATAACAATATTATTATACAATACATATTTAGAGATCACATTTACAGGACACAACTCTGTCTGTGTTGCAACACATATCCAGATAATACACCCAGAACAAAATAAACATATTAATACACAAGGAACATAGAAAAAAATTCAATGTCCTATAATAATTCAGACACAAAAATGGCCATATTAGGAATTTAATATACTTGTCACTGTGTCTATATTTACTGCAGAAGGCACATTCTCGCTTTTACAATACCTCCAGGGATAATGTTCACAGATATGAGATTTGCTTTAAACTACCTGCCCACATCTTTTTTACTAGATAAGTTTGGTTTTATATATCCTGCCATGACATCTTAAACTCTCCTACAAGAAAACTTGCAATAAACAATGAACAGAGAGATTTCAACTTAATACAATATATACACAGCCTTTTGATCATCTTTGAAAGGTCACTTGGTACATATTTATAAAGCGGTCTAAAAGAGCAGTGTGGAATTACAATTTCCATTTTCATTTTGTGCATATTTATAAAGCTGGGTAGTAAAGGTATAGTAAAATAGCCTATGTAATTGGAAACACTTGTGTTACACCCCATTTATTTATGAGACCACATTAAGGATATCCTGCTTTTCATCTTTGGACACATCAATGAGCATTATTACAGTCATTGTTTAAATTTCATGACTTGTCCAAATGGAGAGACTCTTTACAGAGCTGTCAGTTTACAGTTTCAGTTTTTACTTTATTTCTTTCAAGTGGCTAAACTTCCTCCCCTGGCATTTCTTTCCTAGACAGAGTTAAGAAAAATACTAAAGTCATGTTATTTTGGAATTTAACTTAAAAAAATATATATGTATATTTTTATATTCGGTAGAACTTTTAAAAGATGTAGTGTACCCAATGATCTGAATGTCCCAGAAATATGGTTCTTCCATTTTCTAATATAAATAGACATTCCTCTGGAAAGATGAATGGTAATTAAATTTTTTTAAAAAGTGGTGAGTAGCCAAGAACTATTTGCTGTCTGAGGTTCATGTGGGCCTGTAGATTGTCAAGTAAAATGTCAACAAATCTCTGCTATTTAAAATAAGTGCCTGAAAATACATATATAAACGCCATATCTGAAGGGCTGTGTAACACACACTAAAAAGATTTATACTGGTGAAAAGTGTTGTATAGAAATCTTTTAAAAAAAAAAATATTTTCAATATAGTTATTTAGCCAAAAATGTTATGCATAAAAGCTGGAGTGACTGGATGTCTAACATAATAGCCAGAACACTACTTCTTGCTTTGCAGCTCTCTTGGTTTCCACTGATTGGTTACCAGGCAGTAACCAATCAGTAACTTGAGGGGAGCCACATGGTTCATATCTGTTGCTTTTGAATCTAAGCTGAATGCTGAGGATCAATTGCAAACTCACTGAACAGTTATGTCCCATGTGGCCCTCCTAAAGTCGCTGACTAACTGAAAAGCAGGAAGTAGTTTTCTGGCTATTATGTTAGGCATCCAGTCACTCCAGCTTTTATAGATTACATTTTATGCTAACTAACTATATGAGAAACATTTTTTATTTTGCACATACTATGTATTTACCCAGTTTTTATTTTTATACTGAACTGTTCCTTTAACACTACCCCTAGGGAATTATGGGATTTGACTGCTTTAACTTGGGGACACTTTTAGAGGAAAATTACATTAAAGGAAATAAGAATATTCTATAATAAATAGTTGTATTTTAAAATTAAACATAAAGTAGTCACCACACTATGGTACACTGAGCATCCGGAAAGGCAATAAAGCATCTTGCATCTCACACACTACTTGCTTTTGGACTAGAACACCCAATTCAATACTTTGACCCACAACAGAAAACTAGTCCCACAGTTTGAGAAGTATGAAGTAGAGTTATATAGAAGAACTATGAGAATTATAGATCATTGTAGAAAATCATATTTTTAAAAACATTGTTCTAGTTTCCTCTGCATTATGTATAGTTTCTTCCAAATCCTATTAAGAAGAATGAACAGTCATGAACAATAACTTGAGCTTTGCTATAAAGTAAACTGTTTCCTACTTGTCTGGTCTCAGCAGAGAACTGTGGGCCCAGAAGAGACGGCTATGTTTGGCTTTCATTCTCCATCAACTGGCAGCATCTGCTCTGGTTTTTAGGATAAGAACTCTAATAAGGTCTGTGTATGTCATATTGTCTTTCCCCCTGTGGGCGTACAGATCACGTTACATCAAGCATTGCTAAACCTTAGGGAAAATCCTGTTGCCAGTTGCCACATGTCCTTTAGGCAATCCACAATACAAAAACAGTGTTTACAGCTAATACAAATCCGACACTAAATCATTGCCTTGGTAAACTATAATAAGCTTTTTAACCATCTTGTTACTGGACATTTTTTAATGTAGCCCTTGGTAAATCATATCTGGTTATGAAAAGTCTTTTCCTGCCCTAACATTTTGTACTACAGTTTTTGCTAGTAAATAGTCTTCTTAGCACCTGGTCACATAAATGAGTTTCCTATTTTCATAGACATTGGAAGGGCTTTCCATCTTATGTATGTACAAAAAGTGTTTCATAGCACCTGGTCACCCGAGTTTCCTGTTTGTTTCCTTGACATTGGAGGGTGTTTCCATCTCATGTATGGACATCAATAGAGATTGAACTATTAAAACATAGCAACCAATCAGCAGTGCAGTTAGAATTATAACAGCAAACATCTGTCCCAAATCAAATCTTGCCTTTGTTAATACTGAATCCCTAAAGATTTTTTACACTACTCAAAATAAAAAATGCAATGTGCTGTACCCTAGAAATTTATGTTATCACTCGGTCATTCCTTTTATTTTAATCACATTGCTTCAATGTTTAATTAAAGGGGATGGGTTACATACAAAAGATATTTCATATGTAGAAACGTTGGTTGTTTATTATTTTAGTGTAGTTAAAGGGGACAAATATCTTCACCAGAACTATTGCTTCCCTCAAATGTTGCTGGACATTAGCCTCCAGAATCTTCATGCATATTATCAAGGGTTAAACATGATGGGAGATGTAGCCAAACAAACATAGAGATGGTTTCTTAAAGCAACAGTGAGTCCTTCAAGATCAGCAACCTAAGTGATGCATTTGAATCCACCTATGAGAATATATTTTTCATATTTTTTTCAGGCAGCAATCGATTTGCCAGCTGTTGATGAATTATAACACAGACACTTCTTCAGCCAGGTAGGTTAATAATAGGAACGTTGTAATATTGTAGAGCAAATGGTTTGAGGGAGGTTAAAAGTCTTCTTTAGTAAGTAAAATACTATAAACGGTAATACTGAGTCAAAAGAGGGTCCTAGGACAGCAACAAGCTTTGGTCATATTCACTTATAGACACAAATTGTTATTGGAAGAATAGTGGCTCTAGTTGTTAGCCAATGGCAGGTGGTGGTGTTTCCCTGACAAAAAGTACCATACAGAATTGTTATTCTCACAGGAAAACCTTTTGAAGAATCTCATCTACAGACCAGTTTGCCATAGGAGTATCTAATGATTTTTGATGGTTATACATTGTGTAATGTACTGATCCCTCTCCTTCCTTACTATTCAGCTTAAAGGCAAAATGTAATAATGATGATTTTTTCATTCAGGTGCAGGGAAGACTCCATTTGGTGGAAACCACCATAAAATATGGATTGTTCTTCAAGATCTCGGGGTGGCAATGCATTTTTAATGCACCAGCAACACCTCTGTACAACCATGTGACCATGGTGATGCAGCTTAGTTTTAAAAATGTTTGTAATTCCCCCATAGACAGAGAATAATGAAGGCTGAAAGACCCTCTCCAAAAAGTGACCAATTGCCATGCATAGGTATAATAACAAGCTCTCCCGTGGAAAGTCATCTACTGGAAGCCTCTGCAAATAATATTTCTTCCTCCTGCCATGATTCACACTAGCCTGCACTCATGACTCATAATCTGTATAACAATTTCATTTTGGACATTTATTGTGTCAAGTACCCACAACAAAACAATGTATATGGCAGGAAGTGTCATACAACATAGAAAATATAAGCCACTTTATTCATGGCCCTCTTACTAAAAGAACATACTGTAGTTTATTAGTACATGTCTTTAAAGGAGGGGAGGCTTTAAAAAATAATTTTGACCATGAGGCAGGCAGTAGTATTCTAGCATAATTGGGTATTTTTTCTCAAAGTTTTCAAAGTGTTTTGCAGCGCTCCAGGTTGGATTCTTAAAATTGTTAACTGGTCTCTTGGGTCCCACTAACCATAGCAACCATGGCAGAGTGAAAGATGTATTGGAGATGTTCTAAAAACCATTGTGGAACTTGCAGCCACAAATGCTTCTTTAAACTTGCATAAGGCTGTAACTGCTTATTTAGCTTGCTCTGATGAATTACCCACAATTGGACACATTGACATAAAGGAACCCTAGGTTTGCCAAGCGATTTGTCAAAATGGCTGCTAAATTGTGTCTATATTGGGGCATCACAACGAATGCATCTTTGCTGCCGCAATAACATTTTTGGGGGAAACCACTGCATTGTGCATAAAAACACGAACATTTGCATCTGAAAAAATGCACTTTGCACAATGCTCTGTGTTCAGAGAACCAGAGAAATAGTCAGAAATAGATCTTAAAGGAGAACTAACGCTTAACTAAAGAACAAGACAGAAATAGTGTACATTATGTTTTGGGTTTCTGAACCAGTCAAAGGCAATGACAATTTTTAGCAGTAAAGATCATCTGTAAAGATATGTGCCACCTTCTATTTATATTGTGAGCTACATAGCATAAGTGGTAGCATGGGTAGAAAATAATTCACTTTATTGGTACAGACAGTCAAATAATAGAGTGCCAAAGTGCTACTTCTTTGTGTATATTTACTGTATATGTAGTTTCTGCAGCAGCAAGAGGAGAGTTGTTTTATTGGAATGAGCATTTTTAACCATATCCTGGGTTAATGATTACAGAAAGGGCAAGTTCAAAGACAAATACTAGGGTATGTAGATAAAAAAGAGGGCAGCCCCAAAAATCATATCCTATTTGTAAGAACCTGATTTTCTAGTAGACATAAGGCATGGAGATCCAAATTATGGAAAGATCCGTTATCCGGAAAAGCCCAGGTCCTGAGCATTCTGGATAACAGGTCCCATACCTGTATTATTACAGAGAAAAAGGAAATCATTTTTAAACATTTGGATTATTTGATTATAATGAAGTCTATGTGAGACATCTTTTCGGTAATTTGGAGCTTTCTGGATAATGGTTTTCCTGATAACGGACCCCCATACCTGTATTGAATTTCCTCATTAATCCACCTTCTTGAAGCTGCTGTACTGTAAGATTCAATCTTATATTGCCAGGCAAGAACAGTTTCCTCTTCTACATTCGCTGACTTCACAAAATGTGGGTCAAAATGCAAAGGTTAGGCAGGGAGGAAAATAGATTTTTTTGCTAGTTTAGTACCCATATTTTATATACAGAACTTATTGCACCAGCCTAAAGTTTCAGCTTCTCAATAGCAGCAATGATCCAGGACTTGAAACTTGTCACAGGGGGTCACCATCATCATCATCATCATCCTTAATTGGAAAGTGTCTATAACACTCATATGCTCAGTGGGCTCTGAGCAGCTGTTAAGAATAAGCTTAGGGGTCGTCACTAATTATGAAGCAGAAAATTAGGTTGTCCTGTAATATAAGCTGATGCTACAGGGCTTATTTTTAAATTCTGATGCTAATTGCACTGGTTTCTGTGCTATGTAGTAATTATCTGTATTTATTACTAAACAGCTTTATATTGTGACATTTCTATTCTATGTGTACTGTATATTGTGAGTGGGTTCCTAAGCTCAGTAAGTGACAGCAGCACAGAGTATGTGCAATGAATCAGCAGAAAAGAAGATGGGGAGCTACTGTGGCATCTTTGGAGACACATCTTTACTGCTAAAGGGCTGTGGTTGCCTTGGGCTGGTACAGAAACCCAAAAGATAATGTACAACATTCTTCTTTAGTTAAAATTTAGTTCTCCTTTAAGTACAAGGTACTGTACTTTGTTATTAAAGTGAAAAAGGATATCAGCCAAAAAAGCAATATTCAGAGATTTCGGTATAACAAGTTTATATGGTGCGGTGTTTATAAAATGATTGTACGTAAAAACTGTACCCAGGCAAAAGTCCCAATAATAGCATGACATTTAAGGCCAATATGCCACTCCTACTCAGGGTATAGGGGGTCTGTATGAAGCAGACACCAGTCTAAGGCACATACTGTATCATTCACTATGAGAGTGCTTCTTTTCAGGTCTCTCTCACTTCCTTCCACAGGAAAGGATTATGTCACAAGGGCCAAACTTCTGCATTAGATATAAGGTGTTAAACACAACATGTTAGGACTGTACCATTATGTTTTCCTCCTGGAAAATTTTGGAATAAAAGTCCTGGCAAAGAAGTCAGTGTATCCAATTGTGACTCATTCCTTCTGGAAACAACATTGTGCTCTCTCCTGTAAATGCTGGAAATCTCTGTGCTTCTCCTTGTCTTTCTTTCACTGCTCATTAATATGCACTGTTATGCCGATTTAAATTACCATTTTCTGGAAATACATAGAAACTGAGATTACAGAAATAGAACGAAAGCATAAACAGTATGTAAAGAAGATAATTACTCACACATACAAAACATGCTATTAAAAATAAGAAAATAATATGCAAAAAAGTTCTCAACTTGTCTACAAACAAATTGCCCAGAATAGAAAGAACTAGATTCCTTGATTTTAGATATTATTTCTCAAGTAAAATTGTTACACTTGAAGCTTAGGTTCTTGGGTGAAATGAAAAATCCCCCAACTCAACACTACTTACTTATGGGATCCGTTATCTGGCAACCGTTTCCAGAAAGCTTCTAATTACAGAAAGGTCACAATCCATTTTAATGAGATAATTAAAAATGTTAAAAATGATTTCCCTTTTTTCTGTAATAATAAAATAGCACCTTGTACTTGATTCCGACTAAGGCAAAACAATCCTATTCAGTTTATTTAATGTTTCATTTATTATTTAGTAGACTTAGGGGCTGATTCATTAAGGGTCGAATATCGAGGGTTAATTAACCCTCGATATTCGACTAGGAATTGAAATCCTTCGACTTTGAATGTTGAAGTCGAAGGATTAAGCGCAAATTCTGCGATCGTACGATCGAAGGATTATTCCTTCGATCGAACGATAAAATCCTTCGAATCAAACGATTCGAAGGATTTTAATCCAACGATCGAAGGAATATCCTTCGATCAAAAAAACTTAGGAAAGCCTATGGGGAAGGTCCCCATAGGCTAACATTGACTTCGGTAGCTTTTAGCTGCCGAACTAGGGGGTCGAAGTTTTTTTTAAAGAGACAGTACTTCGACTATCGAATGGTCGAATAGTCTAACGATTTTTAGTTCGAATCCTTTGATTCGAAGTCGTAGTCGTAGTCGAAGGTCGAAGTAGCCCATTCGATGGTCGAAGTAGCCCAAAAAATACATCGAAATTCAAAGTTTTTTTACTTCTAATACTTCACTCGAATTTAGTGAATCGGCCCCTTAAAGTATGGAGACCCAAATTACAGAAAGATTCCTTATCCAAAAACCCTCAACATTCTGGATAACAGATCCCATGCCATGTCATGTACAGACAGGGCCGCCATTAGGTCCCTGTACAAAAAAATATTGGTTCTAGGGCCCCCCCATAAAAGTTTTTTTTTTTAAATAAATTGGTGGCAAGGGCCCCCTAGAAGTTAAAAAAAATAATTGGTGACCAGGGCCTCCCTATAAGTTAAAAAAATTGGCTCTAGGCCCCCCATAAAAGTTTTTTAAAAAAACATTTGTGCTAGGGCCCCTCTTACAAGTTAAAAAAAACATTGGGGTCCCAAAGAATATTTTTAAAAAAAAAAAATTGGTAGCAGAGGCCTATATTAAAAATAATAAATTGGTGGCTAGGTGTTAAAAGAAAACATACATCGGTGTTCAGAACTAGTGGCTTCAGGACTTCAACTTCGGCTCCTTTCATGGTTTCTGGTCTTTTCGCGGTTTCAGGACTTCAAGTTCGGCTCTTTTCATGACTTTGGGTCTTTTCAGCGGCTTCAGCACTGTGAAGGCCTGGGCCCAGTACAGGAATACCCCCTGTGCCCCCCTGATGACTGCCTTTACTCCTTAAAGCAATACCGACAAGTTCCTATAGAAATCATAGGAACGTGTCAGTATCAAGTATTTGCTGCACCCGGAATAGTTCCCCTCAAATCCCCGCTCAAAGCCGCCCCCAGCCCTGCAAACCTACGTTGACCCGACCCTCAGACACAGCTAAAAGATCTTCTGTGCTGTTTCAGTGACACTGGACTGGGGGCAGTGTGATCCTTCCATAGGCTAATTGTGAATGAAAACAGGACTTCGGCCTATGGAAGGATCACTCTGACCCCAGCCCAGCATCACAGAAGCAAGGCAGAAAATCAGTTAGCTGTGTCAGCGGGTCAACTTTCATGGGAATTATTCCGGGTGCAGCAACAACTTGATACTGACACGTTCCTATGATTTTTATAGGAACGTGTCAGTATCGCTTTAAGCACCTGCGGCATGTACAATACAATGCTCACACTTCTGCTCCATCAGTCCACCAGATATCATTCATTTATGTCACTTAGTATGTTTGCACAGGATTCTACTATCTATCACTGCTACATGCTTCAAATTGATAAATTAGCGCTGGCAAGATTTCTCCCGTCAATACAGCCTATTAATTCTGACACATCTATATTTCATTTTCTGTCTGCCTATTGATGGAACCACAGCTAAGAGCTTTAAATGACAATTATGCTTCCTTTAGGAGTGTGTTTAATTCTTTAGCAGTGGTACATTTCATAGATATACCCCCCCCCTTTCCAGCTTCTGTAGTCTGAGTCTGTATCTTACCACTCAACATATGATGCTTCCAATTAACGTGTATTCCATTTATCATGCACCCATCTACAGAAATGATTTAGGTCATGCTAGATCTTCTCCCATTAATACAGTGGTTAACAAATTACGAGATGCCCCCCCCCAAGGGAAGAGATAGATGGGAGGCCAGCCTGAAGGCCAATAAGCTGCTTATTTTCCCTTCCAAATATTATTGCAACTACAACAAAATAATTAACACAACACATTTTCCATATTTTTGGAATCTTCTTTTCCAGATTTTAGATTCTTTTAGAATAATTAGCACATCATTTGGCTGAGAACATTGTGTCATTAAAATCCCTTCAATTAAGTTCAAAAAGTACCAGAAAGCAGGCACAAAACTTGCAGCAATTTGTAACCGTTGTAGGTGCTTTGATTGCTGAATAGTCTCAGACATAAAGAACATGTCTCAAAAGTACACAAGGAGAACTGTCATCTTAATGCTGGGTTGGTGGCTTGTGCAATGCATATGGTTCCCTTATGATGAAAGAAGTTGTTCACCTTCCAAACACTTTTTCCAGTTCAGTTGTTTTTAGATTATTCACCTGAAACAAAGACTTTTTTCAATTGCTTTCCATCTTTTATTTGTCACCGTTTTCCCAAAATTAAAGTTTAATGTTCGTGTCTCTGGTGTTTCCATCTGGCAACTCAGTGATCCAGGAGCATTTTAAACTGTTTCACTTTCCTACATTTAGCTGACATTTCTCAGCAGCATCTGTAGAATATTAACAACTATTGTATCAATTCTAACAGCTGCCTTTAATGAAACTCAGGGATTCTGCTCAGCAGGGACAAAGATAAAAAATGCATCAACTAAATCCATCAATTTAGAACAGTTAAAGAGTTGGCGACTCCCCCTCCCAGAGCTGCTTTAGAAGTTGAAAAATTAAACTTTACACTTCAATATTAGAAAATAAACTCCAATTAATACCACTCACATTCAAGGTCCTTAAAAGAAATATAAAGGCAAAAAATAAAATCCATTTTTACTTTCTTTAAGTAAAAATTTTACATACTTTAATTAAAAATTGTCTACCGTTTTTATAAGAAACCTGACTGTATGCAGTGAAATTTCCGCTTCATTTACTTGATCTGACTGCTGTGGATAGGAAACTTCAGACAGTCCCTAACTGCTCTGTAGATAAAGGATCATACCTTCAAACAGCAGGGGGAGCCCCCACCCTACTTCCCAATGCTCAAGCAGCTTTGTTTTTTTCCCTGTAGAGCAGTCGGCGACCATTTAGAGATGTGTATCTGCAGCAGTCAGAGCAAGTAAATAAAGGGGGGTTTTCACTGCATACAGTCAGGCTTCTTATAAAAACAGTACAACTTTATTATTGGGGATAGGTTTCTTTTTCAGTTAATAAAGTAAAAATGGTATTTTATTTTTACCTTTACATCCTCTGTATATTTCGTATCTGCAGCAGTCAGAGCAAGTAAATAAAGGGGGGATTTCACTGCACAGTCAGGTCTCTTATAAAAACGGTACAGATTTATTATTGGGGATAAGTTTCTTTTTCAGTTAATAAAGTAAAAATGGGATTTTATTTTTGCCTTTACGTCCTCTGTCTTCAACTCCAGCTGCAGGGACAAAGATCATGGAGCCAGATTTAAACAGATAAACTGGGATTTTATTTAGAGGATTTTTTGCTGCAGCCTCTGGTTCTGGAGAGTTGGAGAAAGTTTTTATAAACAATACAAAAACTATAAAATCCACATTAGATTACATAACGACACAGGACCCAGTGCAGTCTGCATATTCTGATTATTAATCAGTCGTGCTATATCTGCTTCTATGGCAGATATTATTTGACTTGTGCTATTTTGATAATTTATGATGATCCCTAAGCTTACCCTCCCAACAGCAGCACAGACCACACTGAGCATGTGCATGGTCTTGGTTTTACAAGATAGTGAACCCCTGTGGCCAACTTTGAAAGCATAAATCATTTGTTTTATTAGACTTGTGGCACAGTAAGTTCATGATTATGTTTAGTATACAAAATTTCTAGCATTACTTAGACTTTAGTTCCCTTTAACAATAAAGCCCCCTCCTATATCACAGCTCAGTTCTTAAATTCCACTCCTTCATACAACCTACGCTCTGCTTCTGACCTTCACCTCTCTTCTCCTCTCATCAGTTTATCCCCTTCCCAACTGCAATACTTCTCTCAGGCTTCTGCCTGTCTTTGAAAAGCTGCCTCATATCTGTTTAATGTTTTAACATGTGGCACTTTGCACAGGTGTGATTTGTGCTCAGGGGTGCTGCTACCATGAGGCGATATGAGAAACTCCCCTTGGCAACAGACCCCGATTTACCAGAGGATGCAAAAAGCTGCTCCTGGTAACTTTAAGAGCTGAATTTCCAGCCATTAAACTGGAAATTCAGCTCTTCTAGTGCTGAGAGTGCAATTGCACTATCTGCACTAGTGATTTGCCCCCCCTCCCTGGACCTGCTCCTGCACAAAAAAGGTAAGTGCTGGGGAGCGAGGGGGCAGCATTGCAGGAGCCACCTCAGGTGGCAAGAGGCAAAAAAATCGCCCCTGTTTTTGCTTATGGCAATTTAGACAGCTTCTTTAGTCTGCTGACACAGTGGGCAACTTGCACATTTGCCCACAGGGAATGTGGCAATTTCATGGCATCCAAAATTAACTCTGGACACCATAGTTGCACTCAGTAGGGATCAGTCAGCACTCAATTCCTGACACACACAGTGCTGCACAAACCCTAGTGCTAATATCACTTCATACCAGTCGGTAACTCCTGGGTTCCCTCAGCACCCTCCATGAATCCCTGCAGAGCAGTTGCGCCTAAAGTATCAGGCGCTGTCATCATTCGCATAGCAAATGCCAAAAGTAATGCCAGACAGACTTCTAAAATACTCGCCAAAACTGCAGACGATATACGGTGAAGCATGGTTGTATCTATTTTGGCCACAATTGTGCCCTGCACAATATGCAAGAATCAGATATGGCACAATTTTATCAAATTTAGTGTGTGAGAAATACATTGGGGCAGATTCACTCAAGGGGGAAGTGACTAATGCTGGCGCAAATTCGCCAGCGTGACGTCATTTCGTAACTCTGCCAATTCACTAACAGGCGCTAGCGTAAATTCGCTAGCAAAGTAGACCAACTATAGCGCTACTTCGCACCCTTACGGCAGGCGAAGTTGCGCTATGGCGAATGGGACATAACTACGCTAATTCACTAACTTACGCATTTTACTGAACGTTACGTCTTGCGCCAAACTTTCCTTCGCCACCTCAGACTAGGCAAAGTGCAATAGAGTAGACAGGGATTGCTTCAAAAATAGTTGAAATTTTTTTCTAAGTCCCAAAAAATGCTGGCGTTTTTTTCCTTTTTTAAGGGTGATAGGCTGAAAAAGATCGTAAATTTTTTTTGGGGTACCCTCCTTCCCCCCCCCTACATTTCCTAACATATGGCACCTAAACTATACAGTGGGCTCATGTGTAAGGCAAAATAACAACTCTATTTTATTTTATGAAGGTTTCCCAGGCTTGTGTAGTGTAATGTATTTGCTGCTACATTTACGTCCATTCAACTTTAACTTGGCGCCGTATGGAAATTAGGCATCGCTAGCGTAACTTCGCTTTGCTTGACGAATTAACACTTGCGCAAATTCAATACCGTTCGCCTCCCTGAGCACAACTTCGGATTTTAGTGAATTAGCGGCGCCCTGGCGAAAATTCACCTGGCGAAGGCGTCGCTAGCGCATTTTCACTGCTTAGTGAATTTGCCCCATTGTGTGAGAAATAATGAATTTTTCGTACCATGACGTTTGGTCGTTTAGTCAATTGGACAGGTCAGAAAATTTCTGTTGGCTAACGATGATATGTTTGCATGTATTGCCTATCTGATTATATATCTATGTGTGGCTGTCACTCGGACATAACTTTCGTACGATTCCTGACTGTGAATTAATGGCCACATATGTTATTTTTTCCTACTTATTTTAATCTAAATGGTTAGTTGTATATTGTTACATTGAAATGAGTGATCATACAAAGAATAAAATCTGCACATCTATGGCAAGCTTTAGGTCTTGACCTTAGAATCTTTTGTTGTTTATTGGGGATAATCCTGTGCAGTCCATAGTACTGGTACTTATTGTGCCTTGTAAAATCAGTACATTGATTTGGGTTGTCAGACTCACGTTAATATTAGAAATGCAGCTAAAAGTAATTTACTTGATTAACAGGGAGACCCAGAAAGTGGTACAAGTATTCAAGGATCTCATCGGTATGCTGAAGGCACAGTTAAATAGGTAGGGTGTTGACTTTTGATAGAAATGCTTGGTGCGTAGTTATCCATCTTCTGAATCATTTATTTTACTATAGTGCCCATTCTGAGACTTTCTAACAGTTTACATCTTTCTTTTCAAAGAATACAATAGAAGCAGGGCATATTTATTTCACATAAGATTAACAATCATATATAATGAATAAATCACGTTTCTGCACCATAAAGTGCATTGTATCAATAATCTTTTATTTTTAGAAACTTGCTTTGAAAAGCAGAAGGATAAATCTGTTTCTGAAGGAAAAAAAAAAGCAATATAATAGGGAAATATATGTGTGGGTAATAATATAGTTTGCCTTGAAGTCATTGTTTAAGGCTTTGTTGCACCATCTATTACCAATTCTTCTGGTAAATGTCGTTGTTGTTGTAGAACTAAGCTATATGGAATACATAAAAATCTTTCAACTTGTTTTACTAAAACAATACAGCTTCAGCGTGAGAAAGCTACACTGTAATATATCACTGCAATTATAGTTTCACATGATGCCAAATCTGCCTTTGAATCCATAAATCAAGTGAATCCATGAATTCTTATACGCAGTGTAGCAAACATTTGCTTAAACATGTGAAACTGGGCAGAGGATCTCTTTCCTTGCTGTTTCTTTATTGCTTCCACATTGTCCTCCTGTGTAACAGGCTTCCAGCAATGTGCACAACCCTACATCTGTCCCTTTTGTTCATAATCCAGGGCTTTGTCCTTGAGATAGATTATACGCAGTTCTGCAGACAGAATCATGGCTTTACTTTCAATTTAATATTTGCCACACACAAATGATTTAAGGCAGAATTCAAGCTTTTAGAGAAGTGCATCCTGCTGTTTCAAGAATTTGCTGACCCAAAACCTTAAAAGTTAATATAGTGGGGTTAATGACACTTTTTGCTTTGAACTAATAATCGGTAGAATGAAGTATGTATAAGTGTTAACTCACAAAAATGTGATATATGTGTAATTTATTGAAATCATATAACAAGACATGTTATACCCCTCATGGGTCCTTTTTATTACATTATTAAGAGAGCACACAACCAAGGGAATGAAGGTTGTGCTGTTCACATGGTACTGGCATATATTTTATAAATTCAATTAAAGCAAAATTTGCTACAAAATAAATACATTTGTTTAAGCGCCTAAAAGTATGTTATTTAAATTTCATATTTTATTGTGAGATATGCTACACTACATGTGCCCAAGTATTTATATTTTCTGCTCACTGTAATATGAACCCTAATTGGAAAGTCTCAGGACAACCTCCTGCCTGGATCTGGTGTTTTCATCCTGTCTTCATTGCCTCTACTCTATAAATGAGCAGACAGGAAGAACCTGCTTCAACTGCTATTGCTATCCCTGTAATTACAAGTTGGCATGGCTTGTTTCACCTGTTGCTAATCTGGTCACAAGTGAACTGTGTAAGCCATTAGTCTGGCTATACAACACCCTGCACTGACTCATTGCCCAATGTAGGTCTATTTTGATTGGGATTGTTCCTGAGTGCGCTCTTGATCTGATTTACTGTTCTTTGTCCTTGCTTGTGCTTAGACTCTACCTGAAACAACCTTACCTGAAAACGGACTACCCTTCCGGATTCGAATTCTGTACTGCGCTGACTGATTGGTTATTGACCCTTGCCTGTTAAACAACTATGCCTACCCATTCCTCCTGTAACATGTTCCAGTTCCCTTG
The DNA here is from genome assembly GCF_017654675.1 of Xenopus laevis. Taxonomy (NCBI): domain Eukaryota; kingdom Metazoa; phylum Chordata; class Amphibia; order Anura; family Pipidae; genus Xenopus; species Xenopus laevis. The sequence goes on from NC_054386.1 coordinate 65,989,780, forward strand.
CCTGCCAAGAAACCTCACCTTGGTTTTATCACTTTAAGACCTGGCAGCATCCGAGTAGCAAAAGGGCTCCTCCTGACGTGAAATGCAAATGTTATAAGCAGAAGCATGAGTCGTGACTGGAACCCTGGCATTTGTTCTGGGTTTTGGGATACCGAGCGTGACAATACCACCATGTCTTCATTGGGCTATATGTTACATTAGGTGGCAATTCCTTTATAGCACCTAACTCATTGATTCATTTATATATAATGAATTATCTTTTGAATGTTTGTCCAGCATATCTGTAGCAATGTGGTGTTGGACGCCCCCTTCTACGGTTCTGGGTAGCTGTCCATTTCTGTTAGGGTAGACCCCTTAACTGTTTGTGATCTTATCCCCACCCATAGGGCAGTGAGGTTCACAGACTTTTCTACCTTGGGTGAACCTTTCAGGAGCATACAAGCCCACCATCATAACATTATGGGTCATAACATGGCAAACAACCCTCCTCATCATGTTTGAATGATAGTCCAGAAAAAGTTATGGAATATGGTAATGTGAAATGTGGCCATTATAGCACCAATGTACACAAAAACTGGCAAAATCATCTGCACTCACTTTCAAATGTTGGCTTTAGGGTGCTGAGCACAATTCTTGCAGAAAAGCACACCCATGGGGAAAGATTACCCGTGTGGTCTCGGAGACAACAGCTCCACAACATCCAATTTTCCAAAGAGAAAGATAACAGAGAAGTGTTCTGTACAATATGACAATGCACCAGCTATTTGTTAAGTTTTTGGCCATGTACAACTATATTCTCAGGGGTTTGGAGTGTTGCAGAAGCTGATCGGTGTTGCTTGGATTGCCCACACAAACATAAGTAGCAAAGTTTGAATCCAGGGACAGTTGTCTGAGAATAAAATATAAAACAAGGCCCCAAGCAAGCACTGTCATAATAAATCTGTTTGTTTATTTAAAAGTTCAAGAAAATGGTTTCAAACAACAATTCTGACTTGTTGGCAGAAGTAATGAACCTGGATGGCTATAAACAGGTATATTATTTTAAGTTCCTAGGTGACAGGGGACAATGAAGTACCTGTAGAAATAAAAGCTGGCCTTGTTATTGGAAACAGTGGTAGTTTCCAAAAGCTACTGATATTCTCTTTTATGAGATGACATCTGAAGTTACTGGTCTACAACACTATAATTAAACCTTGGTGACGTAGGGTGTTGAGACATGAACAATGAGAGACAAAAGCCTGCTTAACACCCAAGAGTGTAAAATCCTGTGAAAGATCCTTGGAGCTATCAACAATAAAACCAGCTGGAGGATACGAATGTGAAGCTGTAGGTGTTTTTTCAGGGTCACATATAGCCATGGATATCAGGCTAGTAGGTTGAAGTTCTCAGACATGTTGAGAGTATGGGCAAAGACTAAAGAAGGTCCTTCATACTCAAGAGGCGGCTGGATTACACTGACAACTGGCAAGGCCTTGCAAGATCTGTAGTATGAGGAGACTGAGATGTTAAAACCATCCATACAAAGGTAAATTTTTACAATGATACTGAAGTGTACTTGGTTGTGATAAAAGACTGTGATAAAAAATTGTGATAAATAATACTGACAGTGAGCACAGAGCACCTGCCTAATCACCAGACCAACTAGTCGTCATGGGCACCCCTGAACTAGAGGCAAGGACAAGCACATCTACTTGAGAAAATTTAAAGAAGTTCTCAGGAAAAAATCGTGTACTTTTTCTGTGCTCTCGTTCTTAGCAGAATAAAATGCAATGTGGTCCAACATGTGTTTAAATAATCTGCTTCTGAGGAATCAGAAGCAACATTTACAGACAAAATCTGCTGCCAATCACTGGCTGAAATTAAGTTGGCATGGAAATGGCTGCAGATGTTGCTAAACTTCACTCACAGGTCTTGCGTAGGAATTCACATGCTCAAGTTGGACATGAGTTCTTGATCTGCTGTATTGAACAGACACAATCGCTGTTATTGTAATCACTGAAGAATGCTGATTACATGATTATGATTGTGTAAGGAATGCTGGATTTGAAATGCAGAGCAAACATAACATTAGAGTATACATGGTTATAAATAATAGAGTAAATATAAGGATATTTGCCTATTGAAGGAGCAATTACAAAACAGTAAAATTATGTTAAAATGAATGGATTTACATTAATTCATGACACGTTCCTATATTGCAACAGATTATTATCCTGTCTAAATAATTTTCTTTACAAGTGACAGAGGAAGGTGGCATCTGGATAAAACCAATTTTAATTATAGAGTGACATCTCAATTTTACATTCCCTGATTTAAGACTTCCCACATTTTACACTGTTGTTCAGTGGTCCCACCAATATATATATATATATATATATATATATATATATATATATAATACATAATACATTTCCCTGCTTTTATACCATTTTTACTGGTCCCCTGAAAAATGTAAAATGGTTCTGAAAAAAAAAAGATTACTTTAAAATGCTTGCCTTTTGGCTGCGTCTAACTTTTCCATTTTACCTTGTAAAATTCTTTATTGTTACAAACTAAATAGGGATGAACAAATTTGGCGTGTTTTTTGTGCAGAAATAAAACATGATAAAAATTACCCATTGACACGATTTGGTGCAAGTAAAATTCCCATTGACCCCAATTGGCATGAGAGAAAAAATGGCCATTGGCTCCAATGCACTTATGATGTGAAAAATGCAGATAAAAATGCTCCTTGACTCCAACACATTTGCAGTGAGAAAAAAATGCCCATTGATCACATTTGGTGCAAGAAAAAAAAGTAAATTGACTCCAATGGCACGGTGTATAAAAATATACACCTTTTTCAAATGTATTTGACAAAATGATGCTATTTTTTTGAAAATGTTTCCGTGGTTTTGCAAATTTTTAGGCAAACAGGGTAGTTATACTCATCACTAACTAACCAACTGGAAACAGGCTTGTTTTCTGTCTACAGGTTAGTTTGTTTGGAGTAGACTAAAAAATTTCAAAAATCTAAATTTCCTGCTACATTTATAGTATAAAAAAGATGGCAGGGCCATGTTGAAAATCTTTGCTGGAATAACATAATAAGTTGCATACCTTTGATGTAGCTCAGTTTGCCTTTTACCTTAAAAGACTTTGAGGCAAATTTACTAAAGCGCGAAGCGGCTAACGATATCGCAAATTCACCAGGGTGACATCATTTCGTTACTTCACCGATTTACTAACGGGCGCTGGCGTAAATTCGCTAGCAAAGTAGACCTACTGTAGCGCTACTTCCCACCCTTAAGCCAGGCGAAGTTGCGCTATGGCGAAGGGACATAACTACGCTAATTCACTAACTTGCGCATTTTACTGAACGTTACCTCTTGCGCCAGACTTGCCTTCGCCATCTCAGTCCCAAAAAACGTTGGCGTCTTTTATTTTTTTAAGGGTAATAGGCTGAAATTTTTTTTGGGGGGTACCCTCCTTCCCCCCTACATTTCCTTACATATGGCACCTAAACTATACAGTGGACAGATGTATAGGGCAAAATAACAACTCTATATTATTTTATGAAGCTTTCCCAGGCTTGTGTAGTGTAATGTATTTGTTGCTACATATAAGGCCATTATACTTTAACTTGGTGCCGTATGCAAATTAGGCATTCGCTTTGCTTGACGAATTAACGATTGCGCAACTTCGCTAACTTTCGCCTCCCTGAGTGCAACTTCGGATTTTAGTGAATTAGCAACTGTTGAAACTTTGCCTGGCAAAGTGCGGCGAAGGCGTCGCTAGCGTATTTTCAGTGCTTAGTGAATTTGCCCCAGTGTGGCATAGTGACATTGTAACATGCATCACATAATCACTCATAATCTTCTCCATTAAAATACTGTGACCAACTGGTCAAATGAGTAGATCATTGAGGAGTCAACTCATGTGTGGCCTGCTTAAAGGAATTGTTCAGTATAAAAATAAAAACTGGGTAAATAGGCTGTGCAAAATAAAAAATGTTTTCAATATATTTAATTAGCCATAAATGTAATGTATAAAGGCTGGAGTGACTGGATGTGTAACATAATAGCCAGAACTCTACTTCCTGCTTTTCAGCTGTCTTGCTTTCCACTGATTGGTTACCAGACAGTAACCAATCAGTTATTTGAGGGGGGGCACATGGGTCATTACTGTTTGCTTTTGAATCTGAGCTGAATGCTGAGGATCAATTACAAACTTACTGAACACTTATGTCCCCTGTGGCCCCCCCTTAAAGTCGCTGTCTAACTCGAAAGCAGGAAGTTCTGTTCTGTTATGTTAGACATCCAGTCACTCCAGCCTTTACATTACATTTTTGGCTAACTAATTATATTAGAAACATTTTATATTTTGCAACCCGTTTTTATTTTTATACTGAACTGTTCCTTTAAACCTAATCAATTTGCTTTTAGCACATAAACCAATGACACAGGGAAACATTTATTCAGGTCCCTTTATACTTATAGTTCCCTTGTTTACATGCTGCTTTCTTCTATTGAATGCCCAGAGGCACATCTTCAGATCAGTTCTATCACATGACTCCAAATAAACAATAATATTGTGCTAACACTGAGTCTAGGCATTCAAGGAAGAGATATAAACTATAATAGATAACAAATTATGTGCTGCAATTCATGAAATAACATACTCTATGTACCTAAATTAAACACAACTCATTTTTATTGCTGCCATTATAAGAGGGGCACCCATTTTTAATCAGATTGTTAATTTACTCTGCATTCATTCCTTTTTTTTTCAACACAGAAAGGTTAAGAGGAATTCTGTTGTTTATCTTTGCATGAACACTGTATTTTTTTTTTAAATTCAGATATTCATCGTGAAAAGCTCTTTTATAAAGAATTACCTTCCTCTGAGTAAAGAATAGTAAAATGTAAATACAATCTTTGGAGGAGGAAATCTGCCATGTTTATTTATTAAAGGAAAATATAATAAAACCTTTGCAACCCTGCAAAATTGTATGCAGCAATAAACAAGCATTCTCAGGCTTTTGCTACCAGTTTCCAGCATCAATGGTTTGAAATTAATTGTTTATGCAGTGGCGTAACTACCGGAAGTGCAATTGCACCAGGGGGAGCCCATTTGAGCTGTGATAAAAGTTAAATGATGGACGTGAGGGATTTTTTGCATGAGGACATACGCAGTATGCGGGGCACAATTCTGGTCGGGGGGAGTGCACGGGGTCTATATTAGTTACACCACTGTGGCTCATTTATAAACCTGGGCAATAATCTCATAGCAACGAATCAATGATTGGCTTTTTACAAGAAACTGCTGGTTGAACAATGAATGCAAGTATTTGATTGGTTGCCTTGGATTACCGCCCAGGTGCAGATTTGCTCAGTGTTTACAAATGAACCCCACTGTGTTTGTGCTTATTTATTTTACTATATAACATTATTAAAATGCCACTGTGTGATAGAAATCATTTACCAAGTGCATTTCTTTTTTTAATCACTGTTATTTCATGAGGAGAAGCTGAGCTAGTAAGGGATAATGACCTTGATGCATCTGTTAACCATGATGATCATTACACTTCTGTATATCCACACAGACCATTCGTTCCAATAAAGTAAAATGAGCAAAAGTGGCCCATTCCAGTAATGACAAATAACCATGCAAATGCTTATACTAGGCTAGACTGCTCCATGAGTTTAAATGACCCTATAACCCCTATAAACTTACCCCAGCTTTTGGCAGAGCAGTTTTTTACACTTTGTGTGACTGCATCCTTTAGTGATAGACTTGATGAGTGCCAGAGGTACTTGAAAACACAAATACATTAGAATATAGAATATAGAACAAATCTGGTGCAGACCATAACATTCAGGTAAAGCCAAATTAATCAGCATAGCTTTGTTTGGTCTATTGCAGTTAAAATAATGAGTACAAATTCCTACACATGCTACTATACTACTAAAGGAATTGTGGTGGTATTACTGTGGTGGCCCACATAGATCAGCCTTTTCCCAGCTATATATTTCTTAAAGATCTGGAGACCCTTTTCTGGGAGCTTAGACTACTCCCCACTTAATAAAGAGAAAAGAGACCAACTGCTTGTCCTAGGGATTTTGGGTGTGTGCTTACATAATGTAGCAAATGATGGGGCACTGCAGAGCCTTTCCAATGAATCACATTGTCATTCTGGAAGCCAAAGAAAGAGAATGAAACCACAGGATTTTGTTTCCGATTTTGGACACAGCTGGGTATTATTAAATCGCACACATATTTATACTTTAGCAGTGTCACATTGTCATTTAGAATTATAATATATAAAAGTCCCTAGATCTATTCCTGTATGTTGCGCTGATCCTTCTCACTCCCGCTGCTTGAGCCTTTGACTTAATAGAATCTGAATGAAGCTAACATGCAAGGTAAAAATCACTTCCTAAGGATATGTGAGTCAGCAAAATGCCAGCGGATATAGTAGGTACACCTGCCAGAGCGCTGCACCTGGGGAAATGTTCAAGAGTGTGTTTTATTATCTTGTGCATTACAATCAAATCTTATTCTTGGATAATTAAGCAGGTGGCTGGAACAGAACACTCTCATGGCAGATTGAAAGCCATTTACTGTATACCCTGTTACCAAATAAGAATGCTTTTAAAATCATTAAAAGCTAAACCACTGTTTAAATATGCAACACAAATGTCAGATTTTTTTTTTTTTTTTTAATCACAGGGGTCTAAATGATCAGCTCACCAGTTGATCTGCCATGTCAGCTCCTTAACACAAAACCCCCTTTAGTTGTAAGCTTTTTGTATTATAAAGGCAACAGTACAGGACAACAGGATTGCCTTAAGCCTGTTCTTTCTTTTGGCACGTCATAACCCTATCCATCCCCAGTTAATTTGCAAAGAATGCAAATAGCTTATGCAAAATGTGCTTATAAATAAGGCATGTTATTTGTTATTCTTTAAAACTGTATTGATGTCACTGGGGGAAAAAAACTTTGTGGGAAAGAAACAACTAAATGTTATGCAGGCATAAACTGGAAAGGACATTGTATATTTTCCCTCTAAAATAAAGAATGATTTTGGAATCTATGGTGTCAGCATATTGAAAATGCTTGTAATCTGCATATAGTCACTCATAATCATATAATTTCTACAGTATTTATGCGGTAGCCAGGCTATTTGGCACATAGGATGAAGGAGCATCCAATACAATCCTATGCCTTTGCTTCTGTCACAGTTTCATGCAATATAATAAGCTCACTTTAGCTTGCTGTCTGTCTCCATAAGCACATGGTGGTCCTATGTGCTCCCTTAGTTCCCTATGCAATCGTACAGTTATGGGACCTGTTATCCAGAATGCTGAGGACTTGAGGTTTTTTCGGATAAGGAATCTCTCCGTAATTTGGATCATCATACCGGAAGTCTACTAGAAAATCATGTAAACATTAAATAAACCCAATATTATGGTTTTGCCTTCAATAAGAATTAATTGTATCTTAGTTAGGATCAAGTACAATGTATTGTTTTATGACTACAGAGAAAAAATAAATCATTTTCAGAAATTTTAAATATTTGGATAAAATGGAGTCTTTGGGAGATGTCCTTTCCTTAATTTAGAGCTTTCTGGACAATGGATTTCCTGATAATGATCCCATACCTGTATCTCAAAAGATTATGAAGCAGCCGAAATCTAAAGGATTCAAATTTAGATGCTGGCACCATTCCTTGCCTCCTACAGTTCTTTTTCTTCTGCTAACTGAGTCTGGCTTGGTTACACACCCCCAGGTTGAATGGATGCTAACTGCTGATAAATATAAGCACGATGCTTATCTGAATAAATCAAAATACCATACAGTTTAAGTTAGGGTTGCAACTATAGCAACTCTGTGGTACAGCATGTAATATACTCCTATTCAGAGCCATGGATTAAGAGGAAGCTGTTCAGATAAATGCTGCAAAAACGATGAAGCTTAAACAATCTCCCATTCAGGAGAAGAGGCATATGGGTTGTACCAAAGTTAGAGAAAGAGATGTAACCTAGCACATTCCAATAGCCTAGAGAGCCACTCCCTATTACCTTGGTTTAACTTTGAAGTAAATAACTCAATAACTTACTACACTATTAAGATGACCCGTACAGTAGCAAGCTAAATACATGAAATAAGCTGCATAAAAAGTGCATTTTACACACATCAGGGGAGATTTATTATGTGGTATAAAAAGCAGCGGAATAATTCGCCACACATCATCAGGCATCGCCATATAAAAAAGTCATTATACTGGCGTCATTTTTCCCCCCCTTTTGCTTTAAGCAACTTCAACCAGAACTTACTTACAAAGATCTGAAGCAGTTTGATACAACAGCGAAAAATCTGGAGTTCACATGACATAGAATTAAACACACTTTGATTTTTGCCATTTATTTTACACAGATTTTATACCATTTTCTTAAATGAATTGCATTTTACACAGCATAATAAATAGACCCCTTTGTGTAGTTTTTTTTTTGCTGCAGTTTCCCCTTTTGGTGTTATAGATTTTCTGATGGTCTAAGTCGTTTATGCTCTCAAATTTTGCATTTTTTCACAAGTTTATTCATATGAACCCCAAAATCATTAAGTAAATTATATATATATATATATATATATATATATATATATATATATATATATATATAACCAAAGGAATGGTGCACTCCGTAGACAAAATTAATACCTCGGTGCCAACATGGGAAATAAGCAGTGAAAAAAAATGTTCTCAATGTTTCAATCCCCTGTGGAGGATCAGAATCCATAGTTCCAGCGCACTCCGTACATATATTGCAGGACCCTGGTGCTACATTAAGAGGCTGTGTTATCCATCAAACAAAGAAGTCAGGTGCACACCGGGATTTAAACAGTTAAAATGTCCACATTTTATTTAAATACTATTAAAAACCGAACTGGTCGACGTTTCGGTCTTTATCTAAGACCTTTCTCAAGACCCCATTCACAGTACCAAAGGTATTCCGACACTCACCCCAAAGAACACACCCACTGAAACATGGCCACCGCTCTGCTATCAGTACAGCTTTTAGTGATGGCAAAACCAACAAACAGGTGGCCAAACATTTCTTGGAAATGGGACATAGGTTGCCAACATTTAAATATACTGCTATAGATCATATACCGCCATTAAGGAGAGGGGGTGATCGGTCCAGACTACTCCTTCAAAGAGAATCTTTTTGGATCTACAAATTAAATGCTGTAACACCCTTGGGTTTAAATGAATTTTGCCCTTTGAATTGTTTCCTGAATCAACGGTAATTTGTTGATAAAATGTTACAAATTCGTTATAATGTTGTAATTCCCATAATTATGTTTCTGCAGAAGTCTACCTGGTTACTTTGTTTTTCAACACTTGGTTTTAAATATATGTCACTGTTTGGTGCAAATAAATTACTGATTGTATACTTATCGGCAACTATTTATCTGTTTCTTGGTGCAGGTTCCTCTCAGTCACATGTTTTGGTGGGTGTGTTCTTTGGGGTGAGTATCATACGTTTTATCTATTTAAGGAATACATTTGGTACTGTGAACCATTATTTTTGCCCCTAAGATGCCCCAGCTCAGTGGTACTTACCCCTACTGATACAAGGCCACTGATATGAAGAGTTACTTCTCGGACAAGATGGCCAGAGGGCAGTGTAACCCTTATATAGACTGGATCAAATTATATAGTGCTCTGTCTAAAGAAGGATTGAGTTCCCACCAGCATTCTGTGCTCTGGCAACTTTTAGCTTCAATATAATACCTGTGTGGTAAGTACTGCTGGGGACAGCTAAGAAATACTTTTGCTAATAATACTGACATGTTCATCATAGTTATAGGAATGTGTCAGTATCATAATAAAGGATTTCAAATTTATGTAGCAAATGTCAAAAGCACTTTCCCTTTCTATTTGTTACATACGTTACATAAAGTAGGACTAGAATTGTATACTGGTAAAAATAACCCTAGACGTTTATGACTCTATAGATACAGGTCACAATGTACAATTTGTTTCAGAGATCTATTTTCATACAATGTAGAATAACTCAGCATCTGATGGATACATACTGTACTGCAATGTGATACAAGGTCAGACTAATGCACACTGTGATCTATAATGCAGAATTTGAGTGCGTAACTTCAGGCCACTTTCCAGAGGACCAATTTCAGCTTAATGAAGGTCCTTGTGTGTGCGTGTGTATCTATTTTTATAAAGCACTAAAATGTGCAAACCTTTAGATGGGGTTATGTGTAGTCTGTGCAGATAAAGGCGCTTTTGGATATACAGCAAATACTTTCAATGCAGATCTGAGGCAGTAAATCTTGGAACTGCCTTCTCCATATATAGACTACCTCCATTCCCAAATCATTGGCAAACTCTACAGATAGAGACAGGGGTAAGATGGAAGATCGAAGGACAACAAAGTTAAGGATAGTGATAAAGAGGATAGTCCTATTTAAGCTATAATTACTGAACTAAGTTCAGACCTACAAGAAAATCATTTTAATGTTCTAAATATCCTTTTCTCTAGGTTACCCTTCTGTCAGTATAGGGACAGCCAGATGGGTGACAATACCATTAGAAACCTAGATACACATTTCTGCCCAAAAAACATCATATGGGGAGGCAGAAACATGTTAACTGTAAAAACATCTAAAATTATATTATTAAAAATGGCCTCTAGACTTTTCTAGAGATGTCCGATTTTGTAAGGTCCAAGTGCCCCATGTTCCCTGCAGAATGTTCTTTCTCAGAGTTAAGTCCCAAAGGTTTTGTGGCAAAAAATAGTTTGTCATCATCACTAGAATGTGATAGAACAGGGATTTCTGGTCCTGAAAATTGGAGTCCAAAGCTTGGAGGAATTAATAGTCACTAGTGGTGCTTTTTTAATCCAATAAATCAAATCAGGAAGCTGGTAAGCCATATGTAAGGTGGATAGTTGATCTCCTGGGTAAATCTCTTCTGATGGGTACCCCATGGAGTAGGGTCTAATGACTTCCAGGTGACATTTTGAGAGGTTGCCTCGCCAGTCCTGCTTTAGTCAGATGTATTCATGGCATTTGTTTAAGGGGACAGTAAGAGACATTCCAAGGGCAAGCTGGCTGGTCTGCAATCAGCCCCCTTTAAAATACTCATTAAAACTCACTGGTACTTAATTGCAACACAAAAGGCTAAAGAAAATAGGGCTATAAATAGGGTAATGGTTTAGGATGCTTTCTGTTTTGGTGGGCATACTCATGTATACCTCCCCTGACCTCAAAAGAAATTGGTTATTTCTATTACAAGTGCATAATATATGCTTGAAAAGAGAACTAAATTTCTGTGTTTTAGTCAGTCAATGAAACAGAGTCTGTAACATGAGTAATATGGTTGCATATTGATTCATGTTGAAAAGGCTATGAACTTGCCTACATCTGGCAGAGTTCATAAATTCTGGCCAGTGGCCCAGTTTATGAAAAATAATGTAACCCAGCTTCAGTTGCCTACTAAACCAAAGTGGAAGAATGTGATGTTAGTCAGTGTATAGAAAACAGGAACAATAACACTTATATGCATGATCCCCCCCCCCCATCTTCCCAAAAGTTGACTGAGCAAATTGCTATGTATATCAGTCTAAATTGTTCATTATGGCCAATGCAGTAGATTGTATCCCATCACAGCCTGCACGGAGCCTTTACCATCTGCATTTCAATGCTGACTCCTTGATAGCTACGTATACAAGGGTGACTCATACAAACTAATGCCCTGGTCATTTTACAGTGTTTTTACCTTCACAATGTTCAGCCCTGAACTTTTAGGAATATATAATACATATAAATGCCTCCTTTTTCTTACAGCAGGGCCGTGTCATATCTCATATCGTGAACAAGGCAGGTTTGTTCTAACGAAATCCACCATCTGTTGCTGCTCTCTTTCCTGATTAGGCCACACCAGTCCGACCAATATAAGATGTACAAAGAGGGAAAGGATGGAGCACGCAATTGAGCTGATTTTAATGCAAAACATGTTTCGGACCTACATGGATCCTTTTTCAAGTGTAAAATACAAATAATCACAGAAACCTTTTTTAACACAGAGCACACCCAAAAAAACTCCTCCTTTAGTGACATCACAAAGACTTCAATTGGTCCCGAAATATTAGGTAAGTCTTTCCTTAGTCAAAAATGCAAAATTGCAATGAATCCCAAACCCTATAAAAACCAATTCGCCAAGTGTTATATCTTCTTAGTAACAATTTGATATCCCCAACATTAAACACTGTAACATTAAAAATATTGCAACAATTAAGTATATGCATACATAATCTGACAGTAACGAATTTTGATTGTAACACATTTTGATTGTAACAAATATTGCAAAATTTTAAAACTGTAGCTAAATAGCTTAATAAATACTTGAAAACTTAGGTACTTAGGTAGTCTCTCTCTGGAGTCTACCTACCATTCAATCCAAAACTGCGTAACTTACAGGAACATTTACATTCACTTTTTAAAATTTACAATATTCTTTCGCTTAACAATACAGTTCTATTTTATGATCAATTCAAGGCAAGTACATTAGGGTCAGTAAATAAATGTCTTACCGTACCCAAACATTAGATCAGTACTTTCTAGTAAAGGGAGTCGAAATCAAAGTCTGAAGGGAGGAAAATTGTATATATTAATAAAGGTTATAAATGATTATAAAAAATACTTCACACTCCAAGCTTCATTTAAAACTTTGGGGCTAGCGCATTTAATTTCAAAATCCAATAAGCATTCTTTGTTTAAAATCACCCCCTCTATTTAACGGTTGTACTATTTCCAAAACCACCCACCTTAGTTGACCATGTGTATGTTTAGCGGCATTAAAATGACGGGCCACAGCTGTATCTGTATATGCCCCTGGTTTAAAATTACGTATCTCATTTTTGTGTTCTTTAATTCTAGTTTTGACATTCCATATAGTTTGTCCCACATATATTAACCCACATGGACATTTGAGCATATAGATAACTCCTTTAGAATCACAGGTAGCAAAATCATTGAGTTTGACTTTAGTTCCCTGAGTTGGATGGTCAATAGTGTCTCCCTTTATAATTGAAGCACAGCACGCACAGTTTAAACAGGGAAAAGTACCCTTTTTAGGAGTCCCCTAAAACCTTTTTTGATTTCTCTTCATTTTAACTGCTGGACATAATTGATCTCTAATACTTTTACCTTTCTTATAGCAGAACATAATAGTTTCTGAAAACAATTTGCCATACTGACTATCTCCCTGTAGAATCGGCCACTTTTTCTATCCCTATATTATGTTTAACGTATTTAGAAATATTTTGTCATATCTCACATCCCCTTCCTTGTTCCATCTGTGGTCAGCAATAAGCACATACAGTATGTACTTGAGAGCCTGGTGGGCCTGCACATATGTATAAGGGGTAATTTCCAATGCCCCACTCAGGGCTTACCCTAACTCTTATATGGATCAATATTACAATTTGTAAGTTATCCCTTCCTTAACGTTTCTACTAATTTCTAAGTCTGCCTGCAATTTTGATCAGTTCCAGCTTCCTTATAAAACCTTTAATAAAAGATAGAGAAATCCATCTTGTGTCACTTTTAAATTGAATCATCTACTTTCGTTTTACAAGAAAAAAAGCATAAAAGAACATCTGTCATGAAACTATAAAAAAAATGGTGTAAAATGGCAACGTGTGGCAGAGAGTCTGTGTAACAAAAAGACATTAGTTCAAAAGATTTAGTGACCTCACTTGATGAAGACGCAATGAGGAACTAGATCACAGGTGCCTTTTTTTGTTCAAGTCAGTGTTTTTCAGATTTTATTCAAGCAATAAAAGGTAGGAGCTTTGTATTCATTCAGAGACAGCCTGTAATCATCTGTCATTCTCTAGATAAATATAAGCATGTTTACTGCATTCTAATAGTGCCTCTTCTTATACCAATTTAGGCTATAGAAAAACACTTGCATTCAAAATACACACTCAGCACTGAGTAAACCATTAAAGTGACAGCCTTGCCGCATAAAAATATAACAAAGAACCAACATTTCTGCACAGGAAGATTTTCTACAACATACAGTATTACAGCATATTCTTTTACCATGAAGTTAGAATGCCATTCAGTATCTGTTTTCTTCTATATGAAGGCCCCAAGATGATATTTCATTCACTATGGTGTGTTTCATGGTCCATTCAAACAAAGCTATGATATACATCGTGTTTATATTTCATAATTTTATACTATCTCTTTAAGGGGAACTATTATTACACTAATGGTAACAAGGTATGTCAGATGTTTAATGGATTGTTAATATGTCTTCATTTTTCTTCTTGTTGTTTTTTAAAAATTAATACTTTTTTGTGGGTTCCTTCAACCTAACTATTTTTCCTCCACTGCTAAAAATACGCTAATGCTGTAAGACATTTTAGGTTATGTAATAAAATACTACTAGGGTTATTTACAATGCAGGATTTAGAATGCAAAAAAAATCTGCAACCTACCAATTTTTTACACTTCATAGCACTAACACACAAAGAGAGGCAGGTGTGGGGAGACAGGTTGGTGTGGCACCTCTCCACCCATACCCATAGCCATCCCCTAACTTATGGGTCATTTCCATGCACACGGTAGGTACTGTAGCACCAGGAAGCGCAGCCTACAACAGGGCCCTGTGCATTCTAATGCTAAACTCTGCACTGTGTGTTGGATTTTTGTTTTAGTGCCTGGTGCAAGTATCAGCATTTCTTAGAGTTCAAGTACTTGCTAAGAGAGCTCTACAGGGTGTGCTTCTAGCACCCTTAATGCTTTAGCACGTGTGTCCTGGGAAATAAAAACGTACCCCTACTAAGTTTGCTCAAGTGCAACAACCTATAGCAACCAATGAGCAGGCAGTGTTTACTGGCCATCTGTTTTAAAGCAAACATCTTATTGGTTGTCTTGAGTTACAGCACATAGACCAATTCAGTGCCTTTTTTTAAATGGGGGTTATAGTAGAAAAATTTGTTGTACCAAGAGAGAATTGATAGGCCAATAGAGCTTGAGCTTCTCCTGTTTTAACAAACAATTCCAAAATGAGTTAACAACTTGGAATGTCCTGTTGCCATACTGAATAAGTTGTTTGCAGCAGGGGAACACATGTTATGATGAGGAAACACGCTAATAAATTAAATTCAACTTAAATTAAACTCATTTTTCAAATGGTAGGAGAAGAATAATAAAACAAACATTGTTTTGTTAAAAATCTGTTACACTTTGAATGTATTTTAAAAAAAAATGACAGCGTGCCCTAACGATATCCAGTCTGAAGTTTATCTTCTGTTTTTATTTTGCAGTTTGAAAATCATATTTTTGTTCTGCAGCTCTCCATTTAAAACTATGATATTTGACCTGATTGTTATGGATGGTTGCTAGAATCCTAATGGCCCTAGTAACCAGGTAGGGGTTGAATGACATACTCACTGTTGTATGGTAACTAGAAAATCTTGGAAGGAGGACACAGTATATCCACCCCAGAAAACTCTCTAGCAGAGAAGATATCAGCTAAAAGAAGAGTCTGCTCAAGGTTTTGGACTAATTAATAGGGGAGTAAGGGAGACATCTATGTCAGCAAAAATATACACATGAGTTTCTTCAGTGGTGCTAATGTTCTACCAGTTCAATACAATAGAAGCCAAATATTTGCCTTTGTTATTTTGAGTACAAAGAGAACTAATATAGACCAGTTTGACCCACTGGTCCTACTGGAATATGTACAGAATTGTTGTGTTTGAGTGTGAAAGGACTTTGTATAATAGTGTTTGAAGGTAAGTAATCCCGTAAATGTTCTCATTTGTCCAGCCGAGTGTGCGCACAGCTTTAGCCCAGTAGACATATCAGAGCTACACGTTGGTAGATGATTGTTACAGAATACTGCCTATGTTAAGGAGGAAGATTATTTTAAAGCATAAATGATGTTATTTCAGTAGGAAAAAGTAATAGATACAGTAATTCTTATGTATATTTTCACATTTCTCTCCAGTTAGGGGCCCTTACATACTTGCTTTGCCCCAGACCCCCACGCGTACAATGCTTGCTCGGCTTAGTACTTTGTTTTACTTTCTCATCAGCTTCTCCAAACCATTTGTACAGCATTGTGAAGTGTTTTGCTCTATATAAGAATGGTTGTACTTACAATGTTAATTAACACATTGTCAGAGAGATTTACAACATAATGCAAAGTCGTCTGCTGTCAGACTAGTAGCAGTCTCTGTGATATAAAAGGAGCTACATTTCCTTGCTACATGGAAATGTCGACTTAATGAGCGTTCCCATGCGGTAGCTTATGTGCGATGGTGGCAAGCTGCCTTTCAATCCCTGCTTAACTCCCACTTGGTCTGTGCTTGATGATATTTTGTCAGTGTGAAACACGGATTACCAAATGGATTAAACTCTTGGACACTGCAACACCTGAAAAAAAACATGCAGGATACTTTTTGTCCTCCAGAATCTTTTTCTACCTTTTACGCTTGTGGGAGTTTAAATCTTCCCCATGCTGACATGCAGCTTTGCTTTTTCTTTCTCTCCTTTCCAGTGACTTGCTATGAATTTCATGTCAATCCTTTCAGCTTGTTGTTATTTACAGACCTCAGTGTCACCTTGAAATTTGTTTTCTTTGGTTCCCTTCTTTCTCCTAGTTTTTTAAGGTAAAATGAAACATATTTATAGGTATGGGAAAGGCTATACAGGTATGGGATCCATTATCCGGAAACCCATTATCCAGAAAGTTCCAAATTACATAGTGCCCATCTCCCACAGATTCCATTTTATCCAAATATTTAAAAATGATTTCCTTTTTTCTCTCTAATGATAAAACAGTACCTTGTATTTCATCCAAACTAAGATATAATTAATCCTTATTGGAAGCAAAATTGGTCTATTGGGTTTATTAAATGTTTACATGATTTTCTAGTAGACAAAGTATGAAGCCACTCTTAGTAGAAGTGATATCATGCACATGACTTCACTTAGGCAAGCTAGGGAGTACCGGACCTAAATACAGCACTTGTTTAGGATCTGTTATCCGGGACCCTTCATTTTGAAAGCTCCAAACTACAGGAAGGCACACAGAATCCATTTAAATCAAATAATTCAGACTTTTATAACATATTTCCTTTTCTCTATAACAATGAAACCATTCCTTGTGTTTGATCCTAACTAAGAAATAATTAGTCCTTGTGGTCCTTTGGTGGAAAAGCAACCCTATTTGGTTTATTCAATGTTTAAATGATTTTTTGCAGACTTAAGTTATGGTGATCCATATCACAAAATCCAACCCCAGCTCCCACACATTCTGGATAAGAGGTCCCACACCTGTAATGTAAGTGATTTAATATGAAAATGCTGCCCGTTCCAAAATGTGGCAAAATATATGTTCAAAAATGTTACTAACTTGTTTTAGATAAAGACTGAACTCAATGTGGTATCTTCTTTAAGTTATGTGTACAAACTAAAGCAGAGGGTGCACAATTCTCAGTGGCTACACAATTCTAAGTGGTGCTGTCCATGCTACTGCTTTGAGCTCTAGAAGTAATAGCCATCATTTTTATTCAACACAATTTTAGCAAGAATGTTAAAAACACCTTGCACATTATGCACATTGATAATGGCAGGGAGGCTGCACATTAAGGGGCCCATTTACTTAGCTCGGGTAAAGGAATAGAATAAAAAAAACTTTGAATTTCGAATGATTTTTTTGGCTACTTCGACCATCGAATTGGCTACTTCTGACCTTCGACTACGACTTTGAATCGAACAATTCGAATTAAAAATCGTTTGACTATTCGACCATTCGATAGTCGAAGTACTGTCTCTTTAAAAAAAAATTCAAACCCCTACTTCGCCACCTAAAACCTACCGAGGTGCCATGTTAGCCTATGAGGAAGGTCCCCATAGGCTTTGTATAAATTTTTAGGTCGAAGAAAAATCGTTCGATCGATGGATTAAAATCCTTCGAATCGAACAATTCGAAGGATTTAATCGTTCGATCGAATGATTTTTCGTTCAATTGTTCCATCGATATTCGAAGTCGAAGGATTTACATTCACCAGTCGAATATCGAGGGTTAATTAACCCTCGATATTCGACCCTATGTAAATCTGCCCCTTAGCCTCCCTATTTTTTTGCACTTGCAATCATGCTGGAATTAAATTTTTACTCCCCATACTGGAGGCACAAAAGATAAGGGAAAAAGATGATATGTGGGCAAAAAACACTGCTCTTTACACCTGTTTTATACCTTGCACCCTGAGTTTACAGTAAATTCACCTTAAACGTGCTTCCTCTGTAAATTTAGTTTCATCTCCAGGCTACCTAACATGCTAATGATCTGTAATGGAAACCTATCTAGATTGCAGATATGTTGGAATGAAGGGGAAAATTAGTACGACATATGGGCTCCCCTCACCTCACTGCTTTTCAACCCATAATATTTCCCATGCCTCATACATAATCTATTTTGTAAAAAATATAATCTATATTTTACTTATATGCATCAAAAAGTATTCCACAAATTGAACATGTTCTATTTGCTATGTGACTGTCATAATCTTATTCGTTACATGCAGTAGGTGACCTTTTTATAATTAAACGATTTAAGAGGGAAATGATGCAAAGATTTTCAGATAAACATAGCATTACTCACTTGCAGCCACACGGCATACTAATATGTAGTAAATTAGATAAGCCATTTACAATCCGCTCCATTTGTGAATGACATCCAGGTGCAAAGCTGTCAATAAAACCAACACGCCAGACATATGATGCACAATATTGCATCCATATTATATCTAGAATCCTTGCAGTAGTTGAAAAGGCTATCAATGCAGACAGCGTATATTGTATATTTGCTGCTTACTTGTCAAATGAAGAAAGTATTTTAATGAACACACAGAATAATCAAAATAAATGCAATTAATAGTCCTGTGGATATGTTTCTTTTTCAACAGAGGGGAAGGACCATAGTCCTCATATTCAAGTGTTGGACAATCTACAACTTCAAACAGCCTTTTACAGGTTACCCATCCCTGTTTTATCAATCTGGTTGCCCTGTGTGTCCTACAACTTCATTCAAAACACCTCCCAGGGTTTATTTAGTCTTTAAAGTTACAAAGAACACACTCTCTTCATTACCAGGTTTTGGGGTCAGCTTTATAAAATACAATATCCCTCTGAGTTTTTTGTACGAGGTCCTCTTTATGTAGAATGGAAAAAGGTGAAAATCTTTTATATTAAAAAGGTTGAATGGGGAATTACTTGAAATACTTAATATGCGGTATAAGACTATAAACTAGAGAACTATAGCGAGTTGGGTACCTGCAGAATACCCACAAAGCAATCAGGTTTCTGGTCAACAGCTACGGATCTGGACCTTCTATCCATCTTTGCTGACCTAGCAATTTTTTCCTGTACCTGATTGATGCACCTCAGGAGTGGCTTTTCTTCCGATACAAGATGAAGCCACTTCGGTCTTGTGGGTCCTTGGGTTGGGTGGTGAGTAAACGCTTGCAGGTGCAAGTTGGGTAGCAGGTCTGGGTAGGGCGTATGGCTGTTGTGGGTCTGGTTGCAGGTCAGCATGTCCAGAATGGGTATGGGTCAGCCCAGCTGTATACATGCAGAACTCTTCTAAAAACATTTTACATTTCTTATCTAATTGAAAGTTCATCCATTGTTAACTCATAAAACCCATTGTACAGATCAACAGTGTCATCTTGGTGAAGCAGAAGAAGACTTTGTTCCTCAGGATGACAATTTCCATTCAGAATGGAGCCATGGGCCTCATGGTTTTTTTTATACATTTTGATCTATTTTATTACCTACTGATTACCTCCTATAATAGCAATTACAATTAAAAAAACGACATAAATCTGCTTGTTTAGTGAAAGAAGTAAGCAGAAGAACTAAAGCAATTCCTTCTGAAAGCATATAGGCACCCAAAACAGGTTACTTTACTTTGTTTTTAAATAGTGGGTGAGCTGTTTGACTTTCTAAGCTTCACTATTGTATATTTGGGTATAGGGAACTCATTTTTAGATGCAACTTTTCCTCTATTGAAACAAATATTGATGTGCAATGGAAAATGTATTTATTTGCGGAATAAAAAAGTACTGCCAACATTGAAAATGTCAATGTAGGCATATATTGTCTTACAATTATTTTGAGGAGCTTCAGTGTTCATTAAAAGTTCCCATGGTCCATTCTGCAAGTATGTATTGATTTATACATGAGATTTGAATTTAATATTCTGGCAGTGGATGCATCTGCTGCAAGTCATTTGAAAACATTTCACACTTCAGTATGAGAAAGGGTTTATATCAAAAGGGAGTATTAAAGAATTCATTCTTATAGTCTCAGATTTTCTGTATGTTTGACTCTATGAGCTTTGGCCTGAAGCTAAGTCAAATATTATACATATAGATATGAATATAAATGTATAAAGTTTTTTTTTAAATAAACAATAACATTAATAAATACTAAAATTGCAGCTCACAACAGGATAAGAGGAAACAAAGGTGGATGGCAATAAATATACAGTATTAAGATCAGTATAAATAATGTTTTATATAAATATTCACCCCGCTGCTAAAGTCCATTTTTGCAGGAACATGTGTCCTCCTAGAATCCCATCCAAAAAACCATAAGCATTACATCTTATTCAGTTGACCAGCAAACCTGGAGTATATACTGTACTGATACCATAAAAAAACAGCCTACTGTATATTTCATGCATAAATGTTGTATGCATTATAGTTAACTGAATATTTATTGTACTTAATATTTTTTCTACAGTTCAGGTCACAGGGACGCTGATCTGTAATGTTCTGTCATTACGTATTCATTATAAATTAGCTGCCACGAGGAAGTGAAAACGCTTGATGCTTAATTAAATAAAGTATTGCATTCATGAAGCTGTTCTGACCTTTTCAATATTCTTTAACTTCTTGACAATCCTTGTGTCATCACAGACATCGTTGGCTTTTCAAATAAAGGCAGGGGACAACAGAGCAAAATGACAGGTTGCAAGAATCGAAAGCACCAAACATTCATTGTATACTGTGGACAAATTAAATTACTTTTTAGATGCAGTTGCCATTAAAAAAGGATACCATGAATGCCACTGGTTATTATAATATGACAAGCAAATAGAGGATTGGGGGAGGAAGCCCTTTCAAGTCGGAGGATCATGTTCTTCTAAGAAGACATTCACTGAGCTTCCTCTACTATGAGTGATGCCCAAAGCTTAACATGTGTTTAGTACTGATAAGTTTTAAGAATTATCAGGACTGACCAGCAGTGTATGTTCTTCCACATCTTAGATGGAACTGTGGGCATGAACTATAAGCGTCTATTTATTTATTTATTTATTTAGAATTTTGGCCGGAGAGTTGATTCAGTACTGATAAAGATCATCAGTAAAGCATCTCATCCTTCCTGAGATAGTGTTTCAGGTTGATTTGTGAAGGATTTTGGAAAGGTCTACCATTTGGACAGGTAATTAAATTATTCAAGTTCTTGTGCCCTAAAAGTAAATGTGATATGATAAAATACAAGATTTGGACTGCAACAACTACAAATTACTCAAAACAGGTAAAATATTAGTTCATATTAGTTAACTAATATCAGTCTTTCAGATGGTGGAGGGCTGGCCAAAATAGGGGTGGTTTCTCCCCATGCACATGGTCCCCTTTTTAATTTGCACCTGCTTTTTAACAGCACACCCAGAGCAAGTACCACAATATTTATTCTGAT
The DNA here is from genome assembly GCF_017654675.1 of Xenopus laevis. Classification (NCBI taxonomy): domain Eukaryota; kingdom Metazoa; phylum Chordata; class Amphibia; order Anura; family Pipidae; genus Xenopus; species Xenopus laevis. Next base: position 66,011,579 of record NC_054386.1, read on the forward strand.
CAAACATTTATGTCAGGGAGCTTCTGAATATCTATTGGTAGTAACAGCTGGTAAAACTGGGATCCTTTAGGGACTGGAAACATTTATAGCTGTTTGAATCTTCCACTGTTTGTGTAGTGTTGCATGGTTCCATTTTGTGCCCATTATATATGCCCAGAATTATCACTTTAAAGGGATTTTTATTGTGTAGTTTTTATTTCTAAATTACACTGTTTACACTGCAAACAATTCACTGTAACATGTAACATTTAATTCCTAGACATGTGTATTTTTTTAGTTGTAATATTGGTGTGTGTGGTCATGTGCTTTCAGAACAAGCCAGTGCTGCACTATGGAACTGCTTTTTTGTCTACTTATTATAACTGAAGGAGCCACAGTGGGACATGGATTTTTACTATTGAGTACTGTTCTTCTATCTACCAGGGATCTGTTATCTGGTTACCTTCCCATTGTTTTGCTGATGGGCTGTTGGAGGGGGGGGGGGAGGGAAGTGATATCACTCCAACTTGTAGTGCAGCAGTAAAGAGTAACTGAAGTTTATCAGAGCACAAGTCACATGACTGAGGGCACCTGGGAAACTAACAACATGTCTACCCCATGACAGATTTCAAAATAAATATAAAAAAATCAGTTTGCTCTTTTGAAAAACAGATTTCAGTGCATAAATCTGCTGTCTACAAAGTGTTACTGTATAACTAGATCCTGTAACCCATAGCAAAATAATCTTAGCACCCCACTAAACATTGGAAAATCTACTGTCATTCAGTTCCCTACTGGATCCCATATAGCTCCTTGATGTTTTGGCATATGTAGAGCCTTCTCTCTCTATAATTATGCCCTTATGTCTGAAAATGATCAAGCAGTATCGTACTTTCATGAGGAATAATTTCCAGTTTTCATTGTATCGTACTTTCACTCTAAAGTTTGCCATACACAGGCCAATCTAAGCTGTTCATAAAAGCCCCTCAATTTGGCAACTTCCCAGCCCTGGTATGAGGCACAATGGACAACCTGCCCAACCAATATCTGACCAAAAATTGGCCAGATATCTGTGAAATGGGTTTAAAAATTCCCTTGTATGCTTGTGTTGCAATATGTAAAGGAAAAAGAAAGCTTATAAGTTAGGCACCCCCAAGTGATTGTATTTACTTGGGGGTTACTTAGATGAAGACAAATTGAAACAAAAAATCAAGCGCAACCCAATGATGGGCAACAAATCAAACCTATCTGTCAGAAAAAAGTGTTGTCTACAGGAATTAATGCAAAATGATAAATTGATATTTAAACCTGCAAACCAAGGCAGTGCCCTGGTGGTGTTGAATAAGGAGTATTACATGGGGGAGATAGAAATGCAATTATCAGACCGAAATGTATATAACAAAATGGATTCAGACCCATTGGTGTCCATACAGCAATGTTTTATGGATATAGTCCTTACAGCAGTTGATGAAGGCATCATAGAGGAAGACCTAAAAACTTTCCTCATTAAAGAAAACCCCATTACACCGGTGTTTTACACTTTGCCAAAAATTCACAAACATCTCCAAAACCCACCAGGTCGCCCCATTGTGGCAGGAACAGAGTCTGTATTATCCCCCTTAGCAATCTAACTGGATAGGATATTACAGCCATTAGCGCAGAACACCAAATCATATGTTAAAGACACTACTCATTTACTCACAATTTTGCAACAAACATAAACATGATGTCCTGCTAGTGAGCTTAGACATCACAAGTCAGTCTATATACATCAATCACACATGACTCGGGACTTGCAGCAACCCACTTTTATTTGAACACCACAGAGTACACTGCTAAACAAAAATCATTTTTACTTGCACTACTGGAAATAGTTCTACATCAGAACTATTTCCTCTTTGGGGACACATTCTGTATGCAACAGAGAGGCACAGCAATGGGCAGTAATGTGGCCCCTACATACACCAATCTGTACATGTCCTTTCTGGAGGACACTACTGTGAAAAATAATTCCCTGTTTAAAATACACGGCTTACTTTACATAGTTACATAGTTAAATTGGGTTGAAAAAAGACAAAGTCCATCAAGTTCAACCCCTCCAAATGAAAACCCAGCATCCATACACACACCCCTCCCTACTTTTAATTAAATTCTATATACCCATACCTATACTAACTGTACAGCTTGGTATCACCATAGCCTTTGAAATTATGTCTGTCCAAAAAATCATCCAAGCCATTCTTAAAGGCATTAACTGAATCAGACATCACCCGGCAGTGCATTCCACAACCTCACTGTCCTGACTGTGAAGAACCACCTACGTTGCTTCAAATGAAAGTTCTTTTCTTCTTGTCTAAAGGGGTGGCCTCTGGTACGGTGATCCACTGTATGGGTAAAAAGGTCCCCTGCTATTTGTCTATAATGTCCTCTAATGTACTTGTAAAGTGTAATCATGTCCCCTCGCAAGCGCCTTTTTTCCATAGAAAACAACCCCAACCTTGACCGTCTACCCTCATAATTTAAGTCTTCCATCCCTCTAACCAATTTCAGTTGCACGTCTCTGCACTCTCTCCAGCTCATTTATATCCCTCTTAAGGACTGGAGTCCAAAACTGCACTGCATACTCCAGGTGAGGCCTTACCAGGGACCTATAAGAGGCATAATTATGTTTTCATCCCTTGAGTTAATGCCCTTTTTATGCAAGACAGAACTGTATTTGCTTTAGTAGCCACAGAATGACACTGCCCAGAAGACCCCTAGATCCTTCTCATTTAAGGAAACTCCCAACACACTGCCATTTAGTGTATAACTTGCATTTATATTATTTTTGTCAAAGTGCATAACCTTGCATTTATCAACATTGAACCTCATTTTCCAGTTTGCTGCCCAGTTTTCCAATTTAGACAAATCACTCTGCAAAGTGGCAGCATCCTGCATGGAACCTATATTCTGCACAATTTAGTATCATCAGCAAAAATAGAAACTACTTTCAATACCCACCTCCAGGTCATTAATAAACAAGTTGAAAAGCAAGGGACCTAGTACAGAGCCCTGGGGTACTCCACTTACAACACTGGTCCACTTTATCTGAGATACATCGATGATCTGCTAGTGATCTGGGATGGTTCGCAAGATAGCTTAAACAATTTTTACCAATTTTTGAATAATATAGAAAGCAATTTAAAATTTACGATGGTAGCTGATAAAACTAGCTTAAATTTTCTAGATGTTCGGGTCATAAGAAAGACTACAGACAAAAATAATTTGCTACATTTTGACCGTTTCCATCCGGAGACATTAAAGTGCTCACTACCATTATCCCAATTTACAAGAGTGAAACTTATCGCTAGTGATCCTGTATAATGCGATGGACACATTAATGACATGGTGGAACACTTTACAAAAAGGGGATACAGAAGGGATGTACTACAAAACAGCTTATGCAAAATTCTAAATAAAACTAGAGAAACTCTTCTGACACAAACACACACAAAGAAACAGGATAACACAATGGTATTTGTAAGCAATAACAATACAGCTAGCAGACAAGTCGGATACATAGCCAGCTGTCTTCCAGAAATACCAAACTTTCAATCCCCACCAATGTTAGCTTACAAAAGAGCAAAGAACCTCAGAGACAGATTGGTTAAAGCAGACATAGGGAGTAATAAGACCCCCACTACACGCTTCCTACAAAGACCCAAGTTTGGGACTTTTCTGTGTTTGCAGTGTGTACAATGCAATTCAGTGACGAAAGGAGATGCCTTCTATCATGTATATATATATAATATAACATTAGACAAAATTATGCCTGTGACTTGACATATGTCATTTATTTACTAAAATGTCCATGTGGATTTATATACGTGGGGGAAACAAGAGAAACAGAGAGTGAAGGACAGAATCGCAAAACACAAGTCGACTATACGCACAGGACTAACCACATTACCAGTACCAGCCCATTTCAAGCAGGCAGGACACACAGTGAGTCAACTCAAATTCCAAGTGATTCATTCTGTAGAACCACTTAGAAGAGGGGGTGACAGACTAGCGCTACTATGCAAGATGGAAATGCAGTGGATACACAGGTTAGATACAATCTGTCCTAGGGGGTTAAATAAAGACTATACTCCCGCTTTGTTTATCTGATAGTTACTAAGTAGACAGTGTATCGATACACTTTTCAGTTACTAAGTTTAGCAACTTTATTGCCATGTATATACTAACATGTATTTTTTCAACTTTTTCAAAGGTTATTGAGCATTGTTTGAAAATTGGAATGTACTGAGTGCTGATTTTACCTTCTGCAGAAATACATAGATCAGGGAACACATATAGAACACAATCTGCTTAAAAGGTAATTAACAGATGCCTTAGATTTTTTCTGGCTTTTTTCTGGAGTCAGATTTGGGGGCATATAGTATTTATACTTGAATGTAAATGTTATACACACATGTGAACCTTATCACCTCTTTATTACTATTATTTTTCTTAGGTGGCATGATAAATGGACTCAAGGGCACATCAGACATGAACCTTTGTGTAAATATGTATGGTCACTTCTAATCATATGCAAATGGACATTGCACAAAGATGGGTGGGAATAATTGACACATGACCTGTATCCAATCCCCATCTTCTCCTCCCTCCCCAACCTCCACTTCCCCCACTTGACATTATTTAACACAGTTTAAGGTGTATGGATGTAAGCTTGATAAAGGGCCCTGCGTGGCCCGAAACGTTGCTTCACTAATCTACTTTGGTGTGAGCCAAATAAAAACACGACACAGATTAGAATCAACAATCAAGCGTGCTGCAGTTTATTGGACTTTGTGTATTTACTGTATTGTATTTACTTACCTGACATTCCGGGTCGGTGCTCCTATCAGCAGAAAACTGCACCGGCCTGGGCTTATTCCAGTGAGCATTCCTCTTCTTGCTTCTTCTCTCTTGTCGTGACTGCACATGCGCAGTAGAGCGTAAAGTCGAACTTTAATAAAAAGCCAGCTATTTCGTTCTACTGAGCATGCATTTTCCCCAGGAAATTTGAAAAGCAAAGAAGTAAAGAAGAGGAACGCTCTGTGATGCTAGCTGGCAGAACCCCGAGCTGGTACTGTTTTCTGCTGATAGGTAGGGATGGGCAAATTTGACCCGTTTCGGCAAAAATTCGCCCATTAAAGTCTATGGGCGTCCAAAAAATGTTGTCGCATGGCAAATTTTTTTGACGCGAGCCTTTTTTTTTTTTTGATGCACGCTGCCACACAAGTCTATGGGCATCATTTCCACAGCGATACAAGGTGAAAGAATTTGCCTATCCCTACTGATAGGAGCACCAGCCTGAGTAAACTAAATTCAACCACTTGGGGGTGCCTAGTTTTTGGCACCTCCAGTGTAAATTACTTTCCTTCTCCTTTAAATGTACAGCCAGCTTTAGAACCAGTTCATTCTCTTATCAAAAAATGGGGGGGGGGGGATACAAACTAAGATTTTCTGTCCTCTGAGCATGTATGCAAAATTTTTACCAGGAATGTGCTTTCTATTTGTGTTGTGACTTGCAAACACACAGGTCCTAGTATGTACTGGAATTTGACCAGTAACATAAACAAGTGTGTTATTGTTTCTTCAAATGCTCATGTTTAGTTCCTGAAGAAAAGAAAGGAAAATAGCCACAAAGATTATTGGACTTGGAAAGTAAATGTGATCAACAAGATTGCATTGGCAGCTGGGCTACACTAGCTCGTGTTCAAGCCATCTGTAGACAATTCATGCTTTGCTATTCAAAAGACTGAAAATCAATAAGTACGATCAGAATCAATGGGCTGAAATAGTTTAAGTGGCAGGCTTCTGCTGTAACTGAACTCAAGCCATAACACAGCCTTACAATACTGTGGTCACATATTGTAGTGTTACAGATAAGGACATCAAAATAATATTATTTATTGTAGCCGAATATCTACCTATAGCAGAAAAAATACTGGGTAGAATCACATGTAGGGATGCACACAATCAATGATTCAGCTTGGGCTGTTGCAAAACCATGTAAAAAGTTCTGGTCAAATTCATGAAGGTTGATTTATGATCATTCAACCCTCACTTCTTGGTTAGATGAAGTTAAAAAAAATTCTTTAACTTGTTTGCGTTTTCTCATGTCAATTTTTTTCTCTCTGCAAGATTTTTTTTCCCATGATCAAGTTTTTTTTTAATTAAATAGAAATCTAACCAAGCATTTAATTTAAAAGATTAATATGACTGTAGAAGAAAAATCCTGTAAAAATCCTGAAACATAAAAGCAATCAATAAAAAAAACACAAGAAAGTTTGTCTCTTGTGTTTTCCGACTTTCCTTTTTTTGAACCAAATGATCCAATGAACATAAGTCAACTTGTTAGTGTTCAGCTGAGTGAATCCAAGCCATTTTTGCACAGATTTATAGGTTCCTATAGGTTTATAGGCCTTAAGGCTCCCATTGCTCTCTGCCCTTTGCATCAATTGAAAAGTGCACAAATGGAAACACATAAGAGAACACTTGCATAATTCCTATAAACAAAAACATTTACATTTAGGAGCTAATTTATTAAGACATCCACTTGCTGGTCACACATCGGGGCAGATTTACCAAAGGTCAAGGTGAATTTTTGAATAAAAAAATTTGAATTTCAAGCTATTTTTTGTGTACTTCGACTAGGGAATATCTAATTGTATAATACAGGTCTTATCTGTTATCTGCTGTGTATCTGTCAAGGATTAGGTAGGGGGCACTGTGGAGACTGATGGGAGAAGGGTGAGTCCTTGAGGCAGGAGCTGATTGTGCCTAGGGAACACGTAAAGGGAAGGCAGGAACAGGTTGAAGAGGGCAACGATTCAGACTGGAACAGGTGAAGGGGAAACAGGACGGAGAGGGCGAAGGTCTGGACTGGAACAGACTGGATAGGACAGGACGATGTGGGCATAGATGGGAGGCAGACTCAAAGGATGAGACAGGATGGTGCGGGTGTTGATCTGGAGGACAGGATAGCGAGAGGACAGGATAGCGAGAGGACAGGTTAGCGAGAGGAGACTGGAGCAGAGGGAGACTGGAGCAAAGGGAGACTGGAGCAAAAGGAGACTGGAGCAGAGGGAGAGAGGACTAGCAAGGGGACTGGAGAGCAGGAGGGGTTAGGTACAAGGCAGAACAGGAAGCAGAAATCAGTAACAGGCAAGACAAGGTCGGTTCAAGGTGAAGTCAGGGAAAGGTACAAGGTAGGACAAGAAGTAGAAATCACGCAAGGCAAGGGTCAGGTCAAGGCTGAGAAAGTACACTGAGAGGTAAAGCCAGGCAAGGACAAGGCAGAATAAAGGGAAAAAGGGCCAGAGCGGGAACAACCTAGCTAGGGGTGCTGCCACAGTACTAGGAAGCCAAATAATGCTCCGGCAAGGAGTGTTCGGAGGGCTGGCCTTAAATGGTTTTATTTACGGTCGACCAGGAGGTCCCACGAGATTCCATTTTAAATTTTAGGGATCAGCTGCAAACTAGCATTGATTCTTTAGATGCCGCAACAAAAGACAATGTGAATTGTCAGGAGGACATTCCTGTAGCACAGGAACAAGTGTCACAGGTAAATATGTAGAGACACTTTAGAAGTTACATTTATAATTTTTTGTTTCTATATTTATTTTTATAACCATATTACTATATTTGTTTACAGACTTTACACTCTGACACCATCATTGGACAAACACAAGAGGAACTACTTCAACCCTCAGAACCAAATCAGAGGCCAGGACAAAAATGTAAAAGAAAAAAAATAACCAGGAGGATGTTAAAAATAAGCTTTTAACTGAAGCAGCAGCTATCCTATCAAAGGCTAATAATGAACTGGATGTGTTTGGGTTTTCTGTGGCATCCAAATTACGCAGAATGAGTGAACCACAGCGGCTGCGTTGTGAGCTGTTAATAACTGACTTACTGCATAGAGGTCTACAAAATGAACTTTCCAACAGTACAAACATAACAACTCATTCTGCTCCAAAAACACCGCATCCAATTGGAACCGAACCCCCCAACCCTCATGCAAATCATTCATTTCCTCACCCATATTCTTCTACCCACTCACCAACAACCACAAATGTACCCTATTCTAATAGCCATTCCCCAATTAACTATGACCACAGCATGCAGTATGTGGATTGACATTTACATACTGCCAGGTTGTTAGAAAAATCTGCCAATGACCATTCAGGGTTCAGAGGAATGTGATAAGTTTTATACTCGCTGCAAGGGGACAAGCAATACAGAAGTAAGCTGCAGGTTGACCAGCTAATACAGAAAGTAGCTGGCTTTTTATAGATACTGTAAAATGTTACAATCTTTCTGCAGCTGATCTGGCCCCACGTTCACGTCATTTATTCAGGGGACAGTTAGCTGCGTACAAATGCACTGTTTCAAATTATCACAAAGACTTGTTATTGTTAAAGAAGCTACAATTATCACAAGGACATGTTATTGGTAAAAGAAGCTACATTTCACATATCATGCGTTTCAAGTATTAACTCAAGAATTTCCTTACATTTCCACCCTTTTTATACTTGTGAATGCATTATGTGTGACAGAAAAACATCAGTGATCAGGACTAGCATAGCTTTTCATTCTTCGCGTCATATATCTGTGTTATAATTCTCCACATAGTCATAAGAGCAGAGTGAAGCTGCAGTATACATGGTTTTAGTAAAGGTAGTATCAATAAGACGTTGCAATAAGCCACGAATAAAAGGGATGCAACAGCACCCACAGGTTACCAAAATAGCTGCAAGTATGGCAGTTGAAATTATCACGCTAGATACAAGTCCGCTCCATTTTCTGAACCAAGTCTGAAGAAAGTCGTTGAAAGGGTTGGCTATCCCAGAGTTTTCTGCCAGTTCATTAGATAACATAGTCAGTCCTTCCAAGGCCTTAGTGATACTACCATCAGGAGCCTTGTTATTTGGGATGAAGGTGCAACACGTCACCGAAGATTTTGCACACGCCACCTCTCTCGGCAAGAAGCATGTCCAAGGCTATATGATTTTGCCAGGCAACCAAGGAGGTGGCTTCTAGTTGACTTGCTATACCTATAAATCCATCACGGGTAAAGTTGACAAATCTCTGTTGGTTGTAGTTGATCCAATCGACGTTCTTGTTTATAGTTGCCCACCAGGCCAGGAAGGATTCAAAACCAGCGGTGATTTGATTTCTGGCCTTATATTCATCTGGGACTCCTCAGGGTACTCCTATATCATCAATGTATACATGATTGTCGAAAGACCCTTTAAGTCAGACTTCTCATTTGGAGCGGTGAATCATTTCCAATCTTGGTACCTGCGGAATAGAGGTTACGGGAAAAGCATAGAAAGGCAATATCAGTTGTACTAAACAGCAGCTCCCACTCCAGAGACTTGGAAGTAAGGGGTGCAATTTCATGTCTCCACATAACCACCATATATCTGCCCACACACTACGGTGGTCCTGGAACCATCATTTTTAAATGTGGTGTCGTTCTGTGTCAGAACTATATTTCAGGCACAAAAGGAGGTTGGCAGTGCCAGTAATTTCTGACTATGCCCTTGACTATGGAAACAGGTGTGGTTACCTGCATATATTGTAATGGAAGGTGGCAAATCTAGCAGGGCAGAGAAAGGACAGGGTGGTACCGTTTGCGGGTTGCTTTTGAGTATATAACTTAAGCACACACTGCAACCCTTCTAAGTCATTATCAGGGTTTAGCGGGAATGGCACCGTACAAAGGGCTGGCCGTGCTTTTGCGCAATCGAAGCAGTTATCATTCCCTGCGTGGGGGCCATGTATGGGACAGATTTTAACCATTTGTTCCCCTCGGGGACACCTGTCTCTATTCCAAAAGCTTTTTCAAGGGTGAGATTGGGTAAGTAAGTAAGTCACCCTCCCTTCAGAGCCTGGGCTCAGAAAACCAGAGATAGAGATCTTTTCTTTGAGAAATGGGGTTGTGGAATCTCTCTTTATGGCCTTTGCCCTATCTATGGTTACATTAATTAATCCCATGGGGTCTGTTCCTGTGATGGTAATCCCGAGACCAAAAAGTTTTTGGTCTCTGGGATGTGGATTTTTAATGGTTTGGAGCAGTGGGTTACATGACTTGATCGTGCAGTAAGCAGATGGGGCTTTCTTTATTATGGAAATCTGCTGCTGCATGAATTTCTTTAAGTCTCCTACCCATGGTGCTATCTCCCACCCTTGTGGATCTGTACTCCACCAGACTGTGGACCAATCCAGGCAGGGCTTTAGTCCGGGGTTGGGGTGTGCAATGATGCACATATACTTATTTTCCCAGGCAAAGGACCTAGCGGTCTCTAAGGAATCACACTGAATTCACTGTTGTACCTACACTCTGGGGAGTCCTATTTCTTGGGAATGAGGGATGCTCCCCAACAGGTGTATTATTGTGGTTGGTGGCATTATGATATAAGGGGAAGAAAAGACAAGGGAATAAGATGAAAAACATTATTAGTGCTAACATGCCTGCACAACCCCACCTTGGTGTCCAGGTATAATATTGTTCTACTCTTTCCCTACTTCTGCTGCTGCTCCCAAATAGTCCCATGGTTCTTCACTGACGTTGAGACGACCCCCTCCCTAGTGGAGAGAACCCCCTTTGTAGTCAGACTGTATCCAAAGGACTATTTGGGTTCCCTAGCCACTTGCCCTAGTTCTTTTACTAGTTTACAATGACTGGAGTGTACCCAGGACACTCTTTCTGCGATTTTACCTGATAAGGCCCTTCCCACAATGGAGTCTTCATTTTTATTACCTTTACCCACATGTAGCCTCCAGGCTTCACAAGTTCTATTGGGATGGGCTCTCCGGTATCTGGAAGAGAATTTGGAGTAAGCTCTTGTTTATTTAATATTCTGCACGTGTTCCGCCAAACTTTGGTCTGCCTCTTCCTCGATGATCTGGAAAAGGCATATATAATCACAAGGCAAAATTTCTTGTTCTACCATTTATTGAGTTTGATAAAATCCATGCAGATCTAAAATGAGTATGTTATTTACCATCCCTCCTGTTGAGACATGACTTTGCCCATGACTCAAAATTGCAGCATAGCGAAAGAGTGTAGTAGGAAGGATTGGTTTTACTTTTGGGGCAATAATATATGCCCTGTTTAAGTTGGGCCCCTTTAGAAACCCATTTGTGGCATTCTGCTTTCTGCATGTCTTTGAGTAACCCTTGATCTAAAAAGTTTGTGTCTGGTGATGCAGTTAAAGCTTGAATGGGAATGTGCTTTAGCAGCCGCATCAGCTTTGGCATTTTCTAATGAGACTGGGTCAGTCTTGGAAAACGGCCTGATTTACTGCCTGTAGGTCCTAAACCATGCAACAACTCCCCTCCTGTTTTCCTCATCTGTTAGGGCAGCAGATCCACCACAGGCAATGACCCTCTCTTTAAATCTGGTTGCATACTGGACAACAGACTCTTGAGCATCTTGGTTAAATTTGAAAACTGTTTCCCAATAAACTTCTGGAAATATGGTGCCTTTGGTACCTTCCAGAGCACATAAGCGGACCCCTACTTGGGCTGGGTCAGCAGGATTAGTGTCCCAATTCATTTTGACCAACAAATGTTGGTAAGCCCCTGGACCACACACATGTTTGAGTACAACTAACATCAGTCCAATTAGGGTTGGACAAACATGAGTTCCTGTAAAAATTTTTGTGGATTGGTGCGGGAATGTGGAACGTCTTGAAAAATCGTTCTAAGATCTGATGCTGCCCATGGAATGTACTCTGTGTGTGTAATGTGACGTGTTGAAGCAGCAGCCCCCGCTTCTACCCCTCTTCTCTAGTTTGTATTTACCGAAGGGGTAGAACTTGGCTGGGGGGCTGGGAACTGCTTGTCCCTCAGTATCAGAGCTGCTATTTTCAGCACTGAAAGATAAATTGTCTCTAAGGTGTTTTTCCTTTTGGTGTTGTTTCTCACTGTTCTCTATTTTCTGACTTAACCCCTTTGCTAGCAGCTTTATCTCTCCCTCTAGCTTTCTAGCTTCCTCATCTTTTGTGATTGTGTAAGAGGTTTGATTGGTATTTGATTCGGGTTGGCTGCTATTCTATTAAGCGGATGGTCGCCAAAGGCAATTAACCATCTGGGTGGTTATAAGGCACTTTCCTGATCTCACCAACATGTCCCTTCCGAGTAAGTTGAATGGACAATGGGAAGAGAGAATGAACTGATTAAGAATAGTGATGGGCGAATTTGCGCCGTTTCGCGAAACGGCGCCGGCGTCTCGTTTTTGACGCCGGCGCCCGTTTTTGACGCCGGCGCCCGTTTTTCCGACGCCGGCGCCCGTTTTTGACGCCGGCGACTTTTTTTGAAAAAAAATTTTTTTGGACGCCGGCGAATTTTTACCGCGAATTTTTGCGGGCGTTTCGCGAATTTATTCGCTCGGCGCGAATCACGCAAATTCGCCGCGAATTCGCGCCTGGCGAATAAATTCGCCCATCACTAATTAAGAATAGTCTGTTGAATGTCAGGGTCAGTTACGGCTAATAGTGGGGACAAGTATACTTTATCTAATTGTCCCCCTGCTATTCTTAGAAAAGTAAATTCCTCAGTTCTTTGGATAGTTGGCACATCAGGGGGGTGTATAAGGAATCTACATGCCCCAGTGTCACATAGGAAGGAAATGGATTTTCCCCCAACTGCAAGTGTGAGTTGGGGTTTCGACTTACATAAGAGACTACATTCTATGTCTTCTATATTAAGAAGTATGCTCATTTTTCTCTAAGTTATTTACAGGGGAATGTATACTCTCAGATAGTCATGCCTCTCCTAGCATCCCTATTGCTCAATTCTGCTCAGCATTCTCTAGCAAAATGCCCCAGTTTCTCACAATGAAAAAACCTAATTTCTCCTACGTCTTTTACTTACAGTATTTCCCTTTCTCGCTTGTCAGCTCAATGGGGTCTGAACCCCCCCCTTCTCTCTGCCTATCTCGTCCTCTATCCTGCTTTACCACATACACATCTTCCTCTACTAAAACACATAGCTTAACCCTCGTTTTTTTTTTTGTTTTTTGGAGATGTCTTTCAGCATGTCTGGTATACTCAAGGACTGCTTGCAAACTGGCTACCCGGTGGTCTACCATATGCTGACTCACAAAACTGCTAATCAGGGGCAGACATCCTCATAGGAATGCATTTTTTAGTTGGAGCTCATAAGGACTATCATTTACCATGCCCTGATCTGGTATAGGCACACCACTATATGTGTCAAAGACTTCCTTCAGTTTACTATAATATCAATCCACAATCCCTTCATTATCTTATTACCTGACATATACAGTAGCTGTTCTTGTACCTTGCCTTTCTGGGCATTCCTTTCTTTATTTTCCCTCCTATTACATTCCTCATAATATTGCATTGGAAAGAAACTTATAACTTCACCATAACGTATTTGCACAATGCTTTTACATTACCTGTCTGATGCCCAATGCTCCTGTATGAGGAGGCTGCCATATTTGTGCAGCAGGAGGCCGTTAGCATTAGAATCTCTAACTGACAGGCTGACAAAACAGTCAGGTTGTCAAACAGTCAGGTTTAGAAACTTCATCTAACAATTACTTACAAAAACAAACCTCCCAGCAAAGAAAAGAAAAAAAAAAAACAACATGACCTATAGGTAACTTTTAATGTACATTTTTTATCGTCAGTACCTCTCCAACAAGCAATCTATACTGTTCCTTGTCTAATATAGTGTTAAAATTAGAATCCTCTTTCTACCTTTTAAGAACCTGATATTATTTGGATTCTGATCACGCATGAACTGAGCGTCCTCAGTTAGATCATTGATACTTTTACAGCATTTATTTCCCATGGTTAGTAGGTATAGATGACAAACAATTGACAAACTATTTTGTGGAGTCAAACGCCTGGTGAAGCAGTACTCACGGATATGGCCTCACAGCTTGGAGCTCGGCCAAGTAAAACCTGAGGAGCAAGGTAGTCCGTTTGCCGAAAACGTTCACCGGTCAGTGTATCACCCTTTACGGCCTGTCTGAGGGGTTGACCATTCCCTCTTTAACTCCCAAACACTCTCTTTCACACACTTTCAAACACAAATTCAGCGGTCCCCGGAGTACTCTTTATCTTTAACGTGCACACGGAGTTAGTTATTCCTGTAGTCTTCTCACACAGACTATGGACTCGTCCGCTTGTCACTCAGTTCTCTTTATCAAAGGCGGGAGATTATGCCACTTAACACCTTAATATCAACAGTCTAGTGATGGGACCTCTACGTAGCAACAGTCTAGGTGACTGGACCCACTATCACTCCCTGTCTCTTTATCGAAGGCGGGCGATTACGCCACTTAACACCTTAATATCAACAGTCTAGTGATGGGACCTCTACGTAGACAACTAGTAACAACAACAACAAAAAGAAAACATATACGTTACCAGATTCCAGTGACCCTGGTCGCTGTGTTCTTTGGAAACCGTCACTGTTCCCCCAAACGAGTGCGACTGGCCTCTCTTTACGACAGCTGTCGGAGGTCTTTCGGTTCAGTCCACAGAGAGAATAGGATTAACCCTCTGCAGTGACCACAGTCACGTTTCCCGTTTGAGAAGACAGATGTTGGTTTCCGGTCCGAAGGACCAAGTTGTTAGAAAAATCTGCCAATGACCATTCAGGGTTCAGAGGAATGTGATAAGTTTTATACTCGCTGCAAGGGGACAAGCAATACAGAAGTAAGCTGCAGGTTGACCAGCTAATACAGAAAGTAGCTGGCTTTTTATAGATACTGTAAAATGTTCAATCTTTCTGCAGCTGATCTGGCCCCACGTTCACGTCATTTATTCAGGGGACAGTTAGCTGCGTACAAATGCACTGTTTCAAATTATCACAAAGACTTGTTATTGTTAAAGAAGCTACAATTATCACAAGGACATGTTATTGGTAAAAGAAGCTACATTTCACATATCATGCGTTTCAAGTATTAACTCAAGAATTTCCTTACACAGGTACACCAATTTATAAAGTTCTTCTTGGTGGATGACATATGTGTACACTACTGTCATATTACAGTGCGTATTTCTGAGTTTGTTATTTAGGTGTTAACCAAGAACATTTGGTTAGAAGTTTTTTGATTTCCACACAATACTCATCAATAAAGTAATTTTATTTAATTATAAATTCTTTATTTGTCTGTTGCTACAGAATCACTTCATTATTCACAATACACTATTTGCATAAAGTATAAAAATTTGAAATCATATGCTATTGCCACTCCACTTTGTCAACTCCATTAAAGTACTCAACATAATTTTCTCTTTGCATCAGTTGATGTGTTTCTTGCTTGTGAACCTTGTAGCTGTACCAGCATATTGCTTTCTTTACGTCATTCAGCTAGTACAATGCTCCCTGTATGAATATCCTCATAGTCCAGCATGGTCATGGGGCATAAGAACTATGATTATTTCTGCACAGGAAATTATGCAAAACACAACAGGAAAGAACAATAATATCAATTTTTTCAGGACATAAATTGATAGAGGTGTGAAAAATGCGAAATCGATTTGCCAGTATTCCAAAAGCGTTTTCCACCACTTGCCTAGCTCGTGACAGACTATAATTGAAAACTTTCTTTCAGGTGTTAATACATTCTGTAGAAAGGGTTTCAAAAGGTTTTCATGAAGGCCAAAGGCCTCATCAGCAACAAAAACAAAATGTAGGCCCTCCTTGGACTGCTCATTGTTTGTTCTTTAATTCTGTTTGTTCAATAACTCCACCATCAGATACTCTTCCGTTCTTTCCAATATCAACCATAATAAATTCATAGTTGGCATTCACAATTGCAAGCAATACAATACTAAAATAACCTTTATAATTGGAAAAGTATGAACCGGAATTTGGTGGTGGGTTTATACGAACATGTTTCCCATCAATTGCACCACAACAGTTTGGGAAATTCCAATAATCGGTGAACTGTTGAGCTATATATATATATATATATATATATTGCACAATAATATATATTAAATATATAATATATATGTGCCATGTATAAAAGTATATTTGTATTACAAATCATTTTAATAAGTGTTTCCATAATGTCTCAGTTTGTTAAAATATGTTCAGTGACAAATATATGTACAGCCTAATGGTTATTGCAATTATTAGTAATTGGTTAATTAAAATCTTAACAATACCTTTAAATACTCTCCCTTCAGAGCTTCAACAATGGCATTGCAAGTTTCTGGAATAATGATTCCTAATGCTTGAGCTGAAATAGCTGTAGAGACTTTCAGATCTTCAAATGACCTTCCAGTTGCCAGAAACCTCAACGTTGCAATTAACCTTTGTTCGGCTGATATAGATTTTCTCATGACTGTATCTTTTTTTTTGGATACGTGGACCAACCATCTGGAGTAGGGATTTAAAGCATGAATCTGACATTCTTAAATCCTTCTAAAAATCTTCAGGGTTATGAGCTTGAAACTCCTGTAGAAGTTTCATATGAGTCAAAGTTTCTCGCTTTAGAAGCCATTGCTTACTCCAACAAGAGCGCTTCCGTGTTTTCGGCTTCTCCTCATGTGCTAATGCCAATACTATTGCAACTGCTGCTCTGTATTTAGCATTAATAAATACTGGACTCATTTTCTAACAGCAATTACAATTTTTTTTTTTCAATAACCAAACAATGATGTCTCGTGCACACGATTGTTCGTTCATATAGCGCAGTACTATACGTCACTTCCGAGGTAAACCTTTCCCTATTACTACTGTTTCTGGGCCATACTTTTCGTACGATTGCTGTCTTTCAGTTTATGGATACAAAATTGTCCGATTTGTTAGTTTACCAATTATAATCCTACAATTTATATTTGACTGTTTAGGTGTAATCGTTACATTGAAACGTACGATAGTGTCTAGACGTTTGTCGAAAGCAAACTAAAATCTGAACTTCAGAGTCAGAGGAATAAACAAGTTTTTTAGCGTATGTTGACATATTGGTGTGCGGATAAATACTTGCTCCGTAATACAGGATTAGATTATTATTGATAGAAAACGATCCAATGACCAACTAGTATACACTTTGAGCCATTCTCAAGTTTGATACATTTTGAGAGATGTTGTAACAAGTGATGATCTGATTTAGATAAGATAGGAGTAAGGATATGTTACAATCAGAACAGTGTCAGTTTGTATTTATTATTTTATTATAGTAATGTTTATTTTATATAGTATATGTTATTTTGGAGTTGTGTAGTTGTTTTATGTTTAAAGGGATACTGTCATGGGGAAAAATAGTTTTTTCAAAATGAATCAGTTAATAGCGCTGCTCCAGCAGAATTCAGCACTGAAATCCATTTCTCAAAAGAGCAAACTGATTTTTTAATATTCAATTTTGAAATCTGACATGGGGTTAGACATTTTGTCAATTTCCCAGCTGCCCCTGGTCATGCGACTTGTGCCTGCACTTTAGGAGAGAAATGCTTTCTGGCAGGCTGCTGTTTTCCCTTCTCAATGTAACTGAATGTGTCTCAGTGGGACATGGGTTTTTACTATTGAGTGTTGTACTTAGATCTACCAGGCATCTGTTATCCTGTGTTAGGGAGCTGTAATCTTGTTACCTTCCCATTGTTCTTTTGTTTGGCTACTGGGGGGGGGGAAAGGGAGCGGGGTGATATCACTCCAACTTGCAGTACAGCAGTAAAGAGTGATTGAAGTTTATCAGAGCACAAGTCACATGACTTGGGGCAGCTGGGAAATTGACAATATGTCTAGCCCCATGTCAGATTTCAAAATTGATTATAAAAAAATCTGTTTCCTCTTTTGAGAAATGGATTTCAGTACAGAATTCTGCTGGAGCAGCACTATTAACTGATTCATTTTGAAAAAAATGTTTTTTACCATGACAGTATCCCTTTAAAAACTGACGAGCATTATAGATATGCAGGTATAATGTTAATTGATGCTGTGATAGACGCAGTTTAAGTGATATTCACACCTGACGAGGGTTACACGTTATTATTATCTAAGCTATTTCCCGCCAGTGTGTTAATATAAGGCATATTCCACTGTGTATTTTTATTATTATGTATTAAAATATTAACAGAAATGTAAAGGCCAACATTTTTTTGAGATAAATGGCAAACCTACTAACATTACCAGTTTAATATTTAACCCCAAAGCCCAACAAAGCTACGGCCTAACCTAGGCTATTTTCTGGTAGATAACAACTATTATTGTTTTGGAAAGAGGCTTTTGCCTGGTGTCATTTTAAGTGTAATTACAGGTTAATATTGCTAGTATAGATGACATGCTGTCATTGACTTCTACATGAGCTCAGTAGGTAAGTTGGAGTACTTTTTTATTCAGACTTTTAACACCATCTGACTTTAATAAATCACAAAAAAATCAAGGGTTTTTTTTCTCCAAAAAAATAGTTTTTCCCTTTTAAAGTCCAACCAGAAAAAACTGATTTTAATAAATTACCCCCTCAGAGTCAGTTACTTGTACAATTAAGAGCCATGTTAAAGATTATACATTAATAAGTACCTATCACTATGTTCGGTCAGAAATACATAATTTGTGTGACCGGAAACAGGAAAGTTCATAATGTTCTCTTGACGCCTATGTACGGCTGTGAAATATGAACCCACAGCAGCTGCTCTAATCTTTGTCTTGCATTTCATTCATATTTGCATATTAAGTATGTCATGCCTGTGTGGGTGATAAAGGGATTGCAGTACTTTGTAATGAACAGGCAATAATATGATGCATTTTAAATGGATGGACATTATTTTGCATACACTAGACTGTATTTAGTAGGCAGTCATCCTAAATTGTACATATCTTGCACAGAAAAGATCTATGATAGTCTATCTTTTGCCTGTAGAAACTGAAAAATATTGCATTAGAGTAATTGAGACTCATGTGAGCAGGGAGTGACAATGAGGTCTATTCATGAAGTATTCTGGCACAGTAGACAGCATAGCTATGCAGATTTAAAAATTGACACAACTTCAGCCTTCAGGGACAAATTACACAGCTGACAGATGCCTAAACCCTATGTATCCGGCATTCTGTGTATATAGTGGTGATCTCTCTACACTGTTGCAAATATGAAATAACTAGACAGTCATTTTCAGATAGCATACCAAGAATATAAATACTAATATTTAAATACAAATAATATTGGGAAAACAATCATATTGGGAAAAAATCCAATTCCTTCATGCAGAAATAAGACAATCTATCTGAATGCATTAAATTAGATCCAATCTTTATTTGTGGCAAGATAAATTTGCATATGGAAGAACAAGAAGTGTTGCAGAATACAGTATTTAGTATTGTTTTCTTTCAGGTTTATACTTCACATCCGCAGTCCCTGAAAAGAACATTATTCTGCTACATAGACATACATCTAATTTATTTCACTGTTAAACAAATTCTCCATGGAGCGCTGCAAATGATGCAGTATTTTATATGGGGCTATTTCATCTGAAGGTGACAGCGGTTATGCCCTTTCATATCTATCAAAAATAAATGTCTGGCTGGGTGTGGTTGTGGCACTGTCATACACATTATCATTCTGTTTATAACCATTAGGTACTGTCCCCTGGTAATTCATCCCTGTAAGAGGTTAACATCCAAAAAAATAATTAATATGCCTCCTTAAGCAGGTACCATGATATACCTCCCAATATTTGTAAGAGGGACAAAAACATCTGCCCCGTGTAGTGTGTCAAAAATTTCTGACCTAGCTTCATATAATACCCCTGGTTTTAAAATAGAATATTAGACAGGCAGGTGTCTAAAAACTTCTGGTCATAAAGTTTATGTTCACCTGCAGATTTTAGTCTTTGTTTGGCAGGATGAGCATAGGAAAAATGTTTTGTCAGCCCACCCCCCAAAGTACTATACCATGTCCTCTTCTGGCTCCTTGTAATGGAATTCAACATATAGGAGGTCAGAGAGGTGTGATAATATAACAGTGACCCACAACCAGTAGCTCATGAGCAACATGTTGCCCTCCAACCCATTGGATGCTGCTCCCAGTGGCCTCAAAGCAGGTGATTATTTTCGAATTCCTGGCTTGGAGGCAAGTTTTGTTTGTATAAAAACCAGATGTATTGCCAAACAGAGCCTCAATGTAGGTTGACAATCCACATAGGGGCTACTAAATGGCCAATCACAGCACTTATTTGGCACCCCAAGAACATTTTTCATGCTAGTGTTGCTCCCCAACTCCTTTGACTTCTGAATGTTGCTCAAAAGGTTGGGGATCCCTGACATAGAAGAAGAGTTATGCATATTGGTGCAGCATATAGATCAGTACCTATGTCTGCTGTACTATTTAGTAAATGTATAATTATTAATTAATTATTATTAATTATTATTATTATTATTGAATATAAGTGAAGAGTGCCTCTGGTATGCTGTATGTCTTTGGTGTAACGACCTAAGTCCATGCAGTGCTGGAAGACTGAGCAGTAGACCAAAGTGTCTTCTTAATTCACTAGGTGCAGACTCAAGTTGTTGAGCTGCTTTCAGTCTTTTACCTAATTTTGATGTCTCCTAAACTTTTTGGCTCTTCTTTACAGCAATCGCCATTACTTGTCATTTCCATGATTCTACATACCGACTAGTTATTGTGGGCATCTTCACTCTTTCCAGGGTTTAATCTCTGCAGTCCCACTTATATTAGAAATTCATTTTAGTTTATCTTCTTCAGTTTATACTGTGTGATTTCATATATTTTCCACCAAAATGAAATTACATCAGATTTAAATATCCCCATTTCACATCCTCCTTTCCCTCAGATACAGGTAATGAATGAATATAATGAATGGATATTTTTAACTGCAATACTTACCTTACATAATTTAGTATTGTCAGAAAAAAAATGATACTTTACTTTCCAGACCTACTTTCAGGTCATTAATAAATAAACTGAAAAAGTATCAGGTCTGTTTGTATTTTGAGTCACAAATGAGAAAAGAACATATACTCAGGTTTCTAGAAAGTTGAAAACAGTTTAGCAGGTGGCAGCTATTTCAGCAGCTACAAATTAATAAATAAATCTTTTTTTTTTTTTTTTTTTACGTTGGATTATTTCCATGAATACAATATGCATGTAGTCCTATGCATGGCAAACATTTATGAAACATATTTTTTTTCATATAAAGACTTGGAAACTTTGTCACATTACTGCAATGTATGGCAAGGTGAAAAGCAAATTAGATAAAGGTATATATAGATCATAAAAACATCCAACCATTAAAAGCAATATTTTATTGTTGGCAATTCAATGACAAAAACATTAAAATAAGAACAAATATGGGATCAGTTTTATGGGATGATTAGGGCCTGCCTAAATAGAATTATTGGAATTATTATTACCATTCTTTTTATGGTGTTATTTTTAAGTCTAAATTACACTAAATTATCACTCTACCATATAAAAATGTATTCCTGAACCAACAAGTGTATTTGTTAGATGTAATATTGGTGTGTCAGGTCATTGTACCGTGTCAGGGAGCCTATCGGCTCCCAGCGGGAGACGTCCGGACCAAGGAGGAAGCTTAGGGTAAAGGTTCTAGTTTGCGGTATCCAGAAAGGGGTCAGGCATAATCGTCGTCAAGTTCAGGCAAATGTTCAAAAAGGCAGGCAGCAGGAGACAGGGTCAAGCCAAGGGTCAGGAAACCAGGAAACAAGAATTTAGGAATTAAGGAAACCGAGGAACACAATATAGCAATTCCTATACTCTGGCATTGAAACGGCATCTTTGGAGTCCATTTATTTTGAATTTGGTGCCAAAATGCAGCGTCGTGACGTCCCGCGTTTGCGCGCTGATGTAAACGCGCTGTCGCTCGAACCCATGCAGCTACCATGGTTGCCACCATCTTGGATTCGCCACCGCTTGGAAGGTAGGCGTGCCGCAACACTGCTGACAACCTCATCCTGAGCTTTCAGAAAGAGGCAGCATTTCACAATGGAACAGCTATCAGATAAGCTATTGTTTCTCCTACTCAATGTAACTGGAGGAGTCGCAGAGGGACTTGTATTTTTACTATTGAGTGCTATTCTCATATCTACCAGGGAGCTGTTATCTTGTGTCAAGGAGCTGTTCTCTGGTTACATTCCATTGATCTATTGATTGACTGCTGGGGGGAAGGGAGGATGGTAATATCACTCCATCTTGCAGTACAGCTGTAAATGGTGACTGAGGTTTAACAGAGCACATGACTGAGGGCACCTGGGAAACTAACAACATATCTAGCCCCATCTCAAATTGAAATTTAAAAAATTGTTTGATTTTTTTTAAAAACTGATTTTCAAAGTTCATACTGTAGGTACAAAATAATGGTACTGGTACTGGGGAAAGGCCAATCCAGGAGCTGGGAATGATATGATATTTGCCTTTTCTATTGTTATTTTGTTGCAGTAATCTGAATTAAATACCTTGCAATATCTCCTAAGCACATCTAGATACATATTAATTCAAAAGCCAGTATGACTAGTGGCTACACTAACGCTGTAGAGAATACAAATATCCATGTGTGTCCTGAGGAGAACATGAAATTCAGTGAGGGGAAAACATGGCAGTTTCAGAAGGTTTTTAGAAGACATGACAGCTGCACCGGCTTAAAAATCTGTGCATAAAGTATTGTATTTAAGGAAGATATAATTAAAGCTTAGCTGTGTATTAGACAAATGAATTTCATTAGCATACCCTAATATAATAGGGAATGTTTATACAGGACTTTCTAGATGGTGCAGAATTGATCCATATTCTTCCATTTGTACTACAGCCCAGGGAAGACATAAATGTCTATCGTTGATTTTCTCAGCTATAACAAATGAGATATTTCTTTGCACTTGATATCTAGGCTAACATAATTAAGGATAGGAGTATTCCTAGCACATTGATTAATTAGATCTAATATGGAAAGGAACAAGAAAATGAGTTGCAATGCATGGTATGAAACACAGCAGGCTCTAACTTTGTGCCTGGGAGCTGTTTCCAGAAAATAATGATTAAAGAGGAAATTAGCATTATTTTCTATTTAATGCACGGGTCATGAATGGTAACTTCACAAGTTAATTTTGATTTGTGCTTAGATTGAGTTTTAAGCATGGACACCAGACTGAGACCTAGGCTGGGACTTTTAGAGACATTAATGGTTTATTTACAACTGCAAACAAAGGTATGTTGTAAAAATAGACTCAAATTCACTCCACGGACACCATTTATAAAAGGTACTTCTGTTCACACATGTTTCTTGCACTTCTGCCATCACCCTAGACATGAAAGTAATTCTAGGGTTGCTCCCATACTCACTGCAGACTTGTGTCAAGTGATTTGCCCACCATTATTTGTGTTGAACTCATTGGCATACTAAAAGTGATACCATCCCTAATCCAAAAATTCTACCCACACCTTGTGTTTGATTCACAAAAAAATGCACATGTGCAACAGCCTGCATTTTGGAGCATGGCATAGAATTGCAGTGGCACAATTTTGGTGAAAATACTACATTATGGAAAAACAATTGACTACCTGCTTCTGAAAACTGAACTTTGCTCATTGCTTTGGAAATTTTTTTTTTTTTTGTTTAACAACTATTCTGCTAATCGATAGGCACGCAATGAAATTACATGTCCTATTGATTCAACTGCATGAAACACGATCCTATGTGAGGTGCAGGTTATCCTTTTGCCTTATTCAAATGTGCCATTCCTTCTGATTCACATGCAAAGCACTTTCCTGTAATTATCCATAAGCAATATTGAGCAAAGAGTTTTATAGAATTTGCTAAGGAGCAATAGCATATTTCAAGGCAATACAGCAGGTTGTGTTTACCATCTGCAAACTATAATTTGGATGTTACTTATCTTAAATTAAATATTACATCTAACTATTTTAGGCTACAGCTGTAATCTAGGAACAACACACACTGAAAGGTTTATTATTGTAGAAATATACAAATTCAGGTTTGTTAAAGATTTATTATTGTAGAAATACAAAAATTCCCTGTGTTGCAATACAGCACAAAGAGTTCATAGTCCTCTTCCTTTATATTATGGATGCACCGAATCCAGGATTCGGTTCGGGATTCGGCCAGGATTCGGCCTTTTTCAGCAGGATTCGGATTCGGCCGAATCCCTTTGCCCGGCCGAACGGAATCCGAATCCTAACTTGCATATGCAAATTATGGAAATCGCGTGACTTTTTGTCAGAAAATAAGAAAGTAAAAAATGTTTTCCCCTTCCCACCCCTAATTTGCATATGCAAATTACGGTTCGGTATTCGGCCGAATCTTGCGCAAAGGATTCGGGGGTTCAGCCGAATCCGAAATAGTGGATTCGGTGCATCCCTACTTTATATGCAGCAGCTCTATAGTTTAATGGTAATTGGGATACCAATATCTGAATTTGGACACTTAAATGCTATTATTGGGACATCACCAATTTAAGATCAATCTGAAACCTGTGTATCCAAAATGTATGTTGGTGCTCTGTCATCTCAAGATTATCTACCCACAATAGATCTAGTATTGGAAATTCCACTTTTCTCAATTAGACTTGCTGATCAATCTTGAAAATGTGTTTAACTCAAGGATCCAGTTGAAATAATGCTGATATATTGGCATGGAGCTGTCTTAGATAAGGGATCCCCAAACTGTTTCACCCATGAGTCTCATTTAGATGTAAAAAAGGTTGGAGAGTGACATAAACATACAAATTGTTCCTGGGGATGCAATATATGGGCTGTGCTTGCCAATTGCAGGCCACTATGTGGACTGGCAGCTTACTGGAAGCTCTGTTTGGCATTACAAATGGTTTTTATGCAACCAAAATTGCCCCCAAGCTAGGAATTAAAAATAAGTACCTGCTTTGTTGCCATGGTACCATAATCCTATGGGTTGGTGTGCAACATGTTTCTTGCGAATCTGCAATATTTGAACCTTCTTCTTACATGCAGATTATGACAATTACTTAGGGGCAGATTTATCAAGAATTGAATGTGATTTTCAAGAATTTTTGCACCCATACTCACACATTTGAGTTATATTTTTGAAAACTCGAATGTCTGTGAGTAAATAAGAATTGATTGTAATTTATGTGCCAAAATCAATTCCAGTTTTTGGCACATAAATTCGATCGATTCAAGTTTTTCGGGAACTCAATCGTTTTTTCCCCCTTTGTTTTTCATACAAGTTTTTGACTTTTGGATTTTTCCCTAAACAAAATTCGAGTTTATCTGAGATACAAAAACCCTCACAGAACGATTCTTGATAAATACGCCTCTTTTTTTTCTTTGTTCTTTGTTCTTCACTATCTTCTTCATTATCTTGTAGTGGGTACAGTACATTTATCTACATAGTAAGTTAGGTTGAAAAAAAGACACATGTCCCTCAAGTTCAACCTTTAAACTCTACTTTAACCTGCCTAACTGTTAGCGGATCCAGATGAAGGCAAATAACCCCAAATTGAAGCCTCTCCAATTTGCCTCAAAAGGGAATAAATTCCTTCCTGACTCCAAAATGGCAATCTGACTAGGCCCTTGATCATCCTGCACTGTGAGCTATCTTCCATAACCCTTTATTCCCTCCCTTGCTAAAAGCCATCCAACCCCTTCTTAATGCTTTTTAATGTATCAGCCTGTATAACTGATTCAGGGAGAGAATTGCATATTTTCACAGCTCTCACTGTAAAAAACCCATCCGAATATTTAGGAGGAACCTCCTTTCTTCGGAATGGATGACCTTGTGTTAGGTGGAAAGACCTACCAGTACACAAAGCATTAGAGAGGTTATTGTATAACACCCTTATACTGTATATTTATACATAGTTTTCATATCAGCCCTAAAGTGCCACTTCTCCTGCGTGAACATCCCCAACTTGACCCATCTATCCTCATAGCTAAGATTTTCCATACCCTTTACCAGCTTAGTTGCCCTTCTCTGTACCCTTTCTAATTTAATGATGTCATGTTTGAGAAATGGAGACCAAAACTGTGGTTTGTACAGTTCTATCAAATATAGCTTTTCTTCTCGACAGTATGTGTGAAAGGGGTTTATGGGTATGGAAAGGAATTGATCATGAACAAACAACTCTACCAAGCATGAGCAAAATTTGATCTGGAGGAAGTAGAGTGATAGAAATCATAGAATTCATATTCTACCATAGCACTAAAAAGTAGCAGGATGTTGCGTTTACGAATAAAAAACTCTACTACTCACTCATGGATTTCAGAAAAAATCTCTAGATATATTCAGCGTAGCTTGGTTTTATTCTTTCTATCTTTTTATCTATTTTCTATGTATCTATTTTCTATGTATCTATTTTTCTTTCTACCTTTTTCTTTTAGATTGAAATTGATTTTTGAATATTTGTGAAAACAGCTAATAACATATTCTTGTGTCATAGATCTTGATGGCTAGATATTAGGCTCTAATAGTTCACTTTTCACTGTGTGTCACTGTCTTTGGAGAGTTAATTATGTTAAGAAGATGACCTTTCAAAGTAAAACACATACTGTATATGTTAAGTGGTTGACTCTATAATATCATAAATACCTTTATACCTGCAAACTTGGCATCTTTGTTAAAGAATAAAAATGAGGTTAATCAGCATATCTTTGACATTTTAAGAAAACATTTAAAAGGTTTATCTTTGTTTCTGTGCTCACTACAAAGACATGGGATCAATAAATTTTAAGCATTCATACATTCACAGACCTATATTTTTTTAATTTTTTAATTAAAGCTTTCACTTGGTGGCATAATGCCCTTTTTGTTGGATCTGTACACTTTACAGATATCCATGTATAAATCTAGATTTCACCTGCTACAGTGAATCTGTAGAGTTTAGGTAAATGGTAATAGGATGCGTTATTCAGAACCAGCTATAAACATATATCTTGGCGGTCGTTTTCTTCCTAAATCACAAGAGAATTACTGCATTAGATATGCCTGTGTAAGCAGTATTACCAAGAAGCAAAGTTGTATTTTGGATGAATAGTTAGCTATGTAACAGCACTTTAGAGAAGATATTTTTGGGAATTTAGTGGCATATTACTAATGAGAAACTACAGCCAACATACATCTTTCTGATTTCATAAATAATCATATTATATTTGCAAATGCCCATGCATGTTTTTCAAAAGGAAATAGCCCCAAATTAAGATAAGTCATTATATGGATTATGTGTTATGTCACATAGGGGTATATTTATCAAAGAGTGAAGTTAGAGCTCACCGCAATCCACTAGAGTGAAATTCCTCCACTCTCCATTCATTTCTATTGCATTTTTAAAGACATATTCTTTTTTTCACTTGAAAAATAATGAAGAATGGGGGAATTTCACTCTAGTGGACTGTGGTGATCTCTAGCTTCACTCTTGATAATTTTGCCCCATAGTTTAAGAAATATAAACAAATATAAACAAATGATGTTAGTTTATAAAAAACTTTTTTCACTTGCATATAGTATATATAGCTGTTTCTCTACTCTAAGGGGCAGATGTATGAAGGGTCGAATATCGAGGGTTAATTAACCCTCGATATTCGACTAGGAACTAAAATCGTTCGACTTCGAATATCGAAGTCGAACGATTTAGCGCAAATCCTGCGATCGAACGATCTAAAGATTATTCGTTCGATCGAACGATTAAATCCTTCGAATCGAACGATTCGAAGGATTTTAATACAACGATCGAAGGAATATCCTTCGATCAAAAAATCTCAGGCAAGCCTATGGGGACCTTCCCCATAGGCTAACATTGACTTCGGTAGCTTTTAGCTGCCGAAGTAGGGGGTCGAAGTTTTTCTTAAAGAGACAGTACTTCGACTATCGAATGGTCGAATAGTCGAACGATTTTTAGTTCGAATCGTTTGATTCGAAGTCGAAGTCGTAGTCGAAGGTCGAAGTAGCCAATTCGATGGTCGAAGTAGCCCAAAAAACACTTCGAAATTCGAAGTTTTTTTTAATTCGAATCCTTCACTCGAGCTTTGTAAATGTGCCCCTAAGTGCTTGAGCTAACCAAATGCAAACCAAGAACTTAATGAACTACTTAACCCCCCTCAAGTTATACTCTCACCAAGATTTGCCTATTGAAAGTTTTCCTTGATTTTTGTCCATTTTAGTTTTAATTTTTACTGTTTGTTTAAGATATTTTTCTAATAGTCTATTTCACTAAGGTGTCATAGGTAAACTTAATTGTTCAATTTCCACATTTCTCTGCAAATAAATTCGTGAAACTCCCGAGAAAATAGCAGATGAAAATTCACCTGCCTTCCGAAAAGTCACTTGCATCAAAATCGCAGCACGTCAACACTTTTTGGACACCCATTGACTTTAATGCCAGTTTTCGGACGCTCGTCCAAAATTGATGCTGACAAACTTTTCGGCGGAGCGGAACTGGAGAAATTCGCCCATCACTAGTCATAATAGGTAAAATGTTAAGTCATAGTATTTATTCATGTTGCGGATTACAATAAAAGGTGGCACCAAGCACATTATTGACTCAGTATGCACACAAACCATTAAGTTATATAATACCAGTAAACCCCCGATTCTCTAAAGAATCGTTAATGAAAGAATGGTAACAACAGTGAGGCAGCAAAATGCGATGGGTGCTGATTCACTCGGCATCCCCAGGCAGCAACTGGCGACGCTAATTTGTGGGGATGTAGAGTGAATCTGTGCCTATTGCTTGTTATTACCTATCTGCTATTAGAATTCTTAAATTTTGAGTTTATTGGTAGTAAAGTGTTACTGAAAAATTTCTTTATAAACAACATTTTTTGTGAAAATGTTCTCCTGTCCTTGAATGAGTTCTCCCTGGTGAGCTGTACTTAAAATCTTGACTTTAACATCAGATGAACGCTGCACTCTTGAAAATGCAACATAAAGTTGACCATGACCAAACACAGGCTTAGATAGGTAAATGCCGACTTTATCCAATGTTTGTCCTTGTGATTTGTTGATTGTCATGGCAAATGCAGCCTTAATGGGGAATTGTCGTCGTTTAAGTTTAAAAGGTAATTCCTGGTCAGAACTGGTAAGGTCAATTCTGGGAATCAAAACAGTATCACCGCTATGGGATCCTGTAAGCACTTCTGCCTTGATAACATTTTGTCTCATGCTCTTCACAACCAACCGTGTACCGTTACATAAACCTTGCTTAGTGTTAGGGTAGGGGCACACGGCGCGATTTCGCCGCGATTCTGCGAAATAGCTTTGCTAACTTTGGCGCTGGCGTCAATGCAAATCGCGGCGAAATCGCTGCGCTAATTCACACGCGGCGATTCTTTTTCTACTGTCGCCCGGAAACGCTCAGCGAGGCAACTTCGGACGACAATAGAAAACGAATCGCCGCGTGTGAATTAGCGCAGCGATTTCGCCGCGATTTGCATTGACGCCAGCGCCAAAGTTAGCAAAGCTATTTCGGCTTAAAAAACGCAGCGACAACTCGCTTAGCGCAGAATCGCGGCGAAATCGCGCCGTGTGCCCCTACCCTTAAGGTTTCTTAACAGCATGACTATTGTTCCTACTTTGAGTATAAGATTGTGTTGTGGTAATCCAGCATTGTTGATAGTGTTTAAATATTCTAATGGGAAGTTAAGTTTCTCACTTTCGTCTTCAGAATCAATACAGTCAGTACTCAGAAAGACACAGCTTTGTCCAGGAAGTAATGCAATCACTTGGTTGTTTATCATGTCAACATCAATATTTTTTGGAGATAATATAGCCCGTTTTGCTAAAAATGGCCACCCACGCAGGTACGCAACCGGTTCCCCTCCTAGAGTGACGCTAGCGCCGCCATTAGACAAACTTGCAAAGGAGTAGCAAGATGGCCGACGCTTATACAGACTTTAGTGGGCGGATGACAAACTCGCAGAGGAGTAGCAAGATGGCCGACGCTTATACAGACTTTAGTGGGCGGATTTGGCAGTGGGCGGATGACAAAGTCGCAGAGGAGTAGCAAGATGGCCGACGCTTATACAGACTTTCGTGCAGGTACGCAACCGGTTCCCCTCCTAGAGTGACGCTAGCGCCGCCATTAGACAAACTTGCAAAGGAGTAGCAAGATGGCCGATGCTTATACAGACTTTAGTGGGCGGATGACAAACTCGCAGAGGAGTAGCAAGATGGCCGACGCTTATACAGACTTTAGTGGGCGGATTTGGCAGTGGGCGGATGACAAAGTCGCAGAGGAGTAGCAAGATGGCCGACGCTTATACAGACTTTCGTGCAGGTACGCAACCGGTTCCCCTAGTGTGACGGTGAGCGCATCTGCCTCCCTAGATCCTAACCTTCCAGCGGTCGCCGCCTGAGTGAGCAGGAAAGAAGAGGCGGCGGGAGGCAGAAGGAGACGGTGAGCGCATCTGCCTCCCTAGATCCTAACCTTCCAGCGCATCTGCCTCCCCGATCCTAACCTGTTCTGATCCTAACCTTCCAGCACATCTGCTAATCGAAGGCCGCATCTATGTCTTTCGGCTGAAGTTGCGCGCGCATCTCATAGATCCTAACCGAAGTTGCGTGCGCATCTGCCTCCCCTCCACTCGGGACATAGATAGGCCTTCGGTTAGTATATAGGATATGTTTAGATAAAAGATACATTTTAAATTTCATAATGGATACCATCATGTATGGAGCTATTATCAAGCTATGTACTTGTAATAGTTCTAACTTGTGAGAAGATTCATGACAGGTGTCTTGACTATAATGGGAACAAGTTGGCGTTATTACAGATGTAGATGGACAATGAACGAGTATAATGAAATGACGAACACTTGTCATCCTTGTAAAAGAAATCCATTTTTAACACTTAAAATAAATGTCCTACTATATCATGAAACTGATGATTGATTGGATAGATTCCAAAGAAAAAAAAATCCTACTCTACTGTAGGTTTACCCACTATTCCACTAGTAAAGGTTGCCTATCCCTCATCTTGTCTGTTTGACTGGACACATTAACACAAAAAGAATACATATTTTATCTCTCAGCACCTTGCTCACCTTACACGCAATTAGTGTCAATCAAACATGTAACCAATATTCAGAACGAATAGGTATCGCATTTGTCTAAGACGCTGGTTAATTAACATTACAATAGCTTTTCTGCTGCAGAGGTTAATTATTAAATGTTATCAACCCAAGAAAAAGATGCTAATATTATAACATTTTAAAACTTATTATTAATTAATTAAATGATTAAAAATTATTACTATTGGGTTGTTTTACAATCAATAAAAAAAAACATCACCTTTGGGATTGGACATATTTTAATAAATACAGCCTTTTAAATAAATCAAATTCTACTTAGAACCAGTCCCTCAAAATAAAATGTAATTCAGTACTTTTCATAGTGCATTATTTAGATGTTTTATAGATTGAGCAAATCCATTAATGGATGGTCATAAAACAATGCTGTGAATGGCTGCTTGAGCAAGTTTGACATTTGAGTATTTCTTTGTGATAATATTCCTACACACTGAGAAACTGAGAGGAGTGCAGTGACTCTTGTTTCATGATTGACTTCTTCATGGTGTTTAGCTTGGTGAAATTTCAATTACTTACTCCTGGCTGTGATTCAATATAGACCAGACACGGGGGAAAAAAGAAAAGCTTGACCAGCTAAAGTGCATGTTGGGGGAAGTGTTGATTTACACAGTCTCTTAAAGAGCAAGAACTCACCTTTGGTTACACTGTCTTGACATGCATCATTAACTATTAATAAGTAATCATTATATTGCAGGTCCGTCACAATCGGTTTTTGTGAATGTGTGTCTACATGCCTGGCTAATTAACTATAAGCTGCTTCCAGATGCATTTAAGTGCCAATCATTTATTACCAATTTACATACGTTAGGAATACTTTTGGTAATGAGGCAGTATTACCATATTCTCCAAAATCATCATATGCAACCACTGTGAAGGTCAAAGACCCTGCCTTAAGTATACAGAGCCTTTGTAATCCTTGCTGAGTTAAGCAGGAAGAGCACTGTTCTTAAGTCTTTGTTCCTTTCTTATTATGTTTTACTCATTTCTACATGTAGAATTAATCTAAGGAGAAGAGAAAAAATGGGATTGTTTGCATGCTTTATATCACATTTTATTTTCTATGTTTTATATTCTACATTCGCTTAACTCACTTTATTTTATAAAATTGCCGGGTATGTACAAATCACAAGGGAACATAAATTCTGGCAGTGGCATATGTATAAGTTTATTATATTACTTGCCTTAAGGTTTTCAATGATTGTATTAAATGGGCAAACCAAAACACAGCTGAGTAGGCTCTGTAATTGTCTTTTTCAATACAGTGAGTGTTTAAATCTGGAAGGTTTCTGATATGAATTGTGGATCTCTTCCAGGAAGGAGGAAGGTGTCAGTTTATTGTCACTCAGCCATCCTTTTATAGTCAGCAGGAAGGTAAATAACAAAGAGATGTTTCAGCTATTTTGGTCTTTTCATTGGCTTCCATTTACCAATAGGTGTGAAATACTAAACCATATTGATATGCAAAAGCATGTGTCTGTATCTACATTAATAGTAGTACGTGTACATGTTGTGTGTTGCATAGTTACATAGTTCAGTTGGGTTAAAAAAAGACCAAACTCCATCAAGTTTAATCCCTCTAAATGAAACCCAGAGTCTATACATACTCACACCTACTGAAACTTTATATACCAATATATATAATATAATAATATATAATTGTATATTTTAGTATCACAATAGCCTTGGATATTATGTTTGTCCAAGAAATCATCGAAAGCCCCTCTTAAAGGGGTTAACAGAATCAACCATCATAACATCATCCTGCAGTGCATTCTACAACCTCACTGCCATCACTGTGAAGAAAACCCTATGTTGCTGCAAATAAAAATAATTTTTCTCTAGTCTAAAGGGGTGGCCTCTGGTCCAATGATACATTTTATGGAAAACTAGATTTTCCGCTAGTTGTCTATAATACCCTTACTTATACATAATAATTTAATTCTTCCATCTCTAAACAGTTTGGTTGCACACTTCTGCATTTTCTCCAGCTCATTATATCCCTCTTAAGGACTAGAGCCCAAAACTGCACTGCATACTCCAGGTGTGGCCTCAACAGGGACCTATAAAGAGACAAAATTGTGTTTTCATCCCTTGAGTTAAAGGGACAGATAGATCCTTAGAAAACCCCCTACCACACTGACATTTAGCGTATAACTTCCATTTATATTATTTCTGCCAAAGTGCATAACCTTGCATTTATCAACATTGAACCTCATTTTCCAGTTTGCTGCCCAGTTTTTCAATTTAGTCAAATCACTCTGCAAAGTGGCAGCATCCTGCATGGAACCTATATTTCTGCACAATTTAGTATCATCAGCAAAAAATGAAACAGTACTTTCAATTCCCACCTCCAGGTCATCAATAAACAAGTTAAAAAAGCAAAGGACCTAGTACAGAGCCCTGTGGTACTCCACTAACAACACTGGTCTAATTAGAAAATGTTTCATTTACCACCACTCTTTGTAATCTATATTTTAGCCAGTTCTCTATCCAGGTACAAATACTATGTTTCAGGCCAACATTCCTTAATTTAACCAGTAATCTTCTGTGTGGCACTGTATCAAATGCTTTAACAAGTTTAACTAGATCACATCCACTGCCATCCCAGAATAGAGGTCCCTGCTCATCTTTCATAAAAAGAAATTAAGTTGGTCTGGCAAGATCTATTACACATAAAACCATACTGGCACAAACTCATAGCATTATGATTTGCTATGAAGATCAGTATCTTATCCTTTATTAACTCCTTAAAAAGCTTTCCTACCACTGACGTCAGACTTACTGGCCTATAGTTTTGAGGCTGAGAAAGTTATCCCTTTTTGAATAGCTGGCTATTCGCCAGTCTCTCGGCTATATGCCAGACCTCAATGAATCCTGAAAAATGAAGTAAAGAGGTTTGGCAATCACAGAGCTAAGCTCGCTAAGTATCATGGGATGAATACCATGTGGCCCTGGACCGTTATGTTTATCTTAACATGTTCTAGTCTCTTTTGAATATCCTCATGTATGAACCATGCATCATTAGTTGTATTACTTGAATTAGGACTATTAAGAAGGAAACCTTCATTAACTGGTTCCTCATTTGTGTAGACAGACGAAAAATAACAGTTCAGAATCTCAGTTTTTTTTTTTGTTCTTATCAACCAGCTGAACCCCCTATTGATTCATTTTGTTACTATTTACATATTTAAAAAATAATTTTGGGTTCATTTTACTCCTGAAATTCCCTTTTCCATATACATTTTAGCTTGTCTGATTTTTTCATGATTTATTGTCCTCTTTATATGTGAAAAATATTTCAGCTGTCCCAGTTAACTTGAAAGCACATCTTTTCTTACCAACCTCAACACCAACACTTCTGTCAAACCACAAAGGTTTTGATTTGCGATAACATCCCTTGCTTACAAAGGAATATACTGACGTATATTTATTAAGTAGCATTTTAAAGACATCCAATTTTATTCTGTGTTTAATACTGTGAAATGTATTTCCCAATTAATTTGTTGCAGAGATGGCCTTATATAGGTGTGGGATCCATTATCTGGAAACCTGTTAGCCGGAAAAATCCGAATTACAAAAAGGCTGTGTCCCATAGACTCCATTTTATCCAAATAATCC
Organism: Xenopus laevis; assembly: GCF_017654675.1. Lineage (NCBI taxonomy): Eukaryota > Metazoa > Chordata > Amphibia > Anura > Pipidae > Xenopus > Xenopus laevis. The sequence goes on from NC_054386.1 coordinate 66,046,245, forward strand.
AAATTTTTAAAAATTATTTTCTGTTTCCTCTATAGTTACGCCACTGCTCATCATACAGCATACTAAAAGTTAATTCAAAGTTGAACAACCCCCTTAATGACCCATAATACTAGCCTGTTTTGCAGAGTGGTAAATAAACATGTAAAAGCATGTCAGAAAAAACTTTCCACTTACAATGTAAGTTCTTGCGATCAGGGCTGTATGCCAATTTGTCTCCTAATAATATTCTGTGATTTCATTTTGGAGAAAGTCTTTGTCTGTATATGTATATTGGTCTCGTACTTGTGTCCCTTTCCTCTGTAAACTGATATGGGGACCGATGGTGCTATATAAATAATAATATAAAAATGCTTAAGAATCAGTGGGACTATTCAAAAACTGATATATAAAGCATCAAATTTAAACATCCTGGAACAAATCTGACTGGAAGAATATGCTAAATCATTCTAAACAATGTGCAAACTGGTACATGCTTACCCCAAATGTATTGCTGCAAAACGGGGCTCTACAACTATAAAAGTGTAGTAATGTATTCTGGTTGAGTGTAATTTTGGTCATTTTAGATTACTAAAATTGTCCATATCTAGGGACAGGGGGAAGTGTCTAGCATGAGTGATGTCCTAAACCATGTAACAGATATAAGGGGATGGTGAAAGAGAAAGAGCCTCTTTGGTTTGATCAAGACACAAGGAGCCTGAAAGTGGACTCTATTGCGCTTCTTTGGCAATACACTGTGGGTGCATGAGGTCCCTGTTGGTATAGATGGCTGCTAGGTAATCCATGCTATGCCTCAGAGATAAAAAGGCAATTCTATATACAGTATGGTGTGAGGATTTAACACATATGTGAGCAGGCTTTGTAATACAACTTATATTATGTTTGCACAAAAACATAAGCCACTGTGTCATATATGATTAACATTTTCTGTGTAGTGACTGTCTATGAAATGTGAGTTTTTGCTCTTACTTATGAGACTTTTGTCCCATTCATGAATTTGATTACATTCCTCCATTAATGTTAGTAACACAGGGTAATATAATAAATGATGCAAATGGGCAAAAATCGAGTAACTCATTCAAACACATACCAAGTAATGCTGACTGGTTGCTATTAATTACTAGACCAGGAGAAAACTGCACCTTTTTCACATTAGTACTTTTGTGCATTTGCAGATGCAGTGCAGTCAGCATTTATGTGATAGCAGAAAGACGGGAACACACTGGTGTTTATTATCTTTGTAAATTTAGCATCAGTTATGATTAGTAAGCAATGTACTGTGAATCATTTATTTACACCTATATGTCTGAGGGAGGGCACAAGTATATGCACACACTGTATGTACATAGATTTATATTTAATTCTCCCATGTGGTTGATCCTGCTGAGATGTGGATTTTTGGCCTGCTACCATTAATGTAAGGCAAGGCCGTGAGCACTGAACTTTCAGGTTTAAACCCCTCAATAAATGTTAGAAAGATTTTTTTGGTAAACCAGAAATTAAAATAGCTCTTACTGCAAGGGCAGACGAGAACTCCGTGAATGCTTCTGTTGTAGAATTTTGTTCATATTCTAGACAGCGTATTTTCCAAGAGTTGCATCATGGCACTACATCTTGTCCTGTGGTTGGACTAAACTAACCACAAGATACATGAAATAATATCACCTGTAGAGAAGCATCAACCTTTAGGAAACAAGTCTCACCTTATTCTCTATGCTTTTATTGCATTAACATTTTAATTGCCAATGCAGCTAACATTCTACTTCATAGATCTTAAATCATATTAAACGCTAAAGCTATATTATGTTAGAGCTACAGTATAACGCTAAAGATATAATATATACCCTGTTTATAATAATGCAGGTAGAAGCTTTACTAAGGGCTTTAATGCAGTGGTTCCAGGGGTGCCCAAATCAATGAATAATAGAGGATCATTCTGCAGGGTATTTAGGCTAAGGTTTGTGGTAATGGAGCAATTGTAACCTTTTTATAAGCTACATAGGCACTAGAAAATGACTACAAAGTGTGTCATATCCCTCATCCCCAATAAAAAAAAACAACAAAACAAGTGCTACTGAGAAAAGATTTTTCCAAACACTCACTGTACATTATTAGACCTATACCTTACTGAAAATTCGCCAGCTTGACGTCATTTTGGTACTTCGCCGATTAACTCACGGGCACAGGCGTAACTTCGCTAGCGAAGGAGATAGACGCTAGCGCAACTTTGCACTCTAACGCCAGGTCTATTTTCGGTCTGGCGAACAGACGTAACTGTGCAAATTCACCAAGATGGGGATTTTACTGAACATTAGCTGTTCCGCCAGATTTGCCTTCGCCAGCTCAGACCAGTCGAAGTGCAGTGGAGTGTATAGGTGATGTCAGGCAAATCCAAGAGGGGATGAAACACAAATAGGGCCAATCAAACCGAAACGTAGAACTTGGATACTTTCCTCAGCTCTAAGTAATCGTCACAGGGCACTCTGAAAACATCATCATACATTGGTAAAGTTCACAGGGTGAAGTGATTACAGAGCTGTTAAAATGAGATAACAATTAAATAAATTTATCCACATTAATATAAATCAGTAAATCATATTATGACAAACAAAAGTCATGTTGAAGTGGAGGGGTATATAATGCATATTACGCACTACTAAAAGGGGCTAGGGAATAAAAGAAAGGCAAGGACCTTATTTTTATATCAGGTGACCTAAATAATTTGTTATAAATATGTGAACAACAATGCATAATTTTGTAAGGCATGGGCCCTCTTTATGAATGCCAAATTCTGATACATGTCTTATACAAATTGATTTGGCTGTTGTGTTGTGTAGATATCCAAAAACACACTGATGATGAGGCCTAAAAATTGGTTTGTAAACCATGGATTAAAGGGATTTTAGAGCATGACACAGTATGGCATTAGTGACTTTTCCTGTAACATTGCTTACAAAATATCTATTTTGCCGAGCACTTGGAGACTACTGTACGTGCATTTCAATCAGTCTTACTAATATTAGTGATCTGTAGGAACGATGACATACAGAAAATAGAAAGAAAACACATTGAATCTCTATAAAAAGAAAGCACATAAAATCTCTCAATTCAGATACTAGCCTTAAAAGGTTAATCTCCTATTTCTTAGGGGCCTATTTTAAAAAACTATGTAAAAATACAATTATGAAATCCATCATGCAATGCAGCCTGGCATCTCTTCAGACATCTAGTTTTAAATCCAGCATATCTATCAATCTGTATATGGATTCTATGCAATATCATAGGCTGACTTTGTAATAACTGTCTATTTTTGATCAATATATTGGCATATAAAAATAGGAAAACTATCAAAAGACCATCTCTACCATCATTTTTGGCATTGCAAGGTGATATCATGCTACTAAGAAAAAATAACTGAGCTGAAGCTTCTACCCCTATCTGACTTTGTCTCACACAATTACATCCGGTAGTATCATGCATCTTATCACATCTCTATTGCACACCATATCAGACCAATAAGAAAAACACCATGCCAGCTCACTTTTGGAAAGCAAAAGCTTACAGAATCCTTCTATTATTTTTCCCTCGATCTTTACTTCAATAATTAGGATAGCGTTGCCTTCAATTCTTTTAAATTTCACTTTCAGTATATATGTGTGTGTGCTTCCACCAACCTCTCAATACTAACTTCATACATCTCCTCATTTGAAGTTCACTCCGCTTCAATGTTCGTTTGTGTCTTCCTGCCACTACACCGCACAGCACTCTTACTAACACAATGACACACTTGTTTGCAAAATACGCCAGTCAATCATGATGCTGCTCCTTCTCACGCTCTTGCCTTATATGCTCCTTGTATATTGTAACACTAGATATATTTATATCTGTGATTTGTTATTTCCCATAGCTGTAGATCAGAATTGATATTCTTTGTCGTTTTCCAGTGTTTGCAGCGCTACACCCCTATACTTTGGTTATCTATTGTTATTTTTCCTTAGCATTTCGTACAAACCACATTTCACTATGCGGGATTTCTACTCTTTCTTATATCTCTTTCTATGCTCAAAGGAAAATTGGAATACAATAAGAAATATATTTACAGGCTAAATCCCCATTAAAGTATTTCCTGTATTAGTTTTAAAGTTACTGATGTCAAGCAGAACAAAGAGAAATGTGAAAAATCTTTTATTTTGCTACCAATTACTATTTCTGTAAGTAAAATCCATATGACTGCCCCTTGCTGTGTTTTACCTTATCATCATAAACCACTTACCCCAGGTAGCGCCTTTCCTGTCCATCATTGAGTCTATATATTGGCAAACTGAACAGTGGGAAAGATGGTCCATTGAAACTTGAATTAATGTGATGGATCTTTACATTCTGATAAACATAGAATGTTGGCTGCTTGTTCGGGAATTGTTGCTTCAGTAGGAAGTATTTTGATCATCTCTGCTCAAGTGCAATCTACAGTGGTTGTCACAGTGATCTCTTCCTCTAGCCAAATAAGTAAAAATACTGTATCTGTAACATGCACATGAAAATGCAAACGTTTGAGTATGAGTATGAGTTACAACTATTGCAGGAAACAGACACTAGTACTACTTCCTTTAATTACAAGTACCTGTATGTATGTTTTAATACAGTGATCCTGTCGTAGCTTTTACTACTTTTCACTTACTCAATTAAATAGATCTGTAATTTAGTTTTCTTTTCTAATATCTGTTAATGTGAAATTGGTCCTTTTTGTTGCTAAAACAATATTTATCCTTTACTCAGATTTGCATCTGCTAATGAGATTTGCTTCCACTTTTATGTAAGAGGTGGGATACTGATATTAGGCAATCATGCCTTGCTAGGGTTCTAACTTGTCCGGTTTTGACCCAAAAAACCCAGCCTGCTTGGTTTTCCAAATTAGAAAAATCTGAGCAGGATTCCCTGAGATTGACGAGGCAATTGACCGATCACCACATCATAGCTTCATCCATCAGAGGCAATGACCTGCCCTGAGCCATCACGACCCCAACCCTACAAAATCACCTCCCCCATTCTGGATTTAGCAGCGGTGAAAAGCGAAAACCTTAGCCTTGGCTCATATCAATATTTAAATTTATCCCAAAGAGGTTTACTTGCGTTGAGGTGAGGGCTGTGTATATGACACTGGAATTCTTCTTCACACTAATCTCAGCAAATCAATTCTGTAAAGACTTCACTTTATACATAGGAGCATTACAGTGAAAACTGGAAAGGCCATTCCTAAAGATGGGAAAATGGTACAAAATACGAAGCAAATAATTGTCAAACGTGTCATTTTGTAGAGGCAGCTGTCAGCTATGGTGTGTGTGATTTAATTAGCTAATTCCAATGTTTACAGAAGGTGTCAATGCAGTGTGTTAATGGGACCATATATCTCTTAACATGAGTTCAATGAATAGGACTTGAACATACTTTTTGCCTGTTTTTTTAAATAAGCAGTAGCAATGGTGTTTTGTTACTTCTTAAGATAGACAGGGCACACAGGGAAACTGAAGATATGTTTGGTTCTTGCCAAGGTAGATAATAAAGTACCAGTAAACCACCCACCCCCTTCTACCTCTATTATGATTGTTTTGGCCTTAAAATAAGCAGAATCTAAAACTGTCACATTGTTCATTTTCTCGCCCTTGCTTAATATCCTTGGTAACAAAACACAAAAAAGATTTTTGCCAACAGTAAAACATTTTAATTATTTAATTGCCTGAAAATGCAGTGCGAAAGCCATTTTCAGTACTTATGTAATTGAAGTGCTTTTAAAACATGTGATTCACACCGACACCAATGCAAAGGTTTTTTCTGATATTTTGTCACACAATTTGGAGGAGATTAAGCATGGGCAAAAAATCATAAAATGTGCCATTGTTCTTACACAGGGGGATTATCTGTTCACTGTCAATTTAATTATTTACATTTCAACATGGAGTAACTTCAATTTCCCTGTTTTCCCTTTTCAGCTCAAGAACATGGTTACTGACTGGGGCTACCTGTGATTCAAACAAGATGAATAACAGTTTTTGTTGGTTTCCAAAATGTTGATCCATGTCTTCATTGTACTTTGTGCTCTGCATATGTCACTTCACATTATTGCCGATAAGACAGTTCATACATATCTGTAAGCCACTGCCTTTGATTAGATTTTAGATGGAGCAAGGGTATTGTATGCAAAATGGAACATTTCCTTCATCTTCTAAATCTTGCACTTATGTACTATGGTTTGACCTCATTACTGTAATTCTCATTTGACCTTAATTCATGGATGCTACATAACTGCTCTTTCTGTGCTGCTTGTTTTAATACTCTTGCAGTATGTTTACTATTGAGATGTCCCTGAAAATACACTGTAGCCACAAAACAGAACAACCACCCAATGCAGAATGCTCATTGAGAAAATGCAGAGAAAAATTGCAGAACAGCCCTAAATTAATGGAGACCAACAGGGCCTGTTTCTCACACTCCACAATAAATATTTCAGGTCCACATTAGGCATTACTATTTCAGCAAGACATAGTTTTTTCCCCCTGCTGCCATGGTCATGTTTTTGACCCAAAAAACTCAGCCTGCCTGGTAGCTAATCAGCAAAATTATAAAGGTGTGCATTTTTTATGCCAAACACCACATTTTTTTCTATTATTTTACTCTAAGCTAATAGTCTTATCACATTCTCCTATTAAATCATTCCATGGCATTATAAATATGTGTGATTTTGAACAGTGCATTATGCATTAAGATGCCAATGTTTGGTATTTTTTTTCAATGATGATTGTTACATGCCTTTATAAATATGCCCCTGGTTTGTATGCAAGTATAATGACATTTTTTTGCATGGTGACATAAAGGGCCTCCTGTTTCACAGTGCCAAAATACAGAAGAGGAAAGGCAGCAGACCAGGATCACAATCTTACAATGTAATGTAAGGCCTAAAAATAAACTTGTGGAAATTCTAGATGAATGTATTACCTTGACAAAGGCTTCATTCAAAATGATGGTTTTGCTCGAATATACCAAAATAGGGCAGTATTGTTCCAGTATAACATTTCAGGTCTGCATATCTCTTAATTGTTTATAAACAGCACAGACTTCTAGTGATAAATATCTATATCTATAACCAAAGTCACGTCATTTCAGTTTTTACTCAAAATGAGATTGTAGTGAACTGAGTATCCAACTTAGAAAACACACCCAGTGGGTCTCCGTAAAGAGAGTTGAACATTAAAATGTCAAAGACTTTAGGGCCAATAAGCAGACAGTAAAGCTTTGGTTATATTCAGGGAGGGTTGTTTTTAAGGGGTTGAATGAAAAACCTGATAGCCTTATCAAAAGACTGATCTCTGACAGATGCTGTGAAAGTCAGACGGCATCATTATTGGATACAGAAGCCATCTCTCCCTGAGAGCAATGTGGTGGTCAAATATGTTAGGTGCCATGGACTTAAAATGGACCTGTCACCCAGACATAAAAAGCTGTATAGTAAAATTCATCCATACTTGTTATAAATGCATTTAAAGATTTCAGCTGTCAATCATACATTGGCTGCCCCTCCTCTATGCCTTAGTCAAAGAGGCAGGGCAAGCAATTACGTTCACTTACCATACTGCATTTCTTCATTTCCTACATGTTGCTGCACTCCTTACACTCTCCCTCCCTGTTCAAAGTCTATAATTGTGTAGCCAATGCAATGGCATGGGCATCATTCTGGTGCATAAACAAGATTGTAAGGTGTTGCAATGCTTGTCTTCAAAATGGCTGCTGCCTGTTTGCTGTGGTGGTGAATTCCAAGACTGACCAAGATTTAAATCATTTATATAGTGTAAGTAAAGTTTATTTTGCTCAATAGATACGAATTTGGAATAATTTCTTAGGGTGACAGGTCCCTCTCTCTAAAACCACACCCATATACTGTATAATAAAAGATACTACGTTTGCCCAGGAGCAGTAACCCATAGCAACCAATAGAATGTATACTTTTAAGCAGGTGTCCAGTAAATGCTACCTAATGATTGGTTGCTATGGGTTACTGCTCCTGGGAAAACGTAAGGAGGAATGTAATTAAAAATTGCAAATGATGTTTAAAATGGCCTTTTTGTGAATGTTGAGCACTGCTCATTAACAGCTGCTCTGGAGTTTTGTTATTTAGTCGCAAAATATGCTTTGTGATTGTGAAACTTTATAACATACACTGTGAATGTTCGCAAAAGCCATTTGGTCGCAGACTTTGAGAGTGAGTCGTTGAGGTCTGTAATCCGCCAAGAAGGACGAAAACATGGTCACTAACATTCATTGCAAACGTTTTTTTGCGCTAATGAAACATATTACATTTCCCCATTAGTGTCTTTTATTACATAAGCTTTAATACTTATAAATGTCTTATATTTCAAGGTGATGTTTTTATCCTGCACTCTGAAAGGAGAAGCTCAAAGACATTATCATCATCATCATTTATTTATATAGCGCTGTCAAGATACGCAGTGCTTTACTGCAGTTATAGCAAACAGGGAATACATGGTGGATAACAGACAAGGATTACAGAGTACAATAGGGTTTACAAACTAAAAGTTTAGGGTACAATTGAGACATTAGGATTGTATAAACACTTTGTCATTTTTGATACAGCAATGATTAATTAAGGTACATTGAATAAGCCTCTTTAAACAGTTGGGTCTTTAAGGAGCGCTTGAAAGTTTGGAAGGAAGGAGAAAGTCTGACAGCTTGTGGCAGAGAGTTCCAGAGAAAAGCAGAAGCCCGAGAGAAGACATTAGGATTTGGCTAGATTCTCACTAAACACTGCTCACCATTTCTTGCAGAGATTCCTTCCCAGCTGTGCTGTTACTTTCACTAAGGAACTGGGGAAATCCCTACATTGAAAGCAGACATGGCATCCACAATGAATGGATCTCATCACTTGAACTGGCTCACCTGAGTTCATTTTGATACTGGAATCCCATTTAGACTTTCAGTCTGAACTGAGTGTATTTGACGTTAATATAGACCATTGTGGAAAATTATCTTAAAGGGATACTGTCATGGGGAAAAAAAAAATTTCAAAATGAATCAGTTAATAGTGCTGCTCCAGCAGAATTTTGCACTGAAATCCATTTCTCAAAAGAGCAAACAGATTTTTTTATATTCAATTTTGAATTCTGACATGGGGCTAGACATATTGTCAATTTCCCAGCTGCCCCAAGTCATGTGACTTGTGCTCTGATAAACTTCAATCACTCTTTACTGCTGTACTGCAAGTTAGAGTGATATCATCCCCTCCCTTTTCCCCCCAGCAGCCAAACAAAAGAACAATGGGAAGGTAACCAGATAGCAGCTCCCTAACACAAGAAAACAGCTGACAGGTTTATCTAAGAACAGCACTCAATAGTAAAAACCCATGTCCCACTGAGACTCAGTTACACTGAGAAGGAAAAACAGCAGCCTGCCAGAAAGTATTTCTCTCCTACAGTGCAGGCACAAGTCACATAACTGGGGGCAGCTGGGAAATTGACAAAATGTCCAGCCCCATGTCAGAAAATTGAATATAAAAAAATCCGTTTGCTCTTTTGAGAAATGGATTTCAGTGCAGAATTCTGCTGGAGTAGCACTATTAACTGATGTGTTTTGAAAAAAACATGTTTTCCGATGACAGGATCCCTTTAACTATTTACAGTAAAAGAAATGACAGAAGGGGAAATATCAAAATGGCATTTAACCCATTTAACTGAAACATTTAAATCCTCTGCCCTATATTTAGATGTTCATCACTTGCCAATCCATGTAATCTTTGCCTCCTTTGTTCAGCTGTCCCAGTGTTCCAATAGTATGTGATGAATAAGAATATGACAATTAACAAAACAGTTGCATTCTACTGAATAAAAACTCTTAATAAAGTGGCCACATTCGTGCCTGATTGCTGCAAATCACTGCAGGGATCTGTTCACGGTAAAGTCTCATTACACACATTGAAACCGGAGGCGTATTCTTCAATGCATAACAAACAGCACATTCCTTTTAGCAACAATACCCCAACATCACACAATGTGCAATTGACTTAAGTACAAGCAGAAAGCCTTACAGATAGAAGAGATGTGCACTTAATCTATAGCTTTAAGGAATTTAAATGAAAAATTCATAAACTCATCACCAATGGATAAACAATACCAACATGAGCTCTCTTTTTTTAATGCTCTCTTTTTTAACAATGCCATATGCAGTTGTATTGCATAGTCATAAATGAAAGGACTCTGTGCTGTATTACACTGTTATATGAAAGGAACAGTAACATCTAAAAATGAAAATGTTTGAAAGGAATTGTATTGCATTGTATACAACAGAGCTTATCCGTTATCAGCTGTGTATCCTATGTTTTTTCTCCTTTTTTAGCTTTGAATGGATGACCCCATGGCTACACAGGAGCTTATTTATATAAACTATGGTAGAGTTTCAGAAGCAAACCAGTTGTACCATTGCAGGGCAACAGGATATTATAGTTTCATTACTTTTAAATACTTCCTGTTTGGGGCCAATTCTCATTACCTCCATACTATATATAAAGTACTTTCAAGATCTCTATTGGAAACCTGGGCTGGACATGAGCATTTCAATGCAAAGGATGGGCACATTTTTTCGCCTTGTTTCTCTGAAAAAGTGACGCCCATAGACTTGTATGGCGTTGTGCGTCAAAAAAAACGTGCATCAAAAAAATTTAATGGGCGTCTGCGACATTTCACTGGCGGCAAATTTTTGGCGAAACTAAACGGGTCAAATTCACCCATCCCTATATGTGTGTGTGTGTGTGTGTCTCACAGGTGTAATAGCCCATTGCCACAAGCTTGTGATGATATGTGCTTCTTAAGCATATTCTTCCTATGGATATAAAACAAGTCCCATGCATCAGTAACTTGCTTAGCTATAGGGCCTGGCAAAATGACAACCTCACTTTATCATATGTGTGACATGGATGAACTGACCACACAAATAGTGGATCCAGACAATGCATAATCAATAAGTATAAGAAGATTTTGACATCTTGTTTGCTGAGGAACTCTCCATAGATATATATATATATATATATATTACAATAATTCATCAGACAGATAATGTTGTAGCAAATGTCAGTTATGAAAAATGGGGAATGTTCTTGATATATATTTTTCCTTTAACTTCTATTGATGAAATGTTTAACTAATATAGTGAATAGCCTGCCCATTCTATGATTTATAAAAGACAGTACAGGTATGCGGCCTGTTATCCAGAATGCTCGGGGTCTGGGATTTTCTGGATAATGGATTGTTCTATAATTTGGATCTCCATACCTTAAGTCTACTAGAAAATCATGTAAACATTAAATAAACCCAATAGTCTGGTTTTGTTTCCAATAAGGATTATGTATATCTTAGTTAGGATCAAGTACAAGCCATTGTTTTATCATTACAGAGAAAAGGGAAATCATTTTTAAAAATTCAGATTATTGTATCATAATGGAGTCTATGGGAGACAGCTTTTCTGTAATTTGGAGCATTCTGGATAATGGATTTCTGTACTATTATTTTCAAGGTGCAGGGCTGCTATCAATGCAGGCAAACAGAGGGCTGGCCTTGTGATAAGCAGTTGTGGATAGGTATGTGTCAACGTGAATCTGAGTTGATTGACTGGGAAATATCCTGTTTTTAAAGAGTAATTTAATAAACCTAATTACATTTGTACCAGATATTATAACAGCAAGATGACTGACAAAGTGTTAGTATACAGGATTCTCATACATTCTCTTGCATCTGTAACTACAATTTTGGTCAGTTTTTTTATTAGTGAATTCTGGAGGCTTTAGATCCCCTTTTACAAATGTTCTTGTTTTTTGGATTCTAGTGAAGCTGCACATAATAGGTATGTCATGAATGTGTCGAAAGTGTCTGGATGCAGTTGATCACAGCAGAAGCCTTGGTACCTGTGGCAAAACAATCAGTCAAAGAATGTAATTCTCATATTGTCAAATTCACTAATAATAAAGAGAGAGAGAAAGCTATGCAAGAAGAAAAATATATATGAATACAGTGAGAGATATATGGTTCAGAGACAGAGGTGTGCTTATTTTGTAAAATACTTATTTTTATCTCTGGAGTTAATGTGGCATCCACAAATATTATCTGCATTTTATATAGTGTCACATAACAAAACTGCCGGTAAGAACAAATGAGTAGCCCCATTAATAAAATACTTATCGGGCCTAGGTATTATGTAAATAGTGTTGCTGCTGCAAAGATATTGGCATCCTTTTTTATAATATTGGCTACCTTTTTTATTATATATAAGTCAGCTAATTGTTATTTAGTATTCTTTTTTTATTTAGGCAGCTCTGAAACATTCCAAATTGAACATCAAATGGTGACCACCGAAAACATAACTCCAAGCTTCTGTCAGCCCTCCTTATACCTTCACCTGAATATTCCAGTTCCACACTTTTGGAGTATATTGCCCTGAGATGTTAAAAGGCAAGATTGTAGTTCTGTGTTTGAATTGTTGCTCAGCATAACACTGATAGATCTAAAAGAGTAATACAGTTGGCATTGGAAGACACATTTCCAAGATTGTCTGCTCGAGGCTTTTTTTTTCCTTGCTCTAGATCACTTTGTAGAGAGTTTTACCAATTTACACAACATACTGTGGACTATTTTTTCATCGGAACATACTGTGCTTCAGTGTATTATTAATATATTTATTTTTGTTTAATGCACACAGTAGCGTTTAGTCATATAGAAGGAACAGCCCACAGGAGAAAGTGTATGTACTCCCACAGAGCTCACATAACTATTAGAACTGAACTTCCTGTTTTAGAGGATATGTTAAGCTCTTATTAGCTATGGGAGTATACTGTGCTCTCTCCAGAAATGGTCAAGCCTTGCCTATACTCTGGTAGGAGAGATGTCTGTGCAGGTGCCATTTAAAGGAGAAGGAAAGGCTAAAATTAAATAAGCTTTATCAGAAAGGTCTATATAAATATACCAGTAAACCCTCAAAGTAATGCTGCTCTGAGTCCTCTGTCAAAAGAAACACAGCATTTCTTTCCTTCTATTGCATATATATGGGCTTCTGTATCAGACTTCCTGTTTTCAGGGCAGGGCTTGAGCATGCTCAGTTTGCTCCTCTCTCTCTCTCCCTCCTCCCATCCCTGCTGTAATCTGAGCTAAGAGCTGTAAGTGAGCAAGGAGAGACTCAGGCAGGATGTCACACCAAGCTTAGATGTCAGCTTCTATCCTAAACAAACAGAGACAGTGTCTAGAGCTGTTTACTCAGGTATGGTAAAGCATTCTGCAGAATAAATATAGTGTTCTAGCTTGCACTATTGTGGCTAATCTGTTGGCAATAAACCGTCTTGGAGCTTTCCTTCTCCTTTAAGGGAGTAGAACAGTATTGGGGTTATTTATCAAGGTCCGAATATAAGAACCTCAAATAATTTGTAGTTTTCAGAGCCAAAAAACCCTACGAATTTTTCGAGATTTATTAAAGTCTGATGGTCTAAAAACGCCAAATCCGAAACCCCGGCATCTAAAATCTCTTGAGGTCCTGTATGACATCCGATGATTTCGGGGTTTCAGCGCAAAAAACTCTGTAAACTCTGAAAACTCCGAACAATTCAGAGTTTTCAGGGAAAGCTCTGAAGTTTGTCCAACCCTATTTTTTGGGCTTTTTTCTCATAAATAAGGGCCATTCAGGAATTTGGAGTTGCTTGAAGTTTGATATTTGAAATACTAGTAGTAATAGAACTAGTGTTGGGGGAGAGTTAAACGGAGCCAACCAGGAATATTCCATGAGAAATACAGTGCAAGTTAAGTACTTGTCAAGATTAGCAAGTGCTCATTAAGTTCTTCTACAGGCTTAGCAAGCTCTCTAAGCCACTCGTAGCATCACTTGTATATTTGAAACTTGAATAAGAGAAAACATGGGAAGGGCCTGCTTGCTACTGACATCACAAGAAAAATTATCTGAATGCAAATTTATTTATAATAAGGAGCTTTTCATTATTTTGCAGAAGAATGAAGTAAAAAGTAAAATTCAGTAAGTGAGTGGTAATATTTTGGACACCCTACATTGACTGTAATTACTAAACAGCTACCCCAGGGGTACTCCTCTTCTTGGCATTGGTCTGAGTACTTTCTACTCTTCTTTATTTTCTTGCCTGTTCCCCAGAGTCCCCTGAGTTTATATAGCTGGATCTTTGCGCACTACATAAATTGCTGAAGAAGTTCTATACTGCACTTGTGCCTGCCGAAGGCGAAGTTGATTAAATTGAATGTTTCTTCCCACACACAATGTTTAGTATAATATTTCAGCATTTCTATGCAGGTTCTGGAAACCCATTATCAAGAAAGCTTCAAATTGAGGAAAGTCCATCTCCCATAGACTCCATTTGATCCAAATAAATCAAATTTTTAAAACGGATTCCCTTTTTCTCTGTAATAATAAAACAGTACATTGTATTTGATGCAAACTAAGATATAATTAATCCTTATTGGGTTTATTTAATATTTAAATTATTTTTATTAGACTTAAGGTATGTTGATCAAATTATGGAAAGATCAGTTATCCAGAAATTCTCCGGCGTCAAAAAAATGGACACCTGGCATCCGTTTTTTGGACGCCTGCGTCCGTTTTTTGGATGCCTGCGCATTTTCGCTGGTGTCCAAAAAAAGGACCCCAGTGTCAAAAACGGACGCCAGCGTCAAAAAAGGGATGTCGGCACTGTTTTGTGAATTTTGCCGTTCCACGAATTTCGCTGGAAATACGCAAAATTTTCGGCAAAGCGAAACGGCGCAAATTCACCCATCACTACACTTTACATCTGGAAATTATACTCCTACTCAATGTATTTAACAAAGAACATGGACCCCGCCATCCTCCCCTTCCTTGAATGCAGATTTTCTCAGCTAAATTCGTAAAAGGGTGTAGGACAGAGAACATCTGGTAAAATTAGGAGTTGGGCATTTCACAATGGTAGTCTGCAAAAATAATATACTTTTCATATAGGAAGGGATGGAAAATATTTAATCAATTTCCTGCATATAAGTGGAAATTAATACAAAGTAAGGTTGCTTAGACTTTACGTAAACAACTACTGCCTCAATAATTATGTAACTTCTGTATGAACAGTACCATAAATCACGCAAATGCTGAAGCTAACTTGATTTATATGTTGATATATCACTGTGGTTTGCAGAATGTGGTGAAGACTAATGGGAGGCTAGGTTCTTAGCAGAACATCATATTGCTTATATCAAAATAAAAATGAAAAACCATTATAGATCTGGGAGTAAGGTTATGTCTTAAAGAGATTTGCTATAAAGTATAAGCATTATATATAAAGAAGATTTGAGTTAGCAGAGCAGGGATAGTTTCAACTGTAAGTCATTTTGTGAAATGTTTTTGTTTGGGGAATATCATTTTGCTTGTGCGGAGAAGAAACTTTCTTGGTTATGGTTTTCATTAAAGGAGAACTAAACCCTAAAAATTAATATGGCTAAAAATACCATATTTTATATAATGGACTTATTGCACCAGCCTAAAGTTTCAGCTTCTCAATAGCAGCAATGATCCAGGACATCACTTGTCACAGGGGGTCACCATCTTGGAAACTGTCTGCGACACTCACATGCTCAGTGGACTCTGAGCAGCTTGTGAGAAGCTGACATTAGCGGTCGTCACAAA
The DNA here is from genome assembly GCF_017654675.1 of Xenopus laevis. Taxonomy (NCBI): domain Eukaryota; kingdom Metazoa; phylum Chordata; class Amphibia; order Anura; family Pipidae; genus Xenopus; species Xenopus laevis. The sequence goes on from NC_054386.1 coordinate 66,061,956, forward strand.
TTATCAAGCAGAAAATGAGCTTGACCTGTGATACTAACTGATGCTACACGGATGATTATTAAATGCTGATGCTAGTTGCACTGGTTTCTGTGCTGCCATGTAGTTATCTGTATTCACTAGTAATCAGGCTTATATTGTGACATTTATATTCTATGTGTACTGTATATTGTGAGTGGGTCCCTAAGCTCAGTAAGTGACAGCAGCACAGAGCATATGCAGTGAATCAGCAGAAATGAAGATGGAGAGCTACTGGGGCATCTTCAGGCACAGATCTTCCCTGCTAAAGTGCTGTGATTGCCTTAGGCTGGTACAGAAGCCCAAAACATAATGTGCAACATTTATAGGCTTCTTCTTTAGTTAAGCTTTAGTTCTCCTTTAAGGTGACTGGAGATAGAAGTGAAAATATACAGTATGCAATTGCAATATCTACTAACTTCATGTCAAAATACATTCTCAACGATGTGTGACTGGTGAGAGCAAGCTCCATATTGGTCTGAATTCATTTATTTTGCAAAGTAGTAATCAAGAAATCAAGGAGAAGAATCTTTATACAAATATTTCTGATTAATTAGGGTTATGTTTTAATTTATCAGCAAATACCATGAGGGTCTTTATATATTCTTCTTTAATGTCATATAGCTATTGTCACACCCAAGTGCATCTAATTCGTATGGTATCATATATTCCTAGATAGTGGTATCCACATACATTCATAGATCAAGAAAGATTAATAGTAGATTCAACAGATGTTTCACGAACACCAGGATAACGTTAAAAATCTTTCTTGGTTGATTCATAGCAAATCCAAACATTGGTGTACCTCTAGTTCAATGGTGGAAAGAAGACTGTTTTGAAGACATTAATATGAATAACGTTATGTTACCCCCACCCCATACATTCTCTATATATATGAGAATTCCTGTTAGGCACAGAACAATCTCTCCAATGCTGCAGATTGTCCTTCTGCCCCATAAGCCTAAAGTACTGTACATCAAGTCCCTCTGTGTTTATGCTCATTTCTGTTAAGGTGAATTCAGATCTACTATAAGGTATCCATTTGTTGCCAGACATAAAAAGGCCGGTGAATCTTAACACGTGATTTTAGTCAAGCCAGTTTTGAAAGGAAATACTTTTAATAGACGTCCAATATGATTTCAATTTCAAATAATGATGAGATGTCAGACAGATCTCACCAGTAAACTGCAGCTCATACATTTGCAATCAGAACATGTAAATGCAACTTTCAGAAGCATATCCTATATATACTGTATATGGGCTCCGTTGCCTATGATAGGTGTAAGCACTAATGGGGGAAGGTAATAAAAGTCACAAAGAGCAAAAAATTTGCACAAATAAGAATTAAAATTTGCATTTCACATTGTAATACTCTCCCTTTAAACTGTTTAATTGCGCATTTCCCACATTTAAGAAGTGCTTGAAGGTGTCGTAATCATTTGGATCAAACATAACAACTTTTCCAGTAAGAAGCTGGAGCAAACTATAACATTTGCAAACCTTCTTCCACTGTCGGAAGTGGTCGCTAAACAGTTTCCGAGTTCACAAAAGCTATAATAAATTTGCACAAAGGCATAACTTTTTACATTGCAAATGTTTATCTGTTACAGACTTTTATTACATTCCCTCATAAGTTCAGTAATGGGCAACAAACAGAGCTCTTTATAAAGCACATTAGGTACAAAGCACTAAACATTGGGTATAATTGTAAGGGTACCTGTGCGGCGGGGTCGTCCGCCGCGTCATCGGCGGGGACGCCCGCCGCACCTTCCTTCCTCTTAGCCACACCAGCGTGTTTTCGCTGGCGCCGGCTCCTCCATAGGGCGCGCGCGGCGCGCCTCCTTCCAGTTAAAGGCGCAGGCACGCTGACTTCATACGTCAGCGCGCAAAGGCGCGAAATTCAAACTGTATAAAAAGCCCATCATGTCCACAGCACCTTGCCCGTGATAGAATCTGTATTCTGTGGTTCCTGAAGCCTTGTGCTGTCTGTTCCTGTGTACTTTATATCTGTGATTCCTGGTTTTTGATCCCTGCCTATTCCTGACTATTCTGATATCCGAACTCTGACTTTTGCCTGCATCCCGACTACTCTTTCTGCCTGACCCCATCTGTTTGATTACCCGGTTTTGACCCTTGCCTGCCTGATAATTCTTGATATCTGCCTGCCTCGACCCAGCCTGTTTTGACGATTCCTTTGCCTCCTCCATTTGTACTGTAACCTTCGGCCCAAAAGACTCTGATAATTGCTGTGCCCCATTGCCAGCCAGAACATCTCGTCTTGTTCCCCTCGTTAAGTCCAGGTGGCACCCAAGTAAGCTGAGGGCTCCTCCCGAAGCCCAACGGTGGTCACACTACTGGTGAAGCCGAGCCGAGACCAGGGTGCTTGGCATTTGTTCTGGTATCGGGTGCCGGCCGTGACAACAATGGAGCCCTTTACATAATGTCTGCCTTGAGATTGAGGCAAATACAAAGCTCTTGCTGTGCCTCATGCCCATTCAATGTTGCCCCAAATAAACATCACACAGGTGGATTCCCTGTGTCTGCCAACATGCCACCCCAATTGTTCTCTATTTACTGCCCAGCTCAAGTCTTTCCACCTCCAGAAATAAGTGCAAACATGGTTGCCTGTATCATTTTAGTTTTTAATGTTATTGATCCTTGATTCGTTTTTTCTGAATCATTACACTGATTGACTTGGATCAAACTAAATCCAAAAGAATTCCACAGTAAAAATAAAGTCTTGCTAGACAGACCTTAAAATGCTGCCGTCAAGACAATTACTTTTTGAAATCAGTTCAGAATATTGCACTGCCAGCATATGGTTTTGCAGTATGTTGTTAAAGGGGACCCATCACCCAAAAAAATAATTCCATATCCTATTTTATCATGTTAGTCAAGCAAAATAAACTTTAATTACATTGTAAAAAATGTTTGAATCTTGTTTCCTTCCTTCTGGGAATTAATATTTATAGCAAGCAGGCAGGAGCCATTTTGTGGACATTGTTATTAAGGCAAGCCTTGTATCAGATCAGAATCTTGTTTGTGCACCAGAATGGGGGGCCTCATGTCCATCCCCATGCACTGCTTACACAAATAAATGGTGAAGAGAACAGGGGGAATGTGCCGAGAGCAGTTACATCTAGGAAGTGCTGAATGGAAAGTGAAAGTAATTGCCTGCCCTGCCTTTCTGCCTAAGGCATAGAGGAGGGGCAGGCAATATTTGATTGACAGCTGAGATTTTTAAATGAGTTTACAACAGCTATGAATGCTTAAATAAAAAAAAGTTGGGGTTTCATGTTTAATTTGAAAAGGACTTTTATTTTACAGCTTGTCTGGATGACAGGTTCACTTTAAGGTTTCCAATGCCTTTGCAGTATGTTGCACACATCTCACCAAGGCCACTGCAGCTCACTGCACAGATTGCCAGCATCCTTGTAATGCATCAAACATCAAACACAGCAATATATTTCGCACTATCTGGTCCCTGGTTTTTCAGTAGTAGAACTTGCCTTGTATAGAAGTAGATTCCCTAGTGACTTTGTAAAGTTATGCACTGTGAAACATCTTCATTGGGACTATGTAAAGGTTTGATGTTTAATCGCCTGTTTGGTCTTATCCCCAGCACTGTTGGCAGTACAATGCATAACTATGGAAGAACAAATTTCCTCTGAAAGGCATTTTTGAATTAACAATGTCATTTCCCAGGGATCTGTACTTGTCATACATTTAACCATAGTGCCTACTCCACTTTGAATGAATATTGATTTTTTTCTATCTATTAGGTGGCTTACAGCTATAAAAACAGATTAAATATTTTATCGTTGATCTATTTTTCCTTATAAAAACACCTTACCTATCCTTATAAGCCATGCAACAAATACAACACAGTATTCGCTAATTATGCTCTTAGCAACAGAGACACAAATGATTACTTTAATCTCCCATAATATTTCCTCTAGCTCTTTCTGTCAGTTGTCAGTGATGATTAAGGTCAATTACACATTTTGAAAAGTAATCTGTGAGGATGTTCCACTTCGGGATCTTTGACAGCTAAATACCCAGATTATTACACGTACATTTTGTTGATTCAGAACATACTGGAGTAAACACACGGGGCTGCATTTTACTGGAAAATACACACACTTTCAAATGCTAATTGCCAAATCACATTTGCACTGCAGGGGTCTCTTTTCTGTTGGAGAGAGAATGGAAAAGGATTGACTGCTAATAATTACAAAACTTTTTTTTTTATTACTAACAGGGGAATAGATGTGACAGTTTCTCAGAAGTACTGAGCATCAAGTAAACCTTCCATTAAGAGTGCTGTGATTAATCAATATTTCCATAACTATTACCAGCCTTGATTATGAAACAGATTTTGTTTTTCTTTTAGGTTGTGCACTTTTCTTTGAGTAAAATAAAAAAAGAAATAATCAGCTTTTAAGAGAAAATAGACTGCAAGCTATAAGGAATCTTCATTCAATCATTTGGACATAGGTTGAACACCGGTATTTTTTTTAGGCCTGCTATATGGGAAAGGAGAATTATTTGATGCAGTTGTGGCACAGCTACTGATAGCATACAATGTTCTGAAATAGGCTACTTCACAGTGCTGTAAAAGCTTGATAAAGGGTCTACAATGCCTAGAAACTTTTTTATGTTGTCATCTGTGCCCAAGTATGGCATTAAAGGCCTTTTCTAGAGTTGAAGGAAGGAAGTATAGTGTCCATTTCAAGGGCCAAGAATGCAAACGGTCAAGCCAATATCGATAGGGTCTTTGTTAATAATACTTTTTATGGAAAAGCATTTTGGTTTGGTTTCTGGTCTGTTGCAGAATGTAGAATATAAAGGTCTTATTTATTATTATGCACTTCCACAGCATTTATATAACAAGTGCATCAATCCTTTTAAAGACATAACGCTAGGCTGAATATACTAATAGTGAAGAAAGGAGAGTACTCACAAGCAGGTTAACTGCCAAGTTGAATTGTATTTTAGACTGACAAAACATGTTTCTGGCCTATTGGTGCCCTTTCTCAAATGTAAAGTGGCAATTGGGCACCAACAACAACATAGATTCTCAATTTCTGACTGATTCAATATGGAAACCAAATTTGCCTATTAAGGGGGTCATGTAATAAAAGTCACTAAGTTTGCCCAGGAGCAGTAACCCATAGCAACCAATCAGCAGGTAGGATTTACTGGTCACCTGTTTAAAAGCACACATCTTATTGGTTGCTATGGGTTACTGCTACTGGGCAAACTTAGTGCCTTTAATAACATATGGGGGTAAATGTATTACTTAAGAAAACTAATGTTTATGCACTGTAATTGGAGGGTCAGCTTGATGGCTAACATGGATATAGTTCAGTATGATTATTTGCAGTGCATTACTGCAATGAAAGTGTACATACAGGGGTGTAACTGGTGAGAAAACAGACCCTGTGGTTGTAGGGGGACCCAGGAGTATAGTTGGTACAGTAAGGCCCTAATAATGGGCATCTTCAAAATGTCTGGGTAGAACTGGTCTACTTAGCAAAGTGTCAAGGCCTGAACTTGAAATTGTAACATCCAGTTAATCCTAATAAACGGTGAGTTCTGATGTCATCAGTTATATACGGTGAGTAGCGATGTCATTTCTGTCACAAGACTGAAACGTGTGTATTATTATAAATATAAAATATAAAGTACCCCTTGTTGCAAAATATGAGGGTATTAGAAGTTACCTCGGAGTTCCACGGCCTGTATAAAAACACTCGACCTTCGTCGTGTTTTTATATGGTCATGAAACTCCTCGGTAACTTACAATATCCTTATAATTTACAAGAGGCGGTACTTTATTCACTATATAATTATTTTTTAACAAGTTAAATATCTTCCGAATTAGATGTTGCTGTATACTTATTTTAAGGCATTCAAAAAATGGCTTGCACTGATATATTAATACAACATATTTGTAAGCACTATCCATGCCATTGTTCTAATGTTGATCCTTATTTTTTTCCCACTTGTTTGATCTTTTCTTACCTGAGCCTCCAAAAGCAAATTGGTTGCTGTGTTCACACTCCTAACACATTAATTTCCATCTCATTCACACAAGGGAAACTCAAGTTTATTCAGGATGCTTTATTTAGCATATACATTTACTGGATCATATGTTAAACATCATTTATACCGGCAACAGGCAGGAGGTTATCTCCTCCATTTGACAAAGTATTCCTTATTCAAATAAACATTTTCCCTAACATACAATACATTTGTCATCTCTCTCCAATCCATGCTCCCCTGATCCAGCTACATCTCATTTTTATTCTATTTTCTACCCTTTTTGCTACACAACATATCATTTAGTTGGACAGTCATACCAAGTTTACATTCATGGTGCCAGGATTTCCTCTGTAGACTTTAGCATCCACTAATGTTTGTCCATCTTAATGGACTGCTAGATCTAAAAATAGAATTTCCTTTATATGTAAAAGTGCTGATAACGTTCACAAAACATGTGCATATCTAATAAAATATATATTTTGCAAGCTTAATTTAGGCAGCATACTTTCTATGGGACAATAGAGGGTTTGTAAATCTGTTAAATAATTGATTCACACAGAATATGAATGCAATAACAAATGAAGGGACATATTTATAAAGGTCATTGCTGTTTTATGCATGTTTGTGGTGTATAATGTATCCTATTTTTAGGCAGGTATATTCATTTTTTAATTAATTCAAGATTTTCAAATTGGTAAAAACTTGATCAAGACTTTTTCTGTGATTATATTTTCTCAATGGTTAGCATATTCATGGAAAAAACTAATACCAGCTAAAATTGCTTTGTACCATTTATTTATTTTTTACTAATTTGACTAAATAATAACATTTTATACACCTCCCATTGATTTTTATATACTGTAGATACAGGTATATATCTACAGGTTCAAGGTTCAAGCTGCTGAATTTTTCCATCAATACTATTTCACCATTTTCCTATTAATACATTTCAGAAATCTGAAATTCAAAAAAATTGAAGTCAGGTTTTTTCCCCGTGATTTTCTCAGATCACAGAAAAAAGGGGATCTCAGATTTCCATTAACAAGTGATTTGAGTCTTATTTACAGTAAGCGAGGAGATAATTAATATTCAGCATTGCTTGTTTAAAGGAGAACTAAAGCTTAGTTTGATAAAGTATGATATAAATGTTGTACATTATGTTTTGGGTTTCATACCAGCCAAAGGGAACCACAGGTGGGAAGATCTGTATCTCCAAAAATGCCACTGTAGCTCCCCATCTTCTTTTCTGCTGATTCACTGAACATGCTCTGTGCTGCTGTCACTTACCTGACGCACAATTTACTGAATATATATAAATATTTATATAAATGTCACAATATAAGCCTGAGGCTGATTAGTAAATAATTATTGGTACATGGCAGCTCAGTAACCAGCACAATTAGCATCAGAATGCAATAAGTAGCCATGTAGAATTAGCTATATTACATGCAATTCTCATTTTCTGCTTGATGATTTGCTATGAAGCTTAGCTTCTCAAACAGCTCAATATAAAATATGGCATTTCTAGCCATATTTATTTAATGTTCAGTTTACTTTAAGTAAGGATATTACATTATACTCTGTAATAACATTTCAATAGAAATAAAAATATGCAGAAATGCAAAAGTACACTGAGCCATTGTTCAACCAGCTAATACTCCATTTACCCCTACTGCCATACATCTTTAATTCCTTTATCCTCCTTGATTTCTTCTTCAGTATACCACAATTTCTTACAATTGGTCATCCTCACAGTTAAACAGTATTTTTCCATTTTTATCTGTGGGTTGGTTCAGTTTATTCAAACATTGATGCACATTCTCTTGCCTTGTGGATGTATTTATTTTAAAACACAGTAGACACTTTTATATTCATTCAAGTAGTAGGGCATGCTATAATACGAGTTTTCTTTGTTTAAATACCACAGTTTAAATCCAGGCACTTGTATGAGACTGGTTGGTTCATTTTTCTTGTCTCTCTTTTTCAGGAAAGCACATTTCTATCTTGCTTAACTTGTGATTCCAGCTACCTTTATAACAAAACTCTAAGGCCGGAGTGGTCTAAAATCCAATTTGAAATCCATTCTTTTTACCACTACAGGACTGTATGCCACATACAGAGTTGTAAACATTTCAGAGGAATAATTAATAAAGAGCAACTTGAAAAAAATGAATATACAATGTTTGCGAACAGTAAATACATACAGTGCATACAAATAAAATTAAAATGTGTTAAATAATTTAAAAACCCACATTTGGGCCATGATATCTTGTGCTGAATGTGGTATTATATTCTCTGTGGACATAAAAAATAAATTTTGATATTGTATCGTACTCATGCTAAAGCAGCACATGGGACGTTAGGTATGTTGAGGTCTATAAACTGATATTTTACACATATATCACTAGTTATTTTTTTCAGGGAATTTGTGCCATCCAACCTTTGTCACGGCACAATCACATTAGACCTCCTAAAGTAATTACTTTTGATCATATGCAATCAGATAATGTGTTAATATCTTCAGCCTGCAATCTCATGGATATGTGCATCAATATTAGAGGTCAGGCTCATTCTCCTGCATTGTATAAATATATCGTTGTTTTCTGTCTACCAGATGTGTAGGCCAGTCATATTCCTACAGGCAATGTTTTCTCTAAGCTGTGTGCTTGTGTGTGCACAGACCAGGCCAGCGCACACAATGGACCCATGGACGTTGTTTTTTAAAAGTACACACACAGGTTTAGAAAGTGTGTACACAATATTTTTTTTGTGAACACAGCCAAGAAAAAATTAGAGGGGACATTGCCTACAGGTCTTAAAAGTTAAGGGATAGCAATATGCAGTTTATTATTTTTTTATTCCTCTACATTGGCAGCTGGGTGGCCTTGTACGGGAGACTCTGAGCTGTAATGATCATGATACTGTTAGGAGTAGATTCTGTTCCTTATATTGTTTCTGTTGGTTCCTAACAATGCATTACATTTTCTTTTATTAAAACCTAATGTTAAATACAACTTTTTCCAAATGTTTCACACAGATACACCCAAAGGTGCTATCTGTTTGGTATTTGGTTTTTGATACTGCCTTTATAATGCAATAAACCAAAGGTGTTAACCATTTTCTGCCATTTTACAAAATTGCCTTAAATAAACCAAATGCATAAAGAACTAGAAATGGAGCAAACCAGTGTTGCTGTGCGTTTGTCAGATAGTTTAGCTGTGTGCTCCGCTTGGACAATGTCAGTATAGTTAGGCGAAATATGCCTTGTTCTGAGGTAGTACCAGTTGTATGTGAAAAAGATTGGCTTAAACGTTAAAAGAACAGGATCAATAAATTATGTCATATTCACTCCATCAGATGGTGAATTATTCATTATTCTCTTTCAACTGATCTTGGAATGCACACTATAATAATAACATATCTACTGCACACATTTCATATCAGTAGGAAAGAGCAGGCAACATGTCCAGTTAAATAGAAAGGCAAGTGTAATTTGTTGGGGGTGTTAGTTGGTTAAATATCCCAAAGTTAATACAATCTCTTTTTTATTACCCCAAGCTGACACTCAGTTTTCTATAAGAAAAAATAGGCAATGGTGCTGGGTGCAATTCCTCTAAGTATCGCATCTTAATCCTCACTACTTTCCTAGGGGCCTCTTGCCACTATCCAGGACTTTTTCGTGCACAATAAAGTGAAATGTCTGATTTTACTACACTGCACAAGTGCAGATATTATAGTGCACATGCAAACAGTCTTGGATAGACACAAGGGATCCCTGGGACTAGTAAAATGTGACATCGCCCTTAGAAGAAAATTACCCTGGGCTATCTGCTGTGGCAGAAAAAATAACATGACATGCGGAACATCAAAGAACCTTATAAGGAAAACAGGAAACTGTTACTTAGACCAAAAAATAATATTCTTTATAAGAAAGAAAGTGTGTGTATGTATGGAAAGTCCATAGAGGGAAAAAGGGGGTTATGTAATAAAAATACCATTGTTATATAATAACCACATGCCAACCAATCAGCAGGTAGCGTGTACTAGTCACCTATTTAAAAGCAAACATCTAATTGGTTGATATAGGTTACTCGATCAGATGCAAATGTATTGGCTTTATTACTTTACAGAATATTAAGACATTATGTAGATGACAGAAATTACATCAATTAAACATTCTGGTACTTGGACAGTCTTCTTGGCACCTGAAAATACATTGAAACATCACAACCTGCAGTAAAGGGTGCTAGAATAATATGGATTTGTGACAGTACCAGGGAGGCGGCGGGACACCAGCAGCCTCCTCTTCTGTTTGACGCATGTATCACTTCCATTTTTGACACTCGCTTGTTTATGTAGTGCCACTTCTGACATCACCACTTTTAGTGCAAAATTCAATTAATTAAAGGCGCCTCATCTGTTTTTTCATTTCCCAACGTAAGTCTAGATAGTTCCTATGTGCACTTCTAGTCTGATTCTTTGGGGCAAATTCACTAAAGGGCAAATTTTCACCTGCGAAGGCTTTGCCACACTCCACTTCGCCAGGTGCAAATTTGCTACCACTATGCTAATTCACTAAAATGTGAAGCTGCCTCTCTTCAGCCAATAACTGGTGAAGTTTCGGTAGCGTTAATTCGTCAGCGCGAGCATTTCATATCGAACTTTTGCTAACGTTCATTTCTGCCTAGCGAAACTTCGTGAGTACACTTGCGCTTAGGTCAATATGAATATGGCGGGTATACATAAATCGTATAGACTGTATTACAAATGTTGATGCAAATGCTTGAAGTGACCACTTATTATTACAAATGTCCAAGGAAGCAAAATAAAGACAATAGAGATCCTCTAATGCCCTAGACATGAGCCCATCCTAAAACAAATGTGACATGCCCCTCAAATTGGTAATAAAAAAATTAACAGAAACATTTTTAATAGTTAGAACTTTAGAAGGCAACCCCCCTTAAAAATATTAAAAAAACACCAGCGTTTTTTAGAAATTTTATGACTTTTCAGCATACAGGATATGATGTCACTGACATAAGATTGAGGAGGATGTAGCTTCATCTTATCAGTTCGCCAGGTCTAAGGTGGTGAAGGAAACTCTGGCGAAAGAGAGAACTTTCTGTAAAAGAGTTAAACAGAGTAACGTTCGTTCACCTGAGAGAAAATTTGCCTGGCGATAGGGAGTGAAACTACGCTAGCAACGTTCTCTTTCACTAGCGGAATGTCATTTACACTTGTTAGTAAATTGGCAATCTCCCTGCGGATGAGATTTCTGACGAATTTTCGATAGCACTGGCCACCTCGCCCTTTAATATATTTGTCTCTTTATTCCTTGACCTCTGCCTGTACTATATCACCGATGTATCACTGCCTGGCCCGAGCTTTGCATGTTATCGAGTACACTTTTGCATTCCGATTCTGTACTGCGCTGACTGAAGTTGACTTCGGCCTGTTTCTAACCTCGTTCCTCCTGTCACACTTTTATGGTTCCCTTGCCTGCCCAGATCTCTTGCCTTGGTTCTCTAACTTTAAGACCTGATGGGTTCCGAGTATCAGAAGGCTCCGCCCAAAGCGAAAGGCAGCTGTTATAGGCAGAAGCATGAGCCGTGACTGGTACCTTGGATTTTGTTCTGGGTTTGGGGATAGCAAAAGTGCAGGTAGGCAATCCTTATTCACAGTGCTATTCTTTTTAAAGATTTAACCAAAATTTCCCTTAAACTTGTGACCTTCTGTACCCCAGCATGGGTCTGGGTGTCTGATGAATAAAATAAATCCCCTTACACAATACAGCAGCATATGGAAACCTCAGCAGTGCATTTTATTGTACAGCACTGAGGAATATGTTGATGCTTTATAAACATGCTTGCCCAGGTGCAGTAACTCGCAGTAACCAATAAGATGGTAACTTTTTTGTGGTGAAAACTAAATGGTCCCTGCTCCTTTTTTGCTTGGAATGGCTAAGAATCCTTCAGGAAAGGTACCTGATTAAGAGTTTCAGCTTGTTTAAAGCAAATTGTTTCGAGCATGTGGTCTAGTAGTGGAATCAAACATCACCCCAGAATGTTAGAAATACATATTTTAGGCCCAGAGTACTATATCATGTTTTAATGAAAATTATTTACCAGCACATAGGTATGTAATATGCAGTCCACCAGTCAGTAAGACATTTCACCTTAAAGGATAATAATAAATATAGTTTAAATGCACCAATGTCTGATCCAAATCCTCCTGCAGGAAAGACCCCACTTTGCCTTCAAATATATCATAAAATACATATTTTACACTTTTTGCTACTTTTGCCACTCATTTCCCTGGTCGATTAAACTGATTTCAGCATGAGTCAATAATTTGGAATGCCCAGCTGCCAAGCAGTGTGATGCAGCTGTTTCAACCAGGAATAATGTTAGATTGAGGGAGCACTCAAATAAACGTATAAAGAAATAATAAAACCTATTTGCTTAAAACAAATCCACTGCACGAAGGGTGTTTTGTAACCAACACAATTGTGTTTTTTCATGAATCTAAAGAAAACAAACTTGATCACTTACATTCTGTGGAATCAAGTCTAAATAAGCAATCTAAAACTGTGTAAAATTGGTAATACCTCAGAAACCACTAAAACCAGAAAATGAATGTAAAGTACAAAAGTGCTCACAGGCCAACTCTGAGTAAATTTACATCAATTCATTTGTTTGCATAGACCCCTTTGAGAATAACCATTGACTAGATGTGGCCTCACAAGTGGTGGATAATGCCATTGCATTGCACAGTGCTGCTTTATTGCAAGTATTAGAAACAAAAGTTCATGGTTAATTGCTGTTAAAGGTAATTTAATACAAAAAATGCAACTACAAGGCTTTATTTGTTTAGTTTAAAAAATATAAATGTAAATATTCACGCAACTATTTTCTGAAGCCTTGATTTGTTGCCACTTACTTTTTTTTTAAAAAATGTGTTTTGTATAAAACATGGTTTCCCATGACAAAATTCCTTTAAAGTTCATAAAGGTTGAATACTGTATATTGTAATATTTAGTGTACTAGTTTAGTAATATTGTAATGGCAAGTGTGTACCAAAATGCTGTAAATACCAATCTGTTTAACATTTTTAGTTGTGCAATATATATAAACATATGTTTATATCTTACATAACATTGTAAGAATGGTTACCATTGTCTGGATAGTTCCTCCCACCAAATGCAGCACAGACTAATAAATGCTTCCTAGGGAAGGCAGGCAAGACTACACTGCACAGCTTTCCAAGCAATACAAAAAGGGTTTGCTCTAATCCTGAACTGACTTTTAGTTTTATATATTTACAGTTACATAGTTGCATAGTTAGATTGGGTGGAAAAAAGACCAAAGCCCATCAAGTTCAACCTCTCCAAATGAAACCCAGCATCCATACATAAACACACTGACCCCTCCATACACTCACATAAACTATATATACAGTCATATGAAAAAGTTTGGGAACCCTTCTTAATTCTTTGGAGTTTTGTTTATCATTGGCTGAGCTTTCAAAGTAGCAACTTCTTTTTAATATATAACATGCCTTGAGCAAAAAGTAGTATTTCAGCAGTGACATAAAGTTAATTGGATTAACAGAAAATATGCATCATAACAAAATTAGACAGGTGCATACATTTGGGCACCCCAACAGAGAGATTACAATTGTAAATGTAACAGCCTCTAGATGACTCCTATAGCCTTTGATGAGTGTCTGGATTCTGGATGATGGTATTTATGACCATTCGTCCATACAAAATCTCTCCAGTTCAGTTAAATTTGACAGCTGCTGAGCATGGACAGCCTACTTCAAATCATCCCATAGATTTTCGATGATATTCAATTCGGGGGACTTGTATTTCTCCCTCTGCATAAATACCTTTGTAGATTTCGAAGAGTGTTTAATGTCATTGTCTTGATGGAATATCCAACCCATGTGTAACTTCAACTTTGTGACTGATGCTTGAACATTATCCTGAAGAATTTGTTGATATTGGGTTGAATTCATCCGACCCTCGACTTAACAAGGGCCCCAGTTCCTGAACTAGCCACACAGCCCCAAAGCATGATGGAACCTCCACCAAATTTGACAGTAGGTAGCAGGTGTTTTTCTTGGAATGCGGTGTTCTTCTTCCACCATGCAAAGCGCTTTTTGTCATGATCAAATAACTAAATATTTGTCTCATCAGTCCAAAGCACAAAAATTACAGTGGCTTGTCTAAATGAGCTTTTGCATACAACAAGCGACTCTGTTTGTGGAGTGAAGAAAGGGCTTCTTTCTCATCACCCTGCCATACAGATGTTCTTTCTGCAAATTGCGCTGAATAGTAGAACAATGTACAGATACACCATCTGCAGCAAGATGTTCTTGCAGGTCTTTTTAGGTGATCTTTGGGTCATCTGTAACCATTCTCACAATCCTCCGCATATGCCGCTCCTGTATTTTTCTTGGCCTGCCAGACCTGGGTTTTACAGCAACTGCGTCTGTGGCCTTCCATTTCAATTTCATACAACTGAATACTGCTCCACTAAAAATCTTTGTTCAGAAAACACCCCAGTGTTGGGAAAGACATACCACTGTTAACTTTTTTGTTGAAAGCGGTGTAAATTATTTTGCAGGCTGAGAGGGGTTACCAAACTTTTTCATATGACTGTATACTCATACACTTAGAGGCACATTTATCAAAGGTCGAATTTTGAATTTATACGAGTTTTTAAAAACTCCCATAAACTCCATTGAAATCGAAATTCGACCAATCGAAATTCTATTAATAAAATTGAATTTGTTAAACTTGGGTGAATAGGATTGATACGAAAACTTGAATCAAATTTGAAATGTCAGGAAAGCTGCAAACCACTCCAAATTGATCCCAGGATCTCCCATTGACTAAAACAGCAATTCGGCAGGTTACAGGTGGCAAATAGTCAAATTCGGGTTCTTAAAGGGACTGAGTATGATAAATCTCGAAAGTTGAATTAGAATTTTTAAAAAAACTCGAATGAAATTTGAACAATGCCCTAGTCGAATTTGACCATTTTGGGCATAAAAAAACTTGAACATTCAAATTTGAAATCCGAATTTAATATTTGACCCTTGAGAAATCTGCCCCTAACAGTTAAATAGTCATAAAAACTGAACATATATATATATATATATATATATATATATATATATATATATATATATATATATATATATATATATATATATATATATATATATTGTTCAAATGTAAAAACATTTTACCTATCAGCAGTTTACAGAACTAATAGAAGCTCCGGGATTTACATCTTGTAAAAATGTTTTTGTGCAATTTTGTATGTATATCATTTACATTCTATATCTAGATACAGCACAGCTATTGGATCTGTTATCCAGAAACCCTTATCTCCCATAGTCTCCATTTTAACCCAAATCTTTTTTTTTTTTTTAATGATTTCCTTTTTCTCTGTAATAATAAAACAGTACCTTGTAATGTAATCCAAACTAAGATAAACAGTAATTAATCCTTATTGGAAGTAAAATCTTCCTATTGAGTTTATTTAATGTTTACATGATTTTCTAGTAGACTTAAGGACTAAGATCCACATTACAGAAAGATCTGTTATCTGGAAAGCCCCAGTTCCCGAGCATTCTGGATAACAGGTGCCATAACCTGTATTTTAACAAAAAAATCTTAAAGGACAAGGAAAGTCTAAAATAGAATAAGGCTAGAAATGCTTTATTTTGTATACTAAACAAAAGCATGAACTTACTGCACCACAAAGCCTAATCAAACAAATGATTTATGCTTTCAAAGTTGGCCACAGGGGGTTGTCATCTTGTAACTTTGTTAAACATCTTTGCCTGACCCTGCACATGCTCAGTGTGGTCTGTGCTGCTTAGGGATCATCATAAACAAAGCTGCTTGAATTCTGCATGACTGGTAAGTAAGGTGGGGGTTCCCCCTGCTGTTCATAAGTATGATTGTTTCCCTGCTCAGCAGTTTGGGACCATCTGACAATTCCTATCCACAGCAGTAAATGAAGGGAGAATTTCACTGCATACAGTCAGGTTTCTTATAAAAACGGTACACATTTTTTAATTAAAGTATATTGGAGATAGGTTTCTTTTTCATTAAAGAAAGTAAAAATGGGATTTAATTTTTTTGCCTTTCCTTGTCCTTTAATCCTTGCTGTGTAATAGTTAGGGATTCTATTTGGTCTAACCATAATACATTGCATCTTTCTTTCATGCCCTGCTAATTATTTACAAAACAGTATGGTATTACAAAACTGTTATGAATTATGTGTCAAAAAAGTGACATATTATTTTAATGTATGTTGGTTTAAACAGAACATTAACGTGGCCTAAGTATTACATTAGTAACATGTGTTGTGCGTGCTCGCTAAATGCAAAGGAATATGGCATATTTAATTAGGCTATGATGGGGGGGCATTTACACTCAGTAGCTAATTGCCTTACAGATTTCTTTCATTATTCTTCTTTTGCTACATAGAAAGATGCTTGGAGGAAACCACAAGTGCAGTCAGCTTTCAGTTGTCACAGCCTACAAGCCTCTCATGACAAGTTTTTGACACATTGCTCTTCCATCAGGTTCCTTTCTACAGTGGGATGACAAGTCTATTTTGTGGCAGTGTGAAATGAACCAAACAGTGCTACTGCTGTCTCATTTCTTATAATGGAAGGTTCACAGCATGGACAATTGGGAATTTCTTCAGGCGGGAGAAGTACTTTTAGTCAAGCCCTTGCTTTAATCAATCAAGAAAGAAATGCACGTCAGTAGAGCAATCATTGCACAAAAAATTCTCTTTTGTTTATTTGGCAAAGAAATACTGTTTTAATCATGATTTCCATTTAATGGTATTGCCAATGCTTGGAAATTATTTTGATTAGATAAGAGGATGCGTTATAATTCTGTATATAATTTTCATGCAGAGCAACAAAAAATCCAAATAAATCAGGTTTATTTATTACATCTTTTATTTTAATGGGAAATTACAGTGAGTATATTATACTGCCAAATAGTTGTTTTAGAAAACAATAGTTTTGTATGACTTTTTTTGCTGAATACAACAAAGACACAGGCACTTCAGTTATTGCTTTGCGAATCCATGTGTGCATTCTTCCATCTCCAATATGTACCTTTCATCTGCTGAGACAAAGGGAAATATTTATCAGAGTATTACTGCTCCACAAGCAGCTAAATATATAAATGTACATAAAATAATGCTTTCTGGACTCACTAGGGCAGATTTATTATCAATCGACGGTCAGGTAAGGGTAAATCGATGAAGGAAAACATTTTTTTTCCACTGGTGGAATAATTTTTCCCACTAGCATGTTATTGTAAAAAAATAAAAAGCTTCCCATCTAAAATCTGGTGAGCTTTTTGTTTGTTGAGAAAGAAAATCTTGCACAAGGAAAACAATACGAATCAATGCAAAAAAAAAAACTCCAGAGAGTTAAAAACATGCTTTCTTAATCTTACATTGATTCACATGCTCTAATTAATAATTAAGCTGCTCCACAATGTCTGTATGCTTCAACCCTAATTATGAATAGGCCACATAACCCCTTTAGGGTTCTTTTCTACTTACTTGTCTATTCCACAGGCATAGTGCTGCTCTGGCAGACTTCTGCGCTGAAATCCATTTTTTTAAAAGAGCATACAGATTTTTTTATAGTTAATTTTGAATTTTAGCATGAGCCTAGATATATTGTCAGTTTCCCAGGTGCTCTTTACTGCTGTACTGTAAGTTGGAGTGATATCAC
Source organism: Xenopus laevis (assembly GCF_017654675.1). Classification (NCBI taxonomy): domain Eukaryota; kingdom Metazoa; phylum Chordata; class Amphibia; order Anura; family Pipidae; genus Xenopus; species Xenopus laevis. Next base: position 66,079,806 of record NC_054386.1, read on the forward strand.
TCCCTCCCATCACAGCCTATCAGCAGAACAATGGGCAGCTAACCAGACAGGAGAGATTCCTTGCTATCTGAAGTGGCTCCTGTGATGCTATCCCCCACGCTCCCCAGAGCTTAACTTTTTTGCTGAGGAATGGGTTAAGGGGGGGCTGCATCGCTAGTATTGATGGGCGAATCTGTGGCATTTCTCTTCACTGAATAATTTGCGAATTGCCTGCGAAAAATTCGCCAAATGGCACCGGCGTCCCGTTTTTGACGCAGGCATCCATGTTTTTTTTTACGCCAGCGCACATTTTTTTGGCGGGATAAATTCGCCCATCACTAATGGCTAGTGCAGGGAGTGCAATTGAGCTCTCTGCACTAGAAGAGACAAATTTCTGGTTTAATAATGGGAAAGTTAGCAGGAGTGCCTTTTTGCCGCCCGGTAACTCGAGTTTCTCACCTCATGGCAGCAGCACCACTTTTGTAACCAGATAGCAGCTACCTGAGACCTCTGCTGAATGATTTGTTTGCATTGCTAAAGCTGCCTATCTCCTAGTTGTAGACATGAGAACATCACCCAAGTAGAAAACCCCCTGCTTTTTCCTGCTTGGGTGTAGAAAACCCCCTGCTTTTTCCTGCTTGGGTGCTATTCTCATGTCTACCATGAGCATGACCTGTCTCAAAGCAGTTCTATCCTGAGGTGCTGGCTCCTTGTCAAAGCTCAGAATCAGGCACAATACACTGAGATGGTTGCCTCCACACCAATTTTACAGATAAAAAAAATACATTTTGAGAACAAATTTTAAAGTGGACCTGTCACTAAGACATAAAAAAAACTGCATAATACAAGTCCTTTTCAAATTAAACATGAATTCCAAATCCTTTTTTTTTATTGAAGCGTTCATAGCTGTTGTAAACTCAATTAAAAATCTCAGCTGTCAATCAAATATTTGCTCCCCCTCCTCTATAACTTAGGCATAGGGGCGGAGCAGGCAATTACTTTCCCTTTCCATTCAGCAGTTACTATATGTCACTGCACTCCCCCACATTCTGGTGCACATACAAGATTCTGAGATGATGCAAGGCTTTTCTTTATAACAGTGTCCACAAAATGGCTCCTGCCTGCTTGCTATAATTATCAGTTCCCAGACTAATGGAAACAAGATTCAAATAATTTATACAATGTAATTAAAGTTAATTTGCTTGACTAACATGATATATAAGGATTTGGAATATGTTTTTTTGGGTGACGGGTCCCCTTTAAATTTAAATTATTACCAATGTAAAAAGTATAATTTATAAATAAAAATCCCTTTAAAGTGGTTAGTGTATTAAAGGTTAACCTTTAGTAACCAATTAGCATTAACAATTCCTTAGGTTACTAGACCTGGGCAAGCCTTGCACCTTTTTTTACATTACCCCTAACGTGTGCTTCACTTAATACAAGTTTGTAAGGTGTATCAAAGAAAGAACGTTATATAGATATTTTCTACAGACCTTCTGTGGTGTAATGTAGTATAATACACAAAAGCTATGAATATCTTGTAAATTATATCCTTATAAATGGTGAGTTCTGATGTCATGAGTTATAAATGGTGAGTTCTGATGTCACATGACTCACTGAAATTTGTGTATTATAAAAAATAAAGTACCCCCAGTTGCAAAATATGAGGATATTAGAAGTTACCTCGGAGTTCCAAGACCTGTATAAAAACACTCGGCCTTTGGCCTCGTGTTTTTATATGGTCGTGAAACTCCTCGGTAACTTATAATATCCTTATAATTTACAAGAGGGTGTACTTTATTCACTATATATTGCTACAACAGTGTACACTATCCTCAATGTAACCTGTACAGTGCAGCAAGCCATAATTAATGGACAATGGCTGACCTATGCCTGAAGATAAACAGTAGCGCTGAGTAGTGTATTGTTTATAAAAATGACATTGTATCAGAGAGCCACTATTCTGTACATATGGAACTATTCCATCTTGTCAAAAACACCAATGATGCAATGGTATGTGACTTGGATTTGAAAGGGTGGCTAAAATATATATGAACTTTATTGAAGGATAGAAAGGAAATAGCAAAAACTGACCTCTTAGAATTGCAATCCACTGTATCTGTTGAGAACAGGGACCACTTTACTCAGAAAGTAAAATTTCACAGAACTATGCCTTCTATGATCTCGAGATTTATCATACCTCGACCCTGGGAACAACTCAATTCGATAGTACTCCACCTAAAATCTGCCGAGTTCATGTGGAAGTCAATGGCAGAGTTTTTGGTCTGTGATATTCATTCGAGCTTTAGAGGTTCGAGTTTTCTTTTAAATAAGATACCATTCAAGTTTCAAGGTCATTTGAGTTCATTTGCGGTAAGAAAAAAACTCATTATTCTATCACCTTTGATAAATATGCCCCTAAATGTACATTGTTCCCCAACCTACGGTTTCCTATTGCTGTCTATGGCGGGAAAAGTTTGGCAGGTGTCTAACTTAATGGATGTATTGGGTGCAAAACTATTGATGCTATACTGTAACATACCCACAAATAATTTAAATAAATGTGATTTACTGTGTTTCAGATTAAGAACACCATGCATGCCAGTATTTGGGAAGTTAAGCCTATAACACAATGGTAAATTATTTTACCAAAGTATAAAAATATATTTTAATGTTTAAATTTGAGGAGCAAAATATATGTTAAAACGTATGTAGACATAGGATTTGAAAATTGCTTTATTATGAAAAGAGTAGATGAATGGGATAGACAAATGAGATGTTTGAAAAGAAGTCACACTGACACCACTGGTCTGTGCTTGAATGGAGAACGCTGAATTTTCAAATCCTCTGCATGTTGCATTACAACATGTTTAGATTATTGTATTTAACAGCATTAGATGGGCAGATTTATCAAGGGTCGAAATGAAAATTAAAATTAAAAAAATTCGAATTTCGAGCTATTTTTTTGTGTACTTTGACTGGGGAATTGTCCAAAAAAAATTAAAAATTCGAATATCGAAATTTATCATGTACTGTCTCTTTAAAAATTAGTCTTCGACCATTCACCATCTAAAGCCTTCCGAATTGCTGTTTTAGCCTATGGGGACCTCCTAGGACCTGTTTTTAAAAAAATACTTTGAAACTAATTTGATTGAATACGATTTTACTTCTATTTGTACGATTCGAATTCAAATGAAAACGGCCTATTCATCCAAAAAAAAGTTTGTTTTTTTTAATACATTTCAGTTGGCTTTTTTTATTCGAATTTTTTTTTTAAATCGAAATTCCATCCTAGAGAATGAACTGATATAGGTTTTTTCTGAACCAAACACTATTTGGAGCCTACATAGTCATGCTAATATAAATATTGGGAGTCGTCTCTTGTATTTCAGTAAAACATTATTTTAAACCTTACATCTCTTCCTATCATTTTGAATTCTGCCACTGAGCGGAAGATCTCAGTCTTGCCAATACCAATTAGACACAGCTCAGGAGCACATCAGCAAGGTCCCAGTGTGTAATGAGCCAGACATTACATATGTACCATCTGTGCATATACAGACTATGCACTTTACACATATCCATACAATCACAATAAACAGAACTGTGCATATACAGGTATTTCTTTGAAAATGCATTAGAATCTGATTTTAAAAGCTGAACCTATGAATATATAAACATGCACATGTATCGTAAATAAAGCTATTAGTGCAACCTTCCCTTAGAGTCCATTGGGGAAATACAAATGTGTTTACTTCTAGAAAAAAAAAAATTGGAATAGAAATGTACATTAGATTTACGCAATTTCACTTTAAAGAACATCCCCCTTGACCTAGAAAAAATGCTAGTTTGGGCCCTGCTTTCAACAATTAAATATATATAAGTGTATAATGTATTTTTATATATATTTTTATATAACATATTTTTATTTCTTCATATTATTATGATCAAGCATAAAATGTACCCTTAGGCTATCCCGCAGAATTAGACTGCAAATCAATGAGTAATGACAAATAGCCATACTCACTTTTCTTTTTTAAAGGTTTTTTTCTTTTTCGTTCTCCTTCCTCATTGATCTGCAGTTCCCTAGTGGCCCCTGTATAGCATCACTCACCCACATACAAAAACACATGTTCTAGAGTGGTATGATATGCCGTGTTTTATAGCTTTTCCAGTGCCAGACACTTCATTCATAGTTATTAATGTCATTATCCTTTACTTATAAAGAACCAACATTTTGTGATGCAAAATTAAAAGTGTGTAACTCACAATTTTCTTTAATTTCATTAAGTATAAAAAATTTAAAGATTACGCAGCATCCACACAAACGAAAAAAAAGAAGAGAACTTATTATCCTTATTAAGGTCTTATTGGTTAGACCATACTGTATCTTAAATATAGAGAATAACTTAAATACAGAGAAAGTGTATAGGCACCCAGCATTTAAACTGGAACATAAAAATCAAATTAAATTACAGAGACCCTTTTCTTGACCAAGCAGAGGCATCTCATTGGTTCATGATGTCTTACTAGATGAGACAGATAGTAGGTATTGTTATTTGCCATGGAGAAACAAAGCAAAGCCTCATTCCATTACATTGAGGATACCACCAACAGTCAAACACAGCAAGGAGAGCAACTTACACAGTGGTTTGCAAACAAAGGCTAGCAGAGAGGAGAAATGGGTTGCACATCTTAATATTTATTTTAGAAGTGAGACGTTTGCAAGTGTATTTGCTTTAGGTCCTGAAAATGTTTTCATCTGTGTCAAACTTTAATTAAAGGAATTGATGCCTTAAAAGGTTAAGCATACTAGAATTGCTTACAGTAGAAAAGGGGCGCCTTAGAAATGGCATTATCAATATTTACAAATGAATTCAAGGTCAATGCAAATACATTTTCCATAACAAGAATGGGGAAGGTGACAAGTAGATATTTAGTAAAAGAACAACTATTTTTCCCCGGCTAAGAGTTATGGATACGTGTTTTATTGGTTGGGTCTACCTTCTAGAAATAACTAATTTATAGTTAAAGGTTTGAATGAAATAATGGGCGATTGATCTAGAGGGGTTATCCCATAGTCCCTCCCTTTCACTGAGAGGTCAATTTAACAGCTGTTTTGCTGCAGGATTTGATTGCCTTGCTCTGGATCAATATTGGAACTGATTTATTTTTTCCCCACCGCAATTTTATATTGCTTGTTCTATGTATAGACTGTTGTTTAGTATAATTATGTAGCAGGTTAATAGAAGGTGTGCCTGTGTGATTGGTTGTTGACATGTACAGATTAGGTTATGTTGGTTCAGTAGAGCGTGTTGCTAAACATCACTGCCATTTATTGCGCTGAGGCAAGCCCCGCTGTCACTAATTCTATTAATCTCTGTACAGAAAGGTTTGTCAAACTATTTTACAACTCAGGCACTAGATCTACAAAAAATAAAATGGATATTTAAAAAGAAACAAGAAAAAAAGATGGATGTTTTTCTAATGTGACCCCAAAAGACTTTTGTAAGTGGTGTCTGGTATTCATTCATTGACCTTCCATCTCATTGACCTCACATTCCCTGCGTCTAAAGCTGTTAGTATCTGTATCATATGTGCTAAATTCAGCTTCCACTAAGGCTTCATTTCAGTCATTAGTAGCCTTTGTTGGAAGTCCTCTTTCATATGGTAATCACAGCTAATGACTTAATGCCTCTCAAACTAATATTAAACTAATCTCCTAAAATCGATGCTTTATTTAAGCCTATGCAAGTGCTTGCATAGAAGAAGTTAAACATATCCCGTGTCAAAACATAATTTTATTCTGAAAATATTAGTGCAGGAAAAAATAAATAATCCCAACAAAACCGCAATGCTGTGTTCAAAAACGATATGATGTTTCTGTTGGAACCTTGCTGTCCTCACAACAGAATTACTCTTCTCGCAGAATGCCTTGTGGCAGCTAAGCTTTTTAATGTAACTAGATTTATTTTGCATAATTCATTAAGGCAGTTGCAATCTCTGCTGGGTTGTTTTGCTGAACCCCAGGAAACCTGCTACTGTAAATGGCATTATATTAAATATGGCTTGTTTCTTTGCATTGTAATGACATTTTTTTTCTGGCAAAACACACACACACTCATATATATACTTTCAACATCATACACCAAAGCAAAGGGATTTTTAAAGTGGAAATCTGATTATTAATAATATTAGTATTATTGTTCCCTAAACACATTAGTTGCAAAGCCCTCCCAGGCAATTATAAAGAGGGGTTTGCTGAATTACAGAAGCTTCTTTTAAATGTTATTATACTTGCATGATAGCATTGAGAGCTTTGTCACCTGTAGTTATTTGCAGTACCTGGTCTCACAGACATATCCATACATACAGAACAGCTCTACAACCTGCTATTTATTAGACTTAGAGGGAGATTTGTTAAGGGTTGAATAGTAAATTCGAATTCAAATTTTTTAATTTTTTTTAATTGTATTCCCCCAATTTGAATGTGAGATTTATCATACTTCGACCATGGAAACTGTTCTAATTTGAATATTCGCCACCTAAAACCTGCCAAGTTCATTTGGATACGTTAATTGCCCTCCTGACGTTCAAGTTTTTTTCGGAGGGAAAACTCAATTCGAATTTGATCGAATATTAAACATTTGAATTTTTTTATAAATAACCTCACATTCGAGTTGTACGTATATTTGAATTTATTAGAGTAAAAAAAAAATCACATAAATTCGACCTTTGATAAATCTGTCCATTAATGTTGGAAGAAAAATAAACAAAGCTTAAAATTAATCACTATGAAAACAAATTTTATCTTTGCTTACAGGAGAACTAAAACTTAACAAAGAAGTAGAGTAGGAATTATGAACATTATATTTTGGGGTTTTGTACCAGCCCAAGGTGACCACAGCCCTTTCTCACCGAATATCTCTGCCTCCAAACATGCTCCCTCTCGCCCACCATCTTGTTTTCTGCTGATTCACAACACATGCTCTGTGCTGCTGTCAGTTACCTAGTAATAATAAAGTCACAAGGCTAATTAGTAGTCCCGGTATATTCAAATTAACATTATATGGCAGCTCATAAACTCGTGCAAATAGCATTAGAATGTAAGAATCTTTCGCACAGCTTCTATGACATCTGCTTGATGTTTTGTGATGACCCCTAAGCTTAGCTTCTCAACAGCTGCCCAGAGCACACTGAGCATGTGCAGTGCCACCGACAGTCCTAACAATAGCCAAAATGGGGAACCCCTGTGCACAACTTCCAAGCTCTGCATTATTACTGTTATAGAGATGATGAAATCTTTCACACATAAAATACTGCATTTCTAAACATATTTTTATTTAGGGTTCAGGTTTTTTAAAAGAATATCCTACTTCTTATATTAAAATATAAACTTTTTGATAATACCCATATCTTAGTACAGTTGATAATATTATATGTCCAACAGATACAGTATATGCAAAAAGAATTACCAGCAGCACACTAAATCAAGTTACAATCATGCAGACATTGATTTAAGCTGGCCATAGACGCAAAGATCCGATCGTACGAATCAACGTACGATCGGACTTTCCCATCTCCCGACCCTCCACTAACCATTCAGATCAAAGTCTTTACCATTCAGATCAAATAAGAACAGATCACCCAATGTTCTGCCCCTGACAGCAATCGTACGATACTTATGTCTGACAACACTAGTGACAGTCTCCCACTGAAAATCGTACGATCGGCAATACACGCAGAGATATTATCGGCAGGCGACAGAAATTTTCTAACCTGTCCGATCGACCAAACGACCGATCTCCGACGGACGAAAAATGTCGGGACTCTCCACACATGGTCCGAAAATCGTACGAATCCACGATTCATACGATCGGATCTTTGCGTCTATGGCCAGCTTAAGATACAAAAGGGCCAATGTTTCAGGCCCTCAAGACCCTGAGACTGGAGGAGGGTTAGGTTCAAGCCCCACTTCTTCCTTACCGTGACTTAACAGATAAACAAACAGCAGTACAGACTGATACCACCATCTAGGTGTTCTTTGAGCTCTTCAGAATCATTGCCCAACAGATATATCCAGAGATTTGCAAAGACTAATTGACTGCTCATCATTCACATCATTCCTGCCACAATGGAGCTTACAATCTAAAGTCCATATGCAGAGTTTTTCATCAGTCTAAAGAAATACATTTAAATGCCTCTCTGAAGGGAAAATAATGTTAATAAATAAATACACAATATCCCCAAGTCTTAAACCATAGATGGAATTTCCAATATATTATATTGCCTTAAGTGTGAACATTTTTTATAAATGTATTGATGTGAATGTGTGTGGTCTTTAAATGTTTTACTGGCAAGCTTTGGAGAAATGTATTTTGCAACTGCTGTAATTATCAGATTTTAAGTAATTTTGTTAATGGACATGATCCATGAATATTGCATCTGTGCTCTGTAACCCACAGCAGTTGCCATCAAAGTAAAAAAAAAAAAAAAGGAATTGGCAGTTGTTCTTTGTTCAAACAGTGAATGCAGCAGAATATGCTGTTATCAGTTCCAGTGGATTCTCACAGTGAATAGCAGTTTGCTAGAGTGGCTTTTCTCTCATGTGCATTTATATCCGTTTTTCTCTTGGGATTTCCTATGTTACTTTCATGAGCACAATGTACCCAAGATGTACATGGAATAATCCCCAAGCAACATTATATAAAAACATATGTTATTAGCAATAACTGGGAAGTCTTGAGGTGACGTTTGTATCTGTTAAGCAGCTATTTTTTAATTGCTCATACACTGAACTATGAATATGCTGACTGGGAAATCCATCCATCATTAATTAAATACACTGAAATATAATGGGCTCGATTCAATTCAATGTTTTAAATGTGCGATAAAAAAAAGATGTTTACCTGCGATGAAGAATGCAATATTGTACTCAAATTAATTTATTGCGATATGGAATTTAGTGAATGCAAGAAACATTCAATTTAGCTGTAATGCAGTATCATGGTTTCCATTTTTGATTCCCGTTTTGTGTGCAGTTGTTCTTCTCTTTTTTTTCACAAATCACACCACAATTTAACACTAGTGATGGGCGAATTTATTCTTGAATAACAGGATATGAAGCACGCCATCCTCAGGCTTTGCCTTTAAAACATATCATCATATCATATCCTGTTATTCAAGATAAGGAATTTGGCTGACTTGGAGGCAGCTTGGGAGTGGATGCACCCTGGAAAAAGTAAGTGGTTTGAAGAAAAGATTGTATTTGCACTGGGTGAATTTATCTGCCAGGCGCGAATTCGCAGAGAATTCCCGCGATTCCAGTGCATGTACATTCTAACAACCCACAAGACAACCATGTTCACTTCACTGTGTACAATTTCACTCTTTTCTTTTGTCACACGTTATATTTTTCCACATGCACACTTAACCATATCCTCGCATTTTGAATTGAAAAAACTTGGGGTCGAATAGGTACGTTTTCGATCACATAGGTCCGTATTCATCCGAATTCAACTCGTAAATAGGTTCTAGGAGGTCCCCCATAGTCTAAAACAGCAATTCAGCAGGTTTTAGATGGTGAATGGTCGAAGTCGAATTTTTAAAGAGACAGTACATGATAAATTTCGATATTCGAATTTTTTAATTTTTTTCGACCTTTGATAAATCTGCCCCATAGTGTACACTACACCAGCTGAAAAGGACTTTCTCCAGCCTTCCAAACAGATCATATATCTTAGGGTATATTTATTAAGAATCGAATTTGTGAGTGGTATGAGTGGTTTTCTACCTCGGATAAACTGGAATTTGGAATGTTTTGGTGTTTATGAAAAAATAAGAATGTCAAAAACTTGAATGAAAAACAACGGGGGAAAAACTCTAATGATCGAGTTAATGTCCCGAAAAAACTCGAATAGCTCAAATTGATCAGGTTTATGTCCTGAAAACTCAAATCGGATAAAAACCTTCAAAAAAAAAACCACCTCCCAATGACTTTTACATGATCTTGCCAGCTTTTAGATGGCAAATTTTTATTTTTGAATTCTTTAGGTTTTCCAACTTACCGGACATTCGAGTTTTTGAAAATATAACTGTAGGTTTAAGTGCAAAAAGTTTGAATTCTGGAAAAAATCGAATTTGATTTTTAATAAATCTGCTCCTTAGTGTTTGAGTGCCAAAATAACCCACATCTAACTAATCATATTTGTAACATCCATCATCTCCAACAATCCAAATAAACATATACTTATTTATTTACAACAATTAACTGGCCATGTCTAATTTTTTCACTTATTTTAAGTCTACATATAATTAGGCTTCTTGAAAATGTGCATTTAAAGGGTTAAATCACCATGTTTAATTAAATATATTACATACTGTAATGTTTACATGATTGGTGATTGATCCTACCATAACACAATTTTGTGGTGTCAGGTTTGATTTTTTTATGTCTATAATAGTTTATGTATATAGTTTATGTTTTTGTCCATTTACTATGTATTTACTAATACTATTCCAGTCTGCCATTACAAACCTGGGCTGCTTGCTAGGGTCACATACTGTAACAACTAGATAGGTGTTGTAAAGAAAAACCACAATAGCTATGATGAAACACATAAATATGGTGAATTAACAAAAAAGGAAGGTAAGCATTATCAACACACTGTTTGTTTTGAAACCTTTATTTACATTGAATTGTCTCTGTGTAGCCAATGTCATTATTTGATGTTAATGTCACTGTGTCTGTAAGTGTGTCTCAAAGGCCTAAACATAATTTTTTTCCCCTTGAAAATTTATCTTGAAAAATTTTAAGTATAAACCGCAAGTGGTGATGTGTCTAAAAAACAAAGTGAAAGTGAAATCAGGTCATCTACCACCTCCAGACGTGGCTCATGTAGTTCTGTTAGAAGAACAAGGAGTTTTTCAAGCCAAGATAACCCATCAAAGTCAAAAGACGACATCCATTCAGACTACACCAATGTCAATCCAGTGGATGATGAGGATAGGCAACAGTGCCACAGGTTTAGCTCTAAAGAAAATTTTGCGCTAATCACAGCTATCATTGAAATATATGATGATTTGTTGAACTGTTTGGATCTGCAGCATCTGTCAACGGAGATCATGTAACCCTCTCTGCCAGACAGATGTGCTCCCTTACCTTTTGGCGCAGTGACCGGCAGGTGCAGGGCAGGGGCTCTATGGCGCACATGCATAGGCGCTCAGTGATGTCGGCACGCGTGCCAATCACGGTGACATCATCGGTATGCGCATGACGCAAGTGTCAATCACAATGACATCATTATAGTGCATGCTTTGTTTATAAACAAAGAATTCTTGCCTTTTGATTGATCCCCTGCCTGTCTATCACTAATTACTCCTTCTTTGCCCTTTAAATATTGCTCTTTCTGTTTCCTGTTTGCCCAAGTTGACTTCTGGTTTCCCAGTACCTGCTCAAGCCCATGTTCATCTTTGTTCCAGTTTTTGACCCCGACCTGTTCATTTGACTACTGATAACCTGCTACCTGACCCGACCTCTGTCTGACCTTGACTTGTCTTTCTGCCTACTTCTGCCTACTTCCTATCTGTACCACGTTTCACCTCTGTTGTGCTCCGCCTCAGAAAGTTCCGGGGCCCCGAAAGGGCATCGGTGAAAACTGAAGTTGCAGGGGAGAGCCGGAGTCACCTAATGGAGCCTTCCTGACCAGCAGGCTTCCAAGGGGGTCCATGTTAACAGACGGTTAAAGAACCTCTGATATGATCAAAAAAAGGTTTAACGACTTCAAAAAATGTTGCAAGAAGCCCTTCACGCCAAAAAACTGCAGGAGGCCCATTTCACAGGAGAAAATTTCTCCTTTGGGGTACCTGGTGGCATGGATACAGAAGATCCATCCACTTATCAAACACCTGGTAATTTTTTTTTTTTTTTGCCTTAAACTACAACCAAAATATCCTAATAATTGATTTTGTAATGGAGTACATGACCTTAAAGGGAAACTAAACCCTGAAAAAGAAAATAGCTAGAAGTGTTTGGCCTAGTGTTTTGGGAATTTGTACCATCCCAAAGCTACCAAAGTTCTATAGAAATGATTAACCATGCCGCTGAAGATTCCCACAGTTGTTCTCCATTTTTGTCTTGCCAAACTATTGCTATGCTCAGTCTGCTCTTGGACCTGCTCACAATATTCTTATTTCCTCTGGCTGCTTGCTACCTTGCTGACTATTCATTATTAAACATCCATATATAACCAATCATGGTCCTGTCTGGCTTGTCATTAAAAAGCTAAAGCTTTGAGCTTGGAGCTGGACTTTAGCGGAATTCTTAATTTAGTACATTCCTAGTGACTTTCATTTCCACATTTTGATGATCCCAAATCCTGAACTATGTTAGTATTTCTTCCGTCTCATAATAAATGTGTCAGTTTCAGAATAAATATATACAGGGCAAGGTGAAACATATACAAGTACAGGTCTTGGTGGGGAGTGAAAGAGAGAAACCATATGCAATACTTGTATGTGTGATAAACATGATAAATTGATAGGACTTTATTGGGCAGTAAGACTGAATTTTCCTATCAAACATTGCCTTTGTGGGAGAGTATCAGGTTATACACTGCATTATCTAATTTTCACTGATATAAGTCAGTATATAACCCGCAAAGCTTGGCAAAAACTTAAGCATAAAAACAGGTAAAGTCTGTCATTTACAAGCCATGAAGCTGAAATACTATTGATAGTAAGCTGATTGTATCTCAATTGCACATTACAGTATTAAACTGTGTTTTTTTTTTAAAGTTTAATTTGCATTTAGGTTAAAAAAAATCCTAGTTTATATAGGTGTGTGGAAGTTGTTATATTCCTGACATGTATCTGATTTGGTTATTGATTAGCAGGTCAGCATATTTTATGGAATGCGGTAATCAATGCGTATAACAGGGCAGCACTGGTTTATATGTACCTGTAACCATGATACACCTGTGTCTCTATGTCCTGGGGATGTACTGTATCTGGTCAGTATCATTTATGGCAATCCCTCCAGGGTGCATTTTTTGAATGCCCTTAGTGCTGTATAGAAGTTGAAGAAAAACTTAATTATACTGTAGATGCAAGAGAATTAACCAATACAAATGATGATTAGATTCCCAGCACTATGGCAGCTATCTTGCTATTATCTTACATACAGAGATTATTGCGCCATTTTGGAGGTTATTATATGACACTGGAATCAGACATGGAAATAAAGTACAGACAGTTCAGACTCCAGTTGCAGGAACAAAGAACCTGATTTATGCAGCTGTGATTCTGGAGGATTATTTTGCATATTAATGACACAGTTGGCTCTGGAGTGTTGGGGAACAGTTTTATTACATAATACAAAGAAACTATAAAATCCACATTAGATTACATGACAACACAAGAACCAGTGCAGTCTTGCTGTATCCGCTTCTAGAAGTTATGTCAAGTTACCTATTCCCTTGTTATCTGGTCTTCAAAGAACAGAAAAACTGTGTTCCAAATGTATTTTATGTTGTGGAGGAATAGTCATGTGAAAAGAACTGAGCAAGCTCTTATTTTAATTTAGTCAGCGTTTTTTACAGTAAATTAGTTAATTAATTAAAACTGGGGATTCAGCAAAGTACAAAAGAGAAGGATATATACATATTGTAGAACAATTGATTAGGCTCCAAAATTGGAGCAACATATGCGCTATGAAGAATACATAAAGTAGGTGTTACACAATAGTCTAACATAATTGGTTTAGATAAGCCTCTTCTAAATAAAACAAAGAAGCCCAATGATTAGGCAGATTGTTTTATTGGTGTATTTATAACTGGTTGATTTATCCACTAACCCTTACAATACATAGTTATACAGTTATATAGTTAAGATAGGTTGAAATAAAAGACCAAAAACCAACCAAATAACCCCAGTGCACATATACAGCTGGGAAAATAAGTGTTCAAACGTTAATGTTTTTCTCAGTAAATATATTTCTAATGGGACTATTGGCCTAAAATTTACACCAGTTTACAAGCAGTTAGGCAGGTTAAAATAGAGTTAAAGTTTGAACTTGGACATGTGTATTTTTCAACCTAACTTACTATTTTACTATGTTACTATGCTACCAGATGCTGGGAACAACCGAAGTAATCCACACATACAAATAACTCAAAACAAATAAATCCATAAATTAAGTTATGTGTAGTAAAGTGGAATGACAAAGGGAATTAGTACTGAACACACCCATTTATCAAAGGTCGAATTTTTAATCCGAATATACTCACAATTTGACTGAGAGGTTATTTAACAAAAAAATTGAACGTCCAATATTAAATCAAATGGTTCCGAACCAAAAATTTTAATCATATTTGATTCCAATTGGATCCAATTTGACTCAGAGGGGCATACAAATCCTTCCTGACTCCAAGATGACAATCGGACTAGTCCCTGGATCAACTTGTACTATGAACTATCTTTCATAACCCTGTATTCCCTCACTTGCTATAAAGCTATACAACCCCATATTAAAGCTATCTAATGTATCAGCCTGTACAACTGATTCATCTAGAGAATTCCACATCTTCACAGCTCACTGTAAAAAAATCCTTACAAATATGTAGACGGAACCTCCTTTCTTCTAATGGGAAGATTGTGTCAGCTGGAAAGACCTACTGGTAAATAAAGCATCAGAGAGATTATTATATGCTCCTCTTATATATTTATACATAGTTATCATATCACCCCTTAAGTGCCTCTTCTCCAGCGTGAACAACCCCAACTTGGCCAGTCTATCCTCATAGCTAAGATTTTCCATACCTTTTACCAGCTTAGTTGCTCTTTACTGCACCCACTATAATTCAACAATGTCCTGTTTGATTTCTGGAGACTAAACTTGTACAGCATATTCTAGATGAGGTCTTACCAGTGCTCTATAAAGTGGAAGAATAACCCCCTCCTCCCACTTATCTATGCCCCTTTTAATACAGCTCAAGACCTTATTTGCCCTTGATGCTGCTGACTGGCATTGCTTGCTACAGCCAAGTTTATTATCTACAAGGACTCCAAGGCCCTTTTTTATTATGGATTTGCCTAGTGAAGTCCCATTAAAGGTATAAGTGGCTTGGATATTTTTACATTCCAGTTGCATGACTTTACATTTATCAATATTGAAGTTCATCTGCCATTAAGATGCCCAGATTGACAGTTTGTCAAGATCCTGTTGCAAGGATACTGCATCCTTGACGGAATTATTAGGCTGCATAGTTTAGTGTCATCTGCAAACTTTGATATATTATTTACAATAACTTCATTAATGAACAAGTTAAATAACAATGGACCCAATACCGAGCCCTGAGGAATGTCACTAAGAACCTTACTCCTAGTAGAGAATGTACCATTAAAAACCACCCTCTGTACCTGATCCTGTAGGTATCCATGTGCAAACAACATGATTAAGCCCTTAGTTTAGAAAGCAGTCATTTGTGGGACATGGTATCAAACGATTTGCAAAATCCAAACAGATCTACTGCTCCCCTGCTGTCCAGTATCTTACTTACCTCATCATAAAAAGCAATCAAATTTGTCTGACATAATATATCATAAAAAGCAATCAAATTTGTCTGGCATAATATATTCGTCATAATGTCATGCTGATTGCTGTTCATAATGCCATTCACTTGGACAACATTTGAATGTGATACCTTAACAAGCCTTCAATAATTCGCCTACCATAGATGTTAAATTTACTGGCCTATAATTGCCTGGCTGAGATTGTATTCCCTTTTTAAAGATTGAAAAGACATCAGCTTTTCTCCAATCCATAGGTACCATACCAGATGAAAGCAAATCTGAGAAAATCAGAAATAGAGGCTCGTCTAAAACTAAACTAAGCTCTCTTAGAACCTGGGAGTGTATGCCATCTGGCCCTATCACCTTGTCCACCTTAATTTTTATTAACTTTTAAGGGCCAAATCCCAAGCCACTGACTAGATTGAGCTGAGCCAACAGTGCAACTATGAAGTGAGCCTGGGAACTCTGACTCCTTTATTGTATACACTGAAGAAAAGGACTGATTTAGCACATTTGCCTTTTCTGTATTTTTACAACCATACTGGTACCATTTAAAGGAGCCATACTCTCAACACACATCTTTTTTACTGTTAATATACTTTAAAAACATTTTGGGGTTAATTTTAGCCTCTGCCGAATGCGCTCCTCATTTCCGATCTTTGCCTTCTGGATTGCACTGATAGGGGACAGTCATCCCTTTTTTCATACCTTTTTGCACCTCCTTTTCTTCAATTGTTCAATACATTCTTCTTTATTACACAAAACTTAATTTATGGACTTATTCGTTTTGAGTTCTTTGTATGTGTGGATTACTTGGGTTGTCATTGACATCTGGTGTAAATCTCATGTCAATAGCCCCATGAGAAATATATTTACTGAGAAAAATGTTGACGTTTCATTATTATTTTCCCTGTAAACACATCATTCTATAGACTTATCAATACACTCACATAAGCTATACTGTATATACCAGTAGCTTTACTAACTGTAGATCTTAAGATCACAATAGCCTTAGATATTATGTTTATTCAAGAAATCATCTGAGTCACTCAGCATTGGTAGAATCTGCCATTACAACATCACCCGCAGGGCATTCCACAACCTCACTGCCCTCAACATTAAGAACCACCTACACCATATTGGTCTTTTCTATGGGTTAAAAGAACAAGTTATCTGTCTATAATGTCTTTGATGTGTTTGTAAAGAGTTTTCATTTTCCTACTGCAATTGAATTTTTTTAGGGCAAACAACCCTAGCAACAACAGTCTAACCTCATAGTTAAATCTTCTGTCCCTTTTATTAGTTTAGTTGCACATCAGCACAGCATAAGGACTAGGGCCCAAAATTACACTGCATATTCAAAGTAAGGCCTTACAAGGGACCTATAAATAGGCAAAATTATTCCTGTTTTTTCTACCAAAGTGTATAACCTCCTTTGCTGGTTTGCGGCCCAGTTTTCCAATTTATTCAAATCTCTCTTCACTCATGTGAATGTTTCTCCTCCAGCTAAGATAAACAGGCAAAGAGCTTGTCGTTGGCTTTTTGGATGATTCTACTTAAATTATCATGCATCTGTAATTAGGTTTGGGTACCTATATTGAAGAGTTAGGGTTGGGGGTGATATGTTTATATTAATTAAACTACATCTTTGACAAATGAACTGCCCCCAATATTTATTGGATTAATCTTATCAAAACTGTACAGTATTTTAATTATGTAACTATGCAGCATTGCAATTATTTGTAATAAATCCGACATTATACCCCCCATTGGAAGTGCAAGGAGTAGGGCTTGTATCAACATACATTTGCCTGCTGTTTTGATCATAAAAATATGTGTTTTGTTAGCCAAATAATGAAATTTAACCTACATAATTATATTACCAGAGCACAGATAACCCCCTGCATATTGGACTCCTGCAGTCACAACAGAGGGTGAAGAGAGAGGGTTGACCACCATCCCTATCTGAAAATGTAACTATTGACCTCAAAAGGTCCAAATATGAAGTAGCTTCAGTTTCTCTCTTTAGCAAAAAACATAGGTATTTTGTGATGTAATAAATAGGCAACAGGCTTTATTCACCCAAGCACAAGTTCCATTCATTAGACATATGTTGAACAATGGGCTATACTGCCCCTGTTTGTGTCTAAATATAGACGAAAGGACAACCCTGTAAACTGCTAAATCATGTTTAAGTGTAAGGAAATTATAGTTAATAACTACATGTCTATACTTGTTGTAATGCCTGGGTGTTCAAGACATGGGAAGAGGTTTTACTTGCCAAATTATCTCATTCCACCTACATATACATCACTGGTAATTGATCATTCATTTTCAATTCACTGTGTCCCTTACACCACCTACTTAGAACGTACTAATTTGAATTCTTAGCTTTTGTTTTGTGCTTTGGAGACCTTCCTGACAGAATTTATTTGATAAAGACAGGCTGGATTTATAGCATTTTCCCCCTGAGCCTGTTTACTTTGCTGAGATTATGATTTGCTGTTGTAATATTGGGACTTTACAGAACGTGTCATTGAAAACTGTTGTTGATTGATAATACTCTGTGATGATTCTATAAAAATGCTTTATCACAATCATAAAGCATCTCTTTCTCCAAAAACAAGATAGTTCCTCTGGCCATGACCAGACTGGACTCCTGTTCTTGTATGACCAAAATGTTATCAACATGGAAGTGCTTTTATTTACATCACAACAGTTGACAATACATTTTCTCAAGGGTGACTTCTTTGCAAATGTCAGAGAAGTGCAGAGAAGGCACTGTCAATTTATTGTATTAAATGACCATCCCTGTCTTGTTTTATAATACAATTTTTATGTGTGTTTCTTATGCCAAAGTAAATCAACAGATAAATAATATTGCATTACATATAGTATATAACATACAGATTTCCACCAAAGCTCAGAATGATGACAAGTCACACAAGCCTTTTGTCCCATCATTGGCATATTTAATCTTTTTGGATCATTATTGTAAAGAGTGCTTGGATGCATGCCATAAATATAAACATGAAATATTTTTAAAACACTAGTGGGAGAATGTAATAAAAGTAACAGAAAAATATTCGTAATGCGAAAAGTTATGCCTTCATGCAAACAAATTTTCGTTTGCACGAATGTAATATTTTGCAAACCCAGAAACTGTTTAGCAATCTCTTCCAACAGTGGAAGAAGTTTTGCGAATTTTATAGTTTTCGCCAGTGCACAGCGAATGTAATAAAACTTCTTACTGAAAAAAGTTGTTATGTTTGCTCCAAAAGATTATGACACCTTCAAGCACTTCTTAAAAGTGGGCAATGCGCAATTAAAATTTTCATTGCAATAATAGTTTAAGGAAGAATATTATATTGCAAAATGTAAATTTTTATTCTTATTTGTGCAAATTGTTTTGCTCTTTGTGACTTTTACAGTATTACATTCCCCAAAAGACACTGTAATTCTCTACTACTATAAATACCTGCAGACAACTTTTCTCCCTTACAAAGTAATGGTGAACTATGTTGGCTTTGAGGTCCCCTGCTCCTTAGGTAGGCATTTACCCTTTCAGTATTAACAGGCATATTTTTAATTTATTATGGCTGACATCGTCATAAAAAGGTATTCAAATTTTAATTATTTGGAAAAATCATCACACTGAATTTTCCATTGTACAAGAGACTACCAGTTAATAACAATCTATAGATTAGAAAACTATTTTGTGTCTCATGACGATGTTTGGGATTGCATGGTAACAGATATAGCCTCCAGTCTAATTGATTTCCCTTTTTCAGAGTACAGCATAGCAGCAATTTTTACACTGGAAGACATATTTAAAATCAATATTCAGATATCCCCAACCAATGGCTGGTGAGCGATGTTGCTCCCAGTGGCCTCAAAGAAGGTACTTATTTTTGAATTCATAGTTTGAGGCAGATTTGGTTGCATAAAAAAACAGATGTACTGCCAAACAGAACCTCCTGTAGGCTGCCAGTCCATATAGGGGCTTCCAAATGGCAAATCATAGCACTTATTTTATGCCACTGAGGAACATTTGTCATGCTTGTATTGCTGCCCAACTCTTTTTGCATTAGAATGATGTTCACAAGTAAAAAAAAAATTTTTTTAAAAAAAAGCTTGGGGTCCCCTGGTCTAGCTCTGTGTTATTATTGGGAAGGCAAGATAGAGAAGGTGAAAGAAAGGTGGAGTTTGAAAGAAATAGGTCCTTATTGGGACAATGGTTGAAAATATTGAATATACAATAGGGGGAGCACAGAACAAAGCGAAATATAACTCAAAATTGAGTAAAGCATTTTTCTCATTAAATATTCTGCAATGCCTATTATATATTCTACAGTTTATTATTATATAGTTTGCATGCATCACCACACTAAGGGGCAGATTTATCCAGGGTTGAAGTGAAAATTCGAATTTAAATTTGAATTAAAAAATGAGAATTGTCGAGTTTATTTTAGTGTAATTCGACTATGAATAGTTAAAATTCGATTCAAGTTTTTTTAAAAAAAATTGCTGTTTTAGCCTATGGTGGATGTCCTGGAATCAGTTTGGAGTTGGCTGGTGGCATCCTGAAAATCAAGTTTTTTTTGGAGAAAAAACTCCAATTGAATTCGATTAGAATTCAATTCCAGTTTCCAGATCGATCCCATTCACCCGAATTTTAAAAATTCTATTTTTTAAAATAATTTCGATTGGTTGTTCTTAAACTCAAATGAGTTTATGGGAGTTTTTATAAACTTCTATAAACTCTAAATTCGAACCTTGATAAATCTGCCCCTTAGGGTTTGAAACATTACTGTAAGCAGGTACAGATTACAAATTTAACTGTGTACATAATAAAAAAAAAAATTGTGTTTTATGCATAATTAACCTAATAAAAATGTGAATAAATCAGCCCAGCAGTCACATGAATGATAAACCAAAGCCTTATGGTTTCCCAACTGGTCCTGTGCTGCCCCTCACTACTACAGTCTTGGGTTTGATTCCCACTGGGGCACTAGCATGGATTTTGTTATTGCTGTGTAAATAACAGTGTTATGTATACAGTTTAGTAGCTGTAAATGTCACATGGTGAACTGTCATTGAAATATTGTTCTTATGGCTTTCAAAGGAAACTGGGAGATATTCATAGATGTATTTTCCCTGTATGCTGAAGAACTACACCCACTGAGAACTTAATATTAACTTAGCCGCTATTTAGCTTTATGCCTCCAGCAATAGATATGAGATTCTAGAAACATGGGGATTAATTGAGCTAGCATATAAATACTTAAACCATTATTAATATTAAAAGAATACAATTAATATTTTCTGCAAATATCTAGCCTCTGATGCAATGTGCCTTAACACAGCTCTTTTTGCCTTTTCTGTTGCAAATTCCAAAAATAAAATCTAATATGTCAGCTTTTTTCTAAGACTGTTAATTTTAGAATTATTGCTAGGCGATGCAGTTTTTAAGTACAGAGGTGAAACATGACCTGTCGCAACAATTTACGTGTGTCAGAAAAAAATCTATTATTTCCACAAATCGATCAACATTTTAAACTGGGCTAGATTTTAAAAAGGCTTATTTTAATCATTCTGAATTTTCAGTTCCTATTTCAACTTGTGAGATTAAAAAATTGTTATTTTAAGATTTAAGATCCAACTTCATTAGGCAATTGCTAATTTTTGATTGTAAAAGAGAACACATCATTCAGGAAAGAACAAATAAAATGTCACGTAGAGATTTGTTTCAAATCTGAACATAAACAAAAAGCCCAAACATAATTAGATCAGGCATTAAGTGCCATCTTATATAAGATATAGGGCAGGACATTCCGACGCGCTGCGCAAAAACGCAGGCATCACGTCGGATACGACTGAAATAAGGTTTTTGCGCAGCGTGTCGGATCGCGAAGGAATCGTCTGTGGAGTCCTGCCCTTAGAGTGCATTTTCATACCATTATCATACTTTTGAGAATAAAGAAATCCCAGTTCAGCTTGTATATAGTTTAACTTTAATAGATTAAAAAACATTGACCTGAGAAGTGTAAAATTGGCTATACATGCTCAGATTTTGTTGGGCAGTTTGGCTTCTATCAACCATTCTGCCCAAACATCTGGGTTTGTATTGCAAGTTGGTAGGCCATTTCAATAGATAAAGTTATAATCATGGTGGATTAAGGGCTATCTATCCTGAGGGAAAATATTCGCAGTTATCTGAAAGGAAGGGAAAAAGTGATGCAGCTCAACTTCCTGCTGTTCCAAGAAGTTGTGTCCCAAACAAACAGAACAATAGAAAAGATTATATCATTATTGTATATCATTTAGTCTACATCTTGCTATTTAGCACAGCCATCCATGACTGACCATGGATGGCCCAGCAAATATCCCAATTAAAGAACACCCACTTCACACACCAACTAGAAAACTTGATTGACAGTTGGAGAACATAGTACACAAAATGAAAGACTGTCCTCTAAACACATGGAACAAAATTCACTAAATGACGAAGCGCCTAACGCTGGCGTAAATTCTCTAGTGTTACTTCGCACCCTTACGCCTGGCGAATTTGCGCAACAGACGTAACTACGCAAATTCACTAAAGTGCGCATTTTTCTAAACGCTACCTTTTACGCCAGACTTCCTTCACCACCTCAGACCAGGCGAAGTGCAATAGAGTAGATAGGGATTGCTTCCAAAAAAGTTAAAAAAATTTCTAAGTCCCAAAAAACGCTTTTTCTTTTTTAATGGGTGATAGGCTGAAAAAGATCAAAATTTTTTTTGGGGTAACCCTCCTTTCCCCCTACATTTCCTAACTCATGGCACCTTAACTATACAGTGGGCACATGTGTAGGGCAAAATAAAAAATGTATTTGCTGTTTTGAAGGTTTCCCAGGCTTGTGTAGTGATGCTTCATATACCTCCATTGTAATTTCAATTTGGCGCCATATGCAAATTAAGCATCGCTAGCGTAACTTCGCTTTGCTTGGCTAATTAACGCTAGTGCAACTTCACAGCCTTACGCTTCCCCTGAGCGCAACTTTGGATTTTAGTGAATTTGCGTAGCGCTGGCGAAAATACGCCTGGTGAAGTGCGGCGAAGTGCGGCAAAGCAGACGCTGGCGAATTTGCGCAGGTTAGTGAATTTGGGCCATGGGGGGCAAATTTACTAAAGGGCGAAGTGGCTAACGCTGGTGACGATTCACCAGCGTGACGTCATTTCAGCACTTCGCCGATTTACTAACGGTCGCTGGCTTAATAACACTAGCGAAAGAGATAGACTAGCGCAACTTCGCACTCTAACACCAGGCGTATTTTCGCTCTGGCGAAAGAGCGTTACTAGGCAAATTCACTTAGTTTTTGTTTTTACTGAACATTACCTCTATTGCCAGACTTGCCTTCGCCACCTCAGACCAGGCGAAGTGCAATAGAGTAGATAGGACTTGGTCCAAAAAAAGTTGAAATGTTTTCTAAGTCCCAAAAAACGCTGTGTCTTTTCCTATTTACAGGGTGATAGGCTGAAAAAGATCATACATTTTTTTTTGGGTACCCTCCTTCCCCCCTACATTTCCTAACATATGGCACCTAAACTATACTGTGGGCTCATGTGTAGGGCAATATAACAACTCTATTTTATTTTATTAAGCTTCCCTGGGCTTGTGTAAAGTTATTTGCTGCAACATATATGTCCATTGAAATTTAACTTCCCGGCATATGCAAATTATCTAACGCTAGTGCAACTTCACTATGCCTGCCGTAGTAACGCTAGCGCAACTTCGAAAGCGTTCGGCACCGGCAACGAAACTTCGCAACTTAGTGAATTAGCGTTGTCTGTGTGAAGTTGCATCTGGCGAAGTGTGGCGAAGGCGGTGAAGCCGTCACTGGCGAATTTTCGCCCATTAGTGAATTTCCCCCATGGTTCGTTTATGTATTCACTTGGGGTACATTGTGACCTGCAAAACAACAGTAAGGGGGTTATTTACTAAATCCAAACATTTCTCACTATTTTCTTAAAACTACTTCGACCAAACTCCCATGCCCATTTTTTTCCATATTTATCAATAAATTAACTCATAAAATTTTGGTGCAGGAAAAGACTCAACAAAATCATGAAAAAATCTGAATTGTATGATTTATTGGGATTAGACGACCAAAAACTCTGATTTTCCCAGATTATCGCCCAAAAACCACACATTATTCAAATTATTGTACGAAACCCCGCACAGATCATGATATCTTCCAATTGTAAATGGGTCATCTGCCATTGACTTCTACATGATCTCAGCAGGTTTGAGATGGATTACATTTTTATTCAGACTTTTACCAGCATCAGGGTTTAATAAATCACAGGAAAAAAAAAAATTCTCAGAAAAAAATGTTTTCCTATTTAAAACCCCAAGAAAACATTTGACTTTAATAAATAATCCCCTAAATATTGCTTTCAGGGAACGCCTACTAATGTCATGTGTTTTGTGCTACCCTAATTTCAGCCTTCCAGTCATTTGATCTGCAACTTTAGTAATTACCTTTCAATTATAATTGTCTCACTGCCACCCTCCAATTTAAGATGATTCCCCAGTCTCATTCTGAGCAAGAAAATGGATCATATATTTCCCCCATTAAAGGGCATGTAAAGTCTAAATTAGAATAAGGCTAGAAATGCTGTATTTTGTATACTAAATATAAACATGAACTTACTGCACCACAAGCCTAATCAAACAAATGATTTATGCTTTCAAAGTTGGCCACAGGGGGTCACCATCTTGTAACTTTGTTATACATCTTTGCAAGACCAAGACTGTGCACATGCTCAGTGTGGCCTGGGCTGCTTAGGGATCATCATAAACAAAGCTGCTTGAGTTCTGCATGGCTGGGAAGTAAGGCGGGGGCTCCCTCTGCGGTTCATAAGTATGATTGTTTCCCTGCTCAGCAGTTAGGGACCGTCTGACAATTCCTATCCACAGCAGTAAATGAAGGGAGAATTTCACTGCATACAGTCAGGTTTCTTATAAAAACGGTACACATTTTTTAATTAAAGTATATTGGAGATAGGTTTCTTTTTCATTAAAGTAAAAATGGGATTTTATTTTTTTGCCTTTACATGCCCTTTAATAGACTTGGTTGAAGGATTATGCACAGTGATATCCCAGCACCTCTTGCCCAATCCCAGCCAGGAATCACTGATGATAAAGGATAATCTTGCTGTTACACTCAGAAGGAAGGTTATTTGCCTTTTCTCTTTTTGAATTTGAATTATCAGTATCAAGTTAGCATTTTCACCTTAAATATGTATAAATTCTGATGGTACAAATTTCCAGGAGATGCTGGATTAAACATGACTTCAGTGGAGCCAAGTCTTCTTCAAGTGAGTTACAGTATATTTCTCCTTTATGTCAAGATGTTGTAAAAGACACTGACAGAGAGACCTTGAGGAGAAAAAGCAAGAAACATTTGGGGTCTCACTAAAAATAAGAACATGCAGAGAAGGAAATATTTGTAGATGCAGTGGGCAATGTAGACAAGTCACTAAACCCATGTTTTTAGGAAGCTTATGAATCTGACTGAAACCCATAATTATCTCTTTCTTACCTTTGCATGATGAAGGTAGCAGACCTTGGCCAGGGAACTCATTTATCACCTGAGCAAGAATTATATCCTCAAGCCTGAAAAGTGTTAAGGAGTCATTCCTTTAACAACAGAAAGAGATAGCATTATGTTCACATAAGAGACAGCCCTATATCCATAAGCCTGGAGCTTAATAAAAATCAAGTTTTTAACCCCTGATATAATGATACATGAGAAGCTTTCAGCTGTATTTTCTGTTTCTATTTTATGTGAAGGAAATACATTTTTTACTTTGCAATTTTTCTATTTCTCTTTTAAACACTGGTAAAAATAATTGCCTTGGTTTTTGTGACAACGTGTACCTTTACTTGTCCTTTCTGCTTATTTTTTTTCAATACATGTATAACTAAACAACTGCTTTAAAATTTACCGCTTGTACTTACAGAAAATGACAATCCACTGACATTTTAGATATGAATCTTTGGTGTTTATTTGCTACAAATATTAGCCGGAAAGGTAGCACCCTAATAAAACTTATTTTAATCAATGCATAATCTCACTGATCCAGGAGCACTTTATTGCCTGTAAATGCTACAGCGGAAAAAGATTCAGCCCATAAAACCAAGGTACAGATTTACTAAAGGGGTGAAGTGGCAGTCACTAGGGCAAATTTGCTGAAAATCCCATCTGCCGGGACATCGCCATTTAACACACGTAGAGGGCAATTCACTAGAGAAAGAGACCATCACTACCGCAGTTTCACTCCTTACCACCAGGCGAAATTTTCACCAAGGCAGAGTGATTGTTAATCCTCAAACTCTTTTAAAAAAATTTACAGTACGTTACTTTATTAGCCAGAGTTTCCTTCAGTGACATCATATCCTGTACGCCAAAAAGTCATAAAAGTTCTAAAAAATGAAAGTGTTTTTTCATATTTTAAAACAGGATTGCCTTCAAATGTTCTAACTAATTAAGATTTTTGTGTTAACATTTATTTTCCAATCATTTGAGGGGCATGTCACATTTGTTTTAGGGTGGGCTCATGAGAGGATCTCTTTAATCTTTATTTTGCTTCCTTAGAAATTTGTAATAATAAGTTGCCACTTCAAGCATTTGAACCAACATAATAAAGATGGCTATATGTACCTGCCCTATTCAAATTGACTTAAGAATAAGAGTACTAACGGAGTTTCACTAGGCAGAAATGAACGCTTATGAAAGTCAAATTGACGCTTGTACTGAAGAATTAATGCTAGCAAAACTTCACCAGTTTGGCTACAGAGACTTTGCATTTTAGTGAATTAGCGTAGTGGTAGCGAATTTGCGCCTGCTAAAGTGGCACGAAGTGTGGCAAAGCCTTCATTGGCAAAAATTCGCCCTTTTCTGAATTTGTCCCCAAGACTTCCTGCAACATCAAATAGATCTATGTCTAGTTAAATGCAGTATTGGTGGTTAATAAAGGACCTTTATCATTTATGCCCTCCAGTCTCCAGAGAGGCATGGTATGATTCTATTAGGGAAATGGAAATTTGATCAGCAGGAACAACCATTATATTTACTGATAGACTGTCAAGAGGGTAACAGTTACAGTATAAGGATGGTTATTCCCCTGTACTGAGGACAATTCTGGCACAAACGTTATGAGGCCCATTTATTGAAAGACAAGATACCCCACCAATCATTTGTCCCCCCTTGACTTTTCACAAACGCTAACTTTGTTTTTCTCTACAGATCTTATTTTATTCAAATGCAATAAAGTAAAGCTTCTGCCTCTTCCTTTATTGCAGCCAGCAATTTTCACACACAGGGTCACAAAGATGGCCGCTAAATAACTTTAATGTATGCACCAAATTTTTCCTTCTCACTGCCTTGGATAAGGCACCATCTGCGCATGTACAAGTCCCTGCTTTGATTATTCTGTGCAGAATCCTGGTCTTGGTCTTGTCTTAGACCACTGCATCTAAAAATTTGCATGCCATGAAAGTTATTAAAAGATCCAAATACAAAAAGTACAACAAATATAACTACCAAAAAAATCCAAAAACCATAAATTTTTCATGAACATATGAAAAATTTGTACAACAATAAACGTTATGATCTCCAAAAACCTGTAAAACCACAAATGAAAGGTTTATCTTTGAAAAGAAAGGGAACTTCCATTGGCTTCTACGTGACCTGTCCAGCTCTTACTTCCCATACTTTTGTATTCATAGATTTTATCATCTTTACACTTGATAAATTATGAAGGAATTGCGTAATTCAGTAAATATTTCTAAAATTCTTTTGTTTTGAACCAAAAAGATCACCTACTATCAAGCACAAGTTTTAGCAAATATATTGTCTAGAGTTAGTCAACTTCTCGATGTAGGTTCTACCTAGCATCACTCCAGCATACCATCTTACCCAAAGTACAGTAAGTATGTAGTTAAACTGTACCTAGGTCAAAGTTCAGTGCAGGAAAGACATAATCTTAAAATACTGTTCTGTGCAATAAATAACAAATACTGTAGATATTTCTTAATTAAAACAATAGGCAAAATGTATGTTCAGCACAAGCCCCATTGACAAGCCCTATAAATATCAAATAAGACATTTTGCTAAACATGACACCTACTCCTAATATTTTTTTCTCCTAAAATAAAACAGCCATATGATTCCATTGCCAATAAAGCCATATGTTCTGCATCTATGATAAAACTTAACAACAGACATGAAATGTAAAGGGAGTTTATTGATATTCTCGCTTTCCTTAACATTTTGATCTTTCATGTTTCTGTTTGTATGCTTACTGTGTGTGGGTTTAATGGGTTTAAAAGAAAAATAAGCCTACACTTTTGTGGCATAAACTAAGATGGGTTTCATGAGGATTGATTAGTCACACTTCGTGAGATATTCTTTGAGTAAGGATAGTTCATCAAACTCCTACTTCAATCATGAAGGGGGTGGCAGAATAATGCCAAGCAGTAACAGTTTGTACATCCAGAAACAGACTGTTAAATTATTACATGCCCGATATCCCAAAGCAAACAAGAATGCAGAACTTTTTTGTCCATATTTAGAACACTTTAGGAGTCGGATTTAGATGCTTGAGAGAAAAAAATGCAGTTAAACGTTTTCTTTTTTTTTTTTTTTCTGCTTTTTCCACGTCAATTAGTTATGTCTTCAGTATATTTACTTTACTACAAAGCTTTATATGGACAAAATACATATAAATGTCTCTATCTGTTAAGCAGGCATGCTAAGTAAAGGAAAGAAGAATAACATGCAAGGCAAGGCTGCTATTCTTACCCCAAAGCATTTGGGTTAAAGATGTAGATATAGATATAGATATAGATATAGATAGATAGATAGATAGATATATAGATATATATATACTGTAGATATATAGATATATATATATAATAAAGCAAATGGACCCGCACTCCTTAGTAATCATGAAGAAATATATATATATATATATATATATATATATATATATATATATATATATATATATATATATATATATATATATATATATAACCTATTATCTCTCCAGACTTTGTATGACTTTCCTAGTATGGTCCCAAAAAAGGACAAGTCAACTCAATTCTCTGGGGGTTTCAATGTGTTAGGCACCCTCCAGTGAACATAATTGCTTACCTTATACTTCAGGCAGGTGTTTGTTGAAAAGTGCACCACCATCACCAAGCCTACATATCTGCTTCATTTTTCAGGATTCATTGAGGTATGGCATGGTGCACAGAGACTGGTGAAATTGGCGTTGCCACTATTCAAAAAAGGATCCCGTTCACAGCTTCAGAACTATAGGCCAGTTAGTCTGACCACAGTGGTAGGAAAGCTTTTTGAATGGGGTATTAAGAAATGAGATACTTGACTTAATTGCAAATGATAATACTATGCGCTTGGGCCAGTGTGGTTTTATGCATAACAGATCTTGCCAGACTAACTGAATTTCTTTTTATGAGAAGATGAGCAGGGACCTCGATTCTGGGATGGCAGTGGATGTAAGTTACTTAGACTTTGCTAAAGCATTTGATACAGTTGGTCTGGAACATTGTATTTGTACCTGGATAGAGGAGTTAATTTCTTAAATTCTTAATTTTTGCCTGATTTGCTTTTATTTGTAGCATAAGTCTCTGTTGATGACCAACAATCTTAATTCATTTTAATATTTAAAAGTTTTTAGTATTCTTAAGATAAGGGCCTCTGAATAATAAATAACTCCAAAAATAATGCAAAACATACATTGACATTAGGAGGTTATTTTCTTCAAACCACTTAGACCAAACTCCCATGCACTTTTCTACTGTATTTATCAATAAATTTATCTGAAGCGGGAAAAGACTCAATAAAATCTTGAAAAAAATCACAACTGTATGATTTTTTTTATTCTATGCCCAAAACATTTTAGGGATTGTTGTATGAAACTGAGTGCACATCGTGATATCTTCCAATTAAAAGTGGGAAACTTTTGTATTCGGACTTTTAACCCCCTTATATTTATGTGGGCAAATAGAAAAAAATATTAAAAACTGAAAATCCCTGCAGAGGTCCCTGTTTTACTGTAATACAGCAAAAGTATGGCAGCTCCCAGACAGATTAATAAAAAAGGGCAGATAAATTGATTTTACTGGGCAAAATAAGCTTAGCCAATATATTTTATTTAACTGAACACGTGTAAAAAAAAAGTTCATTTATCATGTTTTGTCAGACTTCTGTATAATGCTGCTTTTTTATATACATTATTTTACTGCTCAATTACAAACAGGCCAAAAAGATTTCCTTGCCTTTTAAATCGTGTGTGAAATGTGGAGTATTCTACAAACTAAAATCCCAATTAACACTTTTCAGAACTGAATTTAGTATTTCCCCCTACTTCCTAATGAGGTTTTTCCTCCCTGCTGTCTTGATACAAAGCTTTATGCCATATGAGTGTCTTCGTATGGTGCTCAAGTACGTTATCTGACCTTGATTGGTGTTTTGGGAGCCAGTTAAATAGATTACATAGAGGTTACCTTGACAACTGCCTTTGCTGATGTAGCAATGTAGTTCATACTTGGCCATAAGACTCTCAGCAACTGTGGAATTTTTTTTATCTTCATATTAATCATTAACACTATGTTCTAGATAGATTCTGCCAAGAAAGCAATAGCAAGTGCATTAACATGATTCCTATTTGTTTAACTGCTTAATGTTGTAGGCATGGTTATATTAATATTTTTTATGTTGCTGAAATGAAGGCACATGCACTTTTTATCTTATTAAATAAATACATGCATATCAGTGAGGTGGACAGACTGGGTAGTTAAATAAAGCAGATGAATCTACATGGTCTAAACCAATTTTTATTTCCACTGGAGTGAAGATATGTTAAGCTGAATTATATGTTCCTGAGCTCTGAAATACACAGCCATTTCTTTACTCAGCGGAGTTGTAAATGATTCAGGCACCGCAGTGACACAGAGTTAGCATTGCTAACTGGGAACAAAGTCAAGATGGTTCTATTGAGATAAACATGAGCAAGATGGGTGCATGGTGCGTGTGTGCAGAAGGTAAAAAAATAGCCTACATCAATAAAGCCAATGACACCATTTGTCAAGAAGGAGACATTCCAGTATCTGAAGCATTTAAGTCATACCATGTGAAACATATTTGATTATGTTTCTTTTACACTTACAACATTTGTTTAAGGAAGGTCGGCAAAGGCTGGAACGTTTGGTTTAGATTGTTTTTATTAATCATATTATTTCTTCTTTACTGTTATAGATATTTAATGATGTTTAGAAATCAAGGATGTTTCCAGAGACATGATGTATGTGAATTTCCATAGTTAGCACCACTTAAGATCACCAAGTCTTCTGAAAATGCAGGGTGGTGTTCAGGTCAGGAAAACAGTCTTTAGCCCAGGGGCCCATACATTCAAGTCATACATGGACAACAGATATTGTTGAATTACAACAGAATTCAAAGTACATTGTCTGTTTTGTCTGTCACAAATGCATGGGACTGGAGATCCATACCCCTTTTCTGTACCTGTTGGCACTATATCAGTCCTCACCTGAAGGACTCACACCTTCTTCTCTACATTACAGAGACTTGGAGCAGTTGCCATGGGACTCCCTATTAATTTAGACAAGGTAAAACATATATATGGAATACAGATCCAACTATGGGTCTCTTGTTCATGTTGCTAAGATTGGTACCTTTGTTTTTCTATTTTTTTCATTCTTGACTGAATGAAGAGGAACATTTGTAAATATATATGTGCATCAAAGCCTGGGTTATACAAGCCATTGCATTTTATGATGTATCATTGCTTTAATATGAGTGAATCAAAAATGATCGCAATTTCATGACCCTAAGAGGTATATTGGTATTAGACTTTCAGTTTTATTTAGAAAGAAAAAATTGACTCACATAACATAAGCTCACATTTATCAGGTGCTTTTATTGAATCTTAAACTAGACAATGTCACATACCCTAATGTCATTTTCTAACTGACTTTAAAAGAGTAACTTTCAATGTTTTATTTGATATAATCTAATTTGCTTTAATGAATGCACAAAGGTACATTATCACTACATTTTTAATGTTCATGATGTGCACTGTTAAAGAAGTCATAATGTCCAACAATGGTATAGATTTTTCAGTGATTACAAGATCAGCACACTTATAGTATAGAACTGTGTGTTGCCACCTTGTAAGGGGTTATTACACACACATTTTCTGTTACTTTACTTTATAACTTTACTGTAAAGTATCGTTAAGGAACCACAGCGCTGTACAGTGCATAAAACTACAATATATATAAAAGTATACACTGGGGAAGACAAATCGCATAATAAAGTGCTATGTGGTAAGAGACATAGTGGGAATGAGGTCCCTGTCCCGTAGAGCTTACAGTCTAAGTGGATGGGAGGCTAACATACAGGCACAAATTGGAGATGAAAAAGTGCACAAGGTAAGGCACAACTTTTCTTCAAAGTGATTTCTCAGTCAACTCTACACAGTCTTCGGGCTCTACAGTACACTGTACAGCTCTATCAACTAGCAGACTTACAGCTCATTGGTAACCATTCAAACTATTTAAGGCAAGGTACTAACCTTTGAGAAAGCCTTCACTGGCGAAACGCACGGCAGGCGTGTAGCTCCTTCAGCAGATTCACAGTAATAACTATTGTTGTGTGGGGGGACAGCACTTCAGGGGCAAGGTGGAATGGTGGAAAATCCTTTCTTTTTCTAAATACAGGTACACGACGGACAGACCTTCTTATTCACACTTTATTCCAGCACAACACCATTCATTTTACACTCAATTTGTTATAGATTCGACATAATAACTCTATTTAGCAGTTCCTATCTTCTGTGGTACTTTGTTGGTTTTTTTCATTTATAGAGTTGTCAGCACATCTATTTTGCTATTTCGAACTCTGAACTAGTGGTTGCAGATGCTTAGAAGGTGCGGAAACCAAACATTTTTATAGAATAGCTTTAACTATCTTTTCATTGAAGTTAGTTAGTTTGTAGATATTGCACTAGCTACACTACTTCTCTCCCTCTCACTCCTACAGTGAACAATAAAAACACTAGCACTAAGTAAGCCCTGTTCACAAAGACCCTATTTTTGGAGGTAGTTATTTTGGTCTTGAACATTTTGAATCTTCTCTTTACTGAGACCTTCTGCCTCTGGCTTCAAGCATAACACATTTCTTCCACTAAATGTAACCAAATAGGCCTATCTTGCCTTTCCTTCTTTTATACCACATGGCAAGTCCCAACTGGCATTCTGAGGCCTATAGGACCCTCTTAACCTCCTAAGACTATTGCATCTGAAATGGGAACCAATTACTTCCACCCATTCTTAACTGATCACTAACTAGAGCTCCACAAGTTAACCGTTCTTTCAATCTGCTGCAAGTCACAGGTTCACTTTAAAGCAAACCCAGGACAGTTGCCTTTGAGTCATTAAAATATGGTTGAACATAGGGCAAGGCACACAAGCAAGTATAAACTAGCACAGTGGTGTATGTAGCAGCTGCCAGCTTGATAAATCTCTCTTTGTTGAGAAGAACTTTTGGTTTGGATTCAAGCTAATGGACCATTCAGTGAAAATCATACAAGCACATAAACATGTGTGATAAGTATAAATGCAAATATATGCAGAAAAATATTTAGTGCAAATAAATTACTTATATGTTTACTGTCTATTGCAGGGTTTGTACAAAGGAAACTACATTCAGTATACACCCACCTTGTATATGTATGTATATATATTTTAATCAACTTGTGTAATCCTTATTTACACTTACAGATTCCATTAAAAACGTTTGCAGAGACTTGTAAAAATACAGACACCAAAACTCCAATTACCTAAGATAGGTTATCGTTAGACTAGCTGAATCCTGCTGCACGCAAATGCCTAAGGTTTTATAGAGGATAACGGGATATTGAGCTCACTTATAATCACACTCAGCATTGGTTTTACCCACATTAAGCACATCATTTACCGATATTACTAAGACGTCAGCATGCAGTAAGTGGGAACTAAAGGGAATATATTTTAAGGCTTATAAGAGGGATTTCTAACATGTAAAGATGTGCTCTTAGATATTATGTGCTCTGCTGCAGTTCTGCAGGGGCAGGAATTGACCCCCATAGTACCACCGATTCTTGGGGATAAAGGACCATATCAACATTCGGAAGTCTCTGGCTTTTGTTCCATTATTGTGCTGACTGGATATTAAAAACATTTATTCTATTCCCAGAGTGATTAAAATAGCTATTGTTCACATATAGTCTAAAATCATGTTAGATTCAAATAAAACAAGCAACCTTCTTCACACGAGTTTGGGCTTTTATTATATGTTTTTCTATAGCACCAGTATGTCACACAATGCTTTACATAAATACATCACATAATTATATATATACAGTATATATATATATATATATATATATATATATATATATATATATATATATATATATATATAAATTGTAAGCCTGCGGGATCCACAACAGACACTTCTTCACATTAAGGCAGTTTATTTACCCACAGGGGTGACAAAACACAAATCATAACAATAAATCTTGCTCACTGGGTGCTAAACTGGGCCCGTTGTGGACTACCAGTAAGAAAACACATAAATTGGAGACACCCCTGTACTCACAATTCTTCTGGGGGATTGCTCAGCCTCCTGGTTTTTTGCTCATGTTCTCACTCAGACTCAATCAGTTTCTCTGGGTCTTATCTCTCTGTGGGGCAAAATTATGAACCGGCGAAGTGGCTAATGCTAGCGAAAATTTGCCTGTGTTATGTCATTTTGTCACTTCGCCAATTTACCAATTTACTAAAAGTGGCCCTGCCAAAAATTCACTAGCGAAGTAGATAGACTAGCGCAATTTCGCAGCCTAACGCCAGGCAAAGTTACATTCTGGCGAAGGGTCGAAACTACGCAAATTTACTACGTTTTTTTTTTTTTTTATCAGGTCAGACCAGGTGAAGTGCAATAGAGTAGAAAGGAGTTTGTAAAAGTAAAGTTGAAAAATTTTCTAAGTCCCAAAAAATGCTAGTGATAGGCTGAAGAAGGCGAAGACAACCCTGGCGCAACTTCGGAGGTAAGTAAATTTGCCCCTCTGCACCTTGCAGTGGCAGGCAGCATCCCCAGCCCCTCTGGGAGTTCCTCGCACAGGCAGGTAGCCTCCCTACTCTGTGACCTGCTCTGAGAGACCTTCCTTACAGCCTCATTAGAACTAAATACCTTTCCACAGGACAGCCTTCGTGTGGAAAGTGAGCTCTAATCCATGAGCTGGACTACTGGATCAGAGTACCTGGCTTGCCTGTTCCTTCCAGAATACTCCAGCCTCCAGGACCAAAGCCTGTAAACAGAGAAACTCTTCTCTGTTTATTAACACTCTGCCTACATCTTCTACTGGGGATCAGTCCTAATAAGCCTGCCAATATATTTTTAGCCGGAAATATGTGAACTGATATTGTCCCTTGTTCAATTTAAACCCAAAATGTCACCCCATTGTGCCATTTCTGGACAAAAAATACATTTACATTTGTTATTATTTGTCTAGCAGTAAAGGTAAAAGAAAAAAAAACCACTTTTTTTTTAACTGGTCTCAGTTTCAAATGGTTATAAACAGCAGTATGAGATATTGTAAGCACACTGTTCACACCAGGTCAGCTCCCCCCAGAGAGATGGTTCTAAAACATGTCCTCAGGCACCCACAAAATTGAATATTTTCTCCTGTATCCTCAGAGTTACACTGTGGTTCTGTCAGAATTGCTCATCTTCTTATTGATTCACCTGTTCTCCTGTGTTCATATCTTGGAAGCATTTGCTGTTTTGAATGCTTGCTGATGCTTTTAGTAGATTTAGCTGCAGATCTCATGAAAAGGGCAATCTATCTGTATTACATAAATCCTAACAGCAGGCAATCATTTTTTTGGACCAAATTAATTGTAGTCTGAATCTGTCTTTGGAAAACATTTCATAGAAAACAATGGAACATCTCTGAATTCAGGTGTTTTATTCATAAAACCCTCAAACTGATGGTTAAGAAGCAATGCTAACTAGATATTACATTTTAAAGAATGTTTGGGAGCTGATACAAATTGAACAATTGCATAGGCTGCTTTGTGTTACTATCATAAGGAGAATACATAATCATAGTTCAAAATGCTTGGGTCAGTGTGTATACAATGAAATAAAAATGTTTGGGAGAAAAAATATAAAGGGATATAAATTAATTATATAAATATAAATGGTGATCATGCAGGCTAAGATCAGTCTAATCTCTAAAACGTCTGATTCAAAACAGTGTGGCCATTTTCACCCCATGGGCCCACATGAAGCTGTTCAGTCTAGATGCCCTTGGGACACCACATATAGATTACTGTGAATGGTGAGCTTTACATAAGGCAGTGATGTAACCGAGTGCTACAGGAGTGAGCAGTTGGGAGACTGTCCAAATAAATGGTGAAATAGTTCTAGGTATAATTAAAAAACATTTTTTATGGGCTCATGCACTTTTGGGAATGCTGTTGTCACAGCTTCAGTCAAGTAATTACATCAAAATTGTATCCAGAACTGGGCCAATATTTTGACTCTTTTATTACATTATGCCCAAGTATTTCTGTAAATCCTTGTTTTTAATCACAGGGTGCAAGAACAATGGGTAACACTTCCTATCGTTAAAATTAAAATACATGTGATTATAGCTTCCCAGTATGGACATCTCCAGCCTATCCCTAATTCGAGCCTCTGCCAGCACTCATACTTTCCCTCTTTTGTCCCAGATCCATTCCAGCCATCAGCGCTAATGTGAAGTTCCATCTCTGGGCTCACCGCTGACACTGAGGGGGACCCCTGAATTTTGTTTTCTGTTCAATGACCATGCTGCTTATTTTGTGAATCATCTTGCTTTTATTTTACAAACCATCATTATTATGTAATATTGCCTTCATTATAATGTAGGGGACTGATACATGTATTCCCTGTTATAGTGCATTGCCCTAAGGGTTGGCTTTTTAAGGGCCCCTAAGTTGTACAGGAGCTAGGCTCATCTTCATGGTCAAAGTATGACCCCTAGCTTTTCTCAGTTTAGTCACTAGATGGCAGTGTCCTATAATATAAAAGCTGAGCATACATGTGCTCAGGTTCCATTTTGCCAGTCCCCTTAACTGAGCAGGCAGTATGGGTCTGTACTTGGAACCTATAGAACATCAGTTGTAGCTAGTGATAGATAGTCAGCAACCCAGGCTCCACCAATAAGTGCTGAGTGGGACTAGCATCCTGGTTATCAATTGCCCAAAGTAGGGACTAAGTTTCAGAGCAGGGTCTGGAGAGGCATTCTTGAAGCTGAAAACTGGGATACTCCTGTGTATGCTGTGTAATCTCTCTATCCCTTTGTGGAGAATTATACTGGTGTTGGCGTGTGAGTACATGCCTATTCACTGATGTTCTTGCTTATTTTTAATTGAACTCCTATGTGGATTATGTTCTAATAAATAAGTTCTTTAGTTAACTTGCAAGTACCACTGGCACCCATTCCTTGCTAATACCACTGATTACAGTGTGTTACACCCTGCCTCCACTCCTTTGTAAGGGCTCACTCCCTGAGGATTATAGGTCACATCCAGAGCAAATATTAAGGGGCAGATTTATCAAAGGTCGAGGTGAATTTTCAAATAAAAAAAACACAAATTTCAAGTTATTTTTGTGTACTTCGACTAGGGAATAGTCCAAATTTGATTTGAATTTGAAAAATATTTGAAAATTCGAATATCGAAATTTATCATGTACTGTCTCTTTAAAAATTTGACTTTGACCATTCACCATCTAAAACCTGCCAAATTGCTGTTTTAGCCTATGGAGGACCTCCTATAATCTATTTGGAGTCAATTGGTGGACTTTGAAAAATCTAAGGTTTTTCTTGGGAAAAACTTAGAATCGAATTTGATCTAATGCGCTATTCCTTTGAATCGAATTTGGCCAAATACATAACTATTCAATCAAAAACTGACCTATTGAACCCAAAAAAACTTTGACTTAATTTCAGTTGGTCTTTTGAATTTGAATCTCAAAGTTTTTTCAATTCGAAATTCGACCCTTAGGGTAATGGTGCTGCTCATTTTACCATAGCGTTACAATAATATTACATTGTAATCAATGTAATACCGCAGCAGGAACAAGAAGCCAGCCTTACACAGATTGGGTGGAATTATTTTACATTCAAAATAGCCACTGGCTCTAAACCAATGTGAAGCATTTTTATTATACAATATTTCTTTACAATACGAATCTGGTGTTCCTGAACAAATAGGTTTAACACATGATAATTGGTTAAGGTTTCTAAGTATTTGGGATATTGTTGAGCAACAGTGTTTAGATCCCATTTAATAAGCAATTTAGAATCACTAAAAATAGTCTAATTTCTCTAGGGGGCCTATTTATTAAACCTTGAAAACGTTTTAGAGGAAAGAAAATTTCAAGATTTATTATGTCCTGAAGCTGCTTAAAATTTAAATCTGAAAATACTCCAGCTAAAACCTGTTAAAATCATGTAAAAGTCAATGGTAGATCGTCCCTTTAAAAATTGTAACATGATTTTTACCTTCAGGAATCTCGATAGCTTTGGACTGTTTGCGCTGGTTTTCAATCGATAATCTGATAAATTTGAATTTTCAGGGAGACAATTCGATAAAGTTAAATTTTTGGAGAGACAAATAGAAAGTCGCACAATTCAAATCGATGCTCAATTCTGTTTTGCCAATTTTGCACCGATTTTCGCAAGAAGTTTTATTGGTGAATTAAGGGCATTGGGGTTTGATTGAATTTTTTTCAATAAAGTGAGAAAAAGCCGAGTTTTAGTAAATAACCCCCTAGTTGTTTAAACTGTCAAAATCTGACTTAGACATTTTTATGTCATTCATAATGTAATTTATAGCACAGCATATCTGTATATCAATAAAGCATTTGCACCTCATTTGTCCAAGCATACAACTGTATATTACAATTACATAAATATATATCGAATGCTGTGTCTATCAGATTTCCATCTGTTTCAGATTACAAGCAATACATCTTCCAGCTAAAAGTCTGATGCAAGTATGGCAAACTAAAATAACAAGCTTAAGTTTGAAGCAGCCGTGCTCATAAAATAAGATGAAATAAATCCATGAGCTACACAAGTGTAATCTGTTCCCTGGCACTGTTAAATGCACTCCTCTGCAATCAATTACATTTCACTTTTGCAAGGAGCAGACATGAAGCAAGGCTCTTTTCCTTTTCAAGATCTGTCCAAATTTCAGATAATGTTTAACTTGCCCGTGTGCCTCAGTTGATTGTGCTGATTTATAGAGGGCACTGCTGCATTGGTGGCAGCTCACTAATATAACAGACATTCATATGTATATAGCAGGCAGTAACAATCACACAAGATAAGGGATTTCATCCAATTTTTTTTTAAAAAAAAAAGCATATGGCCACTTTTACAGTTTATATTGAGATATAATTCTGGTAGTCATGTGATTCTAAATACATCTTCCTGCAGAAAGGAAGACCAGTAGTCAATTACTCTCTTTATCTTTTATCTACTGCATTTACTCGTGCCACAAAGTACATTTTTATTAAACAGTAAATGTATTTTTTACTTTCTTGCACATTTTCTCCACGTCAAAACTTTGCATCAAAATGTTGAGTGTATTTTTATGGTGACATGGCATATTCATTTAAAGGGGTTGTCAATTTATATCATGATGTAGAGAGTGATATTCTGAGACAATTTGCAATTGGATTTAATTTTTTATTGATTGTGGTTTTTGCGTTATTTAGCTTTTTATTCAGCAGCTCTACAGTTTGCAGTTTCAGCAATCTGGTTGCTAGGGTCCAAATTACCCTGGCAACCATGTATTGATTTAAATTAGAGACTCAAATAAGAATAGGAGAGGGTCTGAATAAATAGATGTGCAATAAAAAGTAGCAATAACATTAAAATTGTAGTCTTAAAGAGCATTTGTTTTTAGATGGGGTCAGTGAGCCAATTTGAAGCTGGAAAGAGTTAGAAGAAAAAGGGAAATCATTCAAAAAATATATATAAAAAAAAATAATAAACACCAATTGAAAAGCTGCTTAGGATTGGCGATTCTATAACATACTTAGGGGCCCATTTACTTAGTTCGAGTGAAGGAATAGAATAAAAAATACTTCGATTTTCGAATGTTTTTTTGGCTACTTCGACCATCGAATGGGCTACTTCGACCTTCGACTTCGAATCGAACGTTTCGAACTAAAAATCGTTCAACTATTCGACCATTCG
Organism: Xenopus laevis; assembly: GCF_017654675.1. Classification (NCBI taxonomy): domain Eukaryota; kingdom Metazoa; phylum Chordata; class Amphibia; order Anura; family Pipidae; genus Xenopus; species Xenopus laevis. The sequence continues at coordinate 66,119,754 of NC_054386.1, forward strand.
ATAGTTGAAGTACTGTCTCTTTAAAAAAAAACTTTGACCCCCTAGTTCGCCACCTAAAACCTACTAAAGTCAATGTTAGCCTATGGGGAAGGTCCTCATAGGCTTTCCTATCTTTTTTAGGTCGAAGAAAAATCGTTAGATCGATGGATTAAAATCCTTTGAATCGAACGATCGTTCGATATTTTCGATATTCGAAGTCAAAGGATTTCCATTCAGCAGTCGAATATCGAGGATTAATTAACCCTCGATATTCGACCATAAGTAAATTTGCCCCTACAAGTTAAGTTAAAGGTGAACCACCCCTTTAAAGCAAAACTATACCCCCTGAACAATGTAGGTCTCTATAAAATATATTGCATGAAACAGCTCAAATGTAAATCCCTGCTTCGTGTAAATAACTCATTTTCATAATAATATACTTAGTATGTGCTGTTGGGTAATCATAAATAGAAAACTGCCATTTTAAAAAATCAGGGCCTCCTCCTGGGATTGTATGATTCACGGTGCACACAAACAAACCAAACAAGCCATACATGTTAGTTCACATCAGCCAATTAACAGAGTTCTGTCTTTTGCGCCCACACTTCTTTCTGTTAAAGTTAGAGCTGTAGTATTTCTGGTCAGGTGATCTCTGAGAAAGCACAAAGACCATAACGAGATGGTGGCTCAATGCAAGAGATGTAAAAGGGCAATATTTACTTAAATATATATCAGTTTCGTAAGATTCTTTAATATGCCACTTCATTTGATATAAACGATCTGTTGCTTAAGTATTCATTTTTGTTAAGGGTAAATAACACGTTCTTCATAAGGTAAACAAATAAAAATGGCATGTGTGGAGGCAGAAAAACTTGCAGTGATTAAAGCAGGTCATTTCTTTCAATTAAAGTGGATGTTTAATAACAGCCATGGTATTTAGCAATTGTGCTTTGGAAATCTATGATACATGACAAATTAGACTGGTTTAAATATGTCAGTGACTGGTAGCATGGATGTGTTGTGTCTAGTAAAGAAATTTTTTTTAAAGGGGAACTAAAGTCTAAAATAGAATAATGCTAGAAATGCTGTATTTTGTATACTAAACATAAACATGAACTTACTGCACCAGAAGCATAATTAAACAAATGATTTATGCTTTCAAAGTTGGCCACAGGGGGGTCACCATCTTATAACTTTGTTAAACATCTTTGCAAGACCAAGACTTTGCACATGTTCAGTGTGGTCTGGGCTGCTTATGGATCGTCATAAATTATCAAAACAGCACAAGTCAAATATTATCTACCAAAAGCCGGTAAGCAAGACTTATTAATAATCAGAATATGCAGATTGCACTGGGTCCTGTGTTGTCATGTAATCTAATGTGATATAGTTTTTTTGTATTCTTTAATACAAACTTTCTCCAACTCTGCAGGGGCTGCAGCACAATAATCCTTCAATAAGAATCCCAGTTTATCTGTTTAAATCTGGCTCCATGATCTTTGTCCCTGCCACTGGAGTTGGAAACAGTAAAGAGGAAACAAACTGCTTGAGTTCTGGAAAGTAAGGTGAGGGAGGGCTTCCCCCTGCTGTTCAAAAGTATGATTGTTTCCCTGGGGAGTAGCTAGGGACCATCTGAAGTTTCCTATCCACAGCAGTCAGAGCAAGTAAAATGAAGGGGGAATTTCACTGCATACAGTCAGGTTTCTTATAAAAAGATACACATTTTTTTAATTAAAGTATATTGGAGATAGGTTTCTTTTTCATTAAATAAAGTAAAAATAGGATTTTATTTTTTTCTTTTATATCCCCTTTAAGCAAAAATAATGGGGTCCTGATGAAAGGGAGTACCGAGCAAACTGGACATAATTCTGATTCATAGTGGATACTGTAATACTATTTTAAATACAAACCTAAATTTGCTGGGCTCTTAGTTACTAGGGATGTAGCGAACTGTTCGCCGGCGAACTAGTTCGCGCGAACTTCGACTGTTCGCGTCCGCCGCAAGTTCGCGAACGTCGCGCGACGTTCGCCAATAGGCGTTCGCGTCAAAATCGGTCGCCCATTCGACCATTCGATCGCTAAAATCGAACGATTTTCGTTCGATTCGAACGAAAATCGTTCGATCGAACGATTAAAATCCTTCGATCGTTCGAATCGAACGATTTTCGGATGATCGAAGTTCGCGAACAGTTCGCGAACAGTTCGCAAATTTTGCCGGTGTTCGCGAACGGCGTTCGCGAACACATCGGCGGCGGTTCGCTACATCCCTATTAGTTACAAGAAATAAAGTCTTATTAGATAAATGGACAAATATGCCAATAGGATGTAGCAACACTTAAGATGGACAGGTATATAGAATAGCCAAAAGAAACATCAGGTAAACTGTATAATGGCCATAATCTAGGGGTGTCCTAACAATTGGATCTACATATAGAGGCCTATATATCATGTTGTGTGAAACAACTAATGCTGGAAAAACTCTGTAAAAGGCTGTGTAAAATAATTACATAGTTAAGTTGGGTTGAAAAAGACCAAAGACCATCAAGTTCAACCCTTCCAAATGAAACTCAGCATCAATACATACCATACATACATGCCCTCACTGTGAAGAACCACCTACACTGCTTCAAATGAAAGTTGTTTTCCTCTAGTCTAAAGAGGTGGCCTCTGGTGTGGAGATCCTCTTTATGGATAAAGAGGTCCCCAGCTATTTGTCTATAATGTCCTCTAATGTAAGGTGTAATCGTGTCCCTTGCAAGTGTCTTTTTTCCAGAGAAAGCAACCCCAACTTTAAAAGTCTACCATCATAATTTAAGTATTTCGTCCCTCTAACCAGTATGGTTGCACATCTTTGCACTCTCTCCAGCTCATTTATATCCTTCTTAAGGACTGGAACCCAAAATTGCACTCCATACTCAAGGTGAGGTCTTACCAGGGAACTATAAAGAGGCAAAATTATGTTTTCATCTCTTGAATTAATGCCATTTTATGCAAGGCAGAACTGAACACTGAATGACACTGCCTGGAACTAGACAACTTGTTTTCTACAAAAAAAACTTTTCTCAACTAAGGAAACCCCCAAAACACTTCCAGTTAGTGTATAACTTGCATTTATACTATTTCTGCCAAAGTGTATAATCTTGCATTTATCAACTTTGAAACTCATTTTCCAGTTTGCTGCCCAGTTTTACAATTTAGTCAAATCCCTCTGCAAAGTGGCAGCATCCTGCATGGAACCTATAGTTCTGCAGCAAAAATAGAAACTGTACTTTCAATGCCCACCTCCAGGTCATTAAGTAAACAACCTGAAAAGAAAAGGACCAAGTACAGATTCCTGTGGTGTACAGAACTAGTCCAATTAGAAAATGTTCAAATTAACATGACTCCTTGTAATCTATCCTTGAGCCAGTTCTCCATCCAAGTGCCAATACTATGTCCCAGCCAACATTCCTTAATTTAACCAGTAACCTTCTGTGTGGCACTGTATCAAATACTTTAGCAAAGTCTAAGTAGATCACATCCACTGCAATCCCAGAATCAAGGTCCCTGCTCACCTTCTCATAAAAAGAAATTAAATTAGTCAGGCAAGATCTATTACGCATAAAACCATCCCGGCAAAAACTCATAATATTATGATTTGCAATGGTCCAGTATCTTATCCCCTCATACCTCTTTTAAAAGCTTTCCTACTACTGACGTCAGACTAACGTATAAGGCTGAGAACAGGATCCATTTTTAAATAGTGGCACCACATTAGCAGTTCCTCGCTCTCTCAGCACCATGGGTGAATTCAGTGAATCCTGAAAATTAATTAAGTAAAGTTTGGCAATAACAGAGCTAAGCTTGTTCAGTACCCTAGGATGAACACCATCCAGTCATTGGCCTTTATTTATCTTTACATGTTCTAGTGTCTTTTAAATTTCCTCTTGAAAATTCCATGCATCATCTGTTGTATTACGAGGTACAAACCTGGTGCCCCATTACCTTTGCACCCTAGGCATGTGCCTCTTCTACCTACCCCTAGTTTGGCCCAGGGCACAAACTCATGTATTATTATCTTATCCCCTTAATATCCCTTTGAAAAGCTTTCCTATCACTAACGTCAGACTGACCGGCCTATGGATCATAGGTTTAGAACAGAATCCCTTTATGAATAGCTGCACCACATTAACAATTCTCCAGGCTCTGCACCATGCCAGACCTCAATCAATCCTGAATAATTAGGTAAAAAGGTTTGGTAATCACATAGCTAAACTTTTTTAGTACCCTGGGATGAATACCAATGAACCCTTTAATACCTTCTTCTCTACTATGTACACAAACATTTTTTTCTTGTGTGCACATTTTAAAAATTGTGTGCTCATGTCAGAATTACAGTAACAAAAATTTTGGGTTTTTACACAAAATTCTTTGTGTGCACCACAATTTGTTTTGTGCTCTGTCCTCAAAATTGTGCACCAGCACACACCTTAGAGCAGGGGTCCCCAACCTTTTTTACCCATGAGCCACATTCAAATGCAAAAGGATTTGGGGAGCAACACAAGCATGAACAAGTCTGTTGTGGTGCCAAATAAGGGTTGCGATTGGCCATTTGGTAGCCCCTATGGGGAAGGCAGCCTACAGGAGACTCTACTTAGTTTATGGTTTGCATTGTATTTATGAAATAAATCCAAAATGGCATTTCCAGTTAGTCAGCATGGCACAAATCTTCAGACAGACCCTTTTCTACATGCTTTTATGTATGTGGTTTGTTTCATTCATTTCTTATGCATAACAGCCAAAGAGAAGAATGTCAGTGCCAAGCACTGCCACTGATGGATTGTTGACATGCCATAGCTAATACATACTGACTGGGAAATGAACAATGGGGCATTACAACTAGAATTCTTTCATCAATGCTTACATTAGCCTACATATGGTTATTTTGGTTATCTGACAAATACATACTGCCTTATAGCTCCATAGACATTTTATATAGAAAGTGTATTAATATTTGCCATGCTTCATGAATAAACAAAAGGGGGAGCTACCAGGGACAAAACATAGGAACATTAAACATTTAAACACACCAGAATTCTAAATCTACCTTATTCCTTTCTCTACCTTTTTTTTTTAAGCAACCATTGCATAATTATTGCCAGAAATGTAAATGCTGTTCTGAAGACCTAGTGCGCTTTCAAACAGAGTCATAAATAATAAATGCCCACAGAATAGTGCTGAGGTATCAGTGCAGTAAGCAGCTAAATCTGTTATACTCCATTTCCAGAGAAGGAATGGGAATATGGGACTAGCTAGCTCTATATACAGTATCTGCCCCTCTCCATATTTATACTATATAATGACTGAGACAGAAAGAAATGTAATTTTTTAATTAAAGAATGCACCAGCCCTCTCTAGCAAACTCAGATATGTCTAAGGTAGGTGGCCAAGCAGCTAAATCTAAATCACCTAAACCTTGGAGTGCAGGATGTCAAAGGGATGCTATGGTTTTCCCATACTGCACCTGGTGAAGTCAGGCAGGGAGGAATGCTTGTGCTCATATCTACATGTCCTGATTTCAAAGGTTGGAATAAATGGGGTCAAGTGAATAATGCAACCACGTGGCCATCATATTTATTATCTGCCCCAAAGTTAGTTTAAAATAGTTTATTATTATGTTTAAACATTTAAAAGCCTGTATTTTGCATTGGAGTATTTAAATATACTTTTGTCCATTTTCTATCTTTTATATGCCAACTGAGGCTAGGAACCTGGCTGTATTAGCCAGAGAATATATTATCCCAGAGAATGAGGGGTAATACACCAAAAAGGGCTTACAGCTCCATCAGCAAAAAAAATGTATTGAACAGCAAAATAGTGCATTTTAGTTGCTCACATGAGATTTTCCAGAGATTTTGCTGATACACCAGCATCTGAATAACACAAGCGTGTGCACACACACACACAGTTTTTATTTGACACTGTCATTTCATGACTGACATTTCAACCTTAACAAAGGTCTTTTTCACTTCATTAAGGTCGAAATATATGTGGTATATTTAAGTACTGTGGTTTTAATTTTTGATAACTTTTTCAGTTTTAGGTGCTGAATAGCAAAGTTTGGTGGGCTTTTGTGCTTAGAACAAGTTTGCCAGAAGCTGCTTTACTTTGCAGTTAAATTTCCCTCAATTTAAGGTGGGCGAGGTTTGCACCTGAGCAGACTGAATAAACAGAACCCCTGGGACTGCTGTGGAGCTGGCTATACTGGATAGCTGCTCTTTAAGGGGCAGATTTATCAAGGGTCGAATTTCGAATAAAAAAAAAAAAACTTTGAAATTTGAATAAAAAAAGACCAACCAAGGAGATCCTGGGTCTGAAGTGGGTGTCGAAATTTAAGTACCTAGGGATTATCATATCAAACAACCTTGATGATTATGTGGCGGATAATCTTGAACCAGTAACGCATTCGTTCAAAGCTAAAGCGGGTCGTTGGGAATGCCTTCCTCTCACAGTGTGGGGCAGGGTGAATTTATTCAAGATGATTGTCTTGCCCAAATATATGTATGTGATGCAACATGCCCCAGTGTGGATTGCCCCGCAGGTACATAAGCACATAGACTCTATCTTGCTTCCCTATATATGGGCCCATAAATCCCCTAGGATCAGTAAGCTATCGCTTATGGCCCCTCAGGAAAAGGGTGGCCTTGCCCTCCCACATCTCCGTTATTATTATTATGCCTCGCAACTAATGTATGTACACAACTGGTTCTGCCCAGACCCAGAGAACACGCTAACGGCGCTTCATGCATCTATAGCAGGTTCCCTAGAGGCAATCAGAAATGCCCCTTACAGAAGACGCAGAGATACCCCGGAATTGCCACCAGTGCTGACAATCCCGCAAAGAATATGGGCTATAGTTCGGAAAATACTGACCCAGAATAGTCCTACACCCTCACCGTATACTCCATTGTGGAGGAACTCGAACCTCCAGCACCTAACACAACTGCCAGATTTCCATTATTGGCCTAGACTGGGGATTCGGCACTTGAGCGACTTGGTCATCAATGACAGCTTTCCGACCTTGTCCCAACTTAAGGAGAAACTGAACCAGCCCGCACTTCAGGTATATCGGTTTCTGCAGCTGCGGCATGCATTTGTGTCCCAATTTGGCTCGCAATCGGTCTCTACTGTGGTTCCACAGTATGAGCGCAGACTATGGGACCCGAGCCCTAAGAAGTTGATATCTGACCTCTATAAATCCCTGATTCCTGCTCTAGGCAACCCGTTTGGGAAGGTAAAAGGTAAATGGGTTGTGGATATCCCTCATTTGGATGACACACTGTGGGAAGATGCGGTTGAGGGGGTGTATGATTTTCTGATTTCTACTAGGGACAAGATGGTTCAGTATCGGATTATGCATAGGACCTATATCACCCCACTGAGACTTAGAATGATGGGCAGGAACCCCAATGCCACATGCCCCAAATGTCAGGCCCCAGATGCTGGTTTCTTCCACCTATTGTGGACCTGTCCGCTAGTCCACGAGTTCTGGACTGCAGTGGTAAAATATCTCTCCGATCAGCTGCTCCTCCCCGGGGTACTAGCCCCGGAGGTGTGCCTGCTAGGGCTTGTTGATGAGCTGGCCCCCCTAAACAAAACTAGGATACTGCTAAAGTCTGTGTATTTCTATGCAAAGAAACTTGTTGCAATGAAGTGGATGAGCCCTCAAGCACCTACAACCAAACAATGGGTCCAATTGGTAAATAGTAAGCTTCCTGTCATTAAGCTCACATACCTAGCCAGACGCTGTCCCCACAAATTTGAAAAGGTCTGGGACCCCTGGCTAGATGTCAATTCAGCAGCAGCCCCCTAGCTCTGCGCTTCCTTAACAGTCTCACGTCCTTGGACCGAGGTGCCCCGTCCCCTCCCCTTGCCCATTCACGGATGTATGCTATATGCTCATACTAATTGTTGACTTATTTTTGATGTATAACTGATTTGGATTGTCGTAGCCTCGCTGTACTTGTTACTGTGTGTGTTGTTTGTTGTGAAAACAAAAATAAAAACCTTTAAAAAAAAAAAAAAAAAGACCAACCAAAAGTCCACCAATTGACTCCAAATAGGTTCTCGGAGGTCCCCCATAGGCTAAAACAGCAATTCGGCAGGTTTTAGATGGCAAATGGTCAAAGTCGAAATTTTATAGATACAGTACAACAGAATTTGCACTATTCCCTAGTCAAAGTATACAAAAAATAGCTCGAAATTTTTTGAATTCGAATTTTCATTTTGACCCTTGATAAATCTGCCCCTAAGTGTTTTGTTCTTTAAGTGAGTGCTCTGTAAGTCTGTAAGTGAAGTTGCAAACATATGAGGTTCAAACTAGGTCAAAAGTTTATTATAAATTCTACTTTTTCTTTTGGCTCCTGTTTTTTGATCTGTAACTGGGATAATGATGGCTAGCAAAATTGAAGGTCTGACTCAGTGCACAGTCTGCCATATGTATGCAGATTTGGAACTGGAGTTCCAAACTCTGTGGCAGTTGTAAGCAAAGTGCCACTTTAGAGCCTTGTGGTAGAGCCCTAGAGCAACAAATTGCAATACTGTAGTTGACTGACAATCTTGAGAGGAGTCTCTTGCTCACTGAGCAGGACCTAGCAGTGTCACATAATAAGATAAAGAGACCAGTTTCTCTCGTCAGGGGCATTTGCCACCCTGAGGCAGCAGGTATAGGGGGGTGCATTGCTTGTGTGGAGAGCAAAGTTGGACTCTTTGCACTAGCAGAGCCGGAATTCCGATTTAAAAATCTGAATTTTGGCTTTAAAGTTATCAGGATTGGATTTTTTGCTGCCCCTGGTAACTTGCGGGCTGCTGCCCCCTGAGGCTAGTTTCTCAACTCACTTCATGGCAGCAATGCCTGTGTCTCTAGTAGCAACGGGAAAGAGAGCAGAGCCAGGCCTAAACAGATTGTGGTAATAGGGAATTCAATTATTAGGAAAGTGGATAGGGTAATCTGTCATCCGGATCTCTACAACTGAATAATTTGCTGTCTCCCTGCTGCCAGGTTTCGGCATTTGGTTGATCGGGTCCTAGACCCCTGCACCTCAGCACGAGCGCATTTGTGAGGACACATTTTCACAGTGGGGGTGGGGAAATCGGCAAGCAGATTCGAGTGGGCAGGATAGGGGGACTCAAGGGCCAGAACTAGGGGTATGCAGGCAAGAGGAACTTGCCTCTTCTGCCTGTTCTTAGTTCCAGAACCGGAACGGGTAGGCAAATTATTGGGTGGGGCTGGGCATGACCCAGCTGTATTAGTACATATTGGTACTAAGACAAAATTAATTGTAAATGGAAGACCTTAAATTATGTGTTTAGGGATCTAGGCTCTAAGATTGTCATCTTTTCTGAAATTTTGCCTGTCTCACGTGCAAGTTTAGAAAGACAGCGGGAGTTTAGGGAGCTAAATACATGGCTAAAGTCTTGGTGAAGGAAGGGTTTGGGTTCCTATAGCAATCTGCTTATTTTTCCTTGGGGTACAACCTATATATGTTATATGTTATTGGAAAGAATAGCTGAGAGGCTGGAGGAGTGCTTAAATTAGGCAGGGGGTGGCTCAACAATTATGAGGAAGCTAGGGTAGACTAGGCAGTGAGATTAGTAAGGGTCATGGGGGAGGAGTGAGGGGGGCATACAGTTTACCAGCTAAGAAGGTCCCTCTGTTACAAGAAAAACATGCTAATACTAACTTAAGATCTAATTATCCATTAAGTAATGTAAATTATGAAAGGAAAAGTAGTAACCTCCACTGTATGCTGGCAAATGCACAGAGTTTATCAGGTAAAATGGGAGAGCTACAGTTAATGGCATCTAAAATCTAAAAATTATGATATAATTGGTATCACTGAGATCTGGTGGGATGAAACATGAGACTGCACTGTGGTTACACCCTTTTAAGGAGGGACAGAGGGATTTAAAAGGGCGTAGGAGTATGTTTGTTTGTACAGCTTGATTTAAAGCAGGGGTGTCCAAACTGCGGCCCGAGGGCCAAATGCGGCCCAGGATGCATATGAATGCGGCCCAGTTTGGTTCCCGAGGAAACGTCATGTCGCAAAGGATATAGGAGGAGGGGGGACTCTGCCCATTGTCCAGTTAGTAATAATAATAAGTCTATTTAATATCCAGGTGTCCCATATTACAGTGTATAGCTCCATCTGGTTATCCAACTGGCATTGTATTTCTTTTCTGTGTATTTCCTTTACTTTTACAAATCAAACGTGTTTGTGTATATCATGTGTGGCCCCAGACAAATTTTTCTTTTTCCAATGTGGCCCTGCGAGCCAAAAGTTTGGACACCCCTGATTTAAAGCCTCGTTCTAAAGAAATAAGCATTGATGGCACTGGGGAGGGCATAGAATACCTCTGGATAGAGATTTTGACTGGGCAAAAGGTTACAAAGAAAATGTGAGACAAGAATTGAAGCCCAGCTACTTTTACAAATAGAAGCAGCTTCACAACTAGACCAAGTTATAATATGTGGGTGACAATTATTCAGAAATTGACTATGGAAATGGGGTTGCCAAGTCAGAAAAGGCTAGCAGGTTTTTTAATATGCTGAATGACAGCTTTTTTTTCAGCATGTTCAAGAACCTAATTTGATCTTCTTTGAGATTATGTTGCAGAGACAACTGTATACGGCGATAACTAAAACACAAAATTTTAGATGTGCAAACTTTGAGGCTTTTTCACAGGGTTAAACACAGACCAAAAATGGGATGTCTTTAAAATGCTTTAAAATGCTGCTTCATAAATATACATGTCTATATATTCCCCTTGTAAGCAAGGAACGTCGTTGTAAAACAAAACCTTTGTGGTTTGTGTGGAGGTGGGTAAGAAAAGACGCGCTTTTAAAGAAGAAGGAAAGTCGTACAGCACTTGGGGGTGCCAAATGTTAGGCACCCCTATCTGAGTGTATTTTTACTAACCTGACCAGGTTTATTCCAGCGAGCACAATGGAGTGCTTCTCTTCCAGCTTCTTCTTTCTTCAAATTCCCCAGGGCAGATGCATGCGCATTAGAACGAAAAAGCCAAATTTTTAGTTAAAGTTCAGCTTTTCATTCCAATGTTCATGCGCAGCCGCGTGAAGAAAGAAAAAGCTGGAAGAGAATCGCTCCGTGATGCTTGCTGGTATAACCCCCGGCCGGTGCAGTTTTCTGCCGATAGGAGCACTGGCCGGGGTTTCAGGTAAGTAAATACATTCACTTGGGGGTGCCTAACATTTGGCACCCCCAAGTGCTAAACGACTTTCCTTCTCCTTTAAGGCTTTCAAGTTAGCTGGGACAGGCAAAACGTTTATCAGATACAAGGAGGTCAATAAATCATGGAAAAAATGATATCAGACAAGATAAAATTGAGATGGAAAAGGGTATTGTAGCAAAGAGTAAAAAGAATCCAAAATTATTTTTTAAATTTTAAATAGTAAAAAAATTAAGCAGGGAGGGGTGGGATCCTTAATATCAGAGGAGGGTCAGCTGGTTAATGAGAACAAAGAAAAAGCAGAGATTCTGAACTGTTAATTTCAAACCGAATAAACCGCTCAAAGCTCAACTCCCATCGGCTGCTCCTTTCTATCCCTGTTTGGTGCTCAGTCCGCAGCGTCCCCACCGCTCCACGTAGAATCAATACCAAACAGATGGACAGCCCTCCATTCAGGGTAATAGTAAATTTATTGCAGGCTCCTACAAGGAACCAACACCCTGCTTCAATGTTTATTATTCTTCCTTGATGAACTGCACCCAGCATTTATCATTTATATGTGTAACACTTTTTAGAATGATGGAGTACCTCTACTCTGTATTACCTTCAGGGTAGGGGCACACTGGGCGATTCAGGGAGATTTAGTCACCTGGCGACTAATCGCCTCATCTTTGCGGCGATCAACCTTCCCAAATGCCTTCCCTCTGTCTTGCGCCGGCTATAATGAAAAGTCGCCTGCGGCATGGCACGTGGCACTTCGTATTAAGAAGTCGCCCCAAGTTTCCTCGTGAGGCAACTTCGGGCGACTTCTTAATACGAAACGCCACGTGTGCCATGCCGCAAGTGACTTTTCATTATAGCCGGCGCAAGACAGAGGAAAGGCATACGGGTTGATTGATCGCAGCAAAGACGAGGTGATAAGTCGCCAGTCGACTAAATCTCCCCGAATCTCCCAGTGTGCCCCTACCCTCAGATGGATTACCTTAATCTTGGCTGGACAAAGTCACAACCACCTGCAACTTCAGGTAGATCACATCTTTTGATTAGGTAAGCCCTTACTATATTGGAGGAGGAAGGGTTAACTACACTGAATTCACTTGCTTGATCTCACAATAACTTGGGCACCAGTGGTTTTTACAACAAAAAAACTCCTTATTTGCTGGATAAAACGCAGTCTCTCATTCGGTACTTGCTTTTCAGATACTTCAGACACATACTTTAATTATGTTACGCAGGCATAGCAGTTTGTAGTCACTCAAAGGCAGTTCTCCCTTACAGGTGAACTAGCCAACAGATGTTCACAGTAGTGCCTTACACCAGGAATCTCCTATTCTTTAGCCTTGCTTTAGTTCCTGTACTGGGAGAAGACAACCTTCTAGTCTCCTTGTAGGAGCCTCAGGCTGCTCGTCTAGCTACCTTAATCCTTCCTCTCACTTCTTGAACTAATTATTACAGATCTTTCCTGACACTGACTACTCCTTATGAGGCCTATCTCCATCTCAGATTCTTTTGGAATATATATGTGTATATATATGTATATATATATATATAAACATTTCTGGCAGACACTGTTGTCTCCTCATTTTTTACTCTTAGGACAGTTGTAAGCAAAGGTTAACCAGAAAGACCTAAAATGTTCTCCCTAATTTAGCATAACAATAGAATCAATACCCAGTGACTGGGGACCCAGACTATGGCAGACCCAGTAGGGACAATTTGTTTCACGTTAGTTACACATTGCATAGTGTAATCATCTTCTTCACATTATTTGTGGGGGGCCCTAAGAAAATTTGCCATAGGGCTAGTGACTTCTAGTTGTGTTTCTGCTTTGATTAGTCATTCATTAAAAGAAGAAGAAAAATGTTTGCAAGGCAGACAAGTTTAGACAAAATTATCATACAGGGCTGTTGTGACTCTTACATTATGTATGAAATATTTGAGAAGAGACTGAAACTAAAATAAAACTATTGGAACACCATAAACCAGATTTTCTCTGAAGGCTAATTAGCTACTATATTTGCAAAGGTTTATTTATATATATTTTGGAACTGTGGACAACCTCGTTCTGAAGAAATTTGCTGCAAGAATATGTTCGCCTACAGTTCTTTTTCTGATTTAGCCTCTTATATGTTAAACACTAGAAACATGTTTATTTATATAAAATATTCACTGTGCTTGAATTCTCAGTAGATCCTTGTATTGAGTAACACAACTTCTCAGGTTTTGTTGGAACTGCTACTTTGAAATAAAAATATACAAATGCAGAAAATTAAGTCTGAATTGTGAAATAGTTATATTGCAAATATGCAGAGTTTGTTTTAACTATACAGGTAACATTTTTGTGTACTTATGCAAACTAGAATAGTTTTCACATTTTAGTACCATTTACAGCTTTTATTTACAATTATGCGAAATATTTAGAGAGTGCACGGAGAACCTATTCCTTTCTTAGTCAAATTGATAAGGCTGTTGCTGGGGAATTAAAGTGTAGATGAGAAGACAGTTTTCTTATAGTCAAAAAGGAAATTCATATATATATATATATATATATATATATATATATATATATATATATATATATATATATATATATATATATTTCTGTTACCTTGACAGTAGTGCAGTATGACAACCCCAACAAACACAGTGGAAAAAATGGCAGTGTAATTATATCATAGTCAAAAATGTTCCATTCCTGGAAAACAAAAGGGACATTGGGCAATGAGAGAGAGATCTTTATCCAGGGGCAGATTAACTTCAGTTTCGTCCCTGGTTGATGTCCGATCTCTTCCTCTACTACTCTGCTTCTCTCCTGGATAAACTGTGCAAGTTATTGTGTCTATATAAACCAGGGATTCTTAACCCAAATATTAGTTCTTGCACTGTTCACTCCAGTTAACAAATATGAGAGGACAGGATGCTGAGGAATCACTACACAAAACCTTAAATACATATAACTATTACTACTCCTCTAAAGTATCAGGCTAAAAAATATACAATAACAAAAGTAACAGTCCTCCTGGCAGATTAGGAAAGCACTGAATCCAGGATTCGGTTTGGGATTTGGCCAGAATTCTGCTTGTTTAGCAGAATTTGACAAAATCCAAGTGCCTGGCCAAACTGAATCCTTAAAATCATGTGATTTTTCATTAAACAAACAAGTTGATTTTTGTATGTATGCTGGTACAGTACAGATTATTTTAAAGTATTCATTGCTCTAATTTGTATATGCAAATTAGGGTTTGATTTTGTTGAGGATTCATCCAAATCCTTCATGAAAGATTCCAGATTCAGTTGAACTCCAAAATAGTGGTGCATCCCTAGGCAGGAATTATTAACCCACAATTGTTTTCATTTTGTAGCTGTGGTTCACATCCTTTAAACAAATATACACACAATTTAATTTAAAAGCCATTTAAAAGCTTCATACTGAAGGCTGGATTTTATTTAAACTAAAACATTTTTATATAATCTACATTTTATTATTTTTACATGGGCAAGTTTAAAATTATTGGAATAACATTATAACACCATAGTGATGTTAACATACTTTTCTTATTTTGGTTTTGACTTGAGTCTGAAATTAATCTGCTACAACAAACCAAAATGGGCTTCTAGTCAATGGAAAACTTACTTCACTTCAAAAAAATGAGTCAAGCAGTGTATGATAATAATTCAGTATAAATCCCCAAGCATAGCAAATCAGTTTAAACCATTTGGGTTCAGAGAGAGGAGTTTGATATTCAAAGTCCTTCTTGACTATTCCCCAGACTCTCAAAACCAGTGGGGTGGCCAAACATTAAATTAGTAAAATTCAGTTTGCAAAATGACATCAATTGCTGTGATAGAAAGCTGATACTCCCTCCACAGAAAGACACATTTGCCTTTTTCTTCCACAGTTAAGTACTATTGTTTTGGATAATGTACATTTTTCTTTTATTTCTGTGATCTTTATTATGTACAAAGATTCTCCCAGAGAAGGACAGATTACAGTATGATGTGACTAATCAGGAAGTACAGTAAAAACAAGAATTTACAGACTGTTTATTATAACAAAAATAATTTTAGAATATTACCTTTTCTATGAAACACACAGGGGCATTTATACTTAGCTCGAGTGAAGGATTAGAATGAAAAATACTTCGAATTTCGAAGTATTTTTTAGCTACTTCAACCATCGAATTGGCTACTTCGACCTTCAACTACAACTTCGACTTCGAATCGAACGATTCAAACTAAAAATCGTTCGACTATTCGACCATTCGATAGTCGAAATACTGTCTCTTTAAAAAATACTTTGACCACCTATTTCGCCACCTAAAACCTACCGAGCACAAATGTTAGCCTATGGGGACCTTCCCCAAAAGCTTTTTAGGCAATTTCTGATCAAAGGAAAATTGTTCGATCAATGGATTAAAATCCTTTGAATCGTTCGATTTGAAGGATTTAATCGTTCGATTGAACGTTTTTCCCTTCGACCGTTCAATCGAAGTAATTGCGGTAAATCCTTCGACTTCGATATTCGATGATCGATGGTTAATTAATTCGACCCATAGTAAATGTGCCCCACAGACTAAGGGCACATTTATGAAAACTTGAGGAAAACTGAAACTTGATTTTTTTTTTTTTCTGCAATCAAGTTTTTTATCACAGTTTTGTATCTCTTTATGAAAAGAGTTCTCTTAAAGCTCTGAAGAAAAAAAGACATGAATCACATATTTCCATGCGTTTTCAAGCAAGCTGATAAAACCGGTAATGACGAAAAAAATCACCAAAAAAAGTGGATTTCAACTTGCTTAAACAGAGACAGTATACTTCCCTTTGACTTCTCTGGCATCTCAGTACTTTTATGTGCCATCATTTTAATTCATTTTCATTTTTGCAGGCTTTTTTTTAATAAACTAGACAAAATCAAATGGAAAATACAAATCTCTGTAATTTTGTACAAAATTGTGATTCTCAGCCAAATCATGGTTATATCTGACCACAATTTTTGATGTTTACAAGCATTACAGATTTTATTAAAATCAAGAAATACATACAATATGCATAGTCACAACTACCATTTTCAGTTTCAACCCAGATTAGTCTACATAACACATATTACAATGTCCAAGAAACACACAAATAGAAATGTACCAGCAGAAGACGAGCAGTTTAAGAAATAGCCATTTTGAGTTATGTATGCGTTTGTGGCCATATTCATATTTATGTGCCATCCACTGTATATGGGGGGTTGACTATAGAGGCAGTTATTCCAGGAAATTTACATTTCAAGACACACCTTTACCCAAATTGTACATATCAAAAGGTTTCCTGGGGATGGAAGGGGGCTTAGTGTTGCTACTGGAGCCATATAACTTATTTCTGTATGTGAGAAACTCGCTCAGCTGGATGTGGGCAAGTGGGGTGGTTTTCTCTCCTCATATCTGTTGGGAGCTGTGGGGCAGGGGTGACAAACCAGGCTAAAAGAACACTGAATTGTAGTGAAGGGGAGACTGGAGGAGAAAGAAACCTGGGAGAGAGATGAAGACAGAAGCAGCCTGGGACAGATGTCGGAGGAGCCTGGGAGCAAGATGGTAGAAGGAGTCATCAGATGGCCCAGAGAGAGATGCAATAAGGGCCTGGTAACAACAATGTAGACTATAGCAAATATCTGCAAACTGTAAATATTGTCTTGATGTAAATGTTTTAGCGTAACAATCCATTGTTCTATTATACAATATGATCACTTAAAGATACACTTATTGGTGTGGATTATTTGTCTGCTTGCTCAAAAGAACCATAGACCCTGGTAAGAGGGTTGAGGTATATTATTATTATACATCAAAATCTTACAGCAGTTATAGGAGTCCAACAAAGGGTCAGGGGAATAATTATAGATTTTACTAAGATTGTTAAAAACAAACAATAACCTGCAATTCAATACATTGAAGACATTTGCCCAAAATGTTGCATGGTGTTTCATCAGGGTACTTATATGCCTTTGCAGTAAGTTTCAAATGAATTTCATCCTAGTATACAGTATCTTAATAAGGAATAGTGCCAATATAACCCAAATAATAACTCCTATTGATCAATATTAGGGACCAAACAATGGAAACTTCGAAAAGTAAAAAAGTGATTAGTGTAGTACTTCTAACGCTTGGCAACTTGTAGAAACATAGTATGCACATGGATAGATTTGAATGACTGAAAGAAACCATTAGGATAGCAAGTACAATGGCACCATCTTGGCAGGAGAGTTTTTTAAAGAAGAGGGGAACCAGCAAGTACACTTGCTAGTAACTAGTTAGTAACTAGGGTCCTTGTAGGATGGTTGCCTCTCATATTTCTGAGCTTTACTTGTTTGCTTAGAGAGACATTGGTTTTAAACTGGGTGATAACAAGTAATAGCACTGAAAGTATCAAATGTTCTGATCATTGACTTTTTGGTGCAGTGTGAAGCCTGAGGGTTTATTATTTTGGAAAGTGACTTTGTGAAAATATTATATTTGGTTAGCAAGGGTAAGCTTTATTTTAACTTTTACTTGAATCATTTACTGGTTTTGATTTTGGTAAAAGGTCTTTGATCGCATTATGCTTGTTTCAAATATCATTTGATAATCATACCATCACATCTGCAAAAATATCTCTCTGAGCCCAGGTCATGCCACCCGCTGCTCTTGTATAAAGCATTGTAATCATTTGCATTTACAAAGCATATTTTATCTACATTGGATTTGAAGGGCTAAATCATTCAGCACAACTGCAAGTGTAATCACTTTAGAGGTGAAACAGATCAACAGCTGCTATATCCTGAATTTGTTTCAGCAGATGGAAGTGTAGGCATTAGAATAATCAGACAATAAGGTGGATTCCATTTTACTCATTAGAAAATGAATAGCAGACAGTAGGGCTTAGCGTTTGCTTCATTTCTTCAACAACTTTCCTACATATTACCAACATTTTCAGTACCCCAAATGCTTTCTTATTGATCTGTATGTGGACAAGATCCATTTTAAAGCACTGTACATTAGGCTAAGCAATATATAATACAACTTCTGACATGCACACAAATAAAAAGGTGCAAATTAGGACAGAATGTATTTACAAAGGTACCACAGCCCAACATTACTACTGGAATTAAAAGTAAAATATATAATTGCACAGGAATCCTGGAACAAAAGTAGACATAGGAGAAAGAGAGGAAAGGTAAAGGGTCATTTACAAGCACAAGCACTTTTTCTCTAATGCAAATTTCTCTGCAGTCAGTTGTCTGTTAAATCCCATTTAGTAACTTTTGCGCTCATCACCATTGAGTCATTCTTGCTTCCGATTCCAAATCGAGTGCAGTTGCAGCTACTGACTTAGGAGAACCTTAGAGCTACCAACTGGTCTGGAGGTGGCTGTAGCTCCAGAGTTCCAATGCATCAAAAGGGTCAATTCCTTCAGCTCCCTGCATTAAAAGGAGCAGCGCACTTGCACAGGTTAGGACTGAGCCAGCAGGACACCAGGAAAAAAACTTGGTGTGACCTGGCCCTTGTGGGCACCAAGGCCAAAACCCTGTCAGCAATTTAGGTCCTTCACCCATGGCTCATAAGAACACAATGTAAGTAAAAGAATGCAATGCAGCATGTGACATGGCGTGCATGCACAAGATGGGGTAAATGAGGGGTGCCTGCAGGTTGAGGCGTTCACAACTGGGGCGGGTGGCCTGGTGGGCCCCAGACACCCCAGTGAACTTGCATCTAAAGAATGGAAATTACATCAACCAGATTTGGAAAACTTTCAGCACAATTGCATCTGATTTATGACAAAGTGTGAGCCCAACTGCATTAATTTTGACAAATTAGGTGCAACTGCACCAGTTGCAACCCCCCTTGCATCTACAATTATGCTGGAATATTGGGGAAAATGCTGCCCTATAGGAAAACAACATGGTGTCTGTATTTAAGATTGCAATTTGCTGTAAAGTCACTTGGCAGAGTGGTGACAACACAGGGACTGGGCTATGACGTAGATGTTGGCAATTGGTCGATCAACACATTAATATGGGAGAGTCCTGTCCATTTTTCCTAATTTGGGAAAAAATGGGCATTCAGTTTTTACCCAGGCAGCCCTTTTAAAAACCTGGCTGTCTGGGCAAAAAACACACTTGCAGATGTAAATGATCCCTATAATATGCAAGAACCCCTTCCTTCTAAGAAATACTTTTAGGTATGGTAAGATACAACTGGCAAGGAAAAGCATTAAAAAGACCAGTAAGGAAAGCAAAACCCTTCTTTTTCCAGTTGATGTAATGCATGCCAAAATATTTAAAAGGCACCTCACAATTATTTCACTTTATTAAATCCATAGATGCTTCCTTTAAAACCCGACCGCCAACTTTGCTAGAAACATGTTCCCGGCAAGCGGGGAAAAGAAAAGGTATTATCTCCCTCTTATATAAATATTTAGTATCGGCGAATACTGGGCATCCCCTTAAATATATGATTGATTGGGAGAAAGATTTGGGACGTTCCATATCTCAGCAGGAGTGGAACTTAATCTGGAACACTGTTTATAAAATTTCTCCTAATACTGCCATCAAAGAATCTACGTATAAGGTCATGATGCGCTGGTATCTTACCCCAGCCAGAAAACATAAATTTGATCCTTCTACTCCTAACTCTTGCTTTCGGGGTTGCACTGAAATTGGAGATTATGTGCATATATGGCGGACATGCCCCATAGCAGTATCATATTGGGAAGAGGTTTTCCACATGCTTGGAAGGGTTTTTAATAAACGTATTATTCCGGAGGCCACTATAGCGCTTTTAGCTAGTTCAACCAAAGACCTTACTAAACCCCAGAATATATTAATGGGGCAAATTTTAGCTGCAGCAAGAATCAATTTAGCAAAGCACTGGCTACAACCGATTATAGACTTTCGCGGGATAATTGGAAAAATCACTCAGACTCAGAATATGTTATATTTAACAGCTTTATTAGCAGACACAGTGGAAAAACATACGCAAATTTGGGCACCATGGAATCTATTTCTTCAATCGTGAGAGATAGACAGTCACTCAATGTAACAGAAATCGTACTGGTGAAAACAATTCATTATCGATGTTATTCTATACTAATGTTTCTTTTCCTTTGAAAATTCTGTATTGGAAATTTTTATGCTTACCATTTGTTAATGCATATGTGTTTGAAAAATAAAAGAGATATAAAAAAATATATATATATTTTAAAGGCACAATGATTCCTCATTTAGGTGCTTTGGTTACCATTCAGTTTATTAAGGAGCTAAGTTTTTTGTCATGCCAAGTCACCAATTGCAACAACTGCACTTTTTTATGTATGGGGTGGTAGTTGGCACAAGATGTATAGCAAAGGCATTTCATAAGCTGAATGTCTGCCTTTTTAACAGTCTGCAGCCTTCCAAGAAGCTGTCGTGCTTTGTTGTGACTGACCAATAGAAGAAGGCAGGAATGAAAGTGTCTACTCCTGCACTGCTCTATTCTCACAAGATTGGAATGTAGCTGGGGAAATGCCATATACCCCATGGCCAGAACTACCTATGGTGCTGCATATAGCTCGACACAGGATATAGAAGCACTGCAATTTCTCCACGGGGCAGCCAATTACTTTAAATCTATGGTGATATTAGTGTACTTGCCACTGTACTTTTTGTAAGCTGTAAATCGACAGGTACAAAATTGTGGGCATGTTAGTAAATGGCAGCCAGTTGGACATTCTGATAAAACATCAGCATATGATACACATCCCATGATTTGCTTGTGATTCTAGGGTCACAAAAACGCACATGCAGTTGTAATGTGCAATGGAAGACCTCTATCTGGGCAATGGAACTGATTGATGAGTACAGAGTTTTTTGCACATCTGTTACTGTACCTTGCACATCATTCATTGTAATAGGCACAACTGATGCAATTCGCTAGATCAGGGTTCCCCAACCTTTGTTAGCCGTGAGCCACATTCAAGAATAAAAAACATTTGGGGAGCAACACAAGCATGCAAAAACCTCCTGGCGAGCCAAACAAGGGCTGTGATTGGCTATTTGGTAGCCCCTATGTGGACTGGCAGCCTTCAGGAGGTTCTCTTTTGCAGGTCTCTTGGTTTTTATGCAACCAAAACTTGCCTCCAAACCTGGAATTCAAAAATAAGCTCCTGCCTTGAGGCCACTGGGAGCAACATCCAAAGGGTTGGTGAGCAACATGTTGCTCACGAGCTACTGGTTGGGGATCACTGCGCTAGATGGAAGATCATTTATGTACAAACACTAGCCACCATATGTAACAATGGCACAACATTTACCCAGAGCCAGTAACCCATAGCAACCAATAAGATGTATGCAGGTGGCTAGTAAATTCTACCTTCTGATTGGCTGCTATAGGTGATTCGATTTGTATACGTTTGCATATTGCATTTAAACTTGTGTAAACTTGCACACTTTTTGCCCCTGTGATACCAAATAAGGTATAATGTGTATTTTTAAATTAATTAATTAAAAGGTGTATTTGGAGACGAAATTAATCTGAATGTATAAGAATTTTATTTTACTTTAAACATTTTTCATTTAAAACCTGGACGGCCAGGAACCCAGCATATAACAATATAAATACATAAAAAGATTTTTCAAAATGATTTAGGTAGGTGGTCTCTTAAAATCACAGTAATAGGAATTTTCCAAATATCCTAGGTTGTATTGAATGATTCCCCCAGTTTTGCAACAACAATTATGTAGACCAAATACACCTTTTAATTAATTTATTACAGTTATCCTCAAAAGGACCTTGTGGATTTAAGGTGTGTTCCGGACCAATTAGAGACTTCTCCTTAATGCCACATTACCTCTATTAATTCTGCACAAACCCACAATAAAGCACAACCAAACTCGCCTCTATTACTGTAGAATTAAAATATCACACACCCAGCTGTGTGTCCCAGAATCAGCATTTGTCACAATGGCAGATGGCTTTTTGCTACTCACCCTTGTCCAGAAGCTGTAGTTCAGTAACAGCAGGACAGCTACAGTTGGCTGCTTTTATTAGAATTTATAATTCATTTTTAAATAAGTGAAATAAAATGTATATGACAGACTATAGCTGCATTTTTATTACAAAGCCAGCATGGTTAATTGGGTGCAGGTGTAGCCACCATAATAAGTAAAGCAGTTTTTGTTTTAATAGGCGATAAATGAAAAGAGTTGCAAAAGCATTATTTGTAGTCTAATGGTTTAAGAAGAAGTTATTGTATTGAAACTGTTAGCGCTAATAATTAGAGCAAGTAGAGATGCAGGTGAAAGGACATACTACAAATATACTACACATGCTGCATATGGTTATATGTTACATGCATAATCCTATTTGTGTACATACATGTGTTTGTTTGTGAGTTAGAAACCTTTGCAACCAGCAGCTCATAAAAAGGTCGGACCGGGAGAAAATAAGTCAATTTTGTAGACCACCGAAACTCTGACCTCTTTACTTCACCTTCCCACTATAAGCCTAATATCCCCATTTCTTCCCTGCATACTTAAACACTCTATTAAGGGTTAAAGCATGTGAAAGCTGAAGTCCCTCAACATCAGGGTTGTATTCAGTATAACTGGAAGTATAGTACTGAAGCACAATTTCATCTCTTTGGTCCAGTGACACTTATATAAATAGTTTCCTTTTGTAAACATATTAGGGTTTATTTATGATTGGCAGGAAAATTGCCAAGTGTAAAAACTGGCAGAAGCCCCTATGTTATTCCCACTTTGCACCTTACCCCACGTGGGTGTCTGTGGGTGCAGGTCCAGAATGGAGATCAAAGACCTGTGCTTTCCTGATTAATGCAACGCTGCCTGGTTTTGGTGAGATTCTGAGATGCTGAATTTAGGTTGTACCAGTGGCTGTATGGTCTCATGAAAGTCTATATTTAAGTGGGCTCAAGTCTCCAGTACTTAAGTGGGATCTGAACCTCTCACCAATTATTTAACCAACCAGGCTTCGGAATGGTTGTTTGGGGTCCCCCAGGGTTTCCACCTCAGGGCCCCCACACCCCCAGCCCCCCACCGTGATCTCCCTACCATTACCACTACAATTTTCACTATGTAATCTTAACTTGACTATTAGTTATGAGGATTTTTTTTGCCCCATCAAGCCTTTACAAGCTGAGTGCATGAAAAGAGGAATAGCATAACTGCATTTCGACTTTGATCATTCTAATATCTTGACTGGAGAGCATGCGTAACATTATGAATTAATGAAATAATTGTTCAAAACATATAAATATAAAAATAGTACAGGTATTGGACCTGTTATCCATATTAAAGATAGTACAGATATTGGACCTGTTATCCATAATGCTGGGGACTTTTCTCGATAACGAATCTTTCTGTACTTTATTTTAATCCACTAAAATTGCTTTGCCTCTAATAAGGTAAATGATATCTTAGTTAGGATTTGGTGCAATGTGTTGTTTTAGTAAAATTAAATCAGTTTTTTTTTAAATGTGAATTACTTGCTTAAAATGTAATATATATGAGATGGCCTTCCTGTAATTCAGAGCTTTCTGGATAACAGATAATATAGCTGTATTTCCATATAATATTTCCTGGTATAACTCTGTACCAGTATTTTTTGTATGTTTCTTTTATTTTTTATAATATTTGGCTTACTACACTTGCAAAATGAGTCTTATGGCATAGATACGCAGGTAGAGAAAATGGCAAGGCCTTTAGGGGTAGACACACCAATTAATATAACTTCAACCGAAATAAATCAGGATTAGAAATCAGTAAAATTTGAATTAGCTTGGGCAATACACATGCAGCATCTCCACATAAGTAGAAAATTCACAGAAGATTTTTTAATGTTGTGTCATTTTTTTCTTCCAATAACTACATGCATAGACTGGTAGGTATATTGCTATGCCTGTATAGTGAATATGTCTAGACCAAGGAATTTCTTAGTGCAGCAGAG
The DNA here is from genome assembly GCF_017654675.1 of Xenopus laevis. Lineage (NCBI taxonomy): Eukaryota > Metazoa > Chordata > Amphibia > Anura > Pipidae > Xenopus > Xenopus laevis. The sequence continues at coordinate 66,143,924 of NC_054386.1, forward strand.
AATACGGATAAATCTGTGAACACTGCAAGATCCAAACAAGGCACTTTGACCAGAGGCAAGTAACACATCTGAGACCCTGCTAGGATGTGATAACAACTGTAACTGGTACATCGTTCTGCCAGAGAAATGCGGCAAGATCAAGATAAAAATCATCCCGGTCCTTTCGACAGAAGAAACTCAGACAAAACTACCATAATACCACTTGGCATTACGTGATGTGTCTTATGGATAAAACAAATACATATCTTTAGCATAATTGATCAAATATTTACCTATGTTTTTATGTGTTGATTGAGAGAGATACAGTAGTATGGCTAACACATAAAAAATTGTAGCAAACACATGGGTGACTGTCTGATTAGGATAATCTTTGGTAGAGTGTTCTCTTCCTTCTATAATGACAATTCTATTTACATATAAAAGTTGCCATGTCCTAAGATTTCATTGGTTTGAAAGAACAAGGAAACCCTGGAGGTGCCAATATGTTAAGCAACACCCGCTGAATCTAATCACTGACTTTAATTCAAGAAAATATGCACTGAGCCAGGGAAGAAAATTATGAAAAGCCACAACCTTACTTTACTTTCCCAGGCTTACTTTCTTCAGACTTAAAGGCATCAGAAAAAAAGCTAGAGCTTGCCATGGTCTGCCAGAGTGAAATTCTGCCACTATCCATTCACTTTTTTAGGATTTTTATAGAAGCATTTATCAATAGGTGGACTCTCACCATCACCCATCGATCGAACGATTTTTCCTTCGATCGTTCGGTTGTAGGATTTGGGGTAAATCCTACGAATCCGATTTTCGAATTCGTAGGATTTTACCTAGAGGGTCGAATTCGAGGGTTTATTAACATGCATATGTTTTTGAAAAATAAAAGAGATATATAAAAAAAAAAAAATATTTTAAAGGCACAATGATTCCTCATGTAGGTACTTTGGTTACCATTCAGTTTATTAAGGAGCTAAGTTTTTTGTCATGCCAAGTCACCAATTGCAACAACTGCACTTTTTTATGTATGGGGTGGTAGTTGGCACAAGATGTATAGCAAAGGCATTTCATAAGCTGAATGTCTGCCTTTTTAACAGTCTGCAGCCTTCCAAGAAGCTGTCGTGCTTTGTTGTGACTGACCAATAGAAGAAGGCAGGAATGAAAGTGTCTACTCCTGCACTGCTCTATTCTCACAAGATTGGAATGTAGCTGGGGAAATGCCATATACCCCATGGCCAGAACTACCTATGGTGCTGCATATAGCTCGACACAGGATATAGAAGCACTGCAATTTCTCCACGGGGCAGCCAATTACTTTAAATCTATGGTGATATTAGTGTACTTGCCACTGTACTTTTTGTAAGCTGTAAATCGACAGGTACAAAATTGTGGGCATGTTAGTAAATGGCAGCCAGTTGGACATTCTGATAAAACATCAGCATATGATACACATCCCATGATTTGCTTGTGATTCTAGGGTCACAAAAACGCACATGCAGTTGTAATGTGCAATGGAAGACCTCTATCTGGGCAATGGAACTGATTGATGAGTACAGAGTTTTTTGCACATCTGTTACTGTACCTTGCACATAATTCATTGTAATAGGCACAACCTTACTTTACTTTCCCAGGCTTACTTTCTTCAGACTTAAAGGCATCAGAAAAAAAGCTAGAGCTTGCCATGGTCTGCCAGAGTGAAATTCTGCCACTATCCATTCACTTTTTTAGGATTTTTATAGAAGCATTTATCAATAGGTGGACTCTCACCATCACCCATCGATCGAACGATTTTTCCTTCGATCGTTCGGTTGTAGGATTTGGGGTAAATCCTACGAATCCGATTTTCGAATTCGTAGGATTTTACCTAGAGGGTCGAATTCGAGGGTTTATTAACCCTCGATATTCGACCCTTAGTAAATGTGCCCCCAAATGTATGCACTGGGAAAGTAAATATTCAGGTACCAGAGAAATTAGCCTAGCAATTGTATCTAGCATATTGGCAATCCCCCAGTGAATTGGGGGTGTTCTTGTCCTTTAAAGTTATTTGTAAATGTAATTGCTATTGATAGCAATATCCGTCTCTGCTCCAGGCTCTTATACCTGGAACAATGTTGTATGTAAGTGTCTTGTGAAGTGTTTGACATAGAGCAAACAATTGCACACACACATTTCTAAATAATCTTAAAACCACTGAAGATGTTTATGTAATGTTATGTTGGAAAGTTGCACAGAACTACTTGTTCTTTCATTAGTAAAATACATATTTTTGGGTGGAGATCCCTTTAAACGTTTCTCCAAGCCTTCCAGGCCTAGCATCCCAATTAATGCAAAATGATCCTTCACTGACAATTCTGCATATTCCGTTTAGTCATGTCTTTTGATTCTCCTTTCTTGGTTTCATGTGTTCATTGATGAAGACATTAAACATTATTCTAGCTCAGAATATCAACAGTTTTGTGTCCCTATGTCTATATATATATATATATATATATATATATATATATATATATATACATATATATATATATATATATATATATATATATATATATATATATATATATATAGATAGATAGATAGATAGATATATGCCTGAATAAAGTGAAAATGTCTCTTAATATGTTAAATGATGGAAAAACACTAGTATGAATGATTCTTACTGGGTAATCCTTTGCTTTCATGATTAAAGGGAATCTAAACCCAATTTGATGCTTGATTACAGCTCACAGAGTATGTTAAAGGTATACTTGGATACCATTTTCCCCCACTATTCTTGCGGGGGCCTATCTTACGGAGAGAGTTATATGTAGAAAGAGCAGAGCAGGCACCCTGAGGGGGAGGGGTTGCCAAAATTCACCTGTTACCGCTGCTTCATTCACACGCCTTCTATCCATTTCAATATCAACTGCAGTGACAAACAGAGAAGGGCATTTTGGGAAGTGGGAAGCCAAAATGCCCATGTGTAATAGGCCTTAATAAATATTTTATCACTATATCTTAGCAGTTGGTTTATTTTGTTTGCAAAAAGGTTCCGTCTATAATGAATAATAGTCAGTAAATTTGTACAGTTTCCGAATGATGCCAATAAATCACTGCAAAATGTACTTCAGCTCTGCAAAATGTATTCTGTCAGTGATTTCCAAGTGGCACTTATCAATACACTCTAAACATTTACAAAAGCCCATCACAATGAACCGAAATATGTAGCAAGGTTCTCTCAAGTCAGTGGAGGGACCAGAATGCAGCAATAAATTGCATGCAGGGATCTGACGAGAAAACAGAATCATAGTGGGTAACCTGCCACCTTCTAATGAGATGCACCTTCTGCATCTCAGCAAAAACAAAGACGTAGCCTAGAATAAACTGCCATCTGAGATGTATTACATTCACTACACATATATATCTCAGCATATTGCGTTATATTGGATGTCATATTGAGGCACAGTTTTAAAATATAATTTTTACATGTATTTATTATTTTGTGAATGAAATGCTATTAAGATAAATACTTTCACAGGTGAAATGAAGACCAGTTTTGCCTTTTTGGGGCTCTTCGACATAGAACAGGTTTATATTCAGCATAAACACGCTATGTTATATATCATCAGGATACATTTTTATTGCACAGGTAGAGATGGCTATCATTGGAGAAGGTTTCTGTCCTCTTTAATCCCTTTAGTGAATGTACCCTGAGAAAAGAATAGTTAGGGGGTTATTTATTAAAATCCAAAAAAGTGTCACTATTTTTTGAAAGCCACTTCGACCAAACTGCTGTGCACATTTATGCAGTATTTATCCATAAATTTACTCGAAAAATCTATTGTCTAGATTTTATCTAGAGTCGATAAAATTATGAATTGTACTAAAAATCGTGAATTGTACTATTTTTTCAAATATGACACCCAAGAACTCTCCCAAAAACCATGAACTAATCGTATTATTGTATGAAACCATCATGATACCTTCCAATTGTAAACGGGACATCTGCCATTGACTTCTACATGACCTTGGCAGATGTAAGATGGAGTAATTTTTTATTCAAACTTTTAACAGCATCAGGGTTTATTAAATCATGAAAAAATTCTATTTTTTTTTTCCTAAGAAAATTTTTTTTCCCTTTTAAAACTCCAACCAGAATAAAAATTGGACTTTTATAAATACCCCTGCAATGCCCTCAGTGGATACTGCTGGGCTGCCTCTATCATACAGAGGATGTCTATCTGATACTTTACAACACTTTATAAAACATTATAGTGGTCATTTTCTAACTGTTCTATTCCAAATACAGGACTCATCTGAAAATTTGCACTAGATCAGTTAGGGTCATATATTTGTGGATCTAATGGAAATAATTACGGTAAGACTTTTTTTTAACCAAGTCTTGAAGGCAGAAATGTTATCAAATCAGTCAGAAATGTCATCAAATTTTAGATGGATTAATTCTTATTCCCTTCATTTTAGGATGTTCAGCAAAATGCAGAAGACTCGTCATTCTAATGTCTCTAATTTCAGTAATCCCACATTAGTAAAGGAGGCACTATTTCAATGTGCCAACAGACAACACACAAGACTATGACACAAGGGGTGGCTACTTGCGGATTGCTGACTATTTCATGTGTTTGCAATATGGTTGGGTGTCACTTGAAAATAGGGACCAGCTCCTGCAACATGTTGTTGTAAGCACCAATAAAAGTTGAATTGCAGACTAAAGTACTGCTATTTTCTGCCTCGATTCTACATCTTGTTCTGAAAGTGACACAAATGTATATCCCAAATTGTGGGTCCGTTGACCAGTATAGTAAACCATATACTTGTATGCATGTGTATTTATGTAATGAAGCACCATCAATGTACTTGAATGCACAACAATGCACAGAAGGCTGAGAGTGTACAAATAGATTTCTATATAACCAAATAAAACAAATAACAGTAGGAGATACAGCTTTATAACTTTAAAGAGAAATAGTAGATATGAGTTGAACTGAATTAGAGAAATAAAAGATTGAGTTTGCATTAACAAAGCATTAAAATCTAAGTATCTTTGCCTTTATGTGAGTGGCTCTTGGGCCTTTTGGTTCAAGGCCCCTTTTAAAGTCCAAATATTATCATATACAGTCTGATATATTTAATTTAATATTTAATTTATTATTTAATATTTAATTTATTATTTAATTTAATATTTAATTTAAATGTGATTTCATACCCCAGTTTAACTCAACATTGTTTTAGTTATCTTTTGACTAGTGCACAGACTCAACACTAGATTCATTTTGGGTCTTGCTGCTCCAATATTTCTAGTTATTAAATGGCTCAGTTCAGATGTTTTTCCACTTGCAATATACACTATTATTACTATTATGGACATTAATGGTATTGTTATAAATGTCAGCTTGACCTAAAAAGTGTGTGCTGTCCATTTCTACAATATATATATATATATATTATATAGATAGTAGAACCCTTATTTTACATTTATCAAGGGACCAGAAAAAAATGGTGTAAAATCCAGGAAAATATAAAATCAGGGAAATGTATTATGCATAATATATAGGTGGGACCACAAAACAACAATGGAAAATGAGAGAACACTTAGGGGCACATTTACTTAGGGTCGAATTTCGAGGGTTAATTAACCCTCGATATTCAACTGTCGAAGTTAAATCCTTCGACTTCGAATATCAAAGTCGAAGGATTTACCACAATTTGTTCGATCGAACGATCGAAGGAAAAATCGTGCGATCCATCAATCGTTTTAATCCATCTATCGAACGATTTTCCTTCGACTAAAAATTTGTTAGAAAGCCTACGGGTACCTTCCCCATCGGCTAACATTGAGGTTCGGTAGGTTTTACTTGGCGAAGTAGGGGGTCGAAGTTTTTTTTAAAGAGACAGTACTTCGACTATCAAATAGTCGAACGACTTTTAGTTTGAATCGTTCGATTCAAAGTCGTTGTCGAAGTAGCCAATTCGATGGTCGAAGTAGCCAAAAAAATTATTCGAAATTTGAAGTTTTTTTTATTCTATTCCTTTACTCGAACTAAGTAAATGTGCCCCTTAAAATCAGGGGATGGAAAATTGAGGTTCCACTGTATAGAACAGGTATGGGATCCATTATCAGTGAACTTGTTATCCAGAAAGATCCAAATAAAGGTAATCTCTCACAGACTCCATTTTAATTAAATAATTCAAAATTATGTTAATGATTTCCTTTTTCTCATTAACAACAAAACAGTACCTTGCACTTGATCCTAACTATATATATATATATATATATATTATACAATAAAACCCAGCTCCCAAGCATGATGGATAACAGGTCCCATACCTGTATAACTCTGGTTCATTGTTTTTTGGGTTTTTTATGTCTCCTTTAAATTATTTTTGTTGATATAGGCTGTAGTTTGGGACAATTTAATTTCAGCCACACAATCCTGTGTCTCTTGGTTCCAAAGTAAAAGTTTCTATTTTGAGATAATTGGCAGTAAACACACCAGGGTTTTTCAATGACTCCTCTAGACCAGATGTAGGAAACATAACATCTGACTAGCACACCATTTCCAGGGAGGGAAGTTGACTCTGCCTACACAAAATGAAGTAAAAGAAACATATCAAGGCTTACATACATCAGCATTTAGAAAAAAAGATTCTCTGATACTCATTCCAAGAAAAGGATCATGTAAAATAACTGTTCCCTTTTTTAGCTGTATTTTCTAGGTAAATACATACGTGTCAGGTCTTTGAAATAAATGAATAGCACCAAACTCTGTCTGATTAGCCTAGGATTTTAGTTACAGCTGAAAGTCTTGCTGACCTCTTGTTACTTCAGACAGGATATAAAACACATTGCTTTAGCTCAGAACATCACAATGTGAGGAATTGTTACATGGTCTCACTATAAATATTAGGTTTAGCATTTGCCAGTATGATCTAGTGGTTGCCAAGGAAAGGTACTGTTTCCGGGAGCAAACCAACAGATAGGATGGGTACAAGGGGCAGAGAAGACCTTTATTGCGACATATTGTATTGTCACACAGCCAGAAACTTTAATTAGCGGATGCTATATTCAATATAGAAGTCTCTGATTCATTTCTATGTGTAACTACATTGGTCCAAATTTGGTAAATGAATCCCAGACTCGCTGGTTCTTTATTTTTTTAACTCTTCCATCATTAAGATAATATAAAACTAAACAATTGTTTGCTGTAAATCTTTTTTGTGGTATTTAGAAGCAAAAAGAACATGACTTTGGAGACGGGCATGCTGTCTTATTTGTTTAAGCAAAACAGATGTGCTTTGAAAAAAACATTTTCTCCAAAACCTTTTAAACTCCAGTCATAGAGGCAATGCACCCTAATCAGCTGGGCATTTATAAAATAAAATATATACACGCCATTAGTAATATGCAGGTCAAGAAAAACTCAACCCCCACCAGACCCTAACCCTCACAATGTTACCATTGTAGGACATGCACCGACCCATACCTGCTTCATCAAGCTCTGTATGCTATTTCTGTGCATGCTTCTGGTTCCAAGACATGGAATCTTCAGGTGCAGGAGAGGAGTGGACTTCCCTGTCCCACACCCAACCCTAACCCACAATGGTTGGGCAAATTCCAACCCAAACCCTCCCAACTGGTGGTCAACCCGCAGGTCACCACGGGATTTGAATCAACTCGCAAATCACTACAGGGCATCCTTGCAATTAGATACCTTCATCTAAGCCTAGGGTAGCACAATTTGTTGTCAAATTTTGAAAACATTTATGTCCTATGAACTTACTTGTGGGTGGCTGTCAATGTACTGTACATGCAGATGGACAAGACAAGTGGTCTTGCAATTTTCAGACATTACTCTATTTAATAGCTTGAGAATCATTTTGCAAAAGCACAGCTAAAAGTGTTTCAAAAAGCAAAAATCGTGAGAGACTTCGGTGGTAATTTATCAAAGTCTGAATTTATCTCAATATTTCCTGCTACAAACTCCAATCAGATTCGCTCAGGTTTTTAATGCTTATTTATTATATTTATTTTCCTGAGAATTTGCTTTGTGGGAAAAAATCTGATTTATGAGATTTTTTCAGATTTTTCCATACAGTTTTCATGATTTTTTCGGGAATTTTCACCTGAAAACTCAGAAAATCATTGAGACTTCTCCCATTAACTTTTATGCAACCTCGACAAGTCTGAAATGCCGAATTTTCAGATTTTGAATTTTCCATCCTCGGGGTTTAATAAATTCAGAAAAAATTCATGATTTTTTTTTTTAAAAAAATCACAAATTTTTCGTGATTTTTGCATTCGGAGTTTAGTAAATAACCCCCTTACTGTTTAGTGAAGACGCAGCCCAAATATTATAAAAATTAAAAATCTTTATTAGGACATACTTTAGCCTGATGCATTTCCTGCCATAGGTGGGCACTTATTCATAGGCTGCCGACCTATGGCATGAATCACGTCAGGCTAAAGTATGTCCTAATAAAGGTTTTTAATTTTTATTATATTTGGGCTGCGTCTTCACTAAACAGTAAGTCTCTCCAGAGTTTTGTTTTTGAAATTTCTAAATGATGTATAACCCTTGGACTAGGATGTGACTACTGTGCATTAATTGTCTGATTTCATTGAATAATAATTTTTTTAACCTAATTGGACTTTGAACTACTGCTTAAAAATTGGAGGCACACACCACTGCAATACTTCATTTTAAGTGTTTCAACTCTATTTTGTACATGGGATTTGAGAGAAAGTGATTGTCACGATCGGCACTCAGAACCAGAACCAATGCTAGGCTCCCTGGTCTCGGCTCTTACTTCTGCCTTTAACAGCCGCCTATCACCTTGGGAGGAGCCCTCGGCTTATTGGATGCTGCCAGGTCTTATAAAGAGAGGAGCCAATCGAGGGTTCTGGACGAGCAAAGGGGCACGATCGTTAATCAAAAGTCTTTTGGGCAGAAGGTCACAGTTCAAGAAACAGACGAAAAGCGTAGTCAAATAGGCCGGGTTGGTGCGGCAGAATTCAAGCAAAGTCGGACAGGCAGGGGTCAAAACCTGAGGATCAATCAGAATGGTCAGACAGGCACGGGTCAGATAACAGAATTCAGAATAGTCTGATAACAGGCAAGGGTCAAGAAATGTGCGCCGCATGCACCATAGAGAAACCTGCAGCAAAGAGAGAGGATCAACATGGTGGGCTTCCCCGCCGGCCCACTAGACCACCAGAGTGAGTCTTCACAGTGACTGGCTTCCTGCCAATCAAATCAGTTGTTCTGCCGCCAAAATATATCTATACATCTAGCATCTATAAACTAAATCTGCAGTTCAGCAGTAGTACTGGCAAGGAAAGCAAACGTTAATAGAAAGCATCCTTAACAAAGTAAATTAACTTTCAGATTTCAGATTTTAATTTTGAAATCTGACACGGGGTTAGACATATTATTAGTATCCCAGGTGCCCCCAGTCATGTGACTTGTGCTCTGATAAACTTCAGTCACTCTTTACTGCCACACTGCAAGTTGAAGTGATACTACCCCACCTCTACCCCCACCAACCAGAGACTAGCAATGAACAGTAAAAATCAAGGTCCCACTGGGATGCTCCAGTTACATTGAATAGGAAACATATCCATATCCATTATCCAGAAAGTTCCAAATTACGGAATGACTGTCTCCCATAGGCTCCATTTTTTTTTATAAATTCTTTATTTTGGTTTTATATGCAACACCAGACATACATGAGTAAAATATCACCATTGTAAAGGAATATAGCAAATGTCACAAATCGGCAATTCACATACAGCAATGCACAGGCCCAATACGTTATTCTTGAAGCCTTTTCAGCTGGTGTCAGATGCAAGTAGGTTGGTGTCAGAATGGGCAGGAATGAGTAGATGTGTGAATGGGTGAATGCCTGAGTGAATGCCAGGGGTCTCATTGCTACATCTGTGGTAACTATAGTCGAATCAGGATATTAGAGCAGCATATTCTGGAGATTCGACAAATTGCACCCAATAAAACCATTTAAGAGCTAGATTCTGCCGCTGCTTCAGTTGACTGCTAACCGACTTGTGACGTTCAAACTGGTAAATCTCATATACCTTGAGTGCCCAGTCTTTAAGAGTAGGAATTGACGTCGATTTCCAGTGGAAAGGTAGTAACAGTTACTAAAGTTGAGAGAAAGTCGGCCAGATCTCGATCGGATGGGACAAAAAATCCCGTCGGATCGCGGCCGGATCTATTCGTTGATGCGGTCCCGCGATCCGACCGCCCGTTAGGCATCGTTAGGATCCGATCGTTGGGCCCTAGGGCCCACGATCAGATCAGCCCGATATTGCCCACCTCAAGGTGGGCATATCGGACGGAGATCCGCTCGTTTGGCGACATTGCCAAACGAGTGGATCTCTCCATGTATGGCCACCTTAAGAGTTCCATTAGGCTGGCCACATCTCCAGCAGATGTCTGGGACATTTGGAAATATTTTGGAAAGCATACTAGGTACCCTATACCAATGAGATAGTATTTTGAAATTATTTTCTAGCATTCTGGCACATCTAGAGGATTTGTAAGACTTTATGACTATCAGCTCCCATTCCTCATCAGTAAAAGTATACTGTAATTCTTTCTCCCATTGAGCGTTGCTTAATAATAGTTTGTAGATTTTTGCAATTTCATGAGGGATACAGTCTAAGGTAGTGAACAATTGTTCAAATAAGGTATCGTCTGATCCTGTGTCACCACAATGTTGTATTTGGCAGAGACGCAAATTCTCGAGTGCTGTTGTAACTTCTGGCGATAGTATACTGTATCTGCCATAGGTTTAATGGATCTTCCATTAAGCAATTGGTAAGCCCAGAGCATGTTTGAGTGAGTCCAGTTTTTAAAGTGGATGGGTTTCATACCTGGGGCAAAGTCTTTATTATGTAATAGTGGGGTGAGTCTAGAGTGTTCATTTAAGAGTTGCTTTTTGTATTTAAGTGCATCCCACGTGTTAATGATCTCTTGCACAATCAGTTCTGACTTATGTGACATACGACGACAGCGTTTGGGCAACCATATGTAAGTATCTAATGGCACCTCAAAACCATCTTGAACGACTTCAGTCCACAATTTAACATTCTGAGATTTCTGTAAGTCAAGCATTCTTTGTAGGACTGTGGCCTTATGGTAGGCCCAGAAATCAGGTACACCTAAGCCTCCAGTTTCTTTTGGCTGAGTGATGTGAGCAAATTTCTGTCTAGCTTTCTGGTGTTTCCAGACATAGGCTCCATTTTATCCAAATAATTCTTATTTTTTTAAATTATTTCCTTTTTCTCTGTAATGATAAAACATTACCTTGTACATGATCCAAACTGAGATATAATTAATCCTTATTGGAAGCAAAACCAGTCTATTGGGTTTATTTAATGTTTACATGATTTTCTAGTAGACTGGAGATAGTAGGTATGGAGATTCAAATTACAGAAAGATCTTTTATCTTGAAAACCCCAGGTCACGAGCATTCTGGATAACAGGTCCCATACCTGTACTACTAATAAATAAAACTTTACTTCCCCTTTACAGCCCCTGTATAAGTATAATGTAATGGTTAATTAAAGAAAATAGAAAATAGGCATTTAATAAAATATCACTCATCTTTAACAAGGACCCAAAGAATCGATGCAGCTAAATAAGGTTGCAGCACTGAACAATGCAGAATCAGTTCCTGTCCTTTAATTTCAGTTGGGTAACAATACATACTAAAGAACTACTTTATTCTCCTGTCTACAGAGCTCACTAGGGCTTACAGGGATCCTCTCTGGAGATGTCATCTTGGATTTGTAATTGAACTGGTTGCCTTCTGGTCTTCAGGCACTTCATACATCCTTAACAGTCTCACTTGGGTTAACCACTCAAAATAGCAGATGTAAGCCTTTTTGATATCATTCTAATATTTTCTCTTGCTCAACAGACCAAACCCATAACTGCCCAGGATGTCTGCCAATTGGTTTGCTATATTACAAAAGGTTTAATGTAGAGATAATTGCCTCTCCCAGCTACAGAGCATAAACATATATAAATATCATGACCCTACTGATAAGATAAAATGCATTTAAATTAAAAATGCAATCTTGCAAAAATGGCAAAATGTAGGCAAAATAGAAAACACCAAACATTGCATCACTTTATAAAGTGAAATAATATAAATGAAGTTGGCTTAAAAGAGCAATATATACCAATATACAAGTATGGGACCTGTTATCCAGAATGCTCAGGACCTGGAGTTTTCTGGATAATGGGCCTTTCGATAATTGGAATCTTGTCTACTAGAAAATCATGTAAACATTAAATAAACCCAAAAAGTTGGTTTTGATTCCAATTAAGATGAATTATATCTAAGTTTGGATCAAATGCAATATACTGTTTAACTATTACAGAGTATGGGAAATAATTTTAAAAAAAAAAATGGGATTATTTAAATAAAATAGAGCTTTCTGAATAATGGGTTTCCGGATAATGAATCCCATACCTGTATACCGAAATTCATCATAAGCCTACTAAATAGGGATTGTGTTACAGATATATTGTCTCTTTCTTTTAATTAATATAACTATAGTTTAATTATTTGTTTTACCAGAACAGTAAACCTATATAAAGCTCTCAGTTTAATTGTGACATGTAACTGTGGAACAAAATGATGTAGTCAATTTTCTCATCCAGTTAAATCCTTCTGTATAATCAACTCCTCCTAATCTGTATGCCTGGAAACAGGTAGCAATTAGAGAAAGGGGAGGGTTTGTTGATCAGTGTTTGTTAAAAACAATACTGATCCTTATAGTGTGATTAAAAGGTAGTAAGGGTAAAAACAAAACCATAATCATTATCTCTTTATAGCGCAAAATAATAAAGAACAAATTCTTTGTTTGTTTTCCAGAAAAAGCACAACTTATTTTTATGATAAATGCTACAGTATTTATGTGGCCCATGTTGAACAGAGGTGTATATTGACCATTTTAATTTACTCCCAAACAATCCCAAAGCATAGCAGTTTTAATCCATTCAGAACTAGTTCCCTTTGATCCTCTCAATTTGAAAAAGGAATTCCATATCTACATAAAAGCACAAGGTGTTTAATGAATGTATGAACTGAACAAATAAGCATTCTCATTAGTGCTTGCTGCAAAGCCTGCTTAGTAAGGAATGGCTTTAGTTCCCTGTTGAGACATTACCGTGCCCATTCATTCTGGTAAGACGTGAGCAGGGCTGAGCGTGCAACTGAAGAGCCCTCAGTATGTCACTGCTGGTAAAATAGAAGCTCTGCTTTCAATGCTACTTGGACAAGAAAAGCGAGCCGCTAATTGATAGTGATGACAATGCATTCTGAACGTCATATTGAGCTGTCTGTAACTGATAAGTGACGCACAAGGGTTGCCAGAACCAATCAGGTTTAACCGTGACTGGTGCAGTTCGAACGAAGGGCCACATCTCTTGATGTTTACTAAAACAAAATCTGTGTTGTATATTATAATAATATAGTGTGTATATATACTGTTTCAGCCTATTTGTATTCTTGAGATACTCTTAAAACCATAACTTTTATTTGTTTGTAAGCGAAGACATCCATCTAAATTTAAATCCCTCAGGAGCTACTAAGGATCTTACTGCTCTTAGGATGAAGACGTGTAGTGTAAGAGAGCCAAGCTGGATCCTTGCAACATCTGCTCATGCAGCATTTCAAAGTTCTACAGAAGCACAGCTTCACTGATCTGCACAATGTGTATCCTGCCCATGTCCTCACACTCTCAGCAGCACAACTCAGGAGTAGGCCAGCCAATAAATCAGATATTTTTTATTGTTAAAATCATTCTTTCCCCATCCCAGAAACGACAATGACTGTATGGAGCTGAAAATGCTAAAGGGACATATACCTCCCACTGCAGTGCTGCTGGGCAACATCTTTTAGCAACATTTATTATAAAGGATCAAAGCATGATGGGAGATGTAATCCTGAATCTATAGAAATTGATTGTTAAAGCAACATTTATAATAAAAAACAAATGTCCCTACTAATACAAAAGCCCAACCTCATCCCCCTCCCCAATCCGGTGCATGTAGTATACTAGTGATGGGATTTTTCTTTCCCCATACGAAATACTCTTTTGCAGGTACCATGCTTTTATGCTATTTCCAAGAATGTAGGTACAAAATATCAAAACTTTCTTCCGCTAGAACTTTTATACTTCTTATATGTGGGTAAACCGATAAGAGGTGCTCAAATGTTAGCTCTGCTGCAAAAAAAGAGCTTTCATCAAATGTCCACAAAAATAGAAACAAATGGCACACTCACTTCAATGCTTCTGCATCAATTCAAACTGTTAACATTTTTATTTTGGTGAGATCCCAGCAAACGTTTCGGGGTCAAGCCCCTTCATCAAGTGCTACTTACAACAATGTGAGTAAAAACATTTAAAGGGTAGGGCACTATGTAACCACACCCCTTTGTGATTAAGTGAAATCAATTAATCATCATTGATCATTAACATTGTATTATTATTACATTATTCATCATATTGTCCTCAATCAAAAGGATACAAAGTGCCTCCGTGATACATTAGTCCATAAAATGTGTAAAACAACTCCGTACTGTAATCCTTTTGTAATATTCCATGTGTCAATAAATATAAAAACTGTGGAATAAAATTTGTAAAATAAAATATTCATATTATAAAAACAGATAATCACGTGTCCTTAATTACAATATAAGGCTAGACATATATCAATAAAAGCAAGAGTAGCTCAGTTCCTCATTCAATCCCATGGGTGTTAAGGTATTCAATCTTTCAATCCACAGAACCTCCTGTTGTAAAAGTAATCTGTCCTTATCACCACCCCGTCTAGGGAATTTCACAACCTGCAACACCTGCCATCTTAGTTGTTGGCTATTGTGGCCAAAAGTTTTAAAGTGTCTACTGACTGGAGTGACGTATTTCATTTTGTCTAAATCACAATTATCAATTGCCCTCCTATGTTCACCAATCCATAGTTTTACTTGTCTCTTTGTTTTTCCCACATATGCCTTCCCACAGGGGCATTTAAGCATATAAAACACCCCTGTTGTATTGCATGTAGCAAAATCTTTTAATTTAATTTCGAACCCTTTTGAAGGATGATTCATTTTATTGCCCTTTATAATGCACGATAAGCATGGGTATGTGCCCTTCTGTGGTAGGCCAAAGAATACTGGTTGACGGTTACATAGTGCCCTACCCTTTAAATGTTTTTACTCACATTGTTGTAAGTAGCACTTGATGAAGGGGCTTGACCTCGAAACGTTTGCTGGGATCTCACAGAAATAAAAATGTTAACAGTTTGAATTGATGCAGAAGCATTGAAGTTTATTTCCAAGAATGCTCTTGTTGTTGGTACGTGGTTGGAACAGCTGTGGGAGTAAGATTCTGGAGAAGTGTTACTCTAGGTTACTATCAGCTTCTCTTTAAGTGGTTAGTTCTTTCCTTTTAAGTGGCATTGTGATGCTGGTTTCAGACCCCGTATCATTACTTTGGTGTGGGTTCTGCCTCTAAAGAGTGCTATTTCTTTTTCTTTCTCTGGCAGTCCATTTCCTCGGAAGAAATAGTGTTCACAAGTTTTCTACAAGCTGTGGTCCACCTGTGGAGGTTTCATTCTTCTGAGTTTTCTCTGATATAGATTACACTCGCCCAGTTTTCCTTATGTGGAACAATTACCCTTCCATTGGGAATATTAGCTTGCTAAATCCCGGTAATTATGATTATATCATACTCACCGTGAGCCTCCTTTCATGGACAACTCCATGTCATATTTCCCATCCCTTTTTCTATTGTTTCTAGAAGCTTATTATGAGACACCAGATTGGGGGGTGGGGTTGGGCTTTTAAAGCTTTGGGGAGGGTCCTTCTGATGGGAGCACTGGGACGGGAGCTATCCCGGTAAATATGACATGGAGTTGTCCATGAAAGGAAGATCACGGTAAGTATGTTATAATCTTCCCTTATCTCTTCACAGCAGAGTAAAACAAAGAACTGCTCTTAGAGACAAACAGGTGGCTCAGCTCTCAAGACCAGGGTAATAGTGACCAAGGCTAGTCTGAGGACAGAATCCATCCAATCACGGGGGATCTGCATGCACAAAATGTTATTCTCTTTCATGTGGAACTTATGCATCATGTACTGTATAGGTTAATATTAATGTTGGAACTTATGTAATGAGGTGTTCCTATTCAGCAAAGTACACTAGTGAGACATATGAACAAATACAGGTTTTACTACAATATTGTTCTATTACATGACCATGGTCAGTGTTGCCTTGGACTCATTTCCATAAGTGGAAAGGATCACATGACTGGGCATGTTATCTGAACAGTGTCTTCAAGGATAGGCAGTGGAAAAGTTGGAAAAGGGAAAACCATTCCTGCCTGCAAAGAGGCTGGAATTTCCATACCTACATGGCTCACTTTATTAGCCTTGTGAAAGCTAGTGAAATTGGACATAATGTACTGTATATTGGCAGAGAATCACATGTGAGACAAAACTGAACTGTGGATTTGATTCCCTGCTCCAGCAAGTTTGGATGCATATTTGAGTCCTGCAAGTTGTTTGAGAAGTGCTGAATGCTGATGACATGTATTTGTTCATATTGGGTGAGTTATGGTATTTATTATCTGGAATGCTTGGGACCTGATGTTTTCCAGATAAGAGGGGGTCATTTACCATACACCCTGTAGTGTGTACAAAAAAGGCAACAATTGCCCCTTTTTTGCACTTTGCACACTGTTTGGTGCCTTCCATATAATCATAATCAGATCTCATACCTACACATATATATATATATATATATATATAAAGTCAATTGTGGTGAGCGCACTCTTACCGGATTTTTTAGATGATGGGTGCGTTGGTCAAGTTTTTTGCATATGTAGTAAAGAATGGACCCGCACTCCAATGTTCTTAGTGAAAAAAATGGTGTTTTATTCACAATGCATATCCAACGTTTCGGTCCACGCTGGGACCTTTCTCATCCTTGAGAAAGGTCCCAGCGTGGACCGAAACGTTGGATATGCATTGTGAATAAAACACCATTTTTTTCACTAAGAACATTGGAGTGCGGGTCCATTCTTTACTATATATATATATATATATATATATATATATATATATATATATATATATTGTGACAGGGTGTTTGGGAAACACCACTGTCTTAGAGCAAAAGGCACATAAAAGAGTGCATTTAAACTGCATTGTATGTGCTGCAAAGAAATATTTGGCTCAGGTAGGGTTAATATTCCCTATCAGCCAGGTAATTAAGTGGCAGCTGAGTGAGGATCTACCTGGCAATGTAAAAGGGCTGTGTGAGCACAGTTCAGGGCTCTCCAGGGAAGTGAGGTGCTGTGAGAGCAGGGGTGCTTCACCAATGAGGCGAGTTGAGGCTGTCGCCTCAGGCAGCAGCGCCCCACTAGGTACCAGGGGCAGCAAAAATATTGCTCCTGGTACTTTAAGAGCGAATTTCTAGGGTAGGGGGGGCAGCAGCAACTGCTGCTGCCTCAGGCGGCGGAGGGGCCAGGATCACCCCTGTGTGAGAGACAGAGCTGGGCAGAAGGAGCTTTTCTGCCAGCAAGAGAGTTCCAGAGGTTGGAGCCTAAATTCCTTGTGGGGAAAGAAAGAGAAAAGGACTGGCAGAGGCTAGTGAGTCTGAGTCCCAGGAGGGTAAGCCAGCAGGGCTGAGTGTGAAGCCCAAATACTTCAAGGTGCAAGAGGGTGAGAGTTTCCCTTGATGGTGAGCGACCAGAGGTGGGAAAACCCTGAATGATTTGCAGTGTATTTACTGAACTGTACCCTGCATGTTCTACAGTGAAGTTGAACTGTAACCTGAACATTTTTCTGTTGCCTTTTCGTTGGAATGTCCAGTGCTTAATAAACCTGTGTTTTTTGTCTGAAGCCTTGGTGTCCCTGTCTCTAAGCTCAAAAATCCTACGCTACCTGTCTACCAAACGCTAATTCCCCATAAAAGTGCATGTGCAGGCCAGTGGCATGTCACAATTGGTGGAGGATGCGGGCAGAGCTTTAAAGAGACATACACCTGTTTAAAAGCCTGGTAAGCATTACCCTTAAGAGACTGTACTAATATGGCAACTGGTGCTGTAAATCCCCATGCTACAGCTGTTCAGCAGGAGGCTGTGAGTGCTATTGGAAAGCAACAGGAACAGCAAGATGGCGACTGGTGGCTGCAGTTCCACCGTGACTGGGAAAGAGTCAGCGAGCCAAGTCTGGGAAAGAGACCGTTAAATGCCTCACAAGTGAAAGGTGAGCATTTCTGTGAGTTGCAAGGAGCAGTGGCAGCTCCTGTAAAGTCTGTAGGAAAACAGACTCGTTTTTTCTGTCTACCACAAAGAAAGTTCTACCAGCAGGCTTCCTTAAAGGTGCAGTGGCCTGTGGGATTGCAACAGACTGCCAAGGAAGTGAGAGCAACTTCGCTCGTGCGAAAGGAGACCCCTACATCTGGATCCAAGGCAGGAAACTGGTTCCAACGAGGTGGTACCCCAAAATTGGAGCTCCGGCAGAATACCAAGGAGAGAGGCTATGCTGATTTCCAAGTCCAGTCTGGCATATTTGGCCAGAGTTCATCCCCAGCAGTTCCACGCCGGATGCCCTACAGGAATGGTGAGACTGTTCTTAAAGGGGTGGTGGAAAGGGAACAGCAGGCTGGGGGGATACAAGACTGGGACTGTGGGAGGAAAGGCAAGGTTCTGGGGCCTAAAGAGTTAAGTGTGCAATCAGAATGCACTGTGCCTGTTAAAGGTATTGCTGAAAAGTCAGTAGAGGTAAAAGTGAATGGGATTTCACTGTGGGTCACACTGGACATTAACTCAACTAAGTCAGTGGTGTTGCATGATCTGTTAATGTTTATTCTACTACCGCACGAGGTCCCTGAGAAGCAAGAGAACTCAAACCCGACTGTATGTCTTAATTTTGAAACCACAAAAGGGACTGTTATCCACTCACTTTTGGTTGCAAGTGATGGTGGAGAGGAAAATGTACGTGAAGGCATATTTAAAGGGGAAGTTAAAAGTCCTTTAGCAAAATGTGTGCCTGTCCCCACTGAAGTGAAAGTGACAGATTCAGCACCAGCTGAGTCTATTAAAGAGGCATGTGAGTTAAGACCTGATACAGAAGAGGTCAAGTGTGGGTTGCCTGTTAACACAGAATGTGTGTCAGAGTGTGTGACACAAATCTCTGGTAAAAAGCCCCCTACAACCCATGAATGTAAAATGCAAAGTGTTCATGGTGTGGACAAAGACACTGAAGCATGTGTGTCTGATATTGCCCTATTGGATCAGAAGCAGGAGACTGAATGGTGTGTGACTTCTTCCATAGGAACACATGTGTTAAATGTCTTGCAGGTTAAAGAAAGGCCAAGATCCCTGTTAAAGGGATGCGCTATGGACAAACCGGTCCCTAGCCCTTTAGTGAAAGACAAAGTGAGTGAAACCTTGCATTTCAAAGGCAGAGTGAGCCCTTTAAAGATAAAAGCTTTAAGTTTACAAGAGAGCACGTGTCTGTATACTCTGATTAACATGTATGTGTTGGATCTTTCACATGCTAAAGAAAGGTCAAAATCATGTTTAAAGGGTTGTGTAACTGAGAAGCGGCAATCTAGCCCTTCAACCAAAGAAAGACTGGAGGTAGAAATCCCTTTAAGAGAGTTTCTTTTGGGATGGCAATGTGTTCCGCCCCTGGGTCGAAACAGAGGGGGAGGATATGTGACAGGGTGTTTGGGAAACACCACTGTCTTAGAGCAAAAGGCACATAAAAGAGTGCATTTAAACTGCATTGTATGTGCTGCAAAGAAATATTTGGCTCAGGTAGGGTTAATATTCCCTATCAGCCAGGTAATTAAGTGGCAGCTGAGTGAGGATCTACCTGGCAATGTAAAAGGGCTGTGTGAGCACAGTTCAGGGCTCTCCAGGGAAGTGAGGTGCTGTGAGAGACAGAGCTGGGCAGAAGGAGCTTTTCTGCCAGCAAGAGAGTTCCAGAGGTTGGAGCCTAAATTCCTTGTGGGGAAAGAAAGAGAAAAGGACTGGCAGAGGCTAGTGAGTCTGAGTCCCAGGAGGGTAAGCCAGCAGGGCTGAGTGTGAAGCCCAAATACTTCAAGGTGCAAGAGGGTGAGAGTTTCCCTTGATGGTGAGCGACCAGAGGTGGGAAAACCCTGAATGATTTGCAGTGTATTTACTGAACTGTACCCTGCATGTTCTACAGTGAAGTTGAACTGTAACCTGAACATTTTTCTGTTGCCTTTTCGTTGGAATGTCCAGTGCTTAATAAACCTGTGTTTTTTGTCTGAAGCCTTGGTGTCCCTGTCTCTAAGCTCAAAAATCCTACGCTACCTGTCTACCAAACGCTAATTCCCCATAAAAGTGCATGTGCAGGCCAGTGGCATGTCACAATATATATATATATATATATATATATATATATATATATATATATATATATATATATATATATATATATATATATATACAGTATATATATTCTAGGGATGCAACGAATCCACTATTTTGGATTCGGCCGAACCCCCGAATCTTTCACATAAAGGAATCCTGTCATCGGAAAACATGTTTTTTCAAAACGCATCAGTATCAGTTAATAGTGCTACTCCAGCAGAATTCTGCACTGAAATCCATTTCTCAAAAGAGCAAACAGATTTTTTTATATTCAATTTTGAAATCTGACATGGGACTAGACATTTTGTCAATTTCCCAGCTGCCCCTGGTCATGTGACTTGTGCCTGCACTTTAGGAGAGAAATGCTTTCTGGCAGGCTGCTGTTTTTCCTTCTCAATGTAACTGAATGTGTCTCAGTGAGACATGGGTTTTTACTATTGAGTGTTGTTCTTAAGCTGGCCATAGACGCAAAGATCTGATCGTACGAATCGAGGATTCGTACGATTTTCGAACCGTGTGTGGAGTCCCAACATTTTTCGTCCGGCAGAGATCGGTCGTTTGGTCGATCGGACAGATTAGATTTCTGTCGGCTGCCGATAATATCTCTGTGTGTATTGCCGATCGTACGATTTTCAGTGGGAGACTGTCACTAGCTTTGGTTGGACATAAATATCGTACAATTGCTGTCAGGGGCAGAACATTGCTGATCTGTTCTTTAACTAATCTGACTGGTAAGACTTTGATCTGAATGGTTAGTGGCGGGTCGGGAGATGGGAAAGTCCGATCGTACGATGATTCGTACGATCAGATCTTTGCATCTGTGGCCAGCTTTAGATCTACCAGGCAGCTGTTATCTTGTATTAGGGAGCTGCTATCTGGTTACCTTCCCATTGTTCTTTTGTTTGGCTGCTGGGGGGGAAAGGGAGGGGGTGATATCACTCCAACTTGCAGTACAGCAGTAAAGAGTGATTGAAGTTTATCAGAGCACAAGTCACATGACTTGGGGCAGCTGGGAAATTGACAATATGTCTAGCCCCATGTCAGATTTCAAAATTGAACATGAAAAAAATCTGTTTGCTCTTTTGAGAAATGGATTTCAGTGCAGAATTCTACTGGAGCAGCACTATTAACTGATTCATTTTGAAAAAAAAATTTTTTTCCCACAACAGTATCCCTTTAAGATTCCCCTGAATACCGAACTGATGCATATGCAAATTAGGGATGGGAAGCGGGGAAACATTTTTACTTCCTTGTTTTGTGACAAAAATTCATGTGATTTTTCCTCCCCGCCCCTAATTTGCATATGCAAATCAGGATGTGGTTCGGCCGGGCAGAAGGTATCGGCCGAATCCTGCCGAAAAAAGCCGAATCCTGGCCGAATCCCGAACCAAATCCTGGATTTCAATATGGATTCGGCCAAACCCCCGAATCCTAATTTGAATATGCTATTAGGGGTGGGAAGGGGAAAACATTTTCTACTTCCTTGTTTTGTGACTCGATTTCCCTCCCCTGAAGGATTCAGATTCGGTTCAGCCTGGCAGAAGGATTCGTCCGAATCCTGCTGAAAAAGGCCGAATCCTGAACTGAATCCTGGATTTGGTGCATCCCTATGATGTAACACCTACGATGGTCCTGATGATTTATTTTAGATACATATTACTGAAATAAGGCTGTATATCTACAATACATTTTTATATTCTATAATTGTGTTTATTGATGGGGTCCAATTATAGTGGCAATAGGTCTATAGCTATGCAATGTACTATATCCAATATATTCTATCACCTTGGGGCCCTGTTATATATTTGGATTATTTGATGGAGTATGACTATGAAGATTTTCATTCATCCAGGTCATGGTATATCTAATAAGTAATTCAAAAAAACAACTGATTTAATAATTATTGAAGACATTTCACTACTCATCCGAGCAGCTTCTTCAGTTCAACTGACTGGTGTGGGAAGTTCTCGGCATATAAACTCTTCCACTAACAATCACAACGGCACATTGTAACTCTTCAGAGAGGTGACATCTGAAATTCACAGAGTTGTTGATTTTCTGTAGTTACTGTGATAGGATTATCCAATGTGTCATACAACTCCTAGAAATAGATGGTACTTGTGAGAATTGCATGAATGGATGTTTGAAGTGTTCTGAAACCGCCGGGGTACAGATGTTAGAACAGCATTGTATGTAGCAGACAGGTGGTGTCTAAGGCCCCCGCCTCTGTTCAGGGATGGTTTCTCCACCTTGACATGAATGGCGTCTTTCACACCTCTTTCAAACCTCTTTCAAACCTCTTTCAAACCAGCGGTCTTCTTTATCCAGGATTTGGACATTGCTATCGTAAAAGGAGTGTTCCTTGTCTTTTAGGTGTAGAAAGACCCCCAAGTCTTGCCCTGTAGAGTTTGCCCTCCTATGCTGAGCCATCTGCTTGGTGAGCAGTTGTTTTATCTCCCCAATGTATAGATCTGTGCACTCCTCGCTACACTGGACTCCGTATACCACATTGCTTTGTTTTTCTTTAGGCATTGTATCCTTTGCGTGTACCAGTTTTTGTCTCAGTGTGTTGCTAGGTTTGAAAAACACAGGGACGTGGTGTTTGTTGAAAATCCTCCGACACTCCAGCTACATATGGGATGACTATGTTTCGCCTACTATGTGTAGGTAACGTCTTTAATAATTACTCAGCAAGTCCAGTTATTTTTTGAGTGTTTAGATGTATTTTTTAGCATATGTTGTTTTTTTAAGCAGTTTCACTTGAACATAGGTTCTTTGCAGTGGAGCAACTACCAGGGGTCCAGTTGTGTGCTCACACTCGGGCCACCGGAGGCATGATAAACCTTATCACAGGATGCGGGGGGATTTTTCAGAACAAACACTGGGAGTGTACTGCTGTGCTATTCTATAAGGGTTGCCTGGCTGGGGGCCCGGATGCACAGCCTACGCCCAGCCAATTGGTGGATAATCCCAACACTGGCACTTCCATGACACATACTTGTATATATAAAATGTACATATATTCCAAATTGTTCCTGTAGCAGAGGCTGTGTGTCAAAAATGACAGTCAACATAGTTTGCAACTATTAAGACAAATTCAGGGGCACATAGTGTCCAGCTTTCAACTGCATGTAACTGTTTGTAAATAGAATACCATACAGTTACAGGGCCTCTGAGTAACCTTGCAGGGCAGATATAGAACTGTACTTGTGCAGCTGAACAAATATCACAACAAGAGCTACATGATAACCAACAAGATTCTGAAATACTGTACTGTATTAATAGGTGGCATCATTGTGAAGTTATTGCCAATTTACAATGTTGTGCATTTGGCTGGCAGGGTCGGATGGCTGTACAAACGGTGCAATGAGTTATGGCTTTTGTAAGTGGCAACAAATGCTGACACATTGGGATATATGCAGTAATTATGCAAGGCAGTTGGCAGCCTACTGTATTAACTAGTCATAAATTCATAAATATATCCCTAACTGCTGTTACTGCATCTAATTTTCTTAGGTTGTTGGGAGTTGTTGCAGTTCAGCAAAACATGTACAATTACTAGCTGTTTCAGGAGATGTCTGCCTGCTGTCAAAACACCTTTTATAGAGTGCAAGTTAATATTAGCCAATTAATAGGCTAGAACACTATCGGTCTTGTTCAACGCCTCTTGCCGTGGAAGCCTTTGCAGCTATGCTACCCGAGCTGCAGTGCCATCATATATAAAAGGAAAGTATTATTATGATTTTGATATGCTAGTAATCTTTTATTATACTTGCAGTATAGTTTTCAATTAAACTGGTGGCAGGACTGTTAGGTTTTATATTCACTAAAGGTTTCTTAAGCGCTACATAAGTCTACAGTCTTTTTTCAGCACAGCCTAAAATATAACCCCTTAGCTAGACTTCCACGGAACAAATTTGTTGTAAAACCTTGTATAGGCCAGTGTGAGCTATACGGTGGATTACACATGGCTCACTGTATAACTCTTACCACTGAGATATGTGACGGGTCATTTTTCACAGTCTCGGGGAAAATTATACCAGCTGACTATAATTTTATGTATTAATGAATTCTTGTATTAGTTTGGCAGATTTCGATTTGAGCCCGAATTGGTTACGTATGTATTTATTTAATCCTCTCCAAATGCAAAGGGCCAAAGCATTTAATGCCATGTTTTCGTTGGACAGTAATTTTAACTGAATGGCTGTAGCCATTTATCAGAACTCTAGAGAGGCTGCAGTCTTTAAAGAAAGTGGAGAGGTCTCAGCAGGGCCGCCATCAGAATTGGCGGGGCCCCATATAACAAAATTTTCTGGGCCCCCCTACAAGCAAAAAAAAAACCATTGGTGGCATGGCCCCCCTACAATTTAAAAAAAAAACAGTGGTGGCGTGGCCCCCATACAAGTAAAATAAATCCCTTGGTGTCCAGCCCCGTCTGAGGGCCTACTTCAGTACGCCTTGGCTCCTACTTTGACGCAACCTGGCTCCTTCTTTGGCCCAGCAAATCCAGGAAATGCAGCACGGCCAGGCCTCCCTTAACATATAGAAGCCACCTGGCCCGGGATGATTGTCCCCCCAGTGAACCCCTTGATGACAGCCCTGGGTCCCAGTGCATAAGAAGACTTGATGTAGGGTCATCATTTCTTGAAAGTAACTATAGTCTTTATTGCCCTACCAACAATGCAAATGGAAACCACGTTGTCCATGTTGTCAAACAAGTTCACGAGAGTACTTTCTTATAGGCATTTATTACCCAGCAATTTGACTCCATGACTCAGACATTGCCTAAGATTTTTTTTTCTTATATCAATTGTCACCTCCATATTACAGTTATAGGGTCCCTTATCCAAAAATGAATTATCCAGAAAGCTTCGAATTACAGGAAGGTCATCTCCCATAGACTTCATTTTAATCAAATAATTACAATTAATTTCCTTTTTCTCTACAATAATAAAACAGTACATTGTACTTGATCCTAACTAAGATATAATGAATCCTTACTGGAGGCAAAGCAATCCAGTTTATTTAGTAGACTTCAAGTATGGGGATCCAAGTTACTGATTCCAGAAAACCCCAGGTTCCGAGAATTCTGGATAACAGGTCACATTTCCCACACTTCCCCACATGTCTAACAGACATCACAATGGTAAAGAAAATCTAAAACTAACATGAGGTAAGCACCGTGTGATACCTATACAAGACCCAGGAAAAGAATATAAACACCATATT